>NC_085052.1:14604850-15235266 GCF_963662255.1 Cinclus cinclus | reverse complement strand
TAATAGTTGACAATATGATGTACATTTAAATTTCACATTAGGAATACTGGCATTCTAACACCAATTTGATACTCTAGCTGCTCGTTAGACTAATGATTTTCATGGATCACTCTTTTCTGTTATTTTTTCTGACTTTAGGGTTTCAGTCAGAACTATCCAGTTTTTCTTTCTTTCTCTTCAGTTGTAGTTAAGTTTTCAGAGCCTCTAAAACACAGGATTTGTACAATTCCCCCCTTTCTCCTTAGAAAAATATAGTGAATTAGAAACCAGAAGAATAGACTCTTCTGCTTGCTTTTGGCACAGATCGATTCATTTGGGTGCAGTAGAACCATCAATTATATAATTCTTTCCTTGAAGATATTTTTTAGGGCCAAGGAATCCACCCCAAAATGTTATTACTATTAATGTTCTTCTACAGTCTAGGACACAAGGGAAATAAGTGTCAGGAAAGTTAATCCACAAACACCAGAGGTTTATGTCCAAAAAGGAGACAGAGGAGTCCTTTTTGCTTTATTCAAATAAAGGGAGAGGCCATGGGGCATTCCCGTGGGATCTCTCAATTTTTTGGAGGATGCAGCCTCCTCCTTTTTATCCTATTTTCACACCTGCATTTCCCTCTCTTCTTCCCCACTGGGTGAGGCACTTGAGAGGCACAGACTTCCTAGAACAGCTGATACCTAAGATTCCCCTCTAATGTATAACCCTCCCTTTGAATTTTTAATTCTTATAGAATTCATAGTTTTTCCCCATTGCTTCTTTTGTCTTTCAATATCCAGTTTCGTTTATCAGCAAACCTACAGTTTGTAAAGGCAAGTATCTTCTTCCATTCATCAATCGGTGGAATCCACCCCATTGTTTCTTTTATCTCTCAGTGCTAGTCCTATCTACCAGCAGATCCACGGCTATTTGTAAAGACAAATCTGACATTCCTCTCATAAGTGATGTCAATTGTTATAAATAAGAAAAAGTTCGAGGGCGGAGTTAAAGGCTGTTGAGAATTGTAATATATTAATTGATTGTGGTGTTATTAATAAGTTATGTAAAGAGTCAATTAATCGTTGAAGTTACAAATTGTTATTCATTTGTTGTGGGTAAGTGGGGGAAAGAAGGTTATGACTGATGAGTTGTGGGTGTTGACAACTGGTGGGTGTTAACAAGCTGTGGGTGTTAACAAATTGTGGGTGTTGACAAGCTGTGGGTGTTAACAAGCT
Source organism: Cinclus cinclus (assembly GCF_963662255.1). Lineage (NCBI taxonomy): Eukaryota > Metazoa > Chordata > Aves > Passeriformes > Cinclidae > Cinclus > Cinclus cinclus. The sequence goes on along the minus strand of NC_085052.1, from coordinate 15,234,055 downwards.
GTGGGTGTTAACAAGCTGTGGGTGTTAACAAGCTGTGGGTGTTGGGCGTTGACCAGCTGTGGGTGTTAACAAGCTGTGGGTGTTCGGTGTTGACAAGCTGTGGGTGTTAACAAGCTGTGGGTGTTCGGTGTTGACAAGCTGTGGGTGTTAACAAGCTGTGGGTGTTAACAAGCTGTGGGTGTTAACAAGCTGTGGGTGTTCGGTGTTGACAAGCTGTGGGTGTTAACAAGCTGTGGGTGTTAACAAGCTGTGGGTGTTAACAAGCTGTGGGTGTTAACAAGCTGTGGGTGTTCGGTGTTGACAAGCTGTGGGTGTTGACAAGCTGTGGGTGTTGCCGGGTTGGTGCTTGATGGACAGAGAAGGAAAGAACTTTCCAGACTAATTATGCCATAAGGCGAGCACAACGGACTGCATCATGATTGGACCATGCGCTGACCAATGGGGGTGACGGATTTGAAAATGATTGGCCCAGAATGAACAGTGTCATGAACCAATCGGTAGGCGAGGAAGGAACCAATCACAGGGGGGATGGAAAAACGCACCAATGTGGACAGATCGAAGACTATAAGAACCCCTGGCTACTCAGGGCTAAAATCCTTTGAGGGAATTTGTGGTCTTAAGAGGTACTCTGTTCTGCGGGCATGGTTTTTATAGTGGTTTTTGCCTGTCTGGCTTATAGAGGGGAGTCTAAGCTTATCTTGGGTTTCCGCCTTAGGTGCTTTCACAAATAAGTAGTCAAGTTGTGTCTTTTAAGATTCTTTTTGGTTATTTTGAACATTAATCAGAACAAGAAATTAAAAAAAATGTTCATGCTTAATGTACCCTTGGTATATGCACGCACACTGGAGAGACGTCAACACTCCTTGTTCTCGCATCTAATAGTGAGCAAATGCTACACTGACTAAACTTTGTTGCAACTATTAAGATGTAGCAAGATTGTGGAGAAAAGTGTAGCTGAATTGCTGGGCTAAATTGTTCACCTTAGGTTTCCCAAAGGAAAAAGCTTAAGTTTCTCCTCTTTGCTTTTGATTTTTGATCAGTTTCCTGAGTGGAGAAAGGATTTCCTTTTTAATGACAACTTCATTCACAATTCATCTTTACAGTCTATTTCTGTCATGGGCATTCGCCCTTTCCTGGCCATGGAGCAACTCAGTTTCCTACCTCTCACTCCCACCTCACACTCTTTCAGACCTTACTCTGGGGGCCTTCCATGTGCATTACAACATGAAGAGCATGCACCGTTGCTGCCGCTCCCAAGCAGAAACGATACTGTATCTCTAACGAGACAAAGCACTTTGGAAACATTATCAACTTTGATTTTTTTTTTTGCGTTATTTTGATCATGTTAAATCAAATTAACTGATCGAATGTACACGTATTTTCCTGTACGCTTTAACTGCTGACATCTCCTACAGCCAGCCCTTTCTACGTTGTGCCTACAGTTGTGTCTGTGCAGGTCAGCGAACCCGCGACTGGAGAGCGGTACAAACATCGCGGGCCAGGCCTTGGCTTAGGAGTGTTCTGTGAGGGGCAGCAGCTCTCCCTGCCACTGCCATTGGCGGCCATTGGCCCAAAAACCCCCTAGGGCACAGGGAAGCGCACAGCCACTAAAGGTAAGGACGAGCCGAGCGGCCGGGCCGCTCCCCTGGCCGTGCCATGTGCCCAAGGCCCACACGAAAGGAGGAGAATCACGATCAGGAGAAGGGTGAGGAGGACGGAGGCAGCCGGACCTGCCGGCACCGCCCCGCCCCCTCCCCCTATTGGGCCTCGTCGGCCGCCGTCCGCCCATCCCTCAGGTGAACGCGTATCCCTCCGCCGCGGCCGCCCCTCGGCCGGGCTCGCACTCTCCAGTCCCCGGATGGAAACTGATGGCGGCCGGCGGCGCCTCGTCCGGCGGTGGCGGTACCCGAGGTAACTCCGCGGGGGCGGGGAGCGGGGAGGCGTCGCGCGCTGCGGGAAGGACGGCCCGGCGCGGCTCGCAGCGGAGCGGGCAGGGCGCGCGAGCGGCCGCGGCGAGGCGGGACGGTGCCCCGTGGTGAGGGTGAGACGTTAAGTAGTCCGCAGCCGCCGGCCGCGGGAGGCTCGCGGGGCAGCCGGGGCTGGGGGCGGGCGGGACCGCGGGGCGCGCCCGGGGCGGCGGGACCGGACAGAAACGGCCTCGCCTTCCGCCGCGCCGGCCGCGGGACCGTATCCCTCCGCCGGGGCGGGCGCCGGGAGTCGCCGCCGCCGCCGCGGGGCAGTGCGGGTGCCCCGGGAGGGCGGGGGCGGGGCCGCCGCGGGCTCCCGAGGAGGAGCCGGGGAGGAACGCGCCTCGCTCGCGCCTGCCCCGATGTCTCCAGTGCCCGCCGCTGTGCCCGCGGTCAGCCGGAGCTCCCGAGCTGCCGCCGCCTCGTCGGCCGCCCCGCGCTTTGTCCCGGCGCTTGCCGGCCGCCGCAGCCCCTGGCCGGTTCGCGGCCGCGGCCCCGCTGTCCCCCGGCAGTCCCGGGCGGACGGAGGCAGTGTCAGCCCGCAGGTGGGCTGGCGCTGGCCGCGTGTCGCTGCCGCGTTCAGCTGCTGAGTTTGTAAATGCAGGCTCGCCCTGTGGCACGGGCGGTCTGTGTGTGTGAACTCTGAGGGTGCGTCGGTGATATTTTTTTCATTCTATTTTTCCTAAAGCACCGTTGTGCTGGTCAGGTTGTATCGGACTGCTCAAGCTTTATGGGATTCTTAGGATCTAGTTTTTGAAGTTCCTGGATGTATCCAGGTCTTGGGAGAGATTAAGGCACCGCTCTAAATTTGCAGGCGCATAGAATGCGACTGGACGTGGGTTAAACTTCAGTATAATTTCATTTATTTATTTAATAAAATTAAAATGAGTCTACATTTTTTCAGAACTCTTGAAGATACTGCCTGGTGGGATGCCTATTTTGAATGTAGTTAAAAATGTAAAAGCTGTAGAAGTTACCTAATCGAGCACTGTCGAACTCCTACCTGTAATTTCTCGTTAGATCAAAGTATATAGCTAAAACTTTCTCTCTGTACTTTCTTTAAACAAATGTGGATGTATTGCAGCATTTTTAGGGGAAGAAAATTGTTGCTGAGAGGCTCAAGTGGTTACTTACGCCTGTTCTTAGTGGTTTGAGGATTTTTTGAGTGAGAGTTAACTGTGGCACTTGCTTATGTATTTTCAGTGTTTGTACTCATTATATCTGCATTTAAATTTACTTGTTTCAGATACTGTGAATGTAATATTCTGCCTCCTTCCCAGGCTTTTGCACAACTACAGAAATAATAATTAGGTCTTTGCCATTAACATTTTCGGTTGAGAAAAGATAAGTGCCTTTTGAGTTCAAGTTAAAATTCGATGGACAGAGATACCAGTCACTTGATTCTGTGCTGTTCTTAAGTTATCATGTGTTTATGCCTCCCAGTTATGAATGCCTGAGATGTAGTGGCAAAGCTAAGGTATAATAGATATCGTTATATTGTGTATATATCCAGTATTGGTATTACATTTCATGGTGTTCGTTGGGAGAAAAGTTGGTATATATTTTTGTCTTCAATGTATTAAAAAAATCACATAATGTAAATTTATGAGGGATTTGTGCTTTTCAGCTTATTCTTTCAGTTATGCTTGTATTTACACCATTTAAAATATTTTTCCTTTTGTTTCCAGAACATTTTTTAGTATTTCTCCTGACTGTGGCCTTTTCTGAGTCTCGCATATTTACCTCTTCTGTGCGTGTGGAAAAAACCCAGCTGTTGAAGAACTGAAGTCAAGTATTTTCTTAATGTGTAAGTCAGACTTTTTTGAAAGTGTACATTTAAAGATCCCTGGAATTTAAAAAAAAAAACAAAACAAACAAACCTACCCTTTTTTTAATGGTTGTTTCAAGTAAATATTTTTATTTGTTATGCTACAGGAGCTTGTTGATAGTTGCATGCTACCCAAAAATAACAAAGTTAAGTTTTAAGTTATTAGGTTAATTAATTAAAGGAAATCTTGAATGGGGACTCTCTGCCAAATGTAAATCTTGCCCAGTTGAGGACCACACTGGCTTGGTATTGAAAGCCTGAGCCTTGTTCTCTGCAGTACTTACTTTTTCCACTTCTGATTTCTATGGCTTTAATTGTAAACATATTTCAGGTTTCAGTGTCTGGCAGTACAACCTTTTAATCTGAAGGATGGGCAGCTACCATCAGGATGATGTATTGCATCATGCAACCTGTAGTCTTTGAGGTGCACTTGTGCATTAAAAATGTCGTTCAAGCAAACAAATCCAAGTCATTCTTGCTTGCTTATTCTTTATGTGGAACTTCAGCTTGCTTCTAGTCAAATAAGGGGTATACCATTGGCAAGAGAATGCATTTTAATGCACTATACTGTTGGTGGAAATGGAATGTAAATGCACATGAGTTGTTCTCAAGGCTCAAAGTAGGGTAATATCCCACGCATTAATCTTTTGTGTGGAAGATGGGGAATTTGTCTGTGAACTAAAAGAAAAATCCTGTACCCAAAGTGTTTCCATTTGGAGAGATTCTGAGGAGGGAGTGTATGCCTCTGTGGTTTGGTTTTTTTTTTTTTTTGGTGGGGGGGTGGTTTTTTGGATGTCAGTTATATGGTTGAAGCCTTGCAGGTCTCATGTCTGGAGAGCACTGTTAAGTGAATTAACTGGATATTAGAGTCTGTGTGTAGTGCCGAAGTCTGTTAGGTTTATTATTTTCAAGAACTGTGCAGAAGTGCTAGTAAATTCTCCAAAGGAATTCATTAAAAGGTGCTTAAAGTGTTTTGCTTTTCTTGCTACATGATACAAGAATATGAACTTGCAAATTTTTCAGTCTCCATTTTCTTTGCCAGGTATTTGCATGTCTAATGCTAGATGCTACTTCTCCCAGGACTGTGGGAAAATATTTGAAAGACCTTAGGGCTAAATGCTTATGATGGCTTGGAGATCTAGAAGCAGCCCTTGCATTTAGCCACAGTGAGGGAGAGGATGTGATCATTTTTTCAGTTTGAATGTGAGTAGATAAGATGATCTAAAGAGTTCCAAGTCTGTGTTGCTTCAGGGTGAGCAGGAGAGGAGAGTAGGGGAAGAGAAAATGACTAATCACATTTCAGCTTACAATTTACTAAGTTTTGTTAGGAAAGAAGAAAGTAACTTTGTGACTTGCACTATGGAAGAGTTTTGTAGTAAAAAGTGTTTTACTAATGAAGAAACAGTGCTTCCTTACCAGTGTTGATTTTTCAGCATTGAAGTTAATTTTGCTGCTGTTCCAATTCTGCTGATTCTGTGTTGACATTGTGTGCAGGATTCTATTCTTGTTCAAACATAGGCTTGAGCTGCTATAAATTGTTGATGCAGCCTGTTATGGAAACACTGACATGGAATCTGTAGCGAGACAGTGATGCTGACCATAACTGTTTGAGCCTTTTAATCCATAGAGGGGTACTGTTGTCAGTCATGCACTGAAAATATTAACATGTACCCAGGAACATGCAATGAGAAACCTGAGAACTGTTGACTGCTTCAGACATGTGTGGTGCTAAAGGTAGGCATGTGAAAATTCATTGTAGGTCAGTGTGATTTTTTTTTTTTTTTTGGTGTTGGTAAAGGGTCAAGTCTCTTATTACTGAAGTAGATCTTTTATCAGATTCTGATTTTACTTCTTTCCTTTTTAAGTCCAATACTTACTGATAGAGTAGCACACTTGAGTAATAAAAATATCAAATTCTGTAGATTTTGACTTTTCAGTACTTCAGTTAGGTTCAATTAGTGATCCATGTCACAAAGGAGTGTTTTTATTTGTGTGAAATCTCAAATGAGCAATAAACACAGGCTTCACTTAAAAGTAGGTTTTTGGATTTCTTTATGCTTACAGGGTGGGAGAAACACAAAATTTGATGACATGTATGTTTCAGTAGATGTTCTTTAAAACATATTTTTAAGTTTTATATATATATTTTTTGAAAAAAAACCACAAACAATAAACCAACAGACGCCCCCAACACAAACAATGGTTACAGTGTAGTATCTTTTTTTTTTGGCCTCATCAGTTTTTTTTTTTTTTTTTTTTTTCAGCCCTCAAGTAGTACTATAAAAATTAACATCTTCAAAGATTGGTGTATATTTTTTAGTGAATTGTAATAGGTGTTCTAATTGCATTAGTTTTAAAAGTAATTATTTGCTTTGCTTATTTCTTAATTTCAGGAGAATGAAATGGGGAAGCTGTAGAGCTTTGAGAATAACTCAGCACAGTTGTCTCATTTGCTGCTGGAACTGAAACTAAATCTCAAGAATTCACATAAAGAAAAGTAAAACCTAAAATCATGTCATCTGAACAGGAACACTTTTTTTGTGACACAGAGCAAATCAGTTTCTTAAAACACAATGCTATGAAGAATTTTGCTACAGACATTACTTTGAAAAAAGAACTGGTGAGTGATCCTTTAACTATGACGATTCAACCAGCAATTTTAGATATTAATCTCACTTATGGACTGAAAAACGTGAAAATTGAATTGCCCAAGGTGAACATTCCAAATGAAGTATTAATGAAACATGAAGTTGATAGGTTTAGAAAACTGTTTCAGTGTAAGCAGCAAACTGCAAGGAAGTCCTTAGGTCTAGAGAAAATAAGCAGAAGCAATCTCAATTGTTCAGAAGGAAGCCACTTGCAAATTAAACCAGAAGTGCAATTTGAAAAAGGTTTGAAAGCTGCAGCAAAGATACTGAATTTCACCTGTACAAAGTGCAAGGATAACATTAGATACAGCCCAAATGACCTACAGAAACATTTTCAGCTGTTACACTATGGTGAGTTGCCTTTGTATCCTTGCGAGATGTGCAGCTTCTCAGCTAATGACTTCCAGTCACTTAAACAGCACAGATGTATCCATCGTAGCACTTTAGTAAAATGTGAGCTCTGTAATGATGAGCAGATATATACTTTGTTGGCTTTGACAAAACACTTCTTATCAAAGCATTGTATAAATGGACACTTTGAGTGTGAAAAATGTGGGTTTTCCACCTATGATGTGGGTACATTTGTTCAGCACATTCACAAACATAAAGAGATTCCCTATAAATGTGGAAAGTGCCATCAAGAAAACTTTACAGAAGAGGAGCTCCGAAATCATCTTCTTGTTCATACCAGTATGTTTTCTTTTGATTGTCCTTATTGCAGTTACAGCACATCACGGAAAGATTTTCTTTTAAAACACATCATAGCTTTACACAGAGACTGCTTTATTGCAAAAGAAAAACTGGAAAAGGAGAAATATGAAAAAAGAGTAGTAAAGACTCCAGCAGGACTGAAACTTGTGTTAAGAAGGTATAAAATGGGAGCCTCGAAAAAACCACTCTGGAGAAGAAAGAAGATAAACAGTGGAAATGACAGGGCCGGAGAAGAAAATACTCAAGTGCTAAGAAGTGTGAATAAAATTCAGACAAATGCTGAGGAGCTGAACCAGTGTATGAGAGATGTGGAAACAAATGAAGAGAAAGATCAAACTAAATACACAGAAAAGAGTCATTTCATGGGTGGAATGCTCTCTGCTACTACTGCACAATACAATAAAGCAGATGATGGAACAAGTTATGGCCTGGGATTATTGAAAAGCGCTGTTCATGGGCCAACAGTATTGATGGTTAAAAACAATAGAATATCTGTTCCAGCAAATTACAGTGCTAAATTTATGGGCTTTAAAATGGTAGATGGAAAACAACATATTGTTATAAAATTACTACCTACAAGCAAGCAAAATGACTGTTTGTTGGGTCAGAAAGTTGTTAAAGATGGTTCTGCAACTCCCTTGCTACAGACTGCTGATCCCTGTGGCTTGTCTTCAGGTGCTATACCATGTGTAACTGATCGGTCAACCTTAAAGAACAACTGTGTTCATCCGTTAACCTTTTCTCAGTTTTCTTCTCCTGCGCCTCATTCAGGAAATACAAAAGTGGAAAAACAAAATAACTCTGTATTGTATGGTAGGAGTGTTTCTGAAACTGTAGCACCTTCTAATATAGCTGTAGGAAAAAGTCAAAATTGTTTGCCAATGAAGCTGGACTCAACTGTACATCCACATGAAGAGGTAACAAAAGTAGGCGCTCACACTGGTATCTCATGGGGAAGCTTTTGTCCTTCGAGTCGTCCTCAGGTATTAACACCCGCTATTACCAATACCCTTCATTCTGACCCTATGGATACAAACTTCTTTCCTGAACTAAAAATGCAAAATGGTGGGCTAAATAATAGTAACGGAACTAATAATCTCTGTTATTCAAATTCAGTGGATTCAACGAAGGAAGGGTTGCTGTCTTTTCACAACTATTCCAAAACGGACTCTTTGGATAATCCATGTAGCATTTGGACATCAGCAGATGGCAGACACAAAGAATTTAGCAAAAGAGGTTCTTTTCAAAACAGTAGAAATGAACCTGCATCTTCGTATTCAGAATCAATGAAAAGTTTAAAAGCAGAGAAAGTTATGTCAGCCCAATCAAATATTAATAAAACTTACAAACACATAAACACTAAGAATAACTCTGTGTCTTTTGAAAGCCAGTCTGAATGTGGTGTTGACAGCAAGTGTTTTACAGAGGACCAGCATAATGGCCAACAGTATTTGGACAGTAACACAGAGCAAGGCTTTCAGAATGTAGCTGAGAAATTCCAGGAAAATGTCTCTGATTGTGTTAACTCTTCCTTAATGCCTAAAATCACATCTGTTTTCTCATTGCAAAGTGAACAGGCAGCTAATTATTTATCGCCTGAGGTAAACCAGTTACTGCAAGACGTGTTAAAAGTAAAAACAACTCAGCAAGAGTCCCACAGCAAGACAAATAACTGTGTCAAACTCCATTCTGATAAGCTGCTCTCTGGTCCTGAGATTGGGACTGCCACCTGCGTGCGTTTAAAAAGCTCTGCAACTGCGTGTGGTTTTCAGAGGCCTCCTTCTAATGTACATTTCCCTTTATGTAAGAGAGAGTTGAACTCAAGATGTAGCACAAATGAAGGTACTTGTTCTGGGAGAGAAAGACAGACACCTGAAATGTCACTTGATTCTCAGGATGTGGACAAATTATCCCAAACTCCAGGTGTTGGTACATTGCTAAAAGCTCCTACAGATGAGTTTACACAAAAGTTATTAAATGATAAATTACTGTCAGTAGCTCAAAATCCTAGCAGCTTTTCATCAGTTTTGCCTGTTCTTCAGGAACAGAAGAAAGCAGTTTTTGTTCGGTCCCTTCCGTCACGATTTTTTGTTCCTTTCCACCTTTCTAACCAATTTAGACAACAGGTGGTTTCAGGAAAATCTCTTCTGTCAACCAGTTCATCAGATGGGCATGTTACTAAAGGTGTACCTGCATCTTTTGTTTCAAATAAAGGCCCTGGAATGATTTTGACTTTTAGTGGGACAGTTGGAACAGTTGCAAATACCGCTAATGATAGTTCTCAGGTTTTAGGGGGAATTGCATCCAGAGAATTTGGGAAAATAACCATATCATCTTCAGAAGTAAAGGGGAAAAATAGCAGTTTGAGAAATGCAAGAAGCTCCTGTAATGGGGAAGTATGTGGTACAGTAAGTGACTCATTGAATAGTATGCCATTCAAAGCACCTCTTGTAATTACAAACTCATTAGAGTCATCTGTGAAAACAACTGCTTCTGTGAAGGTGTTACCAGAGCACCAGGATGCTGTCTTTGGTTCTTTGGACTCAGTAAAACAACAGGAAATTAAGCAGGAACAACATGTTCATGCACTTTCACCTGATGGACAGCAGGGAGTTTTTCTGAAATATATGACACCAAACAAGCCTGTAGTTCATAAACCAATTCTTTTTCAGGATAATGCTCGTCAAAATTGTCAACCAAAGAAAACTGGAGCCATGCAACAACAGCTTTTGCTGAAAATTAAGACTCCTACTTCAGATACACTGTCTGATAACACTCAGTCAGTAAGCAACTCGGTGCCCTCACTACAGGTGGATAACTTGCAGTTCCTTACTCCTGCACTAGCTCAGAAACAAACTAATCTTAGTTTTAATGATGCCTTAAACTTACCAGGTGGGTTAATGCCAGCAAATGCCTCTTTGGCAAGCTCTAATCCAGCATGTTACGTTCCTCCTGTAGAACGTGTTTATTCTGCTAAACCTGCAGGGATGCAGTTGCAAAAATGTTCTATTGAGAGTATGCAAGTAATAACTGCTAGCAAGAGGAATAACTCCGGTTGTCGGAAGTCCACATGGAGAACCCAAAAGAGAACTGCAAAAGTAAAACCTAGTTTAAAACAAGCTGGGTCTAAAAGTTCAGGTGGGCAAAGAAACAAAAATTTCAAAAGTAAAAGGAAGGCTAGTTGCCCAGAACCTTCTAGAAAGAAAGCAGTGTTGCACAGAAAGTGTAGGGAAAAAAACCAGGCTGAAATTGTTAATGAATCAGGTATCCCTTACAAACCAAGGGAATCAAAAAAAACTGTGAGAACTTTGAATTTACTCCCTTTTAATTCTAACCAGCTTGTAAAATGCCCCCGGAGAAATCAACCAGTTGTTGTGCTTAATCATCCTGATGCAGATGTTCCAGAAGTTGTGAATTTAATGAAAACTATTGCTAAATTTAAGGGACATGTTCTTAAGGTTTTATTGTCAAAAAGAACTGTTGAAGCTCTTCTGCAGCCAGACTTCTGCAGTCCTTCGGATGTAACTACTGATAATTTTTGTCAAAAAAGATACAGGATGATAAAACCCATTAGCCCTGTAAAAGAAAGATTTGTCTTAAAATTGACACTGAAAAAGACTAGCAAAAACAATTACCAGATTGTGAAAACTACCTCTAATAATACCTTGAAAGCTAAGTTTAGCTGCTGGTTTTGTGGTAGAATATTTGACAATCAGGATAAGTGGGTAGGACATGGACAGAGGCATCTAATGGAGGCTACTCGAGATTGGAATTTATTAAAGGAATGATGACTAGTGAAGAAAATATAATTCATGAAAGTTTAAAAAAATATCAGTTACATTAGGATACACAAGTCATTCTGTTCTGTTTGTCAGTATTCTAACTGAGGTTGTAAAAGGATGCAAAGTGCTTATGTTTTAAAAGAGTATATTCCCTGTTGCCATCAGATTTGAGAAAGATCAAAGAACTTTGTGGTTTAAATAACTTGTAACTAACTGCAAATACAATTCCATAAAAATATATATTATTTTTGTTACTGCTATTATGTGCTATATTTTTATTCTGTAGAATGAGTCTTCAGGGCTTCTGTACATACTTAAAATCCCTAAATGTGTAAATATTTTTATACTTTTCAGTTACTTGGTATAATTCTTGCACAGAAATTACACCCTCCCCCCAGTTTTTCAGTTCTGTGCATGCACTACTAAAACCAATTTTTAAAATCTTTTCAAATACACACAGCTGTTATCCTGAGATTTTTGTTATTTTCACTTGTTAGCTCTTGATTTTGTTTTTTCAGGGATTGAACACTATTATTAGCAAGTGCCTCAAAGATGTGAAGCAGTTTACATTATGTTTACTGTGTAACCATGGGTCCATATAGGGCCATTTCCCCCCAGCAGTTTCATTTAAACAAAGCCATATGTGAATGCTTTAAGCTATATTGCTATGCACATGACACTTGTACTATTTCTGTGCAGTTTGTCTACTTTCTTAGTGAAGTATTTTTCATATAAATTAATAAAACATATTATGATTGTGTTAATACAGTGAGTCAGAATGAAATCGATTGAAAATATACAGTATATATATTCATAATGTATATGGTGTTAAAGAATGGTGAACATTCCTAATCTGTATTGATTTTGTCATTATTAAATTTGCTATAACTTGTGTTTACAGCTTGTGACTTTGAGCATTTATAGAAAATACTCATGTCTTGCTATGTCTTGCCACAAACCTTACAGGAAGGTCAGGATATGGGGAGGTGTAAAGCACCATTTTAGGCTTGTAATTGCATCATATCTTTATTTCAGGTGGATGTAATTTATCTTATAATGACTTAATGTTTTCTACTATTGCTTATTCAGATATACTACCTTTTGGGGCACCAGGGTTTTGGCAAAACCAAGGCTTGAGTTATTCCTTACTTATTTTGCCAGCCAGTAAGGCAATGTTCTTAGGAGGCTGCTTACTTACTGCTTTCAGGGATACTGAAGAGACTATGCTTTACAGTTTTTAGTCCTTATATGAGGGCATATAAACAAAAGACCTCTTAACTACAGTGACTGGGTATACAGATGAAGGTCCTTCTTATCCACAGTAATTATGTTTCGAGGCTTTGTCCTCTGGATTCTTAATGAACCTCTGTAGTTGGCGGTTTCACTCTTAGGTGGGATTGCTCTTACCATATGGCTGGCACCTAAGGTGTAAGCCAGTTTACAAAGTATTGATGGAAAAACTGTAAGAACTGAACAGTAGGCTTGGAGAGGACCAGGGCATTTAAATCTTGGGGGTTTAGATTGTATGCAAGACCAGTAGTTCTCTGTTACTGGTTCTTTAAGGTGAAAATGAAGATTGCTACCAATGAAACAGTAAGAAGTCATGGTGTTACAGGCATGTCACCACTAACCTGAATTCAACTTAAGTTTTAAAAAGTGTTAAAATTACTTTAAAACAATTGCTTTGGTGATTAGATAAATTTTTCTTTCTTGATATGTGTGTTGGCAGGAAGATGCACACTAGCCTTGCAGCTGGTGAGCTGTGTATGGAAGTCAGCTGAAGCAGTCAAGTCAGTGTAGTTTGGGTGTAAAAACAGATAGTTGGTATGTGTTGTGTATCTAAACTGGATCATTTTGTACTGCACAGTGGGCTTGAGCTGTGGTGTTAATTTGGCTAGGAACTTTGAAGAAGACCAGTGTAGTGATAAGAACCAAGTTGGAAAGAAACAGCATTAGGAAAGGACAAAAACGTGTTAAGCTTTTTTGACTAGAAGGATCTATTGTCTGCCTCATCTTGTTCTGTAAACTGAAATTGAACCCATGAACTTTGGACATTGCCTTTGGAAAAAATGTATGTGAAGTTTGTTTCTAAACCTATTGGTGCAATTTCAGCAAAGATGACCAGTTTTTATTAGCAATTACTTACCATTCAAGTGGGAGTTCTCCTGTAACATTAGGAGGTTTTCTCTGTATTGATGGATCATGACAGTGACAACTGTCACTGGAAATTTTTTTTAAACTCATTTGTTTTCATATGAATTGACCTTAAACAGTATGAAAAACAATGAAAACATTTTTTTTCATTAAACAATGAAAACATTGTAAAGCTAGAAAATGTTGAAATAAGGTTGCTTTCTATGATCGTAATTTGGATGCATCACTTTTTCTATGGAGATCCATCTCATTCAGTGCAGAGAATTACTGCTCCCTCCAGGGATGTTCAATATTTTGTTTCCCCACTCTTAATTATGTTCTTGTATTATTTAGTGCAGGTAGCTCAAGTAGTGTTCTAAATATATAATTTTATTCTTACCACATTTTCCATAGTACATTGCTTGAGGTCCTTAAGAGTTTAGCATTCAGCATTTCTGCATATCAGGTTTCAGAAAATCTCAGGTGGGACTTCACTGAAATTAAGATCACAATTAATTACCATCAGGAGAAAATTTGGTTGAAGTGATCCGACCTGTGTCACAGTAGATGCTGCAGTAGAAGATGCAGGGACTGTATGTTCAGTTCTTCAGTGAAATGTTCAACTATTTTAACTGTATGAAGCCACCTTTTTACTGGCCAACTCATGTAACGGTGTATTTCTCAGCATTTTCAATAAATGGGAAAAGGTATCTTAAAAATACCCTACAAATCAGTTTTTCATTACACAGCTACAATTTATCCCTAAAGTATTGCATGAACCAAATGAAACACATAAATCCATGTGGGAAAATACTCAATGATTGTATATTTAATGCTTGTATTGTAATGGATGTGACAAGCTGATGTGACAAAGTTGCCCAGGTAACTTGAAGTATATTGATTTTGAGTGCTTTACTTGTTAACCATAACATTTTAAAATAGCTTGTAACATTGAACATAGGTAGATAAACCTTAAATTGATTATATTGTTTTGGGACATAAAAAGGATGTGCAAGCACAAGGTCATCAACTGTACAGTATCTGTGTTCGACCTTGAAGAGGCCTAAGATCTATCCCATTATGTATTCTTGACAGGATGTGTATTCATCAGTAAGTCATGGTGCCCCTCCTCAGTAATTGCAGTGCCTTAACAAAAATTTGTTACAGAGCTGTTGTTACGTGAGACTTTTTAAAACAATGCTTCCTCATAATCTGTGTTTGCTGTTGGTACTTTTGATTGAAGGAAGAATGTAGTTTTATAACTTGTGTGTCTGAACACTTGGATTTTTAAGAATGAAAGTTCTTACTCCTTTCGTGGAGCAATATTGTCAGGAATGATAATGCAGCATATGATATGATATGATATGCTCATTGTACTCTTTGTACTCTTTGTACTCTTTGTACTCTCAGGTAGAGACCACACTGTTAAATATGACACCTGGCCTTGAGTTCTCAGACAAAATAATAAGTTCATTTTTAGTTCTAGGTTTAGGGGTTCTTTTTGTGTGTGTATTTTTTTTGGTTTTGTTGTTGTTTTGTACTGTTTTAGCTATTCAGTGAAGGACAGTTGTATGGAAGGGAAATTAGCCAACAATATCACAATATCAAAGAAAGATGAGGGGAGAGGTATGCTGCTGTGTCTGTCAGGTCAGACTTGATATACCTGTTACCTGATGTGTACAAGTGGTGGCATTAAGATGACTGCTGCCACTGCTACAGCCACACCAAGTCACTATTTCCTACAATTCTGAATGGCTTTTCAGTCCACAGCACTGGGATTTTTAACACAGCAGGCTTCATCCTGAGTGCAAAATTATTTTGTGTCCAGAATATGGTATAATCCTATATCTGAAACTTGCTTAAACCTTCTCCAGCTAAAACTGTTTTAAAATACGTCTGCACCCTAGTCCTACCAAGCTGTAACAGATGGAGCTCAGTATGGAAAGCAGAGTAACCAGCTTACTTTGTTCCTGTACAAAACAGCAAGTGTAGTAAAGTAGGTGATAACATACTGGTGTGTTTGTGTTTGGGGTGGGGGGGGTGTTTGTCTCCCCATGGAACCTTACTTTGTGCCTAAGAAGTTCTCATTTCAGGCTGACTGGATTATTTTGTGGAAGGTTGTGTTGCCTATCAGCTCCCTGCCTTGTTTTGTTGTCAAAATGATAAGGTAGTCCTGTAAGCATGTAGAACATGGATAAAAGGTAAAGTAAGGCTTGAAGGTGAAGGTAACTGGCCCATTTATCTAGAGCGTATTTGTTATTTGTAGGTCAGCCACAATATTACATGTTAGAGCTGGGGGGCAGGAGCAGCAGTGTGTTAAAGTGCTCAGTGCTAATTACCTTAACAAGTGATACCTAGTCTCTTCTATGAAAGATACACACTTGAATTTCCCTTATTCACACTGTTTGCCCCCCGCAGTTCTAGAATGATGGAGATACTGCACACTTGGAAAAAATATTTGAAGAACCTAGAGATTTTGAGAGGCAACACAGAAAGGTTAGCAGACAGACTGTTAGTACCAAGTTTAAATACTCTGCAGTACATGAGTGAAGGGCAAGGACTACATGAATGCAAAGAAGTTAAATACTCAGTGGCTACTTTTTCACAGAGTTCTTCCACTGTGAGTATTACCTGAAATAGCTTCTAAAGTGATGCTGAAAGTTGCTAAATAATATAAAAGTACACATATGGAATGAGTAACCTTGCAGACACTACTAACTTTAGTGTTAATTTTGACACCTTGACTTGGCAATCTTAATACTCTAAACATTTCAGCAGTATTAAGCATAGTATTAATATAAAACCAATACCCACTGAGCAATATTGTAGGCATAGCTCTTAGGTAGTACTGCGAAGGGTCTGTCATAGGTAGGCTTGTGTAAAGTTTGTATACCTTGTTTCTTACTTGCCAATGTCTTGTCACATTAGACTTGGCTAAGTATTGCCTGTGTTGCAGAGGGAAGAAGCTGAGATGCATGCCTCAAGGTATGTAGGTAGCCATGTGATGAGCAGTGTAGTGGCATACAGTTCTTTCTAGAAAACATGACTTTTGGTAGTATGACTTTTAGAAGCAACTGATCCAAAGCACAAGAAGGTAGTTGCAGAATGCAGCTATACTATGGCCCAGAGGGAGTAGCTGAGACTTTACAGGTCTTGACTCAGTCTTGCCTTCAATGCCTTGAATATAGGCATAGAGAACACTGCCCAATTTGGAACAAAAAGAACAAACTAGGTGTGTAAAAAATGTCAGCTTTAGAAAATACCTTTAAGATGGATGAGTCTTCAGGGCCAGTGAAATCAAACACTGCTAGAACTAGTTAACAGTTGCTCCTGAAAGATTTTCATTGATGCAATTTATACATTCATCAAATTAATTTTCACCACTTGAACATTTGTGGAAATTTACTTTGTTCACAATAATACAATAAATAAACCACTGTGATAGAACAGGCTATCACATAAAGTGGTTTTTTATTTTGTGTGTCTCCATAAACAGTAATTCAGCAAGAACTGAGTGGGTAATTTAGCAATGATGCTGTGCACCTGGGTCACCAACAGTAGGCAATTTGAAGACAAAAGCTTTGAGGGTCATTAAGCCAAATTACGTGTGTATATATATATATATGTAGAGAGATATATATGAGATAAAGCTGTAAAAAGTGATACTGTTCATAACAAATTGTGAAGGAGCACATACAAATACATACATTACAACATCGATGCTAGTGAACTGATGCTTTCTTGCTGGAAGGGTGCTAAGAAATGCAGTCCAGCAAAGTCTCTACACTATTCAGCTTACAGGATTTTTAAATGTTATTTGTACACTTGAAAATACAAACAAAAATATCAGTGAAACAGGGTGAAGCTGAGGGAAAGTACAACACGTCCATAAATCTAAAACATTCAGGTGGATTTATTGCCTCTAATCACAAAGTACAGTCCTGTTTTCAACTTGTGCACAGTGGTACATTAGGTCAAGCTGCTCTAATTTCTGGGGCTGTGCACTTTACAAAGAAATTGCTGAAAGCAGTGATAAGTGGTAAACATAAATTGAAAGAGTAGATCACTGTGGGTATTCTCATTTGTAGAACAAAAATGTCCTTTAAGAAATCTATCTTGAAATAGAAGTCAGAGGACCAGGCTGTGGTATGCAGTTGTTCTTCTCGTGAGTTGGGATACCCATGTTGTCACACATGACAGCATTATCTGCTTTGGCTTCTTCTGTTAAATGTGAACACTTCCCTGATGTGGGGTTGAACTCTACAAAATGCATTTCTTACTCCTCTGTAGGTGTACTTGAAGAGTGCTTCCCGTCATTTTGGATTTTCTTCTTTTAACACCTTGTCCATGTCTCAGGATGTTGAAAGAAATTATTAAAGAGGTCTTCATTTTAGCAGTTCAGTTTCATTAAGAAACTCTTACAATATGTTTCAATTTTGTTGAGTCTTTTGTGTTGTTTTGGCTGTCAATCAGAACTAGGGAGGTGCGCTGATGATTCTCTACTATTTCAGCAACACTGTCAAAGCGCTGGATAAAGAAAACAAAAAATGATTAGTGCTGGCTTCCTTGAACGGTATAATATTGACAGTAATCACTGCATCTTTTTATCTTTGCTTCTCACATAACTGAAAAGAGTTAAGCTACTTGTTATCAAGTTAGATGCTTTGCCTTTTAGTGAGAGCACCGATCCTTCTCTTAGTTCTAATTTTAGTCATAAACAGCTTAGATACAGACAATAGAAGATATTACAGGCACCAGCTGTCTCCTCCTTTCCATTTGTGATTGCCACCTGCACAAACTGAACCACTGATTTTGCTGTGGGCCATAGTAAACTGACATTTCATTTTACCTTGATGTTACAGTAGGCTGCAGACTGGCTGCTCAGAAGCTGTGGCAGATGTTGTTCAGCCACCTCAGAGGGAAGGCTATGTCCAGGCAGCCATCTATGAAAACTGTTCTAGTTATGCAGTTTTGATGTTTGTCACTGTAAATTAGTATGCAGAATCTGCTAGGTCTGTTGCTTTTCCTTTTGGACTTTGGTCAGATAAAGACTTTGGACTGTCTATTTATCTGGAGGTCATTTTTTACCCTTTGTTGAAGACCAGGTGAGCTCCATGCTCTTAGATTTTCTCTGATCTCAAAACTGGTGCCTGGGAGGAAGATAATTAGTCTTTGTTAAGCCTACTTTCACGTTGCTGAAAAGCCTACTCTAAGTAGTGATAAACTGTTTTTATTGGTATTTGTGTTCCAAGTTTCTCTTTTGCTATCAGAATAGTTATCTCTGTGGCAGAGTAGATAACCAGTGATCTTTTCACTCCAGAGATAAAGTTTAATATTTTCTTTATGTGAAAACAGTATTAACAGTAATGTCATTCTCATTTTTTATAGTGTTGAGGGGTTTTGTTTTGTTTTTTTTGAGCATGGCTGTTCTTCCTTTGAAGTTTTCCAAAAAGCATAACTAGAGTCTTAGACAGAAGGTAAACAGGACCATAAACAGTCAGAAAATTTATCTCATGGCTGCAGCTCTTACCCTGTTAACTTTATTTAAACAGCTCTATGAGTTATGTTTTAAATTTGATCTGTAGTTTTAGTTATAGTGTACAGGAGCTGCTGTAACACTGGTTTCTCTAGCTTGACAGATCAGTCATTATAAAGGGTATATTTTTACCTTCATACATGAAGAATCTTTTTGATCATAGTACAGTATATCTTAATCCTTGCTTATTAAAGGTATATAATTGAAAACTGTTAGGAAAAACACCCCCACATCATCTCACCTCTTCACCACTTTTTTCTCTGCCCAGTGCATATTGTCTTGTTGATTCAATAAATCGTATAGGAACGTTGTACACTCTCCTGTTGTAAAACACAACCAGTGTATATGGTTGCCGTGAGTCCTGCCCAGAACTCTTCCTTATTAGAAAAGATCCATCCTAAAGAGAGAAAAGTAGTCAGTGTATTTGGCTCATTTCTTTCCAACTTAGTTTAGTTTTGACTTAATATTTTGATTTATATTAGCATTAAACCCTTTTCTCCAATTAGAAAAACAATAGCAGTGGACGAGAAGTAGCATTTATTTCTGCTAACAGTAGCTTGCAAAGGTGTCATTTAACAATCATCTTTGCTGCTACCTGTTCTCTCAAACAGAAAGAAAATGAAGAAATAAATACACAGTGGCAGCCATCTGTTGGGGTCCACAGATTGTTAGGGAATAGTTCCTATCAGTGACAGGAAGGAGGCAAGAAAGCAGGGAGAGGTGGAGATACCATTTCTCCAGAGCTGTAGAACGGAGCTCACCACAGTCAAGCACCTGCACTCCTGACTATGGAGTCCTGTGCTCACTAACACACACTAACCTTCGCCTGGTGATAACCCCCATGCTCTGCCCCTTTATCCTGCTCTGTGGACTTAGACAAGAGTGGAAATGTACTTCATGCTGAGGATGCAACTCTACATGCTCCTCTTCCCTCCTGTGACCCTAGATTTTGTACAAAGAATAGCTGAGAGAATTAAAATTCTCCAAATACCTAAATGCACAGTGTTGCCATTTCAAAATGCATAGCAACCCCAGCCTTTCCAAATAGCTGTTTTCACATGAACCACTGGACAGTGGTGGAGACCACTTAAAGGCCACTGGGCTTTGCATTTCTTTTAAGGGGGGTGCATGAACTAGAAGATGTTCCTCAGCAGTCTTCTCTGCAGTGCTTTGGTCTTTTGAGTTACTTATGAAACTTTGTGTTGCAGTGAAAGCCAACATTAACTAATATCAAAACTAATAGGTTTGACAGTAATTGCATGACACTGTAGTTCTGACCTTTTCACAAAGCAAATGATGCTCTTTGAATACTTTTGGTTGTATTTAATTTTTTTTTATTTGAAGTTTTGGGGGTTTTTTTCCCCCCATAAAATAGACATTCATTGAAAGTGACCTACCTTGTTTGATCGGTACAATGCATCTTCTGCCATTTTCCTATCACAGGTAGCTGCATACCATGCTTTACTGTGAACACCAGCATCCTAAAAAGAGAGCAACATTGTTTCACCTGTAAAATAATAATGATGATAATAATAAAGAATATGGCCTGTAGGGTAGTTGCTGCCAAATAACGACAGCTATGAAGAACTAAAATACAGAAAACAGAGTTTAAAAGCATCTTTGCCAGGAGTTCACAGTTTTAGTTGGATAGAGGTAGGGCAAAGAAAAACTGGAGTGTCAAAACAATGATAACAAATTTGTGATAGAGAAGGCTGATAAATGACAAAAGAGAGATGCCCTGAGGAAAGCAGTCAGGTTCAACTGTTTTGAAGATGGATAGTTTTAAAGACAGAAAGCTATTCCAGTAGAAATTAAAGAGGAATAAATGTCGAGGAATAAACAGACCATTAACAATTTAAATGCTGCTCAGCTGTGGGCATGAGGTGTTTGGAGTTGGTTGGTGTCTATGCTTTGGGAATGAAGTTTCCCATATACTTAATGCTATTTGTGAGCACAATCATGATTGTCTCCACCTGGACAGCAGGAAGGTTGGGTAAGTTTTGCTCCAGCTTTACAGTAACAAGCTTAATGATAAAGTTAATTTTCACACAGGCTTGTAACCTCTTTACAAAAAAGGTTGTACATTTTAACTGAGTTGGTCTAGCTGACTTACTGCTGCCAGAAAGGGAATGTCTTGGCTTCTCCTTTGTGCTTATTTTGTTGCTCATCGGATCCCATGGTGAGTTAATTCACTTTATTAATCTTGCAGGACAAAAACAAACCAAAAAAACCCCAAACAAACAAACAAACTAACCAAAAAACAAAGAAACCACACCACAAACAAAAAAACCCAAAAAAACCCCAAAACAAACCCAAAAACAACCTTTCATTTTTTGTTTTGCTATTTTTTTTTTTTTCTTTTTTTGTGTTTGATTGCCAAGCTGGTTTTCTGTCAGTTTAATGACTTGGCTCAACCCACTGCTAGATTAGAGAAGCTGGGAAGGGGAGCTGACAGTGAGGAGAGAGCAGAGCCTCGATTTTGAGGGCACTGGACTAAATTCTTAGACTGGCTCAAGCCATAATATATCATTTTACCTTCAAAAATTTCCCATGTATTTCTCCAGTCACACCATTCATTGGAAAAAGAAAGGGTGAGTGGAATTGCAAATATGAAAGGTACTTGCCCATGCAGAGAATGAGTCCAGTGAACAAACCTTTGTTGAACAAAAGAAGGGATCAGTGGGCACCAGACCTTTCTTCTACCACTATCTGTGGCCTATAATGTAGAAGCAGACAGCTGCTGCCAGTGTTTTGATGGGAACCAAGCAGAGAGTAAATGTCATGGGAATGAATGACATCTGTGAGCACCTGTATTGAACAGGATGCTGCAGCAAATGATACCACTGTATATATGATGGGAAAATAACAACTTAATTTTTTTTTTAACAAAATGGATCTTTATTAAGTTCTGTTTCTGCCCATGGCTGTTACATAAAAATTGCAAATGTAATTGCTACAAGCTGTTTATGTAGAGTCTTCTGGATTGCTTATTTGAAAGTAATTTTTATAATAAATATCTAGTATGACATACAGTTAAAATTTTCCCAGAACTTCAAATCCTTTGTGTTCTTCACTGTTGTATTATCTTTGTCATGTCAGACTTTAGAACACTTACTATTACTGGCTCTCCATGATAGAGCCTTTGTTTTACACTCAACAGAACTGTTTTTACCTTGTTTGTGACTACTAGGCTTATAAGAATGGCTTTTTTGCATTTTGTGGTCTTCCTTCATCTAAAATGAGAGTAAGGGGAATAGCACAGGAATGAAAATAACCCTGCATTTGCTTAGATAATTCAAAGCTTAATGTTGCAACAAAACACATAAAAAAAAGAATTGGCCATAAAACTGACAGCATTAACTTTAATGAGGAGAGAACTATTTAAAAGAACAGGAAGGAGCTGGACTTGGGAGAGAATTAAACACATAGGGGAGGCATTGCAGCATCACTGTATTTGCTTACTGTACTTTTTTTTCCTGTGCACAATTTGTACAGCTGTAAGTTAGAAAAAAGGAGGCAATTAAAAACTCTTAATAGCCATCTATATCAAAGACTAGACTTAAGTACATCACCACAGATTTCCCTGTTTAAATGATGTTGAAAGTACGAACTGGAGAGTCAGGAAGACATGAACTGAAGTTTTTTGTGATTGGTAGAATGTCAAGATTTAATACAATACTATTTACATATTTTTCTACACTGTCAAACCTCTCCTATGCTATATGTTCTAAACGTATGTTAATGAAAGCTAACATTGAGATTATTTGTGCTACAGAAAAGCCTCACTGCAAAAGGGGGCATAAAAGCCCTCAAAAAAAAAAGGACTGTAATTTTCTTCTGAAAGGGCATAGGAGTGGAAAAACTATTTTAAAATAAAGGATAAGGAGATTTCTGTAATATGAATTTAGCTAATATTGTACCTGGTCTGCAGAACTGGAAATAGGGGAAGTGCTGCTGGGAGGGGAAGAACGGTTTACAGCTTCTGGCAATTCTAGAAAAGAGAAAACAACACGCATAAATTTTTAAAATATATTTGCTGACATATGTAATATCAAGATGTACGAAACTGATCTGTTGTGCAAGGACATTGGAAGATCTGGAAAGCTTTATCGCTCAGGAAAGCTTTGTTTTCTACTGGCAAGGAATGGGGCCTATATAAGTGCTGGGACACTTGCCTCCCTAAAAGGTAGCCTTGCTTATGAAAAGAAAACCAGTTTGGAAAACAGTTCAGTTATTAGCCAAAACCAGACTCAGAATACAGGAAGAAAACTCTTCCACCACCAAATGAATGAATGTAGCAATAGATAAGAAAATGCAGGAACACGATGCAAATAATGCTCAGTCTGGTGTGATAAGCAGCCTCACAGGTGAGTGAGTCAGGAAAATGAATGTATTTCAGAGACAATTATTTACCAATTTAGACTACCTGAGCTGTTTGTATGCATGTGCAAGAAGTCCAGACAGCTAAATGGAGAAGCAGAATTAATAAAAACATTATGGTGCTAAATTGTAATTGCAATAACAAAGCATAGTTGAAAATAGTTACTAGGGCTGAAATAGAGATGTAAGAGTTTAAGAAATCAGAAGTGAAATGTTTGAGTAGTGTTGCACAGTAATGATATGACAGAAATAAATACGGAAAATCGCCTTCTGGTAAAACAGAATTTGGCCCAAGAGTGTAGGTGTCTGCTATAGACACTTGTGAACATAGCTGGATGCAAATTAATATACTAGAGAAGATCATTATAGAAAGTTGAGTGATACTTATTTTGTTATCATGGGAGGCTTTTTTTCCTGTGTGTTATACTTTCTGGGGAAAACAAATGCTACCGTTTCTGGATATGGTGCTCTGCAGACTGCACTGTCAAATCTTCACTAATAAAATTCTGATTTAGATACTCGTTTAGAAAGCAGTAAGAATGTTATAGAGAAGACCATATGGTGACCAGAATTAAAAAATTCAGTTGGATCTGAGAGCTCAAAGTCAATTGTGTGAAGTACATTTAGAACTTTTGTAGTAGAGATGCAACTGTCTGGAAGCTGCATCCCAAGTGGAGGGGAGACATTATAGGGAGAAGTTCCAGCTCTCAATGAATTAATAATCACCTGAAGAAAGCTATTCAATAATATGGATTTTGGTTTTTCTGTAAAATTTTGACTGACTGGCTGTTAAAACTACAGTTGAAAGTACATTGTATAAATAAAGCAAGAAATGCCAGAAGTCAGTCAGATTAGTGAATTATACTTGACAAATGGATATTAAGTAATGAAAGATGCCTTGGCTGTGTGTAAAAAAGAGAGATGGAGCTTTATGCAATAAGAATTTTACTGATTTTAAAGACAACCTAGGTACTAAACAAATAGTAGTTCTGGCATGGAAATGGAAATTTCCACATTCAGATTAGAAGCAAAGCTTAAATTACTTCAGTTCAATTGAACTGATGGGCCCAGATAATATTTACCTGGGAAATTTTGAAAACTGGCACATGAAATTCAGGGGTGGTAACAGTTATTTTACATAATTTTCAAGTCAGGATGGTACCAAATGATTAAAGAATACCAAACATAATTGCTATACCTAAAGTGGAAAAAGTGACTTGAGCATCTACAGGGCTTTTTGTCTGATTCCACAGAACACAAGGCCCTAGGAGAGAATTTGAAAGAAATAACATCAACATCTGCAAGTAAAGGTGCAATTAGCAAGAGAAAATCTGAATCTTAGCCAAGCAGATAAAGTGTTACAGCTCTTTCATAAAATAAGAGAGTTCTACAAAGAGGGAATGTGACACTGTAGTTAATCTGGACTTCAGAGGAGCATTTGACACAGTGCCATAGGGGAAATAAGTACTTTTAATGATGAAGATGGAAGTTAGTTCTAAGCCTGTATGGGGACAAAGAAGAGATGGCAGGTTATGCTGAAGGGACATTAGTGATTATGGGTCTAGTGGTATGTGTTATGAAGTTGTTATTGGGCCTGGCACAGAACAGGATTATGCTACAGAAAAGATTACTAATCAGAGCATCATTTAGCACCAGATGGTGCTGAAGAATAGTTACAGTTCTGGGAGTAGTAAGAGTTTATGCTTCAAGTTGAAGCACATCAGCTGTGTGACAGGAGCAGGCAAACCTGAGTGCATCAGTCAAGAGCATTAATGTGAACCACATTATACTTCCTCAGCACAGGACATAAAATTGCACCATGCACCAAGCAAATGTTTCCAGGAAAGAGATACACTAAGAACAGCATGTAAGTTTAAACTGCACCACATGTAGATTTCCATGTGCCATTCTCACCATCTGTTTACAGTGTAAAAGATATGTTCAGACTGAATAGGTACAGTAAAGAACTTGCAGGAAGGTCAGACAAGTGTCTGCTAACAAGCAACTAGCAAAATGTTAAATCTAATTTACACTTCTGTACAAAGAGGGGTTTATACACATATTGCTTAATTTGTTTTTAGCTGTGAACTGAAACAAAGTCCATCTTGGAAAGCACTACTTAGGGAAGAGCTTTAGCATTTGCTATTATAAAAGTACCTTCTTTTTTCCTTCTGTAGAGTAAGAATAAATTGAATGCAATAATAATCTGTCTTCCAGGTAACAGAAGCCTGAAGCAGCCCAGAAATGTAATATTTAAGATTATTCTGTGACAGCGAAGACTGATGGAATCTTTATTATGATGGGAAATCACCCAAACTGCCTTTGCTAGACATTCTCAGTATTCAAAAATGTAAATGAAGCACCCATTTTCCATCAATAATTCTGAGATACTCCCTTAATTTTATTAGCTCAGATCCTGGATACTTGACCTCCTCTTTCTATGCATTATGGATACATTAACTCCAAATTAATTAATGTGCAAGGTATTTTGAAATAATTTAAATTCAAAGATTAATTTGAAGTTACAAGTTAATCACATTTTAATTCAGAAATTGAATTATACTTACTTGGCAGAATTGAGGTCTTTTGGAGCAGAGGCCTGAAATAAATGTTGAGAGATTACAGAAAGGTCTGAGAGGATGTACCCAGTCCTGATAATATGAAAATTGAGTATTTGGAGCATGCAGCGATAGAATGTGTTCCATCTCACTCATTTGTTCATGAAGAAACATGGGTCTGATACAGGTATTTAAAAAAACATGATATCCCACTAGTAGGAATTTAAACATGTTTTAAATCTCCATCACCTTGTTACAGATTATATCCTCATGCTTTTTGGTGATGGTTATAGTATTTGTACGAATTCATTTGCCATGATTCATTTTTTTGCTACTGTGAGGTACTGTGAATCTTCTGAAAAAGCAACAAGAAGGCTCCAGTGAAAAGAGTGCTCCCCCTTTGAGCCTCTCACAGCTGGTGCACTGAAATATTCAAAAGAGGATGGAAAGTGATCTTACTTTTGGGCACCACTTGGAAGGGGGGGAAGTGGAAGTCCCTGGTTGGAACTGCGCCGTCGTTCTGGTACTGTAGGTTTTTCTGTAGCTTGGGAAAACAAACGGTAGAGTCAAGGTTTCTTCAGGAACCTATTATCCCAGATTAGGGAGTCCCAGTGGGTGAAGGAGGGTTTCTTTGCTATAAATTTGGGGTGCTTTCCTCACAGGGCAGCCTGCCATCGAAGTGGGGTTTTTTTGATAACTAATTCTAGACAAATATCTGTGCTAGGGATGCCTGCAGGGCTGGGTGAGACTCGGTGACACGGGGGAGCTGCTGGGGCTGGCTGCCTGCAGGGGCTGGGCTGGCATCCCAGCCTGGAGCGGGGCAGCAGCTCCTGCTGAGCCTGGCCTGGAGGAACCACCACCTCACACAGAGACGGGACGGGATGGATTTCCAGCCTGTGCCAGGGACTGGCTCTTGCCAGGAGTTGGCTCCACGAGAGGTGGTTCTAGCTGAGTTCAGAACCCATCCCTCCCTTCCCCCTTCTCCACTGACAGGGCTACATGGGCACGCTGCTGGTCCATTACTGTCCTACATTACCCTGCCAGTAACCTCAGCAGTTTTACTGTGACTGCTTTTAGAGAACAATGATATTCAGTGCAGCTAAGGCTGCCCAGATCCAGTTTGAAACTGCTAAAACCAAACACCCCTCAAAAACCTACAGTAAGTTAAATGTGGTGTTGTTTGTTTCATGTCTTTAGTTTAAAAAACAAATAAACAAACAAAAAAACCCCAACAAAACAAACAAAAAACAACAAAAAACCAAAACAGGTAATTTTTCAACTTTTTTCGCAGTAGTAGCTATAATTTACCTTCATTTGCAGTTAAGGTCTCTCTGGAAGGTAAACATGGTTTCTGCAGTGAAAGGATAAGCAAGTATTAATTGGCACACTACTTGTACAGCAAATGTTTATCATGTATACATTTTGTGAAATAGCTTAGAATTGAGAACATCCTGGAAGAATTGGGAGGCAGGGACATAGCCATTCTGTGAAGAGCCTCTAGTTGTATGATCTTGAAGTTTGGGATTTTGCAAAGGAGATTTGGAAAGAAGCCCAGTTTGTGGGTATAAATAGATGGAGAAGAAGTAAAATCTAGATGGTTCATTCTTATCTGAGGCCCAAAAATGAAAAGTCTATCCCAAATACTTGGAAACTGAAATTTGATTTTCACCCTTATTGAGCTATGCATAGAAGTATCTGAACACATTTCTGTTTCCTGGAAATTAAACTGTCACTTTGGTTCTAGCTTAACTGTGAGCCAATCTTCCAGTTTTGATTCTTTTTTTTCATTTTGAAACAATGATAATAAACTGCCAGATTTGAAACATTTTTCAAATTAATTTCTTTGAAAATTTCAACCAGTCCTCTTACTTTCTGCCCACAAGAAGTTTGGAATATTTTTTGAATGATGAAATACTTACTGAAAAACCTCAGACAAATTCTGGTGTAAAATCCTGCATATTTCTTGAGCTATCTCTTGCAATGCACTCATGTTCCCCATAGGCAGCCCTGTACATTCTGGGAATACTTCTGAATTGCATGTTTTCCCATTTACTTCTCATTTGTTCAGTTTGTGCACTGTGTTTATCGTTACATCCTAGAGTACTGAATTCAAACATTGCTTTGATTGAAATATTTTTCTGCTTGAGCAGAAAGATCACTGATCTTCATTCATATAATAACACCCAAATATTTCCTTAGAATTAAGTTTTACAATAACTTAAGCTTTACAATAAATTAAAAATCTAATAAAATATTTGGTTGATTATGCAATTACAAGTCAACTTACCGGTGAAATTACTGCATTAGAAGTTTTCTTGCTGAAGTGTGGAGGAAAAAGAAAAATAAAGAATATGGTTACTTAGCAGATACATGGATTCATTCAGCAACTAAGCATCAGTTTCATTGGTTCTCAGGGTATTTCTGTCTAAGATGGGATTCACTGGATACTTGTAGCAGTTAGAAACAAACAAGAATAAATAAGGAAAAAGGGTATCAGATGCAAAGTGGGTACTCAGTAAAGGTACTTACACAAGGAAGCTACAACTCTGTCCAATGCCTAACATGATTTGGGTGGTGCAGGAGAACTTAGTGAAAGCTTTCTGCACTTCTAGGCTTGCATGTGCTAGTGCTGCAATATGGGACTGAATCAGACAAAGCAGACAGCATCTGCCATCAGGGGAAGGCAGTGAAGGCCAAGGCCACTTGGCATACAAACAGTATTCCTCCAGAATTAACAAAATAACAGCTTGCCTTTACCTAGGCAGGATATCTTTCACGAACAGGATTAAATATTATTCCTGAATTCTAATTGCTATAGGCAAGGATAGGAGTTAGCTCCTAATACACCTATTAAACCCATCCCCATCCAAGAAGTATTTTTATCATTTTTTACTCACAGGCCCCTTGGTAACGGAGATGGAGCTGCTCCAGTGGGAAACCTGGACTCCTGTGTGTTATTGAACCTCTGACCTAGAGATGCAAGCAACGTATTTAGTATGCAACATGAGCTGTATCCGAACAGTGGATTTTCCTCATTGCTATTTTAGTGTTAATGTAATTAAGGTAAAAAGTATCCATTGGTTTATTTTTCTTAACATGTTTTTAGTCTGATTATGCAAAGGAGGAGTTCAGTAACACTTCCTGCTCACTGCTGACTGTACAGATAAAATTTACACTGACACACCACATTGCACGCTGCATTATGGTAACTGGTGGCATATTAGTTCCTCTCATATTGCTGTGTTTTCATCTGAATACTTACTTTCATCATTATTGTTTGCTTCATGGTCCTGTAATGGAAAAAGAGGTTAGGTTTAATATGAAAGAATTTAAAAAGGAATTACTGTGTTCAGTTTAAAGTCCTTCACTACCACACGGACATAGAGGTAATGGAGCAGAGAAAAGCAGCAAGGTTAGTGAAAAGACTGAAGCACAAGTCTTATGTGGAGTAGCTGAGGGAGCTGGGGATATTTAGCCTGGAGAAAAGGAGGCTCAGGGGGCCTTATTGCTCTCTACAACCACCTGAAAAGAGGGCATCAGTCTTTTCTCCCAGGTAGCAAGTAACAGGGTAAGAGGAAATGGCCTTATGCTGCACCAGGAGAGGTTTAGATTAGATATTAGAAAAAATTACCTTGCCTGAAAGGGTGGTGAGGCATGGAATGGGCTGCCCAGGAAAGTGGTGGAACCACCATCCTTGGAAGTGTTCAAAAGCCATGTGGATGTGGCACTTACAGACATGGTTTAGTGGTGAACACATTGGTGCTGGATTAACAGGTGGAACTTGATTTGAGAGGCCTTTTTCACCCTGAATGATTCTTTGATTATTAAATGAGAACTGCATGAATAATCAATATGGTTGTGGTATCTGTAGTAATTTTTAAATAAATGTTTGTACAGAAGGTATATGGTATCCAGAATACTTTCATGATGTCATCTGAAAAATTTTAAGCAACCATCAGATTTTGAACTTTCTAATGATCTTGAGATTGCTTGTAGTAAGTGTTGAGAAAATTTGGCCTTAGTTTTGCAGTGAGACCTTTTGGTCCATGTTTAATTTTTGACCTGGAAGACAGAAATTTTGCAGGAGGTTTGACAATACTAAAAACACATCTTCCACTGAATGGAGGAAACTGAATAGACTCTCTCTGTCACCATGCTAGAATTGAAACAAACCACCTAATTTCCTGGCTTCTTTCAGAGATGCTTAATTTTGGCACCCATTTCTTGACTTTCAGGGAATCGAGACTCTGATAAGTATCTTTCAAAGAGGCAGCAGTTATTAATTTGTCTTCATCTACCCAGCTAATGGCTTTTCACTAATGTTAGTGACAAATGCATCCATATTCTAGCTGGAGAGATGTAATCCATCACCCAGCAGTTGAGGAAATGAGACATGGCAAATTTTTTCTCCCAGTCAGCTCAGGCCTTTGAGAAGAACAAGGGTTACAGTTCTGTGCACATGATCAGTGTTGGTTAGTGCTGACAACAGATTGAATGGGAGCAGTTAACAGATGTTTCACTTATTGTTTGGGCTTTGTCAATGTCCTGTAGCCAGGGATGGAAAGGAACAACAGAGCACTGGATAAACATAATGCTCATTATCATGTGTTTGTTTAGAATTGTTAAGGAACTTACAAGAAAAGTGAAGACCCCAAAATTTGGACTGCACTGGGTAACTTTTTTCCTAGACTGACTCTCGAGACAAACTGCTGAACTGCAAGCATCCAGGAGCTGAACACACCCATGGCACAGCTGAGTGTTTGTCTGGGAGCTTCATCCTTGAGCTGTAACTCACTCAGTGTGTGGCTCCAGCTAAAGGATAGTCTGTTTTTATTCTCTACAAAGCTAGGACGATATCCATCTCAGATGTAAGCTCTGAAAATGCATTAATGGAGAGGTTTCAGCTGCAATATGGCACTTGAGTCTGTTCTGAAGCAGGAGTATTCTTAGTGCTGATCAGATAGTGGAATTTCTGTCCAACATTCTCCCTTCGGACTCGAGATATTTTTTCTTATCTTGTATTGGTAAGAAAAGCTGAGAAATCAAACTATTTAATAAAAGAGAAATCCCAAATTTGGCACTGCTTAGGAATTGTTCAGAATCCCACAGGATAGAGATCTAAATGGGAATAACTTTGTGATGAGGTAGAAGGAAAACTAAAATGCTGATGCTGCTGTATGTATGAACTGCTTGGTATACATCTAAAAGTTTAAAGAATAAAGTAGGATTATAAGGTGCCCATATACCAACCTGCACTGTGTTACCATAACATCTAAAACTACTATATGACCCCAGATTCCTAGTTTTAAGTGTCTAATTTCTCTATATAGTTACTGGTAGACTGATTATTTCTTAGGGAGAATTCCAAGCATAGAGCTAGCACAAGCATGTAGCACGTAGCTTTTGGCACAGATGCTGACACAGTTACGTTGCTCTGTTCATCATAGTTGGCTTCTCATGCAGACCCTCTCAAGCTGGCACAGCTGTGAAGAGAGCTATGGTGCAGACCAATTTATGGAGCTAATCTGCCTGAAAAATAATATTTTACGATTTGCTTTTGCTCATTTCTGCAGTTGGACAAGTTTCCAAATAGTTTGCTTCAAAGAAGCAGCACAGTGGAAGGGACAGACTAGGGGTAAGAGCAGAGGGAGAAGAGGACTGGCTGAAACACAGCCTTAGGACCCAAGGCTTGTAATTAGTCCTTCAAGGACTGCATTTTCTAGGGATATGAGTTACTCAGACTACCCAGTCTGACATTTTAGAAGGTTTCCATTTTCAGAAAGCATTAATCATACACCATCTGAGAGGAATGAGGCTCAAGGAAAAGTGCTTCAGTTTGGCCAAAATCATCCTCTACTACTTAAAGTAAGGCTCCTGAAGTACAATTGTATTTTTTAGTACATGAAATTATTTTTGTGGACTGAGACATATATCCCTTAAAATATTTGAAGTTTTTCTTGGATCAATACAGATGTCCAGTGCTCTTTTGTCCAAAAGATTAATAGCAACAATCACAATATTCAATGAATGTGACATTTGGTCATCTGTTTCTGTTATTTCATCCAGATAATAAATAGATAATCCATCTATTTATATATAAAACAGGACTAAATTTAACATGTTCTTTAGAGTGGCCCATTAATTACTCACTGATTTTGGATGAAGACGACTTCTGGGGAGAGGCAAAATATTTCTGAAAAATACACACAGTAAGTTATGATGAATAGGATTTATTTATTTAATTGGCTCAGATAGGCTTTTTAAGATCTAGAGGGAAGGAGGTCGCAGTAAATGGATTTGATTTCAGCTCTGCACAGACAGTGGTTGTGGTGATGCTGTGCTCTTGGTGTGGAACTAAAAGAGCTTCTGTCCTAGACCTTGGGTGCCCTGTGACTGCACAGGACCTCACCAAACACCCTCACACATAGAGCTGTGGATGCCTCCTTCTGGGGCACATAATGTAGTTTGTAAAATAATAACCTAGAGGTAAGGCAGGGGTTATGAAGCAGCTTTCTATGCTTCTGGGGACACAGTAGTGAAGTATGCTGCACACTCAAGTATTATTTTTCCCTTTTCCTCCGGAGACTTGGGATACGAACCATAGATTTACTGTGCCCAGTTTCTTTACAAGCAATCTTACACAACTGCAAAAACATCTAATTTGCAAGCGTGCAGTGATGGCTAATAGGGCCTTAAACTGGCTTGCAGAGATATTTTATCCCTGTATCAGATCCCTACAGGCATATTTCAGAAAATCCTATCCATTTGGCAAACTGGCTTGAATACAGAAGTTCACAAAGCAATGAGAGCTTTCAATTCTCACCCTGTCCTAACATCCCTAGCTATCTGACTGTCCTGACAATTGTCTATTGTCTGAAGTCTAGACATTAGAGAGAAGAAAACTTTTTCAATGCTAATATTTCCTATTGATCTAAGCTGCTGTTAACTTACTTGGAAATATCCAGCTTAGGTGACTCTCTGTTCACACTGTGCATGTGGGAGTGCTCTGTATTCTGACCAGGCATAAACGTGAGTGGCTTGGTGAACCTAGTAATGAAACATGAATTAAGAAAGGAAAATTATCTTTAACATCAGTGAATATAAAAACATCTTTCTTCCCCCCTTCACCCTCGAAATTCTAAAAAGCAACCTTAAGAGTATTTGTTTTTGATAGGTATTACATTTGGGTTATTGAAATGAACACAGAAATGGTTGGTAATATTTGTGTAGATAATCTGAAGAGATATTTACTGTATGTATTTCTCCTGTTACTGTATTTCTTCTAGAGAAAGAATTATCAGACATGTAGTATCTAGATAAGAAAATACATTTTCTGACAGTTTTAAATAATGGACAAACATTCACAGCAACGGGTTACCTGGTTACTGGTGGTGGTGATGGTTTTTCCTGTAAGAGAAAATGCACTTAATTTTTTTGGTCACTTTTTGATTCCATAAAATAAATTTGTATGATCCTATTTATGTCATCACATCAAGATATTATTTTTGCATTGTGATACAGATTTCTACTAGAGCTCTGTCTGGTGATCTACATTAGGATGCGAGAGGCAAGAAATCAACATCAGTAAATCTGCTTTGGCCATATGTTATGTCAGTACCAGCAAATGGGAAAAGAATTACTGTGTCAGAACTGTCACTGCTCCTCTGCTGCAGTTCTGCTTCTGTAAAACATTCCCTTAGGCTGCTGCTAAACAGACTGGACCGCTATCACAGAGGACTGGGAAACTTCCCCTTCCCATTTACTCTTTTGAAATGGTTTGCCAACTTTTCTGAAAAGGGAGTGTTGGAAAGCTTTAAGTGCAGGAAGAGATTTGTTCCCAGTTTTCCCTTCTGAAAGACTGATAATCTTTTCTCACAATCACATTTGTACCCTGTCTGAGGGCAAGGGAGTCATACTGTTGAAAGGCCTCACCTCTTCTTCAGGAACCTCGTAGACTTCTACAGGACAGGGAAGAAATAAAAAGCATTCTTTAGTGTAGCATAAACATACTGTATGTTACCATAAAAGCTGATCTGAATTTGTCTGATTTGACTTCTGACTCTGGAAAAATAACTTGGAGAAACTGCTCAGGATTTGAATCTGCCACCAAAACCCTGGCACAGGAACACCCCATCTTTTCATTGGAACTTCAGGTGAAGTCACAGGAATTCTGATAAACAATATTAAGCAAGTGTCCTCCCACTCCAAAACCTTCTTATTGTTTTTTCTTCTCCTTCCCTCCCCCCCCCCCCTGCAAGCACCTGTGTCAGTTTGGAAAAAACATGTTATCACATCTGTACTAGCATTTAGCCTTTCCTTTACTCTGGGAGGAAGAAATCAAGTCGGTCATAAATACAAGCTGGCTCATTTGCACGGCCAACATCCCTCCCCGAGTTCTGACACGCAAGTATGTTTTAATTCAGAGATCTTAAAAGAAATAAACAACAGCATCTTTATCTATGCCCAGTTTCTTCAATGAAAATAGAATCCTATTTCAGTCAATT
Organism: Cinclus cinclus; assembly: GCF_963662255.1. NCBI lineage: Eukaryota > Metazoa > Chordata > Aves > Passeriformes > Cinclidae > Cinclus > Cinclus cinclus. The sequence continues at coordinate 15,200,008 of NC_085052.1, read as the reverse complement.
TCATGTCAAGTTTCATCACTTCACTGCTCCCAAGCATCTCAGCTCCCACCAGGGGGAGATGTTTTATTTTTTAGTAGCATCTGTCAGGAGCTGGTTGTTGCTCAACACTGATTTACAGAAAAGCTGAAACTGAAAAGGGCATTTTAAAATGTCTGGAAAATGACTCACGAAATCTTAAGTAATTCATAAAGAAATGCTAGTTTACAGGTGTAGCTTGTGACTTTAAAGCTAAATGCATTGCTGATGAATATGCAAAGCTTCTTAAAGAACCTGGATCATGTCTGAAAGGTTATATCCAAGCAATTAATGAGATAGTGAGGATGCAAAACAACTCTAAGTTGGCAGAGAGGGATTAAACAAGAATATCTGAATTTACAAAAGCAAACAGGATTCCTCTTATTTGTTTCTGCTTTTGTTTCTTTTTCCAAATAAAATGCTCTTTACAGAACCTCAATGGGAACACTTTTATTAAAGGCCATACAAGACATCAGCCTGTAGAGAATTTCTATATGGCTAAGTCTAATGGTCTGAAAGTACTGGGTCTTGATTCTTATGGTGAAATGGGATTACTGACATACTGAGTCCTAGAATTCTTTTTGCTGTATTGATCCATTTGTGTTCCTCCACTAGAGCAAAAGACAAAAAATAAATTAATTTGGGGCAAGTAACTTGTTCTAATTTTATTCATGCTTAAAATGGATTTACTATTCAAGCTAGACAATGCAACTGCTACAACATAGGAAAGCTAAAGAGGAACATATTTTTGTTTTACTTTAGTATGTCATAGGGTTAGTGGTGTGAATGCATCAGGCATAATTTAATATTCCACAATCTTACATTATTTTATTCTAATGGCATGGCAAGCTCCACATACCTTGCAAATTAGAAGTAAGAGAAGGCTTTGGAGAAATAGGGGGGGCTGGCTTTGTTGTCTTCATAAATCTGTTCACAGGTGCTAAAAACATATTTTATTCATGTACATATATATATTTGTGCACATGTGTATATACACACACATATTTATATATATATACACACATCTGTTAAACTAACAATGTGACATTTATACAGTAAGAATGAATATTAAATAGGTCCAAAGGACAACCTTTTGTTTGACCTTGAATAAATCAATTGAGTCAGAAAGCAGCTCTCATTTTAAAAAGCAAGTATTATTCAGTATTCCAGCCTTTTTGAAGAGGTTTGATACTGTCAGTAATGTCAGAGAGCAGAACTACATACTCTTCTCTGTTTACTTTTCATGTTTGGGCTGTAGTAGTTTCATTCTCTAACTTAATATACTCACATATATAATGAGATTTTAAAAAAATAAAAATAAAAGCAAAAAGTCTGTCTTTATCTACTAAATATCTCAAAAAGCTTGTTCTTTTCCTGAAATACTTCAGCAAACAGAGAATTTTAATGCTACTGCTCCCTTGGATGAGAAGGCAGGTCGTATGTCATAAAAAGCCTCCTGGTTATACAAAGGCTGGACTTTGAAACAGCTGAGTGAGACAGGCAGAAATTAAACATGGTTCTTTTGGCTTATAACAAGGCCAAAATTATTTTTAACTTCATTGGAAGACAACTGCCTTTTTGCAGGCTATGATCACTTTAATAGCTGCATGTTCACTCTTTGAACCCCAGAAACAGACATTAATTTGACCCATCTTTTTTCACTATAAAGCAATAATTATAAGCTTAAATGACTACAACTCACATCTTGTAGGTAGTGACATGCTGCTTTCTGTGGGTTCAATATAGTTATCATCATCATTGTCCACTGGTACAATGTAGTTATCCTAGGAGAAATGTGGGACAAAAATCTATCAGTTCAACCTCCATCATGTCAACAAATTGTTGGGACTGAAGCCCTGGCAGCAGTTTACAGTAGTTGCCATTTCACAGTGACTCTTATTTCAAACATTTATCATTCTATGTGGAAGGGAATACCAGAGATTGAAAACCCTTTGTGAAATTATTCCACGGGTGCGTGGAAGCCCTCCCTTCCCTCTAGTCCTGGAGCAGCCTTTGAGGTGAGTCTCTTCCCATTGCCTGCAGCTTGTTACGGTTGATCAGGAGCTATTCCATGGTCTAAACAGCCTCCTTGGTACTCAGAGCAGGCATACATCCCCTAGGAATCAGTATGGTACCTGCAGGTCACTGTTAGTGGTGTACAAGATGATTTGTACTACAGAGGCTAAGAAAGAGACCAGACCATGGCATTGCTATAACATTTACACAGTTAAAACAAGTATATCTGCAAACTTTACCTCATCATCACTGCACTCCTTAGGCTTTGGTGGCACTTTTGGTTTTGCAGCAGGAGATGGCAATGGCATGGATGGCACACATGGTTTCTTTGTTCTGGACATGGCTGGACTGGGGGTACTTGGGAGAGGTTTGTTGATGGGAGGAAGCTGCAGGTTACTGGTGCGATTATCTTTTAATGTGGCAGAAAACAACAATTTTAGTAAAAATTACACAGCAGTCTCTGCACTTTCTCCTACTGCTTGTGCAAAAGTCTTTGCTGTGGCTGCAGCACAGGTCAAACAGCAGACCTGAGCACAGCTGGACTTGATGTTGAGACGTGTGTGTAATCAGGTCCTTCATTGCTCAGGATAGGAGCCTAGCCCTCTGTATCAGGCTGCAGAGGGTGCCCAGACACTGACTGTTGTATGAACAACTGTTTAACTCCCTGGGGAAAAGGTGGTGGCTGGGTGGTGTAGTGCATATGAGAGTGAGAAAAACAACACTGGGTGGGACTAGAACATGAATTATGCCAGGTTCTCTGGGGTGTCATTTTAACAAGTCCTTCCCTTTTCAAAGAACACACAGGTGAAGAGCTGATAAACTTCTATGAGTACATATGTGGTATTTTAACACTGTGATGAATATTCTACAATTAGTAACAGTCTGGTATCATACATAAATGAAAGCAGGGATCACGTCAATGTTTCTTTTCTCCATGTTTCAAATCGTCATCTAACTGAAGCTAACTTTCACTTCAATGCAACATATCCATGGTTGAAAAGAATAAAACCAGAAAGAAAAAAATCCATTTATACTGGACTGATGTAAATAAAACCTCAATCCTGTCCTGTTTTTCAGGATATTTATCATCCTTAGTACCAATTTTGAAGGACAACAAGGAATGAATATTTGGGCCACTGTTTTACTGCTTTGGGAATAATGATTGAAGAAACAGAGAAGATTAAGAAGGGACCTGTCTAGTCTTATGTGCCTCATCTTTAACAGCAATTCCTGCACCAATATATGTGGATTAATTTGGAGGCCCAAGTTAATAGTATCTCCCACACCTTTACTTGAATTTTGTCATTAGCAGATGTCTATCAAAGTCTCTAGGACACATTATATTAAAATTATAAACATCCTTACTGGCAGTACTAACCTGTTTTCTGCTGTAATAAAAAAAATAAATCATACCCCTGATGCTTAAGAGCTGAATATCAGAATTAATAGCAAACTCTTGAGGAAAGGACAGATGAGTGCACTTGAGGCCACTTCTCTTCAGGTACTGATCAAAAAGCAATTATCAAGGTGACTCAGTTAACTATTCCATGACTACCTGCATATTCACCCCTAGAAACAGGGAATGCAGAGGGAATCTTCTTTTTCTCCTTCTCACTTGGAGGTGGCTCATAGCTGTCATCAGGATTCTCTTCACTGGGGACCACATACATCTCAGAGTCAGAGTGGTCATCTGGATTTTCATAATCACTGTCCTAGAAACACAGAACTTGCCATTTCTCATCTCATAGCAATCCATAACACAAATATCCTTGCAAGAGTGTGATAACAAAATTACAACAATGTACCCTTGAATGGATACATCATATTGCCTTTTAGTGCCTCCTCTTGCTATGAGGCACTCCTGCCTCCTCCCCTCCTGCTCCTCCCAGGAGCCCCCTGTCTTCTTGCCATCTCCAAGGAGTCCTTTCACCTCAAGAGCTCAGTTCTCAAATTATGGACCAATAGCTTGTTTCCCTTCCCAGGACAGTTCCTTTCTAAATCCAGCTGTGAATCTTGAGGTGTGCTGTCACTTCCTCTCCCTTTCCTGTTAAAAGGGTACTCAAGATCTGACTCCAGGAAGAAACTGGTCACTTCAGGCTGACAGTTGCACCATTACCTTACATGGCTGACAGCCATTAATTGCTTCATTCTAATGTTTTCTAAAATCTTAGCAGAAGTTTTCAATTTTAGTAAGAAGTGGCTTTCTTCTCCTCACCCCTCCCACCCTTCCTGCCCCAAATAAAACCTCTTACTGATTTCTGAAATCATAGTTCAATTTAGGAAGTTCCTCAAACTGATGCCATGTGCTTACTTATCCAAAAACTTTAGCATTCATGGCGACCACTGACCATCCTTCTGAGAGTACTTCTAAGTTGAATATTAAAAAATTGAGGCAGCTGAAAACCAGTGGCTACTTGTGAATTAAACTGATGTAAAAAAATAACATTTCAATAGTATTTAGTTCAACTACAAGCAGATGACTTAAAAATAAACCTGTATTATTATTTCTTGTGCTAAATTGTTGCCACAGTAACCTCCTACTAGCCCAAAATATGTACTTACAAAATCATCTGACCATTGATCCTCTTCATTGTCCGCATGTTCTAAACCAAACATTAGAGTTATTTAATTAGATGTATAGTGAATGCAAACGTTTATCTTAGATTGGTTTTTCAATCTATACTTATTATATTCAATTAAAAAAGAGTGAGGAAAATCTCCAAACAGTTCTGAGCAACACATCTGGTTTGGACAGAACTGTAAATTAAATGCCTTCTTGCTTATTTTTGACAAATTATTTCAGAACTGTTGGAAAAGCATTAGATAATAACAAATTGTGCACGGTCTGAAAAGCAGAGCATGCACTTTAACCTCCATGTCTACTAATGCATCTGATTTTTAAGTAGGGGTGACAGCTTCTAGATAATGGAACACTTGCTGACCTCTGGGCCCTGCACCTTCTTGTTGTCAGAGTGCCAAGACAGCACACTAATTACAAGTGTTTATGTTAAACAGGGAACAGTTACCTGATAATTTTAGAACTCCTGATTTCTTCTATTCTTATCTTAACAAGATGGCTGTTAACTTGTAAAAATAGCCATGGGCTAGTTTGTGGGCAGTGCTGTATGATAAGCAAGGAGAGATCTACCTTTAAGATAATTCATGATGTCATCATTACATTAATATTATTAAGATTTTAAATCTGTAGTGATGCATTTATTCAATTTCTTCCATATTTACTTTCACAGTTTCTCTAAGGAGGGGCCGGCTACAAATTCTGCTCCATTTTCACAGCAGCCTAGATACAGAACTCTGATTAAGACTGATTTACAAAGAATGGTTACTTGCTACTCTTCATGCTGGCACAATTAATCATTTTTTTCTTGCCTTTCATTTCAGAGGTGTGAACTACCTTCAGAGTTGTTGATAATGGTATCCTGTTCTCTCATTAAAAATAAATTATGAGGCAATGTAAAACTGAAATACTGTTAGGCATATAGATAGCAAATTGACACAGACATGCAGTTTAAATTTACATTAATACAGCCTTACCTGAAGCATAATCCCTTTGTGGCAGACTTGGCGGTGGCTTGTTTTTAAGTCTGTAAATTATAATTATTACATTTATGATCTCATAAGTAACATTCACTAGAAGGGAGCATTAGCCAGACACATAAAAAAGCTGATAACAAAAGATACCTGCAGCTAAAGAAATACAGATTACCATCACAGATGCTTAGCAAATAGCTGTAGAAGAATGCTTTGAAAACCTAGAAACTGATAAAATAATAAAATAGAATCTGAGATTTTATTTTTTTTTTTCACTAAGAACATATGTTGAAAGGACAAATTCCTTGCTCATCCCCCTTTTCCTCATTACCAGAAAGAGGTAAGATAGGGGGCAGAGATAAATGATGATCTATTGGAAGATGAAAATCTGTTCAGGTTCACAGAGACTTCATTAAGACTATGGCATAAGAAAGTGGTGGAGCACTCTCCATTTGTATTTTTAGAACTATAATTTTGCATGTACTTTATTCGATGATTAATATTTAAATATATACCAGGTGTCCCAGTAAAAGATTCGACTTCTCATTATTTTATGATGTTGTGTCCCTTTTTTGGTGAAAACTGTTACAATCGCATCACCTACCAAGTGAATCAAAAGACAATTTGTAGAAATACCGAAAGGATCTTTTTGGCTATACAGGCAGGTTCATATGATTGTATATATGTATGTATTCATGTATACTCCTCCTTACTAACTTGCAGCTGTCCAAGAGGACGTTGAATTACAGTTATTTGAATTATTTCATTACCCTGTAATGAAAGAGAAGAATTTGGGTTTAAAGTCAACATGAACACTGCATGTGTAACATCACAGGCCAGACTGATGCCTCTGCAGAGGGAAAAAAAACAACAACTCTGTTTTTAGTAGCCAGATAAAACATTAAGATAATTAAGGACAAAATTATTCTTTAAGATGACTTTTGAACATTGTCTGACAGCTTCCTTGTAGTGCTGATGAGATCTCACCATGGACCTGAAGCTTTGACCACTAAACTGATGACTTCATCCGTTCTTCAGTCAGGTCATAAATTCATTTGCAAAAATAAACAAGTAATGAAAAAAACCCAACAAATCCTCAAAGAATTAAAAATGTTTTTTCGGGATCTCTGAGCAATAGCGTTTACAAATGTTGCTTTACCACAAGAACTGACACTCAGTACTTAGGTCCTGAGCTTGCTGCCCAGGTGTCAGTTCTTCAGGTACCACTTTTATTCAGGATGGTGGCGTGCTAGCACTACCACATCAACTTACAAATTTTCCTGTCTGCTTTGAGAATGCTTTGGCTACTTCTGAGTTGAATTAATGGAATTCTGTTGTGCAGATAGTCACCAAAAACACCCCATGCACATGCATGGATCAATGAATAAATGGTGTGGACATTGCTAAAACTCAAAAAGCCCAACCCCCCCAAGCCAAATAAAAAACAAACCAGGAAGATTATTTTTGCAATGTTAACCTGCTTTACTCATGGCTAATAACACTAATGATGGATAGCTGTACCCTCAGAGGTCTTAACTTCCTGCAGCATAATATAACTTAGTGTACAAAGAGTAAATTAAAAAGCATTCTCAACAGCTCTGCTCTGGTCTTCTGTCCAGGTTAGCACAGCCATGTTAGAAAGAAAATCCCAGGGCCACTGCCAGGGCTCATCTCACATCTTAGGAAGGGGAGACCAAGATCTCTTGATGCATTTTGCAACATGTCTACCATGAGTTGTTCGGAAATGGTGGAGACTTGGAAAACAGTGGAACTGAGGCACAGTAAGAGGCTGTCTGGGCTGTGGTACAAACTACATGACTTAAGCAATATCACACATTTCTAAGCTGCTAAGCAGAAATCTTCCACACTTGGTACCAGGCCCTGTAAATCCTGGCAGTGGCCCTGGCAGAAAATGTAAATATGTTATAACGAAAGCACACGAGGTACAGAACAGAGGTCTGTGTCTAAGCAGCCTATCATGCTATGGTGCAGCTATGGAATAGCATACCGATCCCAAGTATCTTTCCCAGTTTTGCAAATTAAGGCCACTTGTTCATTTTGGAACCTGAATATCAATAGAAGAAAAGAAATAATGTTTCTGTCACAGAGCTGAAACAGTTCACAGCTACATCTATATTTGCTAGAATCTTTTCACATATGTTATTTATTCTAAAACCCAAATCCACTTAAAAAGTAATTTTCACAGTACTGGTATGATTTTCTGACTGCCAGAACTGGAATCCAGGCTCTTTTGAAGTCAGCTGGAGCTTCACTTTACAAGAGCCAGAACTCTACCCAACGTGCAAACCACAACACAAAGTCAAAAGACACAACCCTATGCCAAGGCGTGGTTACCCAGCAGACTGACCTCACTGTCCACACAGATCCTTGCAGAACCCTCAAGTTAATGAGAAGGGACTGGAAGAATCAAATGCCATCCAACTGAGCATGCATATTTAAATGCATTTAATTCTAGTACACAAATTGGAGCTTCAACAAATAACCAGGTAGCACTTGACACATCTCACAATAAGGAGTTATAGATGCTTCTCACACAAGAACAGAATGCAGGGTACAGAAATTCAGAACCACTTTTAAGAGAATAGATTATTCCATTTCTAAACAATGTATTCCAAGATTTCCCCCTATAATATGCTGAGCTCGAGCCAACAAAACATTTAGGCATACACTTAGCTTTTCTAACATACATGATACTGTAGGAACTGTAAACATTAATTATTTCAAATCTATACCACATTTTTGTTTTCCTGCATTAAGTGAAGAATTTTAAAAGAAACTGCAGCAGAGGTCTGGGTGTTTTGCTGTAGAAACGCTTGTTTTTACAGGCTACACCAAGAAAAATAACCAAACATACATATTAGTAGACCTTCACATGTAGCACTGAAATTTTCCCACAGGTGCATTTCCCTACTAGTGTTTCTGCTCACTCCCCCAGCATTTAAGATATGCCTGAAAACTCTTGGTTTTCAAAAGTCCTTTGCTTTTTGTATTGCTAAGTCTGTACAAAGCCCACTCCCTTCTTAGGAACTATTTTAACATAATAGTTTTCACAAAAATTATATTGATGCATTTCTAAGTTGAGTATTTATAGTATGTATTAGCTTTACATGCTCTAGATCATCACACTTGTAATTACACAATAAATTAATTGAACTTTGCCAGAAACATTTTCAGAGGTCCAAAAGGTCTGAGGTGAACAGATAAACTTTTCCTGAACTCTGTTCTCATAACTTAGTGGAATAGCTTGTTACAGATTTGGAATTATACAGCAATTGCACAAGATAAAATTAAACTGAAAGGGATTTTTTTTTTTAAAGTGTTATTACTACTCCTTCACACATGTTCTTAAAATGGGCCATGGCAGTTATAGTAATAAAAATCCTGACACTCAAAACATTCTATTCAGCTACACAGTAGTTTTCATGTTTCTTCAGCATAATAGTTAAAATTAGGTATTATACTTTTTCCTGTTTTCTTTGTCTAAGTGTGGTACAGCTTGATTTTGGTACCTTCTCTCACTGTCTGGTTCATAAAATACCACTTTTCCCTCTGCCAAGGGTTTGACCATGAATGTCTTTTAGTTGGAGCTATGCAGGTTGAAAAGACATTTAGTGACACAACTATTTTTCTGCCTAAAGTTATTGCCTAAATTATAAATGGTAAAGAAAAATGGACCACACAAATCTGAAGCAAAGACCCAACTAAAAAGCTGGGTAAAGCATCTTCGTTCCATTTTTCAGGTCAGAAATGGGACATATTTGGATATTGCGCAGTCAGAAGAAACGTGAGTACAAGTGCATGATTTCTGATGGCTTTGTGAAGGATGTGATATTACAGCAAGGTGAACAAGTTGAACTTCTTGTTTCTTATTCAACACAGTAGGTCAACACATACCAAAACTTTAGGTGAAGTCCTGATTTTGCTGTACATGCAGTGTGACTATTAATGCCAACCTCAGTGGAGCCAGGACTGAACAAAGCCTAGAGGCTTAAAGCTTATGACGTACAGATGAGTGCTATGTCTTCAGTGTGTTTCAAGCATAGGCAACCATCCTACACCAGGAAACCTATGATTTCTCTGCTTCCCTGTTCTGTATTACCAAGAATACGAATATGAAAAAAACGCCCAGCTCTCACTGTTTATACAATGCTGGCTACACTCATTGCTCCTACACTGAGTACATAATCCTCCTTGACACTGATCTGCACAGCAGCTGGGACTCAGGGCTGTACACAGTTTTGCATAGGATTAAGGGCAAGCAGGTGACAGCTATCTTGTGGTGGCCAATATTTTTACTGCCAGAAAACCTCGAGTCAGAATTGGGAACAACAGGAACTTTCAAGCAATGAAAAAACAACCCATTTCTTTCCTGTTACCAGGACTGTTCAGCCTGCTTTCCACAGAACTTTAAGGCACACTTGGATAGTAGATTAATTCCTCCCCACCTGCACCCCACAGATGAATTGCACTGGAAAGTAAAAGTCTTGATGCAAGACCTTTTGCATTTCTGCATAGTCAAGAGCCAATCCAGATTTTAGAAGTATTTTAACAAATACTGCTAATAAGGCTAATGTATTTCACAAATAGAGGCTTACAGCACACATCTGGGTGATAACTTCAGATAAGCAAATACTCTGATTGAATTCTCTAAGATTATTTCTACTTGCAATAGGTTGGGGTTTTATTTTCTTTCCCAGCATATGGATGAATCTATGCTATACGAAGCCTATTTTAAATAAATCTTTTCCTTCTTCAGTCATGTTTAGAACCTTGACATTTAATAAAATAATCTTTTAACTGAAATGGAAGTAGTGATCAACTGGATAACCATGTTTTAGAGAAAGCATCTACAATCAAACAAAAAGCCCCCAAAGGTTGTATAGTGAGGAACACTGCTCTAATTCTAGAAATCTTAGCACCTCTTGTACATATCCTTATCAGTGTTGTCAACTCATGCTTTTATTGCAAGTCTCATTATGTGCCGGGTTCAAGACTTAAACTCTGAAGTCATGTGCAAATACTAGAAATTCTTCAATTAAAAAATAATTTCTGATCTTCATAACTGCAGAAAAGATTATTATGACTCAGATGAGCCACAGTAACATCAGAAAGATTATTATGTTTTTATACCTCGGTTTGTGTTCTTATAACTGGGAGAGTTGACATGGGAGCTTTGTACTGCAGTCATGCTTTGAGTTTTTGAGTCTGCTCTTATATATATATGTATATATATTTTATCTTGAGTGAATCAAAGAATTGCAGTGCTATAGCAGCAACCTTTGACACATAAGGATGACCTTCCCAGCTTCTCCTACATTTAGTTCATGTTACTTCTCCCTTTTCTGTTCTTCTCTTATTCTCTAGGAAGGACACACAAGGAGAGCAACTGATTAACAACAGAATTCACCTCCAGGCAGCTATGGGAGACACTTTGTAGCCTCAAATGATAAACCTCAGATGCTTCTGTGGTTTCTGTCATCTTTCCTCTCTGAGGTTTTTGAACTGAGTCCACTGGAACATTATTAATTACAGCTAAACAACTACTGTGAAATGGGAAGCCACCCTTTATTAAAAAGCAGCAACTGTAAGAAACCCTCTTTAACCCCCTCCCCTCCAAAATCCCACCAAAAGCCTTGGACAGTCTAGCAGCGCTTCCCTGTGAGCAGGTCCCAGGTGAAAATGAAATTTTTGTAGATGGGTGGTGAACACAGTGGTCACTGTGTTAATAACAGAAACACAAATTAAATTAAAACCCCAAGTAGGTGAAATGGGGCCATTTTATAGGAAAATCTCTTTTTGTGCTTGCATGGAAATAAGTAAGTATAGCAAGTGACTGATTAACTGTGAACTGCAGCAATCTTAGAGTGAAAGAAAATGAGTAAAGGAAAAGAAATTATCTCAAAAAACTGACATATCAGGTGTTTTACCATCAGAGCCTGCTCAAGGTCTGTGGGTAGAAACACAGCTGTAGAAATGAGAGCAGAATGGAGGGCTTAGAGGCCAAGATTACTCCTCCTGCCTGAACATTACTCCCCTGAGCAGGGGAGCTGGTCAGTCCTGCTGCTCCCAGCAGTGTGTCCCCCTCCTCTGGCAGGTCCAGCAGCTGCCCCACAAACACCAGCCTGCCTGAGCTGAGCCAGCCTGGCTGTCCTGAGCTCTTGCACAGCCAAACCAGGCAGAGCCCGAGTGCTTCTGCCAATAGCTGACTGATTGCTTCTTAGACACGAGAATTAGCTGTTTCCCTTGAACTGAGCCATCATGGTCCCTCTCTAAAAACAATTTAAAACAATGCTTCCATGTGTCCTATGTACAAGAGCTGTATTTCTGGAATTTAATATGGTTATCCTGGAAACACTGCACTTAGGGTGTTGTAATTAACTCCTAAAAGTACTTAATACTTTTGCTGCCAATGACCCATGTAAAGAAACACATCTGAATGAGAAAATCCCATCCAAATAGATTTTCAATGCAAATGAGCTGTTGAATTAAGAAAAGTGTGCTAAACAGCTAATTGCTTTAAATAGATGTTTGACTAGAAACAGTGAATAGTGTATTCATTTTACAAGGATGCAAAATTACTGGGATTTCTTTCTATGTATAAATACATATGAATATTTTATGATACTTTCATGCACATGACACAATCTGCAAGTTGTTCAGCATCTCTTACTAGAATAAGGGTGTTAGGTAATGCTGGATTTTGTTTTATGACACTGAAACACAGGAGGACTTAGCATTTTTATGGGAATTTTAAGTATGATGTCTGACCAGTTGGTCCAAGGTGGAGCTCAAATTCAACTTAATTGCAACAGGAAGCCTAAACAGCTGCCTAAGGAGAAAGGCACACATGCAAACAATAAACAAGGACCAATCCCAGCAAACGTTTGAAAAAAAGGCTCTTCACTCAAATACTGTTTTTTTCAAGGCTACAAACACAACCTATCATTGGACTCCAGTTCTGCAGCTCCTTTATGATAGTCTTAATACTGATGACAATTCTGCAGGTTGCAGTCTGAACCAAAGCTTTTTCCATGCACTGAAGTACATCCCTCTGGAATGACATGGTCCCATCACTAAAGTACTACACACAACTGTACTTGTAATCCAAACTTCCCCACACTGACAAAACTAGGGACTGGCATTGCAAACTTACTTTTTGAACTTGTTTATTATCCCACTTTCATTTTTCTTGATGTCATGCACCATCTTTTGAAGCTTTCTGTAAGATATAAAACAAAGCCAGCATTAAATTACCAAGTGGTTGAGCAGCCATTAATATAAATTAAGAAACATATATTCAATATATCTTCAATAAGTCATTAATTGAAGCAGTTAAATCATTTGTGCATGAAGTTTTCCTTCCTTTTTAAGAGCTCTTTAGCATTATTTGTGTTTTCCTTCTTCTAAATACAAGTACAGTACAAACAATCAGTTTAAGAGTAAGTGCATCAGGAAAAAAATCCTTGCCTAAATTTATAGTTTAGAATATTTAAATGTTAACATTGTATCTAGAAGTGGCTTTACAGCACTGCAAAGCTATAATGGTGATGTCCTATGATTTCTGACCATACATGGGCCACTTAAGTAAAATGGACAAATAATTCGCAAGCAAACATGTATTTTAACTCCTGCTGAAAACTCAAACTATTAATTTACAGCAAAATGATATAGTGTTACCTGCTAATATAAAGAAATAAAATACCTGTAATTGTGAGAAAGACGTGTACAGCAAAATGCTCCAAAATTTCCAACAATAATGTACTACACCTATAAGAGTATCTTGAATTTTTATCTAAACTAACCAAATACATTAAATCTGAGGGGAAAATCTCAGAATAACTTCTGCTTTTCTGTTGTATTTGTTGGGGACTTTTTCTTAACAGATTCAGCTTCCCGTTCTGCTTGAAACATCAGAAATAGCCATCATCTGCAGTTTGCTGTTTCTGTGTTGTGCCCCAGCTGGCACCTGGCAGTGTCTATAAATGAAAAATAATGAGGAATGAAAAGAATGACAGGAGATCTAAATGGTTTAGTTCTAGTTTGGGGAGAATGGTTGTAAGTGTTTGTGTTTCTTTCAAAAAGGCTTGCCAGACTTCAATTAGGGATGGATGTCAGCGTCAGTTAAATTTCCTTTGTTGTTTGTCAGAGATAGGACTCACCAACAAAAATCTAACCTTAGGTTTCTATCTGAATATTGCTTATTGCTCGTCACTGACATCAGTATCTTTACATTAGCAAAAATATTATTTTATTTTGAACTAAGGTGGGCTTTTTTTACATTACTGCTTTTATTCTATATTGTCATTTATTGTCATTCACACATGCATGCAAATAAGATCCAACACAAAACTGGTAAGTACTAGTCTTAAGAATTTGCTTTTAATTTGATCATATTTGGGTGAATTGATTAGAGCATCATGGATGTTCCATGAGTCTTGAATAAGGTTATAGTTTAAAGTTAATGTTATTACATTTTTCTATTAAAAGGGGTGCATTTAAATTAGGAAATCACATGCACTGGTGCTATTATGATATTTTTTCCATGCAGATGGACTGAAATGAAAACATTCCCATTTTTTGCATAGTCAAATTTCTTAAAAATCTGTGTCTCTTATTCCTTATTCATTTTCTGGAGGCATTTAGATTTCTAACTACAACTTTGATAAATTAGAGAGTACCTAATATGCATTAATGTGAATGTTTTCAGTTTTTAAAGTTATGTAGCTCCTATAGGAGTTGCTAAAATAGTTGTTTATTGCTCCTGGAGAATTTAACTTGTCTGAAGCCTGTGAGAGCAAGCAGATAACCAGTGCACTAAATGGGAAATGTAGGAAGTCATCAAGCACAGCTGATCTCCAGTTCAAGTGGAATCCCCTTAGACCCACAGAGTTGAACGAGCTGCAAAAAACCAGTCTGTCCAGTTAGCTGGAGGCTCAAATTTCTTGAAGTGCCAGGCCGTTTAAAGGCAGCAACTGAAAAGCTTTAGAAAGAACTGTGCGTCTCATTTGCCATCTTAGAGAGAGAGAAGAAAAGATGAGAGAGAGCCAGATAGAAAAGTCTGTGGCAAGAGGATTCTCCAAATCTTAAGGCACTCTATCCCAAGCCCAAAGGCCATTCCTGAGTGATGAGGAAAGTGAAGCACAGAAGGGCATTTATCCACCTGACGTTTTGACTGAATGGACATACCTGACTAGCACTAAAGTACTTGCTGTATGGCTCTCAAATACTTGAGATTACACGCCAAGTAAAGGGAGTTGTGAGAGGACCTTACCAGAGCAGCAGCCCTGAGAACAGCCAGGAAATGGGGGCTCCCATGGCCCAGTGCAGGCAGCCCTCCCATCAGGTACAGAACTACAACCTCTTCTTCACAACACGGCTTAGGTTACCAACTAATGTTTATTCACTAAGGTTCTCTTGGGATGAGCAGATACTAGAAATACTCAAGGACCTCCATCAGCTAGTACTGTAAATAAAAATAATGAGTAATGCTTGTCTTACTTTGTGTTGCATATTATTAAAGATAATCAAGAGGTAAAACTTAAAGTTGCTTCTTTAACTACAAGCTCCAGCTCTTCATTAAACCTGCTTGGGGTGTTTTTATGCAAAATCAGGTTTGCAGATAAAGGTGCAGTCTGTGTTACTGCTAATCTTTGAAAGCACATTTCAGCAATAGATATTTTGAGATCCATTTTAACTGTAACTTCTATGGGACCCTTTGATCAGGTTCTCATAGTACACAATAGATTTTCAAAGCTCTGCAGATAATAAGTTTGGAAGTCTTGGCTGTAGGTGCTTCTAAAAGGTCTTGGGTTTCTTACAAATACATTAGAAATTCTTCATGTTGGAAGGAATAACAACAACAACAACAAAAGACAGAAACCTAAAACAAAACACTTTTTAGCCCTGTGTTTCTATTTTTGTAGCTAAAAAACTCCAGTAATTCAGAATTATCAGATCTGTTGACAAAAGGGTCACTAGCTGTGATACATACATGAAGGAAGGTGGAAAGTTTTACCATTGTAAATACCACACATCCTGAAAGAAGGATTTGATGTGTGACAAAACACCTTGCTGCACTCAAGGACTGAAAGAGCTGCCTCGAGATAAAACAAAATTAAACAAACCCACCCTCTCTTTGATCTGGTCACAGTCAGCTTATGAGGAATATGTGATGATGAAGTGAGGATGATAGGCAAACCTGGTCTGTGACATCCCCACCTTCAAACATCACCTGGGAGCCTTTGGCTCTTTTGCATACACACTACAAAAGCTTTCCAAAGGTAAAATAATTTTTAAACAGAAAAATGAAGAAGAATAAATTATGTAACAAGTTTTCAACTCAGATACGAGGTACAGAGTCCCTAGACTTGAGAAAGAGAAGTCTGTCTTAATTTCAGACAGATTTGTGTAATATGGAATTCTCCCACTATTTAGATTAGTTTTTGAGAAACTGTATTTATGGGTATTATAAATCTGTGAAGACATTTATCAATATGTATTCTGTAGATACGTGTGTTAAGGCTCAGAGCAGTCAGCATGAGTGGCTCCCCAGTGGTCATGAGCCATCCCTGCTCCTGGAAACAGGGAGGGATCTGCTGTGTGCATGGGCAGCACAACTGACCCACTTGTGCACAGTGAGCCCAGGGCTTTGCACCTTCAGTGCCCACCTGGCTGTCAGGCTATTACCTGTGCTGTGTCACATGGGGAGTGACAGCCCCCCAAACTGCAAGAGAATTTTGCAGGGTCTCTGGAGTGGGACACAACTGCTTCAGGGTGTCTGGCTGTGAGCACTTGTAGCTGAGAGGGGTTTGCTGAAGTTTTTGAAAACAGGGCTGACTGCAGAATTGCTGGGGAGTGGCAGCAAAACAAACACTTATTTTCAGTTATTTACAGGAAATTTTCTATATTACAAGCATACCGATTTCTTTTATCTGGGATGCAAATTGAACCTTCTTACACTTCTGGTGTTTACAGGACTGCCTGAATTACCCGTTTTGACTCTTTAAAAATCCCCATCAGTACTCACAAACCAGTTCCTTTAGTTAAAGAAGAGCAGAATTTTGAATGTGATATATCAACAGGTTTGCTAGGACAGCTTTACAAGCAATATTAACACTTTCAACATTAAGGGACCTGGTATGTTCCTCCTCCTCCTCCTCAAATCAGGTTTGTAACTGGAAGCTGAATTGGTTTCAAAATAGTAAAAATAATTTTAAATATAAACACACTGTTAATCATACAATTTGCATGCCAATTGCAGCTGTTATAGCTTTTTGGGTACATCTGTTTCTCACTGGCATGATAATGTGTAGTTCTGTGCCTAGAAAGTCATATTTTCTGAAGATTACTCTTTATTCACTAAAAGTAAGATTGTGGGTAGGTGTAGCACTCACTTTTGGCATAAGAAATATCACATTACAACAAAAAATTGTTGTTTTTCAGAGTTTTTGTTGTTTTGTTTGGGCTCTTTTTCAGGCAAATTTAAATAATTGGCATCAGAAACCTAGAATGTGATTTAATAAGAGCAAATTCAGACTAAAAACAAAAATATTTCCAAAAATACCCACTTGCCTCAGCTATAAAGTTTTGCAAGAACCGCAAAACAGAAAGCAAAGAAGAGTACAATGAAATTTGGAGAATAAAAGCTAAGTTAGTAGAAGAAAAAAAACTAAAACTCAAAGAGCAGAAAACTAAAAATTATTACAGCTACCTCTGTTAATTAAAAACAAAGCAAACCAAACAAAAAAAACCCCACATTAAAATATCAAACTAAAGAAAACAGCATGTTCAGACCCTTCCTTTATGGCTTCTCACAGCACAATTATTCCACCTACTTCTCCCAAGCTGGTCTTTGTTTTGTGTATCTATTATCCTCCAGTTTTATAAACAGCTATGCAGGTGACCAAATTAAGAAAGAAAGTTATTGTTTCTGGACAAAGGGGGAAGAGTCCTGCTTCCTTTTGGGGGTAGAACCTGCTTACCTAGAAGGGGATTTGTAAAAGTACCACTTGAGATTTTGAACAGCATGAAGCTCTTACGTTGAAATATCTTCTCAAACGGAATTAATGAACTAGAAAAGGACCACTTTTCCTATGCCAGGCTTCCACGAAAGCAATACTTCTGCTATGGTCTTTGTGGAAGAATATAGATTTTGATGAACTGGGTGTCTTCCTAAGATGTATTTTCACATTACCTGTCAGTTTTGTGTCTCAAAGACAGTGCAATTAAATGTTCTAAAACAACTCTACCTCCTTCCACTTCACTTCTAATTCCTCAGTAGAAAGCAAAAAGAAATACCAAGTATAGAAAGCATCTAATTCCTCATTAGACCTCCTCAGGTGCATCAGACACCACATGCACACCCTTATATCATATGCTACCTGGAACAGCAAGAGTGGGAGTCCTTTGCAAAGAAATGCCAGGTGGAAGCAGCCACCTGGGTCAGAGTTGGTGTTTCCAATGGCTGTGATATGTAACATGCACAAAAGCATGTGAGACAGCTGAATCACTGAGGTGCAGTCAGATAAACCACTTCATCCTCTCTGGGGTTTTATCCACCTCTGCAATGGCTTTCTTGGTGGGAGAAGAGGAAGTCTGGAGCTGGAGGTGGTAACCTATGGCACCAAACCATCCATTCAAGGCACTGAGTCTTTGATCTTTATCTGTACAGTTATCTCAAAGCTGTGAAGAGAAGTTCAAAGAGGCTTGCTTATCGGGAGAAGTCAATTACAGCTACCTATCTGAGAGGAAGAAGGAACAAGGAGTTGTTTTCATCCATGTTTGGGAGATGCACAAGGGGAAATGACAATAGTTTATATTCATTTTGACAAGGGTGTTGATATTTTAAAGTCTCAGAAACATTCTATTCTGCTTACTTTTGAATCATCCACTATTTTACCTAAAAGCAAACCCCATAGTTAGAGCAGGTGTGTGTTTACATGGTACACACAGAAGCACAGACAGGCTAAATATTGATTGTATTTTTCATCTTCATTTGTCCTCTATGTAATCTATACAAAAAAATCTGTCAGTTCTCCTTGTACTGGTAATCACAAATATTCACTGAGTAAATAAAAAAATGCAATACGTAAAGGGATAATACATCCTTGACAGAAATCATGACAAATGTGAAAGTAAACAGTGTAAGTACTTTGGGGTGATTGGGAGTTCTGTATATTGCAAGAACCCATTCTAGGTTTCCAATGCTAAGCATTTGGATTTGCCTGGAGACAAACAAACAAAAACTCCAAGCTTTGGAACCACTTCCCTCTTAGGCAGATTGCTCTCCTCTTTACTCCAACTGAAAAACAGTGACAGCGTAAGGAATACAGAAAATAATTAGGTATTATGATATGTAAATGATTATTACAGTCACTTCTTGACATAAAAAGGTGAAGTTTGTTTTCTGTTCTGTAACTGACCTGCTCTGTTTTGAGCCTTTTTTTGGTTTACTGATCTCTTTTTTGTACCAGCTTTCTGGATATAAGTTAATGCATTATAAAACAGAAACAACCCCCCCCTCCCCCCCCCCCAACAAGCCACATTCACAAGACTTACTCCACTTTTCTGGAAGGTTTTCAAGCATCAGGAAGAAGCTCAACATATTAGGCTACTCTAAAATACAGTTCCAGTTAAAACTAAGTGACTGCTGTACCTCCCTGAAGGATTAGTACCTTACAGCCTGGTCACTGAAGGAGAACAAGGGCAGAAATTTAAAAGAATTAAGTGACTTTTATATTTCAACAAGAAGAGGAAGCAGAAAGGCATTGCAGGGAAATGAATAAAGAGAGGATCTGGTATGGACCCAGAATATCACCACTGACAAACACTGCTGTACTTGTGCTGAAAGTGCTCTTGCTCAAGCCACAGAAGCATTATACCCTTCATAGTTGTGGGGTGGCACTGACAGGGACCTAATGGAGGCAACTCGTGGATCAGTCGTGTTATTTTTGCTCTGAAGCCAATCAAATTTTGTTAAAACTCTGGAGAAATTCCCTAATTGTCCCTATGTCACTTTAATGGAGCCCACATGGGCTGCCATTGAAAGGGGAAATTCTGCTCTTCTCTGCCCTAGGTGCTTCCCCAGCTATGATGAATCATGGGACTTCCAGCTGGGAAACTAACTTCTTTTTTCTTTTGCCAATTTAGATATCAGCAGGATCAGATGCAGCTCTGTCATGTGGTCACTGGAACCCCAGTGCCAGGGAGAGGGCAGAGAGGGGCAGGGTGAGCAGGGGCATTGGGAGGGTGGAAGAAAGGGACCTGCTCTTTTGGCAGCAGCTCAGACTTATGCCAGATTCAAATGGCCACGTAGCTGCAGCTCCAGCAGCACTTTTTTCATCTCTGTGCTTCCTGCAGAGATGCCTACAGCATCCACATTTTAAGATAGTAAGGAAACATTGAGCCACATGCTATAGCCCTTTGTATTAATAGCTTACTTCACCCAGTTCCCCTTGAATTAAACTTGAAAAACATATACTCATATTTTTCATATTATTGCCTCAGGATGCATTATTTTAATTACTTCTAAAGTATCTGCTGTGTAGTAATTTATGTTGAGGTCATCAACTCGTAGCACTGCACATCAGGCTTTGCTTATGTCTGGAAAATAAACTTGTTCCAAATGTATATACTAACCAATTAGGATAAAGATACTAACAGAATTTTCAAGCTTCTGTTACTCCACAGTAATTTATTATACGGCTGGCACAAACCAAACATATTTACATTACATTCTCTTACAGTTTACCAAAAATCTAAGAGCCAAGTAGGAAAATTAGCCATTGTTTTCCATAAATTTTTCAATTCTCTTGTCTGCTGAGCATATAAACTAATATGGTTTTCCAGTGGGGCTTTTTTGCAATGATTTATGATTTTCATATTTGCCTTCCAAGAGCGAAGCATCTATCACATTATTAATGTCCTGTGCAGTATGTAGGTTTTGAATGGTTCTGTAAAACACAAAACTGTTTTGTTCTGGAATCAACATATCACTGGGTACCTGCAATATCACATTATGATTTAATACACAGCTGTATGGGGTACATTTATAAACTAATGGTAAAAAATAGTTTTGCTACATTTGCTGGAATGTTGGTTTTCTCCCATGGCCATGAAAATTAATTTATTGGGTTATTTGCTTGGCTCTTGATAATTTATCATTTTACTTAAATCCAAAAAACCTATGTCATTAGATCAAATGTAAATTACTCACTTCTGCTGAATAACTGACAGTTGGAGGCCGAGGACAGTGTCATTTGTGACAGCTATGGTTGACAAATGTTCCTACTCTGTACAGTTATTTTGGCAGAACTAGAGTGTCAATACAAGGACTTATTTTATTTGGAACAGTGTGCATATGAAGTAGCAGCAGAATAAGCTATGCCACTGACTTAATTTTGCCAGCACAGGAGAATGAAGCCATAGGTGATATGTAAGCATAGCTGATCTTGTGAAGAGATTACACCCTTACACTGTTGTCTACCTGCAGAGATTAAAGAGGACATCTCCTGATAGTTTCAATATTATACTGTATCATTTTGTCCACATTACTGTATTTTTGTTTAAAACACACAGATCACAGTCACACTTAAACATACTTTTCTAAAAACAGCATTATAGGCAGGAAGTTGTGTGTGAGAATAAGTCCTATGCAGTGGTTTAGTTTGGCTTTTTTCCTCCCTTTTGTTTGTGGCATTTTAAAAATTTTTTTTGTCTTGTAAAAATTAGCATGTTTTGGGCTTGGGTGTTTTGGTTGGTTGGTTTTATTGCCTAGGGATTGGTCCAGGTTGGATGACATAGCTGGAAAGAAGAAAAGAAGCTTTAAAGGGATTGATAGAATGAAGTGGTTGTGCAGAGGGAAGGGAATAAGGAAGGACAAATATAGATGGGATGGAGGTTACGCTGTGATAAAGCAAGGTCAGAGGGAGAAGCAAGAGGATTTGACTGGAGAAGTCACACTGAGTGAAATAATGGATTTTTGCAGTGGTATGTGGGGAAGTCTGCATTTCCTATCTCATTTCATTCCAAAGTCCAGAGATGAGAGAGAGATTAATGAACTATTTAAGCTGACAGAAAACTAGAGGAAATAGAGATTATAAAACTTTATCTTTTAATCAAAATCATGTGCTTTGTATGGCAAATAGAATCTAACAACCCTACAGAAAAAAACCCCACTTTTGTTCATGCTCATCAGCACAGCAAATATAGCCAGTGACCTCCTTTACCTGTGCCTGTGAAACTCAGCTTTGAAGACTGCAAATCACTGAACTGATTTCATGTGATGTCACATTCAGCCTACATTTTGATGGGATAAAACATGGCTGTGCCACAAAAGCTGCTGTCACCACACAGTGATATTGTGTAGTGGAAAGTTGTCAGGAGACAACTCTCAGCTGGAAGCTGAGACAAGAGGTGGCTGTGGGGGGCAATGGGTGAAGACCAGAAGACCTTCACAGCTGTTATGTCCTTAGGGCAGATTAGACTTTTGCTGGAAAGAGAAGAACATCAGAGCAGGTAGACGTGCAGAAGCGAGGCTGAGAGAATTGGGATTGCTCAGCCTGGAAAAGGCAAGCTCTGGGGTGATCTTATCGCAGGCTTTTAGTAACTGAAAGGGGTCTACAGGAAAACTGGAGAGGAGCTGATTACAAGGGTATGTAGTAACAGGACAAGGGGGAATGGCATCAAACTGAGAGCAGTTTGAATATTAGGAAGACATTCTTTACTGTGAAGGTGGTGAGGCACTGGAACAGGCTGTCTTGAGAACTTGAGACTGTCCTATCCCTGGAAGTGTTCAAGGCCAGGTTGGATGGGACTTTGAGCAACCTGATCTAGTGGACGGTTTCCCTGCCCATGGCAGAGAGATGGGAACAGGATGGTCTTTTTCAACCCAAACCACTAAATGATTCTATTATTTGCATAGCCTTTCCTCTGGACTCTGTGTAACCAATAAGAGGTTGAGATGTTGAAGTTGGATGTTGGCTTTGATGCCTAATTCTGTCATGGAGAATGTTCTCTAGGTTACTTTGAAACTCTAGTCTATTTCTTGCTTGAGTTTATTTTTGTTTTGTCCTGTTCAAGTTTATTGAGGCAATAAACTAAATTAAAATTTGCCTTGAAAAGACAGATTAAGTATCTAAGTCTGTTTGCTATCACTAAGAGGAATGAGTACTACCTAAAATAAAATATTTTCTTACAGCACAAAACTAGTATTCAGATAGGCCCCAAACATTTTCTCCAAAAGTAAATGCTCCCTACGGTGATGCTCCCATCCTATCCATAGGAGGTGTCAGTTTACAGCTAAATATAATTTCAATCACAAATGAACTAATTTTCTACTATACATTTTCAAGAAGACACATTGTCAGAAGATCTTTTGTTAAGGAAGAAGGCCTAGCAGTTACAGCCAAGCTACCAGTAGAAAATTAGTGAAGACCATGAACACCTCCAAGTTTGACAGACAACAGACATTCAGGCCTTAAAGAAAACCCTCTTGATCTTCACAGAATTAGGACTTAAACCCTTCTGTTTAACAAGAGGGACTAATGCAAAATCCTGCAAAAAAATGGGTTGAACACTTGTTCAACCTGAAAAAAGTAAATTGCCAGTTTATTTCAACTTCCTATCAAATAGGCATTGTACTTGGAGATAGGGATTTTAAGCCTTTGTTTTTGCTGGGGCAGAGATGGATTGCTGCAAATTAATGAAGTCATATGAAATTAAGATGAAACTGTGCTCTTGGAAAAGGCTGTTTGCAATCTGGAACTTGCTGGCTGCATGACCTTAGGCGAGTGCAAGCATATGGCACACTTTGGTTTGTTCCATGGTTTGCCCATCACCACAGTGGTGATGATGCCTTTGAAAAGAACTTGGTGCTACATAGCAAAGCCAGCCACGGGCTGAGGGTCATCATTAAGGTTTGTGGTCATCATAGAAAAATGCAGCAAGTCTGAAGAGATGCTGTGACACAGTCACATACAGTAGCCAGAAATTATTTAAATACCAAGAATCATAGGCTTATAGTCTAGGGAAGTTAAACCACAAAAGAGTCTGCGAGGTTAGTGCAGACTTTTCTTTTGAGCTGCTAACTTCCCATTACCCATGCTGCCTACTGTCCCTGATCATGAGTGCCTCTATTTCTGTATATTTGCAGCATAATTTTTTTCCCTGAAGCTCAGTCTGAAATCCAGGCACACTAGAGCTTGCCATGGCAGCATGGCTATTGCTCATGTATTCACTCCACTCTTGGGAAACAATTCAAAGTACCAAATTACTTGTATGCACCACAGATTAGTTTCTCTCAAAATAAATAATCGAACCTTTGAATTAATTTTTCCTGGCTATATGGAAGCAGTTAGAACACACAATGTACTCTGACAGAATATTTGTATAATACTGTGCATGCCTTATAAGAAACATTATATAGAAATTAATACCGGAATTCCATGAAGTTCCAGCATTCCTGTCCGACTATTACTGAAGTTAGTTGAGTGGCTTAACTGCAAACAATGTACATACCACAACATGTTAGGCAGAACACTTACAGTTCTTATTGCTGCACTAAACTTAACTAATGGAACACGTTAAGAATTCAGAGCTGATGTAAGATTTGCTAATGCAACAAAAAGCTAGGTCTGGTAGGCTTGACTATACCCAAGGAGAATAACTGAGCTTAGCAAAACCATACAATAACTAGTTTTGCAGGTCTACACTTAAAAAAAAAAATAGAAATATCAAAAGATCAAAAGATCTTAGACACTGACTCAACAGTAGTGCTTTTTTAACTTTTGCTGCTACAAAGCAGAAATTTTAAGAAAGCTGTCTTTAAAAATGCCAACTATAATCACATAAATTGAAACTATGTTTGGCAGAAACATTTCTTGGCATTGCATCTTAGCGTATGAAGAAAAATATGTTTGTGACATAACCATTTAGATCATGTAACATTCAGTACAAACTCTGAACCACCTATGTGTGTTCCATGCAGACCATGTGGTATTAGGAAGTCAACTGCACTGTCAACAGGTCACAGAGCACAAGGGGGTATCCAGGTGTTCCAAGAGAGGAGGAAAAGGCTGTTGCCATGTTATGCTGATCTCTTCCTGTATTGAATCTCTTAAATATATCCTATGAATGATATCTATTCATGGCAACTTCTGCCTTCAGGTTTTATAACTCTGATACCATAGTAAGATTCTGCAAACACACATTCGGGTTTCTAAGGAGTATTTCAATATGCTCAAGTTGAAGCTTGCACATCCACTGAGCGTGGTGACAACACTCACACGCTTGAGGAACAGGTGCTCCTACATTCCCTGTACAAATAGGCTGAATTAGCCATGAGGAGGAAAGAAAAAGTAACTTCTAACACTTCAGGTTAATAGAGGAAAGCAGAGCTACTTCTTTCTCTTCCCTATTTTACAACAATATTAAAACCTCAGACAAGATGGAGAGTGCCATCTATGTGAAGATGCAGCAGAAGTGTGATGCTGCCTTTTCAGGTTCAGGGCTTTTGAATCAGTTCACCAACTGATTCACCACAACCCAAAAAGTTGTGGGCAATTATAACCCTCACATACATACCCACTTTAGAGACTTGAAGGGAATCCTGCTTTAATTGTTAACAAAAGTGCAGAAGATGAAATCCAGCTACAATTTTATTCCAGCAGAGGATGTGCACTTCAGTTTTTACGTACCATCTCTCAATCTTGTTTCTCGACTTGTTATTTAAAGATAGCCAGCTCAGACCAACACTGAGCTCTGACACCATTTGATCCAGTTTAGACTACTTAAGGTGGTAAATTGCAGACAATGAGGAAATTCCCTGTGTTCTTCCCCTGTCCACTGAGCCTTCCAACAGAGTTCTTGCCTGGGTTTAGAATGCAGCCTGCTTGGCTTTCATTAGGTGTGCCTGGTTGAGAAGTGTAAGAGTCACTGCATCTCTGCAAGTACACACCCCCCCACAACAATATTTCAACGGTATGGAAAGAGTAGATATCAATAAACTGCATTCCATCAAAATTAGCTTTACAAGGGATTATTTCAGTTTGCATAAAGGTTTCTGGGGAGAAGGGAGACTTGAGGAGTCTAGTAGCACTGAGAGCTTAAGTACTACTTATTTTAGGAAAATATCTTTTTCAGTATTTCATTCTTATTTTTTCAGGGGACGAGAAGAATTCCATGTTGCTTTAATACAAAACAGAACTTCTTTAACTATTCAGAAATACAAGAAGGAATGATGAAGGAGCCTTGAGGTGCCAACTGTACCAGCACACAAATTGAGACACACTAAAAATACTTCAGTAATGGCCCGCTTCTGCTTTTTTCCTCTCAAACCCTGTATTTAACATTGTTCTCCTTCACTTAGGAACATTTCCCGTTTTCCAGTTCCCTCTATTCCACCAGTTCTTTCGAAGATTAGGAAATATTACAGAACTGCAAAAGCCACCTTCGTAGGACATTAAAGCATCAACCAATTAATTAAGCTTTTCTAATTTGCATAAGACTCATACATCAGAATGAGTCACACACTATTTCCTTACAGCTTTGAAAACAAACACTTTGAAAATATTCCTCTTTGCGCTGCAGGTGAAGCCGACACACATTTTGCTTTGAAATCTGCGTTATCCACTCCAGACCCGTGTTTACCTTCCGCACTCCCTGCAGCGCCCCGGGCGAAACCGGGAAAAACTCCGTTTGCCTCTAAAACTTTTGCCACCTTTCCCGTGCCTCGGCGCCTCCCAATCCCCCCCGCACTCCGCCGAGCGGGACCGGGAGCGGACCAGCCCCTACCTGAACTTCTCCCCGGCCGGCACCGTCAGCCTGTTGAGTTTCTCCATGCCCGTGAGCGCTGCCCCGCCGGGACGCGCTGCCCTCGGCTCGGCACCTGCCGGCGCCGCCGCTTCCCCTCCCCGAGCCGGGCTCTCTCCCCGCCGGGTCCCGCCGCAGCCGGACCGCGCTGCCGGAGCCTCTCGCCGTCCCGTCCGGCCGCGGGCACCGGCAGGGGAGGGATCCGGCGCTCGGCCCGGCCCCGCCTCGCCCGGGGCGCGCACAGGTGGCCGCGGAGCCGGCAGCCGGGAGGAGCCTTTGGGAACGGCGGCCGCGCTGATCCGCCCCTCCCGCCGGGCCGCGCTGGCCCGGGGAGCTGAGGGCGGCCCGGGGAGCTGAGGGCGGCCCCGGCCCGGCTGCGCTAAGGGCGGGTGGGGACGGGCCCAGCGGGCCGTGCCGGGGCAGGACCCGCTCGCTGTCACCTGCCCGGCCCCGGTGACTTTGCCGGATGCGGGGAGTGATGGCAAGCTCTTGGTTCCCCTCCTCCCCGCTCCTCTGCACTCCTGGTGAATTTGTGCCGGGTGGGAACATGCTGCGTGGGAACTTTTCCTTTCCCGAGGTTCCCCAGTAAAAGTGAGAGAAAATCATCACCTTATCCCCATTCTTTTGAATTTAACTCTAACGAAAAAAAAAAAAAAAAGGTTTCTTACCCTGTTTTTAAACTAAGGCAGGAAAAAACCCCGATGCTTCCAGAGGCACAGCAAGGTTGTTCCTACCCAACATGCACGCAGCTCACTGCGTTTTATGGCTCTGATATCTCTGAGCCTGGGACTTTTTGCTCAGTCTTAAGCTCAACCATGTTTTCCTCTATAAAGATGAACTTTGGAGGCAGCGAGTTACTTCTGAGGGGCAGTGTGTTCACATCCAGCCTTTATCCTGAAGGGCTGATTCGTTTGAATTCTGCACCTTTGGAGGATGACTCTTGTTGCTCCCCTTCTGTATCTTAGTTTATAACCTAAAGCTGTTCTAAGGAAGAAACCCAGTAGTTTTTAAAAAAATGTGTATATCTGCATCATGTTAATATGTTTTGGTAAGTACACAAAGTTATGTCTAGGTGAGATTTTCATTGTCACTTTTCATTGTCACTAGGTTTTCCCATGAAATTACTCTGCTCAGACTGTACTGACTAAAGTTTTTTTGTGAAACTGAAGGAGCAAGACAGACTTTCCTGGCTAGTGCAGGTGACTCTGGGGAAATAGCTTGCCGTGAGATTTTTGTTTTTGATAGCAGTATCGGTGTGATCTTGGCAGGCTGTGGTTTTGGTCTCTGAGCTTTCAGCACAGGAATTGCTTGGTGTTTGAATACAGTATTTTCTAGGCTGGGCCGATAGTGTACAAATAGCTTTTTTTGGGGTATCTTATGAAGTTTATGGGCTTTAAGGAATAATATAATGTCGAATGTTATGTAATGAACAAAACTGAAATTCCACATTGCATTGTATCTGGTTGTGGACCCGTCAACTTTGTAATTTTACTCCCTTAAAGTTATTTTGAAAATTAAATTAATTTTTAATTAGTTAAAATTCACACTGACAATGTGAAGAAGTAGATAAGAATAAATTGCTGTGTCACTTTTCCATTTGCCTATATAATCTTCCCACTTATCTGAACACATACCAGAATAAGAGATTTACTCAGTAGGCTCCTACAGTGGTTTCCCTTACACGACTGCCTCTTGCCTGGCTGTCACAGAAATCCTGGGCTGTTTTCCTTTGGGATCTGTCATCTGCAATACTGTGCTGGTTTTGCCTTGTTTCTTCCTGACTCAACCGAAGCTATGGGTTTAAAACCCTGCGGTGCCCAGTGCTGAGTTTTCTCATCTGTGCTTGCAGTGCTGTCACCTCCCTGGTCCCAGGAAGGGACGGCTGCTGATGTGTCATGCTCAGGGCAGTCCCTGGGTGCTCAGGGCTCGGTGACAGTTTGACTCACACAGGATTTCTCATCCCGGTCATCTGCTGACCCCTGTGTTTGTGTAGCTGTATACTGAGTGACTGGGGAAGGAGTCCACTGCAAACAATCTAGCAAAAAGTCACAAAAATAGGGTTGTTAACTTCATCAGTTCTTTGGTTTGATTTGGTGCACAGATGTTTGTGAGGGTGCAGCACAGGGTGAGGAGAGTAGGGCATGTGACTTCTTAGACAGGTACTGCTGCCATAAAGCTATTCCTAAAAATGTCTTCATTACACAAGACTTGTTCATGAGATTTTGTGGTACCTGCTTAGCTCTTTCTGGTCTGCCTCCAAGTCAGCCTATCTGGCCATCTGTCCCGGTGCTGAGAAGTCTGGTTTGCGTGCAACAATACAGGAAAACCACTAGAGAAAAACCTTAAATAAAGAAGGGCATGGCCAAGCCCCTTCAAACCTATGTCTCTCCTTTTTGCCCATCAGGTGTTTGCAGAGTCTGAATTCCTGGCCCATGTTGGGACTGATTCTTTCTGTGGCCAAGTGGACTTGTACAGCCCATACGGACAGGGACACGCCTCAGTGTCCAGCTGGCAGGGTGGCCCTGCAGACCTGCACCAGGGACAGGGCAAGGAGCAGGAGTTTCTCCATCCCTCAGCCTTACTTATCACCCCAAAACAGTGTCTCTGGGGGCCTAGGCTGGAGGTGGGGCAGGGCCTGACTGACCCCCAGTGCAGGAAACACCCTGCCTTCCTCTTCAGGAGCCCTGGGAGAGCCCGGAGGCGGTGGTAGGTTTAAGCCATGCAGCAGACATAATGTCATGCTATTTCTGTAGTTGTAACCCCAGCAACTCTCCCTCTTTGACATAATATGCTCATTTGGATAAGGCCGAAGAGGAACTGGGATTTTTTTTTAACCACGTGGGTGGCATCTTGACCATAGTGATGGTTAACAAGCAACTCTCCTCCCCAGTCACGAGGGCTGTTTTAGGTAGATGGGGTTTTGTTTTGAGGGATGCCTGTGTCACCTCCCTGCTCCCTGGCACGTCTGGGGCCAGTGGGGATTGTGCTGGTGCCTGCTGAGACATGTCCTGGAAGCCTGGGCAGCATGCCCAGCTGAGGGACAGCGCCCTGGGGTGTGGGGAATAATGGTGTCCCAGAAGAATGTATCTTGAAGTCTTCGATGAGGCATTTAGCAGAGGTGTTCCCACAATACTGGTTCTCTGGAGCAACATAATTGAAAACCTTTTACCTAAATTATATTTTCTTCTCTAATATTTTAAGAACCTCCATCCACACTGGCTGTCAATTTTGTGATTATATAGATAAGCACTAACTTTATTTTCCTTTATATGGCTGCAAAGGATAGGGGATGAGTTCCTGGCACTATTACCTAATACAGGTATGCAGAATTTGCCAGTAAAGTCCCTTGAGAGCATGGCTTACAGAATATGCATGCATTTCTGTTTTAAATTTTTGATACTCAAAATGCCATTGTAATTTTGAAAAAAGGCCTTCTAAATGCTTGAATAGATTTTCTAAATGCCATTGTCTGTTGCAACCTAATTTTCTCTTCCCTTCAAGTGCTGTGGCTCAGTCTGGGTTGGTCTCTCTCATTCTCTCCCAATATAATTCTCCATTTATGCTCACAAATAGATAGATTTTTAAGAGCAACTTCTTTATAATTTCATAAAGAATGTTGATAAAGATATTCAGAAACAGAACTTATAATTAATATCTCTCTAATAAATATCTCCGTTATTTTCTTCTGTTTGTTTCCCACCAACTCTTCTTTCCTTCCACATGCTGCCTTGTTCTGGTAGTATGTTCTGGTTTCTGTTTCAGAGCTGTGAGGCCATTGAGGCATGGTCAAAACCAGACTTGCTGAAACGAACTCTGTCACAAAGACTGTGACCATCCTACCTTCATTTGGTCAAAATTTGCTATGGATTGCCAGGTGTGTCCTGTTTCAGGGCTCCAGTTCTCTATATCCTATTGTTAGGATAATTTTTGGTTTGGCTTTGAATTTCTGAGTAGATAAAAAATCTTCTGTAGCATAGAAACAAAGGATCAGATGCCTTGTCTAAAACATTTCAGTTCTTGTTAAGTGATGTCCCTAGATCACAACAAGCATCTTCATACAGAGCCAGTTGTAGAGAAATAATAAAGCAAAATCCAGGGTTTGGCTGCTATCACTGACAAGATGGGTGTGTTTTCTTGCCCAAAGGTTTTTCTCTGACTTCTTTGATGACTGCCATTTCTTAATTCCACTGCAATTAATGCTCCCTAGTTTAATACCTTCAAGTACATGGTTTGTATGATAAATTTGGGTTTGTCAGGGTTTCCTGCTGAAGCTACTAAATTTCAATATATCAGCTATGCACCTCTTCCTTTAAGATTCATAAGTTTTGATGCTAACAGCTTTCTATGGAGACCATTTTTTGCCACTGTCTTAATGCAAGTTACAGGTTATGACTGTGTGACATATTAGTTTAGGGAACCCAGGAGCCTGTTTGAGTTCCTGATCAGGGTTGATGCCTGGAGCCAAATCCTGACTGCAGGTGGGGTGAGGCTCAGTGGTGCAGCAGCATCTACCCTTAGATACCCTTATGGCAAGAAACCCTAGGAACGTGTCCCAGGCAGGAGCTCTGGCACACAGGACAGATGGGCAATCTCTATGCAGGAAAGAGTGTGGAAAGTCCAAGCCAGGGTACAGGTACAGCTTTGGCTCTCAGTTGCCGTTTCTGAGCCTCTAGGGTTTCACACAGTTGAAATAAAAGCAGACAATTTTAAATTCTATCATATAGCATAAACATTTAGCAATGAGAAGCTGAATAAAAAGAGCTGCAAGTAGATTAAAATGATTTACAGTAAATCTCTTTAATGTTTATTTTTGATGCTCTGAGGAGACAGTGTTGCATCAAAGGATCTCAATCTATGCATGACTATTCAAGAGGAAGATACTTTTTACAGATTACATTAATGCTTACAGATACAGTCTAGTGCCTTCAATGTATATAAAACTGCCAAGAAACCCGATTTGCAGTAAGCAATCAGTTTGATTACCAGGTTTCATTTTTATTCATGACATGACCATATAAGACTTTTTCTCTCAGTCATGTTAGGAAACCCATTTTTTAACCCCTTCTCTATTAACAAAGTTTTCTCTCCAACATTATTAGAGGTGTTTGGGCCATTTTTTTTTTCTTAGACTCAGGAGTGAGGGATGCAACTGTTCTTTATAGGAAAGAATTAATGGAGAGAATTTTATGTACAGCCTTCTCTTGCCAAATGTGTTCTTTGATTTTGACTTCTCTACTTTTGGGTAATGTGGGGAATCACAGGATATTGCACAATTTGCTCTTTAAAAGACAGCTTTCTGAGCTTTTGCTAGCCTTTTCCTTCAGGAAATCCTGGCAATAGAGCAGCACTATAAGCTCTCCTGAGCAATATATAAAATAATTGAAAATTCATTTCAAAATATCTGTCTGATTTTACTATCTTGAGGTCACAGTATTTCACCTAGCCCAGAGGTACTTCTCCCTGCCCATATCTGCAGGCTGTCTTTAATCTCAGAGTGATAATTCCTTCAAAGACAGTATGTATTCAAATATGAAGAACTATATTTAAAAGATGCATCTACTGCTTGAGCTCTGATCTACTGGATTAGCACTGAAGAGAGAGCTCCAGCCATAGAAGCACTGTAATGTGAATGTGAATATAACTGGTCAGTAACAGGAATTTGGCTTGATCAGTCTGCATTCACATGAAAGTTAGGAAATTATTGCCACAGTTCTCTTTTTCACGGCTGTGGATTGAAAATAGCCCAAACTGGTACCATCTACATCTGCATTGGAGGACAGCCCAAGTGCAAACCGTGTGAATCTGAACTGGAATCTGTAGCTGTGTTGCAAGCTCAGTTTCTTTCCTAACAGAATGTGCTCTTTGATGCTATTTTGTATGTATTTGATTTCTTCTGCTTTCAAAATATCTGTAGGAAGATGTGCCAGCAATGGACTGTGGTGGTGAAGAGTGGAGGGGAAACAGAAAATTAGCAGTAGACTGTCACATGCTACCTGTGAGGGTTTTGTGCTTGATCATATGGATCTGAATGCAAATTTGTGGCACTTTATACCAGGCCAGAAATGCATTCAAACTCTATTGTTTAAAACTACGTCAATTTAGACATAGTTTTTTGCCCCCTCAATTTCTATTTTGGTGACGCACTGCCCACGTAACTTATTATTCAGTGTCCCATAGCTGGTATTTGGAAAGCATGAGTTTATGAAACATGATTTCTCATGATGTTCTCTATGTTTGCTACTTACTAATTGCTACAAACAGGTGAAACAGTCCTGCTTTTTATTTAAAATAATACATCTCTGTTTTTTTCCAACTCATCTATTTCAATGGATTTTTTTCCTTTCCCAGGACACTTATATGCCATTTTAAACTAGGAAACACTTCTTACACAGGGAAGGTTGCACTGTATACTACAGTGGCCTGTAGCTGTGTCTTAGCAGATGAGAAGAGGGTACATTACTGTCCCAAGTGTTTTTACATAATACTGATTTTCAGAAGTTTTGTGGGTCAAATGGCTCAATGCCACAGTGTTGATTTTGGAAGGCTCCTATCAATTGCCCTAGAAATCTTAAAACGTTAATCCTTTATAGTTTTGGATACCAAATGGCATACTCAAAGCTGGTCTTACAGTACTAGTAATAGGAGATACATTTGAAAATGCAACTCTGAATTTCATTGAATGGGATTTGGGTTTGTCATTAGGCTCACTGGAGGAAACTGGTCATACATGTAGGCATGTACTGCAGGCAAAGATGTGAAAACAGTGAATTTAGCAGGATTTTCTCATGAAGAGTCTTCTGAGCAAACACATTTTAGCACCTGCCGAGAATATGTGTTTTCTTTCTCTGGGGACTGTGCCAAAAGCTGCACTTCTGCTTTTCAGTTTTACTGTCATCTATTCCATGTGCATGCAGAAACACAAAATTTGCTCCTACAGACCCACTAATTATTTCATGTCAGACTCAAAGTGTTTGAGGTCAGATTATCTCAGAGGCAGTGACCTGTATTGGAGCCAGCTGATACCCACAGTGACTCTTGGGAACAGCTCTGCTTGTGCTGCAAACCTGATCCCCTTTCCAGCAGTCATGAGTGACTGCAGTGGAGGTAGCCCTAAGTGGCCAGCTTAATCCCACTCTGAGCCTAACCACGGAAGGGAGGGTGTAGGGACACAGGGCTCTTTGCAGCCTGGCAAACCATGCTTGTTTCTGACTTTTCTGCAGAGTTTGTATACACTGCTCTCCCTCCTTGCCCCTTGTTGCAGTAGGATTAAATTGGACAAGTCTACTTTCCCATCAGCCCTCCTGTTTGGGGTGTGAATTTACCCTGAGGGGTGCCCAGGAGGCTTTTGTGGGAGCAGCCTGGGGTGTTGGGCCCTGGCATTGAGAATGAGACTTAGGACAGGGAAGGATCAGGGAGAAGCAGTGGTTTGTGTCCTTCCTTTCAGCAGGTCCCTATGAGCATCAGTCAGCATTCAGGCATGGGTGGTGAGTGGTCTAAATATGTTTGTGTCCCTGCTGATGGAATTGCTCACACAAACAAACTTTTAAAATTTCAAAGTGAATGTCTTGAAATAAGGTTATTTTTATATATTGCTATAACACATACCATGATGCCTTCAGTATCTGGAAAATGCTGAAAAACTAACAATTTTAAACCACTTCTTTCCTGCACTGTCCTGTAGTACATACAGCCAAAGGGAAAGGGTTGGTGGGTGTATTCTCTGGCACAGTTTGGTAATCTGCACTTCACTGACCCTGACCATAATTATGCTGTCTGAGCATTTTCCTATTCCTGCTTAAGAACAGGAAAAATAATTTAGCCTGTAGTCTTTTCTATTTTCATGTGTTTCCATCTGCTTAAGACTGCTCTCTCCTGTTTGCTGGATAACTCAAGTTGCCTGACATTGTGTTCTGGGAGCAGAGATGTCACTGAACAAAAAAAGTTTCAAAAGTCTTTTTCACAGAAAAATGTAGTGGATTTGAAATACCGCCTTCCAAAAAAACCAACCAAACAAAAAAGCCAACACCAAACCAGCCCCCACCCCCCCACCAATAAAAAACAAACAAACAAACAAAAAAAATCAGTGAAATGATCAGTAAGATGGGAGGCTTTCTAAAGAAAGAAATTATTATCTTAATAAATATCAAACTACTATTTGAAACAATAGCAAGAGGACATTTTATGGCCAAAGATGTACACTTTAATGGAATACTCTCTTCTCTTTTCTCTTGGAGAAAAGTAGTTCAGACTTGTAACTACAGCCATGAAATTTTTCTGTTGTGTACAGCTGCAAATTTTGTGAATTGTTACTAAGGATATGTTTACAGAGTTTGTAACTTTAATGGCATTAAGACCACAAAACTGTAGCAGAGGAATTGGAGTAAAACACTATATCAGAGACGGTTATTATTTTTATAGATCCTAATGTGAAGCATTTATTGCTGTAGTACATAATTTAAAAGAGTTACTTTACAAGTTTGTGGTCATATGATCCTCCATCTTTCCACTCCCAGAGAAAAAGTCTATATTTACTATCAATTTCAGAATAACTTCCCTTCAGATTTAAAATACAAAAATTCTGACAAAAGTCAGAAGTGAAAGAAGAAAGAAAATATGGCAGAAATCTACATGTAAAGAAACACATATATGTAAATTTGAATATCCATTATACTCCATTGTATTTTTTATAAACAATCTTTCCTTTTTTAATATAGTCTTCTAACACAGAACAAGAGGGTCACTCTTGTAAGGAATTTACAATCTAAAATATTTTATGACTGAAGGAAGTTTCTGACTGTTAGTTTATAAATAATATGGATAGGTGATAGCTGTAAAATATTTTTAATTTCTGGTTGTCAGTGAATTTTACCAACATCTGCAGCATGGATTTAGATATTTAACACCTTTCTCTGTGTTGTGGCTATCTGTCTGGGGTTATGTCATACGTTTGAGACAGTCCTGTTTCTTTCATCATAATGATGTTGAGTCAGGATTATGTTTATAAACAGACTGATGAGTGCAGACTAGCTTGCTATGCACTGTTTGTAATTTGAAACTACTCACAAGGTGTATGTTATTTCTGTAGCCTTTGCTATAAAATGTTCATGAGTTATCAAATAGGAAGACAATATTGATACAGTAGAGTCTTCCAGGGAGAAGTTA
Organism: Cinclus cinclus; assembly: GCF_963662255.1. NCBI lineage: Eukaryota > Metazoa > Chordata > Aves > Passeriformes > Cinclidae > Cinclus > Cinclus cinclus. The sequence goes on along the minus strand of NC_085052.1, from coordinate 15,164,437 downwards.
TTGTTTTTTAAGGTATCTTTTCCTTACGCATTGTGATTTCTTTCAAGCTTAACCTTTCAGTTAAGTTAGTTAACTTTCATCATTCTGTTCACAGAAGAATTGCTCCTTTTTTGAAAAAAACCCAAACAAACTACTCAGAGTATCATGAGGCTTCTAAAGAAATTATAGATTCCTAATATTATTCTCATTCCTGGTGGAACTGATACTCCCTGAGTCGAAGAGCACCATGTAATTTCATTTGTTTCAGGTGGTCTGTGGGGTGTTACTCTAGCCCAGCAGTGATGTACTGCTCACACGTGTGTGGAGGCACCCACCCGTACCCATTCACTCCTTCTTCTCTTCCTTGAGCACCGGGTGCAGGCTGCTGTCACCAATGTCACCTGACACAGACCTTTGAGCTGACCCAGAATTGCTTTGCGTTAAGAAAGCTGATGCACAGGGATGTCAGAGTAGAAAGAAATGTCGTGATAGAGGAATGACGTTTTGAGCTCGGTGTAGCAAATCCTGGGTGTCTGCTGGAGCTGTGCCATGAGGCTGTTTGAAAATGTTCTTGGAGCATTGGTTGTGAATGAACAACACTTCAAATCTGTCCAGAAAGTGGTGCTTTCCCAGAAACGGGTGCTCCATCCTGTGGACTCTGCAAGGTACATGACAGGTATAGATGTATACAGATATGTTGGTTTTGTCTTAGGCTCATTTGGGAGCATTTACATCGTTAATCCTGATGAATTTATTCCCATTGTTCATTGTGATTAACAGAGGATCTGAAGCTACAGTCATCTTGATGATGGTAGAGAAGTGTTGCTGGAAAGACATCATCTGTAAGGTCTGTGATCAGGAATTAGCTACATTTGTTATTTTGCACTGTTTACTTAGCTGCCTTTTTTTTTTTAAGGGAAAACCCAAAAAAATACCAATGCAGGGAGGTATATGATACATAATTGGTTCAGCTTTTGGTTAAAAGCTGAAATTGTTGAAATTTGTTGGTTTATCTGTAATTTTGAATAAATCCCTGGAAAGGGACAATCTAGCAGAGAATACCTGTAAGACTACACATGTGAATCATTCTTCTTTTTCTTTAAAAATAAAAAATAATGCTTAGAAATAATTGACTTTGGAACTCTTTTTCAGAGTGTATTTAAATCCATTTGTGGGCTATATGTGAACAATATTTTTACCAGCAATATAAAAAGAATATAGGTGGTAATTAATGTTGACATTCCAAGCAATACAAAGAATTATTTTACTTCTACGTTCTTGAACTGTAGTATCTATTATTTAAAACAACAGTATGGGTAAGTCTAATATTCTTGTGTATTTCTTCAGATGAAATGAGGAACTAATATACTGATAAAGGTAATTAATTATATCAGCCAGATCAGTGATTTAGGAAAGGATTGATTACATTTATGCATGATAAGGTATGTTAACTGAAATGGTAACATTTTTAGTTTCTGCAATCTGAGATCTTGGTTAAATAATAAAAAGCCATGAAACTCTGCAGTGAGGAACTAAATAGGAGAAATGACAGTGGTCATGAAAAGAGCTGTGGTAGCAGGTGTCTGTCAAACTCAGTGCCAGAATTGTAAAGAAGAAACTGAGACCTAATGCTCTCTCAAGGATATCATTGGAGAGTACCTAAAATGTGCAATGGTAATAGGTAGAGGAGAATGGAAAACAGAAAAGCCAGTATAAGAACTGTAAAATACATAAATTCTCTTTTTGTTTTTCTTCTCAGAATTCTTGGCTATTAGAAACAGAAGGAGATTGTCAGGGTTTGAAAAATCAGGCATGGTATATGGAAGAATAAGATAAAATAATTTTAACGAAAAATTAGGCAATACTGTTCCATTATAACTTTTAGCAGCAGTCTCAGTCCAGATCAAAACAAATTTGGACAGGGAGACTGACTTGCCTCCCCACTATGGAGAATGTTCTTTTATCCCTCTGTCCTCCAGGAGCTTGATAAAATAACCTCTTTTATTTTGTAGTCTGAGTAGTCCTAAACTGTAACATCCTGCAGGAAAGCTGCTGTTAGTGTGGCAAAAGACTGGCCATAGTTTGGCCTGAAAATATTTCCCCTCTTCAAGAATTCAGAGTGTATCTGAATTTTATTTCTAAGAATTACAAACATCAAGACTGTAAAGTCAAAATGTGCTTATACTGTATTTGGGGGGAGCGTAGTGCTGGAGCTGGTGACAACTGAGCAGTCTCTAGAACAAGACATAGCAGAGCTAAACCTTAAAACAAGACATTTCTCTGAAAATGAGAAGGCCAGCATGAAGATGCTTGTGACTCATAATTTGATAAATATGTACATTATGACATTTTAGGTGGTTGTAGGTGATCTATCCAGAGACGCTCTCTGATGCCCTGAGCCATGTGTTGATGAGTGTCCCTGCATCTGCATACAGTAATGCACAAGTGCTGCCAAGATAATCCTACATTCCTCCCATTGCTTGCTCTTGGAAAGGGACTTTATAAGGAAGGTGCTAGTTAAAAGGTATTTATTTGCGTGCTGAACACAATTTCTGCGATTTTGAGGGGAAAAATCTTCGAAATATGTTGCTAATTCTATGGGTTTCAGACAGTTGGGTTTCAGGTCTTGAGTTCTGTTGCACAAGGGGCTGCTATGGCATTCCTACCAAGTGTGTTTCATCTTTTCCAGCCCAGCTGCACTGAGCAGCCTCCTTTGAAGCTGTTTCAAGTGTCTGGTTGCTGCAGTCCCAACTGTCTGGCTTGCAGCTGCATCTGACCCTCCTGCTATGGTCCCTTAACTTCTCCTTGCAGCTTGTCTTGAAACTTCTCTACTTTGCTTGTCTTGATGCCCCATTTTTAAGTACTGCAGTTTTCATTGTTTAGCATAATCTCAACCAGTTCTATTCTCATTTCTGAACTGAATAAAGTGTACACGATTTGGTTTGATACTTTTCTCCACTATATTAGAAACAGTGCATAGACCACTTGACATGACAACATGAACATATGAACTCTGCATGCTTATAGAAAAGCAAAAAGTGTTTGTGTTTTCACTCATTTTCACAGAGGCAAGAATGAAATGTCCCTCCTGCAGAGAGCAGAAATATATATTGATAACACACCGTAAAATAAATACTGTATTTCTTCCAAAAACTGAGAGGGCTCCAGTTTGGGCACTTGTTATAAAATGAGCCTGGACATCTGTCTCAGTGTGTACTTGAGCTGGGGCACATGTGGAATTGTGCTAAAATGAGATTATAAATTAATAGCCCTTCACACTTCATTGCTTGAATGAGCCAGAAGTTATTTTCTTCTGGTTTTGAGTCCCAGGTGCAGCACTTTCTGATTAACAAATATGATTCTCTAAAAGGGAAGAAGGACAAGTGATTTGAAACTATATCAACCTCTTCTCTGTGGTCTGAGTACAGACGTGTTATAGAGAAAAGGAAAGCACATCAACTGGCAGGGTGGAGGAAAGGCATCCTGTCCAGAAATATGATGTTGGTGAAGAAGTGGTTTGTGATTTGGGCAACAGCTTCCATTTCTGGTCTTTGCTTCTGGCTTTGTGTAGTAACCTAAACAGGTCTTTTGCATATATGTCCCAAAAAGATAACCCATTTCTTTGATTTTTGGTACCCAAATTGAGTTGCTATGTGGCTGATATTTCATTGCTATTTAGGCAGGTCTAGAGTACTAACAAAGGAAAAAATTTCTACTTTCACAAAAGCTGAGTGAGATGAAGCTGAATGTTCCCATCCCTCCACCTGGACCAGCATGGGTTTTGTTCTCAAAGACTGTTCCACTCTTCCTCTTCAAAGAGGGCTGATCAATCTCTAGTCTGTCTCACTGTAATTAAAAAGTGTCTCTGATCTATCTTCCTGAAAGTTCCTAAAAATGACCATGGTTTCCATATTAAAGAAACACTTGTAACTGTTACCCCACCCCATCCAAGGACATTCCATAGATGGCTGAGCATGGTAGGGTAGCATGAAAAGTGATTGGGCAAGGTTCACTAATTCTATAATTTTCTAATTTATAAATTGTCCTGAACATTAATGAACATTAATGTTATTATATAATGGAAAATCATCAGGCTGAAGAAGAGGACACTCTGGAGACTCCTAGGCTTATACTGATTTATATGTTATGATTTATATGATTTATATGTTATGTATGTAGATGTGTATATAATCCAGTTGAAGCTGCAACATCTGTGCCTCTGTGCTTTCCCAACTGCGATAAGGACAAGATGTGCCAAGAAGATATTCAGACATCTTGAAACTGGTTTCTATCATAGCATTAAGGGTGTTGGGAAGATAATTTGGGATTTTCACTGACATCTTCATACTTTATCGGTTCTTTGGTGATCTCCAGATAATATCAACTGGTGCTTAATCTGTTTGAGAATAGGATTATTTTCAATAAGAAGGGACAAAATCAATTTATTTCATTAGAGTTTCCTGATGCAATTTTCAAGAAAATGGAAAAAAAATCCCTCCAACACTGACAATAAATCTTAACCCTAAGGCCTTCCTCAAAATTACAGTAGTGATAATTCAGTCTAACAGTGGTATGTGCATAAAGAAAACCCTTTTTTTATATATTCTTTCTGCTCACCCCAGAGGCAGGAATATAATACACAGAACCACAGGAATTAAACATTGCCAAGTTAGTTCCCACTTTAACCACATCTGTAGTGCTGTAGCACAGTAACAACTGAACTGCCTCCTCTGCTCTTTGAAAAGTAGGAAGACCCCAGAAAATATCTGTATGTCACGACTTGATCAGAGAATATGAACAAATATTTTGTGCATTTTTGTATATTTTAAACTTTGGAGGAGACTGTTTTCCTATTATTTTTAGAATCTTTTTCAAAGACTGAATTACATTCTCCAATGAATTCCAACGATTCTTGTATTCAGATATCTGTTTTCTCTCTATTTGTCATATTCTGACAAATGTAGTTTCTAGCTACATCTTTATGCTCCTTAGTTGTGAGGGGGCCTCTCCTCATCCTTGAGTAATTGGTGTCATTGCAAAGGTCTTCATTGCTCATGGCAGGATGGAAGAGGCACTGCTGCAAAGCATCTGTTGCCTCCTTTCTGCTGCAGAAGTGTAATATTTTCTGCTGCTGTAAAAGAGGGCAGGATGGCATTGCTTTGCTGAACAAAAATTTCTGTGAACCGGAGAATACCCAGAATTCATTCTAATCTTCAGGCACTGGATGCCTCTGTAAGTATTTGATGCCTGGGTAGACTTTTCTCATAGACTTCCTGTGCTAAAAATAACTAGATAATGTATAAAAATGGGATTTTAGGTAAAATTCAGATACTTTTTTTTTTTCCTTTGGAATGTTTATAGTGTTCTGTAGTATGTTTCTGTCACATTAGAGTTATGTTCTGGAAACCTGTTCTGGAAACCTGTTCTGGTCTCTTTTAGTTATAATTTTTTATTGGGAGGTCTTGCTATATAAAGAGGTATATTTTGAATTTCCAGCCCTGGTCTTCTGCAGTTTTGGGAATAAGAGGAGCTTTTAAGTGGCATTTAAGCTACAACAAAAACTAAGGAAAGCAAGGAGCGAAATCTACATATTTAGATATAAAACATTCAGCTTGAGTCAGGATTGGTATTTAAAGGGTATAGGGTAATAAGAAAACATTATGCTATGTCCCAAGGATAGGGGGAAATCCTTCCTGCTTACTAAGTATTGGAATAGAAGTCATCTACTGTCTTTGTTTTTCAGCCCAAATATTTCTATGGAGTGGGGAAAGTCCAAATACAGATTGTCTGAGCAAGCCAAGATTTCTGTACTGCTGGATATTGCTTAAAGAGACAGCAAAAGCTCTTTGTCTTTATTATTTTTTTAAAGAAACAGCCTAGTTGTCATAGAAATCTCATTAATTTTATTAGTATTTTTGTTAGGAATTGTCTTTGGTTGAGTGTATGAAAGTGTTGATGTCTGTGTAAAAGCTGAAAAGTGAATTTTCCACATTAAGTTATTTACCTTCTTCATAAAGAAATAAAAGAAAAAAGGGAGTGGAGAGGGGAAGAACAAAAAGAGTGTTAATGTGTAACATTTCTAATTCTTGCAGTTTGAATTCTACAAGTTCAGACGTCTCAAGTGGAACACCTCAGCCTTACAAAGGTACTTTCCTGGTAAGAGCTCTTACAACTGAGAATTTATTCATATGATTCAGGAAAAGACATTGCCTATTCTTGGAATGCAAGGATGGAAAATTTCATTTTGGAGTTCTTAAAAATTATGATGAAATCAAATATAAAAATGTTAGAACTAATCTAGAAATCACATAATTACAGAATACTTACTTGATTTAAGAATAGCTAATTTTTCTGCATATACTCTAAATTCCTGGTGGAAGAAAGTAATAACATTTTTCACAGAAGTGAAAATTGATAGGTGTTTATTTCAATCAAAGGAGATCAAATGCTGCCCACGCCATAATTAAACAGAACTTGTAATTATGTGTTCTGCAGCTCAGCTCACTTTTTACCCAGGGTCTTCCATAACTGTGTGTTGCTACATACAAATGGTAAACTCAGGACTTGACACCTCAGACCTGATTTGCAGGTGAGGATTTCTCATTTACCTGGCAATCTGTCACAGCCAGAACAGGCTTCTGAATTTGCATGTGATAGAAAGTACTGATTTTGTGATGAAAGATTTCAGTCCTGATTTTGTAAAGTAGTCCCCAGAGCTCCCAAGCTGAGAGCAAAATTTATTCTGAGTTTGATCTGGGATGAATTTCTAATCACATTAGCTATAAAGGCAGCCTTTTAATTTCATGGTCCCTGGGAAAATGAAACTTGGGTAAGCTGAAAGCATTATGAAAAAACTTCTACATAAACATCTGATGCTGTAAGTCTTGGAATATCTACACTGAGGTGATGGAGCTGTAATTACATTTAATTCTTGAGATATGCTTCCAAATTTTGGATGTTTGTAATTGAATTATAGCCTGGGTATAACCCTATACTGGGTTTTGCTATATACAGTTATAAATACCAATCTTATTTGCACAGCAAGCCAGCATGTTTGGAAAGGCTTTAAGTTCCAGTATTCTTGTGTATCTGTGGTATGAAGTTGATTATGCTACCTTCACCCTCTTAAAAAGTGCTCCTGAATGTAGCATGATGTTCTTCTATATAATGTTGTCCCTGGCAGAAATGTTAGCACTGTCTAAATGAGCCCATGACTCATCATCAGTGGGATGTTTGAAACTGCTCTGATGGGAAGTATCTGGAAAGTGCAGTTGTACTGCCGTTCTTGAGAGTGAACTAGTTCAGTGTTTTCAGGGTGATCTCAGGCTTTCAGGGTCAGAGTTTATCAGCCGAGTCTGCTGTGTGGAGGGAAAAATACGATGGTGCTTGTGCAGGAGGAAAGGCTTTAAGCAAGGCTTGAGATTTCAACATGCTACTGGGATTACTGAAAACATGTAAACCTGTGAGAGCGGTTTGTTGCACAACCCTGGCAACTCCAGAGAAGGTTTGGACTAGTGACTCAGTACTCTGCTGTCCTGTGTTTTAAAGCAGCACCTTTCTTCTGATACTGTTTAGCAAGTGGGGAAGAAAATCTTTCATTATTGCATTTCAGGGGTAGGGCAAGACACTTGTAGAGGCTGCACCTTGGTAATTTCACCTTAATATCCAGTAGCTCAGAAACAGTCTGGGTAGACCTGTGGGTTTAAGTGTAGGTGGGAACTGGTTTGTATGGGGCTGTCTTTGGGCTGTCAAAGCCAACATTGACATAGTAAACCCAACAGAATATAGTAAGAAACTCCATGAGATGTGTAGTGCAAAAAAGGTTTACTTAAGGGTATCAAAAGTAGAATTACTATGATAAACTCTTCCAGATAAACCATTTTGTCTTTTCTCCCAGATAATTTTTTCCCCTCAGAGAGCAAGCATGGTACTGGCTGGAGGGAAAAGAGCCTTGCGCTAAGTTAGTGGAGGTGTTTGGTGCAGAGGGCAGGGAGGCACACCCAAGCAAGGCTGCAGATTGCTCCTGGTACCCCTGTCATGAGATGTCCCAGCAGAATGGGGGATAACTGTGTTTTAGCCCAAAGAGCATTTACAGCCTTGTAGACTTAAAATCTTGTGAAAAGCAAGAATATCAAGTGTTGAACTAGAATGGGAAAGACAATGAGCTTTTGCTGGTGGTCAGAGAACTTAACTCCTGCCTAATGAAGCCTCATGAAGAAACTTTGATAAAGACAGACCTGAAGCCCTGGCCACTGCCAGGAGAAACACAGGATTTCAGTCTCACTGTGTCTGGCAATTATTCATTTTCTGTTTATCTGTGCTAAGTGTTTTGGTATGTTGGGAATTACCTGCTGTATGAACATGCTTGAACAGGCCAGTTGATCTGTCTTAGGTGGGTCAATGTAGACTGTCTCCAGTTAAATTGTGAGCGCTAGAAACTCAGGCAGTTTTTGCAATAGCAAGTAGTAGTACAATATAAGAGTAACAGATTTTAGGTTGGAGGTTGGTACTAAGGGTATGACATCCACACTGTGAATTTAAGGAATTTTAATGCTTTGGATAACAGAATTCATATGGCAAAACACTTTTGTTATTCCAATATACAGTTTGAGGATTCAAAACTTGAATGCTCACATCAGTAGAAGTGCAACTCTTGGCCTCAGTTCCATACATTTCTCTTTGCCCAATATTGTAGTAGATCAGATTCATGTATGTCAGAAACAGAAAATGTACCCTTGGTTGACTTTATATTAATTATCTCTTTTTTTATTCTCTCAATTTATCTCAAAATGATGTCCTATTAGTCTAAAGTGCTTTATAAGAAAGTCCTCTGATTTTTTTACTCATCTAGTTAATGATTAAATTAAACCTAGAAGAATATTTACCTATGCTCTCATTGAATTCCTATCAATAGGAATAGGAATTGATTGGGTAAAAGTGCCTTCAAGTTTATCCTGTTTCTTACTAATAGAGTGGAATTAAGAAAACAATTTGTAAATAGATCAATGTTTTCCCAGTAGTGGGGGAGGGGAAGCTACATGGAATAATAACAACCATTTGGTGAAGAACAGCAGCACACTATATTAAACTGAAGTCTTCTTGGTTTTGTTAGCTCATAGAGAAAATTCTCTAATATTATTTCTCTGTAGTACTACAAGAGAAATAATATATTTGAACATTAAGGATATTCTTTGAAATGAACTTGATTTGTCACAAGTTATATGAAGGCATTTCTCAACTGTTATATCTATATTTGCTTATTCAGTACCATATTTAAATTCTATGTAAATTACTTTCAACATAGCACTTTGTTAAACTGATCACTTAAATTAATTCCTAAGTAGCAGATAAACCAATACTGAAAATTTGACCTTAAATACAATACAAGTAAAGAGCTTTATGCTCTGGAATAAGTTGAATTTGAACTTTTACCAATATTATGTTTGTCCCATTCTGTTCTGAGGAATAATAACAGCCAGCATCTGTTGCAGAAGAGACTTTCCTACCAGCTGATCTGAACTACAGCTCTTGTAAACATTCCAGGATCCTAACCCTAAGGAAGTCCCACCCCTGTCAATTATTGTTCAAGTTCACATGAGCAGGAGGTTTCAATTCTCATTTTTCCTGATTTATTAACAGAGCAACTGTCAGAATACAAGTGCATTTGTCATTCAATGGGGAAACGGAAAATAATGAGACACTCACGGCTGGTGCATTGTTTTGAATCTGCTCAGCTCATAATCTGACACATTCTGAAAAGAGAGAAAACAGTTTTTAGAGTTTACGTGGAGATCATTTTAATCAAGTGCAATTCATCAAGTGAAATACATGATATTCTAAAAAGGTGAATGAGAGAAAGACCTGAAAAAACAGTGTTTAATTTTTTAGCTACATGCTTGTCTCATCTTAGTTAATGCTTAACTTTTGTTATTGGCGTGTTGTAACATTTGTAGAAAGCTGGTAGAGCACACTACATTGCTAAACTGGAATTTTACTGCGCATGTGGCAGATTAAATTAGCCTGGTTAATGAATCATTCAAGAAGTGATAAGCAAGCCATTTAATTTCTTTGCATTTTTTCCCCTCAAATCAGCTGATTAGTGTAACAATGACTGAGTGGAAGATCCTTTAACAAAGGCTGGGATATTATTAACCTCATGTTTGGTCTATTCTTGTTCTAAAGTTCTGCATGACTTCTCAACCCATGAAAACCTGGTGATGAAAAAGGAATAGGATTTGTAATGCTCTACCTTGGCACATAAAGTGCCCATTCTAGTGCTGAACAAGCTAATTCAGGTACTGGAAACAGTTTCACCAAATTATTTCAGTAGTTTGTGTAGCTCTATATACCTTTCACCTCAACGTGACCAAGGAGTTCATGCACTACTTTTGATATTCAAGCTAGGGTGCAGCTTGCAGTGAAACTTCTTAAGTCAGAGTTTAAGTTAGTCTAAATGAAACCTCTTTTTTTATCTATAGATTTTTCTTTACTGCGAAATTTCTGGTTGTGAAGGCCAAGAAGTGAAGTCTCTGGATTGTACCAGGACCAAAGTGTGGGATTGCATGTTTTCAGTCCAGAAACCTTCTAATGCTAAAATGCCCCCTTTTTCAGCATAGGTTTCAGCAGAGGATAGGTCAGGCTGAAAACATGTCCATTTAGTAGATGCAGTTCTAACCCTCCCATCTATTTTTGTGTTGGGAAGAGCAAATTAATTTGTGTATTTCCTGACACTTCCTAGGCATACCTATAGTGAATGTGAAATCTCTGAAATAGATACTTTCCAGTGAACTAAGTGATATTGAATTCACTGCAGTATGACTGAGGTTTGCCCAGGTCTATCTGTTTTTTCTGAATAATGTTCCAGCCATCAGTCCCAAAATCAAACTATTTTGCCTTTTCTCTCACCATCTCATCAGCATGATAGATGAGTTTGTATCAGGCATACAAATGGAGACGCTAATAAGTGTATGAAAGAAGATCAAGTGGAGAACATATTCATTCTCAGAGAAAACATAATTCCTGAGTCTATATTTCAATTCCAGTGAATCTCTGCATTTCTTTGACATATTTGTTGTGAAAATATTTCAGACAGTAGAGAAGCCCCTACATGTAATACTTAGCCTGTAATTATACTGTAACAAAAAGCAGCTGCATATCTACATGTAGTGGGTATGGTAATTAGCAGATGATCCAGCAGATCTAGAAATCACCGAATTCCTGAGGAAATTTAAAACTGTATTGAGCTGTGTGATTGCCATACAGCTGCAGTGGTGACTCACCAAACTGCCTCTGCATATCAATGACCAACAGGAGTAGGGCTATTTCCTCACCTCCTTTCGAACTTTTTAAGCAAGAAGAGGAGGAGGAGGCAGCTATGCTTTTTTGTTGCAAGAATTTGATTCTTGCCCACTCCCTTTTCTTTGCAAAATAGAGTATTTAAACCTTTACTTGTGCATATGAAGATTGCTAGGGCATAATGGCTTGAGGATTTCAGAGAAATATCTTGTGTAACTTTCAGTGCTTGCGATGCTGTTTGCTGGAATGTGCTGCCTAAGCACAGCTGCCTTTCCATGCAGGCAACAGGCAAGTGCTGTGTGTGTGGTTCACATTAGGTACTTTTTAGACTTGCAGTGGAGCTATGGATCTAAGAAATTCTTTTATTGGGGAATGTTTTATTGGGAGAATTTTAACCTATTTCTCCTCCCCTGGGACAATCTTCAATGAGGGGATCAAACTACGTCTCACTGGGGTTTGAGATGATTGATGTCTATGAGTCCAGCTGAAAGATTTTTTTTCCAGTAAAATGCACTATTGATTGAAACTAAGAGCTGCTCTTTAGCACCAGAATTCTGGTCCTAGGAAAGAGTACAAAAATATATTGCAAACTCAACACTTCTGAAATTACATGGTAGCTTCTGTAGGAAGATGACTAACGCTTCCAGATTTTAATTAACCATTGCTTCTGTTGTTGCTTATGATATATGTTGTTAGTGATTCATATTGGCATGAATGGAATAAGTTGCAAATGAATGTGTGTGATAAAGAAGAAGTTAAAGTAGTTTCTTTCCTGGAGGGATTTGAGTTGCCAAATATACAATGAGGAAATTAAAAGGACAGATTGTTCTTCATGCCATTTTTTTTTTTTGTGATTGGTTTGTTTTGTCTGTTTTCTGTTTTTTATGTTTGCTGTTTTATTATTAGAGCACAATTTAGATAGCATATTAAAAATTCTGTTCTCTTCTAGCCTGCTGTTGATTTCCTTATTTCTACTGGCTGCTTAATTCACCTAACATCAACTTTCGCAGTAACTCACTTCAGTAGCTCAGAGTAACCAAAATTCCTAGCTTGCAGATCAAGCCAGCTTTGTTCTGCAGAGAGCATCCTGGAGCGAGAGAAATGCTGTAGTAGTGCAAGTGTTTGAGGTGTGTCTTTTGCTCCTTTACTTGCAGAAGCATGTCTTGGACCTGAGCCTATCCTGCTGTAGCTGCTTGCCACCATGGTGCTGACAAAGGACATGCCTTGCATCAAAAGCAAAGAGAAGGTATGATCTGTACAATCAGTGGGTTGGGTGGGATTTAGGGCTTTTTGCAGTCCTGGGGATGCCTGGTAGGTGGATAAGTGATAGTGTGTGTTAGGGTGGTAAAGGGAATGGGGCAAAATGTTGCAGCACGACATACATGTATTATATGTTGTGTACCCCCTCACCTGCCCCAGGAACAGCACTTCTCTAAGGAAGGCTCCTAAGTTGTGAACATTGCTGTCAGCAGTCATCGGACTTGAAGTGTTTTGGATTCTGTGTTTACCTTGGAGTATTTTTGCCATGCTTTTATGGTTGCTGAGATTGCTGTGCAAAGGGATGGTTTCAATGGAGTAGTTGCCTAAGAAAAGTTTTCGAATGTCTTTGGAGAAGGTTGTTGTTTGAGTTGATTGCATGATACAGTGTTTTCAACTCTGTTTTGAAGTTCACTGAGGTACATCTTTCCCCTTCCTTACTTTTCAGCCCTTTCTGGTAGGTAGGCACTTGTATGAGATGGTTACAGCTGCAGGTGCAAAGAATGCCTTGAACAACCCGGGATGGCTGTGAAGGATCTGTAGGAACTTGAAAATGTCAGATTTTGATGTGAATGAGGGAGAGGGGATTCCTTTGACATTATGATAAACAAACATAGTGTGATGCTAGCTATACTGTCAATATCTGGGCAGTAAGCTTCATGTGAGGTGACAGTCTTGTCCTTACCTTATAAAAATTCAGAGCTACATTCTCTAACATTGCCAGTTCTGAGCATGGACAGCTTTGGAGATATTTGTTGCTTTTTGCATGTGAATGAAATAATGTATAATTAATTTTACTTCCTCCTGGTTTTCTTCAATGATTTTTCTTTGGGGGGAGGGAGTAAAGACATTTTCTTGACAAAAAGCAATTCCATTTTGCTGTGATAAAGTAAATGCATAATATGAAAGTTCTGTATTCAGTATGACCAAGTTTATGTTAAGACTAGTTAATGAAAACTGTTCCTTAAGAAAAATACCTGTAAAGAGTCCTTGTAGGAGATTAGGAGGAATGTACAGTTACATTTTTGACTTTTGCGATACAGACATTTGAAGTATAAATAAAAACTATATACATTTAAGTGGCAATATAAGTAAAAATCTGAAAAATAATAAAATTATAATAAGCCATATAAATGGTATCTCTTATTAACTGGCATGGCAGCCTATCTGTAATTACTTTGGCATTTCTTAGTAAAAAAATGTAATGGCATTTTGTAGTAAAATTATCCTTATAGAATATAAAAATATCTCTGGGGAATAAAAGTAAGATTTCAGTGCTGGCCTCTAGAGACATAACCTGAAATACAGGCTTTTGTCAGTGATATCTGGCAAAAACGGCCAGTGTCTTAGACTGTAAATCATGGAATAAATGCATAGAGGAAATTTTTTTTTTTCTCTTATGAAGGAGAGCTATGCCCCAAGGGACTGAGGGAGAAGTGGAGAGAAGGTAAATAAAATGTGAGATACTTAAAATGAAAAGTCAGTTCAGAAAGAATGACATACTAGAGAGCCGTTTCTATTGTGAATGGGGAATTACTATTTTTAAGGGAATTGGCCATTTTAAAGTGTGCAAAACTGACATCTAGTGGTAGAAATAGCACTTGTGTGCAAAGTGGCTTTACAGTGAGACCAGTTTGCAGAGCAGATTAGCAGGCTATAACTATATTTCGTACTAAAATTGCAATTCTCTGTACTTTAGCTGGGTGTTTCAGAGCATTTGAAACGAAATCTTCCCTTTTTTAGCAATCTCTCACTTACATAATGCCAGGTTTCAAGTCATCTTTCTGAATGCACGGCCTCATGCTAGAGAACTGATGAACAGTTTTGTTAGAGGAAAAAGGTTGAAAGGGGAATGAAGGTTAAAAAAAGGTGAGGGTAAGAGTTCCAGAACTTCAGGGTCAATTGGGAAACTGTTTGGCAGCTACCAATCTTAGACCTCTTATGAATGAGCAGGAGAAGTTCAACCTCAGAGCTGTGATGTGTTTCTCAGGTCTGGCATTACTCATGAGTGTAAGCTCCTCCGGGAGAGGAATCAGGACTTTAAGGCCAAAACTGAGATCTCACATGAATTCAGGCAAGATATGTGGGCTCTGAAACAATAAAGCATATAGGCATGTGCTTTAATAATTTCCATCTGCATTTGCTGAATCATGGTTAATATGTTAATGTTTAATTAACATTTTTATTCAAAGAATATTTAAAAATATTTTTATTTTCTCTTTTTTCTAGCTTATGTTTTTTAGTGTCTTTGAAGAAAAAGGTCTCTTGCTAAAACTGTGCATGATGCCTGCCCCACTGAGGCTTTAATTTATCTATGCCTCCAGTGCCATTATATACATAATACATAAATTACAAACATAATATATAAATTACTAATAACAGGCAAAGATATGCAAAAATGAAGTATCAGTTATTTTAAAAATAATTTTTAAAAACATGGCCGAGGGGCACCATACTTACAGTCAAAGGGTGCAATTTAAAATAAACATGGAAAAATATAAAAGCAGTCATTCAAATATATCCTCCAGATACTAATATGAAAGAGATCAGCAATAGAAGACTGGGTGAAGACAAAGACAAATCTGAAGGAAGAAGGGAGAGCAAGTGTGCTTCAGTGAAAGTATAATTAGAAGTGGGGGAACAAAAAATTGTAGATTACTTTTTCTGGGTTAGCATTTTGTGGCAAGAATTGTCAAACTATATTGGTCAATTTCTGGTTGTGTTTATTTTACAGTCTTCTCAATTCATAATAACTTTTGTAAATACTTCAGAGATAAAATATATTGGTAGCATAATTCTAATTCAACATAGCTCTGTGCAGTCTCAAGGCTGTGGTGAATCATATGCTGCCTCTATCATTCCATTTCTGTTACTTTCAAAACATGGTGAATCATATTTGTTGAACACAAATGTTGACACTCTGCAATGAGACTTGAGTCACAGTTATAGAAGTGGTATAAGAAACAGCAGCTGTCATTTCAGATAGGCAAGCCTGGTGCTTTAGTGAGAAAGCAGAGGCAAGCAGCAATCCTGTTTGCTGCAGAGCTGCTCTCTAAGGACAAGATTAGCTGTTAACAGTTGTGCCAGCCAGAGCTGGGAGATACAATCTTGTCTATCCTGAACCTGGTAATCCAGTGCAGGTGCTTAACAGTTCTAATAAGCTTTTGACCTTGGGTCTGAGTAGGAGTAGTTGCAATGACATGAGGTCAATTGTATGTGGGGAGTCACACTTTCCACTCTCTGGGGCTTCTTCTTGCCTCTTGGACACTGATTCCTTTCCAAAGTTGTGGAAGCATAAGTCGTGCTAGTAGCACCAGAATTGTTAATATACATGAGATCTCTAAGATTTCAGAGCAGCTGTCTCTGTGTTTGGCTTACATAAAACCCTTGTGCAGTACAAATGGAGTTGTGTTGCTGGCAGTGGTGGCAGCAAGGGAATATCCAGGATGTTCTTGTTGTAAATAGGACTGCTGGGGTTGGGTTTCTTGGTCTGCTGTGGATTTGTCATCCATCATGGAATGCTGCTGTTATTTTGTCCTCATGCATGCTTCTAGTTATAAAACTGCCCATCTAATATTGTGTTACTAAGAGCTGTGCTCAACATGTAATGGGAGTTTGAGATCTAGATGTTTCCCTTGCAGGAAGGAACAGTAGAGTACTTTACATTCTTTAGGGCAGCTGAAATTACTTTATTACATTGATGGAGATCTGTTTTAGTACTGCTGTTCTAACACTTCAAATGAAAACCAAAGGGGTTTTGGAATTATTTGATGAAGTTTAATGTGCATTGAACTGTATGGTTCTGAGGATTCTATACTGCCTCGCCTACCACTTCTTTTAGCTGTCAAGATGTTAGAAACATGTTTTTTCCTGACTGAAAGATGTTTTCTTTCAATAGTAGCTCAGTGAACTCCTGTGGTTTGCATTGTTCTGAGGAAACTGCCTACTGCAATACTACCATCTCACATTAAGAGCTCATTAAACTAGTTGACCCTTTATTCTTATATGAGTGGGTTCACCTATGACTTATCTGTTTATGACCTAGGGTTTCTAAGCCCAGGAGCTGTTTGCTCATACTTGGCTGTCCATGACTTTTTGAACCAGTTTCATTCAATCTCACTTGTGGAATGAATGGTCTCTCCTTGAAAGCTGGCTGCAGAAATAGCCTTGTTCTAGGACAGACTGTAAGGTTTGATTTGCAATATTAATCTGTTTATATAGTGCATACAATGGGAAAGGTTATGTTATTTTTCCTAGAACATGATGTCCCCATTATTCTTAGGCTGGCCTGATGGAGAGATGAGAGGTTGCCAAGGCTCTTTCGGAAATGATACTGTCTTCTTCACTGACAGTGTAATGTTCTGTGGGCCAAGCTCTGTCTATATTTGCATCTCCTTATTGAAAGGGTGTTTACTGGAACACAGAAAATAAAATCACTTCCCATTTCTTTGTAGTAATGCACCAATATATGTTTAAGCAAATTGAGTTTAAGTGTTTGAAAGAGGAAGGAAGTTACCACATATAGAAATAACTGTGACCACCAGAAATTTAGCCTCAGCAAAAAGGCAGCAGAGCCTCTGCTGATGTAGGCTGCAAGATTAGGAAGTCAGATTTCTTTTTATGAGAAAATAGTTCAAAAGGACCAGCTGAAATTCTTCTAGCAGAACCATTTATCTCTAAAAATGCTTCATCAATTAAATTATTTTTCAGGGCTTCTTTCATTTTATTGATGATTAAGACTTTATTTTAAAAAAGGCAAAATTGAATCAATTAATTTGCATGTTTTTCAATATAAGGTAAGAGATCCATATGAGGCATGTAAACATTACTGCCTTAGTGGTTTCAAAGCACTTGATTTTTACTTTTATGGGAAGTTTGCAGCTATTCCTTTTGAATCAGAGCAAATGGAAATATTGAGGTGTCAAAAGTTCCCTTTTTGGCCACAAGTAAGAATTAAGGCCTGGAAAATATTTCTAGTCTGTAGTCAAAATGCCAGTCACCTGAGAACAGAATGTGCTGCAGAAATGGTCTCACTGTGGAGAGTCCTGCTAGAAGCAGACCTGGTACTTTAAGACCTGACTTTTCCTCAGGACTCAGCCCAAGGTGTAAGTGCAATATGCTGTTGACCCAGTTTAATGGTGACATAGAGCAGAATTGACACTGTCAGCTTCTGTTAATAACCTTGCCTTTGTCAGGGCTGAACCAGGTCTGAGGCCAGCTGCTGCTTCCAACTACCTGAGTCCACTTCCAGTAACTGCATGCAGGTGATTTGAGTCAAGTGGTGCCCTTCTGTGTCGAGCTTATGCTGTGAAAACAAAGACTATTCCTTGGCTGTGTGATTATGTGCAGTTTCTTTCTAGTTCATCTTTCCTATTGAAACAATCTATTTTTGCTATTTGGTATTTCCGTAAGTGAGCAGACATCTCTGCAAGTATGAAAAAGTCCCTTCAGTTCATCTAATTTGCTTACTAAGGGAATGAGAGGAAGCAAGTGCTAAAATGGTTGTGATGGTGATGTTTTCAGTCTTTGAATATTGAGTTAGCATATAGAGTCATGCCTGTAAACAATGGCTGAGGCTGAGTCGGTGCAAGACGCTCTGTGCATTGCACTGAAATACAAAACTCAGTTTTCTGGGTACTGACTTTCCATCCTGCTCTTGTGAGAGACACTGAAAATGACAACAGGAAATAGCCCATCAGAATCAGTTCTCAGGTCACTGGTAGCTGAGACTGGCAAGGACTCTTCTTTCTTAGGGCAAGTTAAGTCATAATCTTTAACTGCTGCTGTACAAGTCAAATAACTAAATACAGGTGTTCCCCAGGTGTGTCCGGCTGTTGAGAGCAGTGGGACCAATCTTGGAGCATCCCAAAAAGTGAGTGACATTGGAACTTTAGCTCTCCCCTGCTGGCCAGGGGCCTGGGAACTCTGCAGATGTGCTTCCTGCTGACACTGCCGGCAGAATCAGCTGCCTTCTGCTTTCCTGCATCTAGACAAAAACAATTAGAACAACAAGTGCTGGGAAACAGCTGAGACCAAAAAAGCTGTAGAGGAGGAGTATGAGAATCCTCTTACCTCTCAGAGCAAATACTATGGCAGAAGCTGTCAGCAATAGTTAAGCTGTAACAGCAGTCTTAAAAGCAAAACCTATATATTCTTGAAAGATTAAGAAAGAATATCTGCATAATTGCAAGCACATTACATTTCATCAAGGGAACTAGAAGAAGCAAATCTTAATTATAAGAATAAATGCTCTTACTGAATCAGGAAACCAAATGTGGCTTAGTATGTGCCTGTCTACCCTAAATGCTTTAAAGGCTGGCTGTCTTCTCTTTGGAAATAAACCACCTCATAAGCACCTTGAGCATCTACATTGAGAAAATGATTTCAAATGCCCACACGGAAATGTGCTGAACTACTTGACTTTGAAAGTACTCCCTGGACAGTGGAATAGATTTACCTCCTTTGATACTGGTTTAGGTTTTTGAGGTAGTGCTTTAGTTCCATTGTTTAGATTTTAATAATCTCAATGGTTATATGTATTCTGTATAGATACTGTTTAATTCACATAGTCACGAGTATGTAATGTGTCTGTAGGCATCTTGAAAATGAGTACTTGGTTTGCTTGATTCACTTTATCTCAGCCACAGCAAGCAATATTGTTAATAGTGGGTAATCACTGACTCCATCAGCAAGACAACTGGTGCATTTCAATGGCTGAAATAACTTTGTGTAAAGGTAGACCCTAAGGTGCTGGTTGGCAGTCACTGCAAGTAGGACAAAACACCACAAATAGTGATAATTTAAGTAAGCAGCAGAGGTATCAAGACTGATCACAATTAAGACCGGTTACTGTGAAGCACACATGCCAGGTCTAAGTTGCTGCAAGAACTCAGCCTTCACAACTGTTATGTGTTGGAAAGACTGTTTGCAATCGTGCATGCAATGTGTGGCTCTGGCTCAAACAGAAGAAACTATTTCTGCCCCTGCAGAAAAACAACTACACATACTACATCTGTAAATATCTTCATTGAAAGTATGAACAAAATCTGTTTTGGATCACAGCAGTGAGTCTGAATGAAGACTTCTAAGGTGGGGAGGAGGACAGGTATAGCTAGCACAGAGCAGTCACCTCTCTCCTGGTCTTTGATAGAGACCAGGTGTTGCTTAGTGGTTTATGGCCAGTGCAGCCCCAGATTTTGAGAGCCACATCTTGAAGGGGCAAAGACAAAGGCTAGTATAGTATTACTCAATGTGAACCAGTGACAGGAAGAGCTTTACACACTTTCTCAGGAAGTAATTGGCTACAAAGTGGTTAAGGATATTTGATTTAAACATCTGCTTTATTTTCCTCAGCTTGAAAATTTGAAAGACAGCCTATAGATCGAGCATTCCTTCCCCCACACCCCAATATCCTGTCTTCTGGGATGTCAATAAATTTATTAGTGTGCTTAAATGGTTTAATTATTTTCTGGTTTAATGCAATCAACAATATCTTCTGTCAGTGCAACACATCTGGTGCTAATGATGCTTCTGAGTGATAGATGTTGTGGGGATAGCTATCAGGATAACTGAATTTGAGAGGTTTGATTTCCTTTTACTTTAGCTGTCAAGACCTGAACAGTTAGTGTCAGTTAGAAAGAAGCAAAGAAAAAGGTGCTTTGAAAATTTTTCACCTCCTTTGTTGTTACATGGAAATTTAACAGTATAATGACCAATTTGTCAAGTGATATATATCTATCTAATAGATTTTAAACTGTTAGATGGTTTTGATAGGAAAAAGATCCAGTTTTGGATACAGGACTCAACATATTAGGTTGAAGTTGTGGTGTTCCTGTGTTCAATATTTATATTGCTGTACAGACTATCAGTATGTAAGTGATACAGTATTTCCTTTTTTATATACTTCTGTATTGCTGCTTGGTCTTTACACACAAACATTTATTTATTTGGATTTCATGCTGGATCTGTATATTTAATCAAGGTCCTGGGGTACCCAGCATGTGCATCTTTCCCTTCCCTTTCAGCGTGACGAATCTTCATAAATGTAAATTCGATCTTTTTTTCTCTGACACTTCACAGTAGTCAGTGAAGTTTGTCTACTTCTAAAGTTCTCAAACCTTCTGGTTATTCAGATATTATAATCTTGCTCTTAGTATATTTGGCATTGACTTTATAGCATTAGGTACTGTTCAGGAATGCATGTGAAGCAGACTTCCTTTTGGTCCATTCTTGAAGTGATCCAAATTAATTGTGAGCAAGGTGATTAGTGTGGGTTATAAAAACGATGCCAAATGTCATTGAAGTGACTCTTCAACTATATATAAATATACATTAATTCCTTTAGAAAAATATTTTTGTACCAGTTTTTGAAATTTAAATTACAGTAGTTAGCAAGCATTGCTCTTGAAGTGAAATAAATATCAGAATATATATTTTAAGTGTCTAAAAGTAAATATTTTTGTTTCAAGGCTTTATAAGTCAAT
Organism: Cinclus cinclus; assembly: GCF_963662255.1. NCBI lineage: Eukaryota > Metazoa > Chordata > Aves > Passeriformes > Cinclidae > Cinclus > Cinclus cinclus. The sequence goes on along the minus strand of NC_085052.1, from coordinate 15,143,423 downwards.
GACCCAACAAGTTGTTGATAGCTGAGATTAAATGCTTACAAGAAATTCCAAATTTCCACTGACATACAGACACTCTTTCCTTTCCTCGCAGTTCATAAAACAGCGCTTGAGTTTCAGTATGCTGCCATTGCACCATTTTGGAGCAGTATGTCTTTAAATCTATTACCAAGCTTGTGCAGAGTTCAGAGTATAGGGAGAAAGGAAAAGCAGCATGTTTTCTTTGAGAAAAGTTGAGCTTTGAAAGCTACTGTAAGTTTTGGAATGTTAAAGGACAAACCAGCTGAGATATATTAACAGGCAAAGAGCAAGAGAAGAGGTCAAAACTGTACATGCAAATATCCTTTCACATCCTAGTAATTTCTGAAGATTCACATGGCTTCAAAAATAAGCTCATTCCAGGAAAACAATGCACATATTTTTGAACAGTTCTAATATTAGCCTGTCATTACTATAATATCTGGAAGCCAGTGATATTTATGCTGAGATGAAAGTGACCAACATGTTAACTTTAAATTACTCTCCTAACCCCAGTTTCCCTGTGTGTGGGAGTAGTTTCTTTTTAGGAAAAAAAATCACTTTGGTTTGTCTGTCCCTTTCTCACCCTCAGACCATTGACTAATACTGAAATTTAGCTTAGACTGAATATTTCCATTTTTAAAATTAAATGCATTAATCAAGGCTTTAAATAACTTTATAGTGCAGAGTGATGGTCATGAAATGTTGTTTACATGCAGAAGCAAACTTGGAATTGTATGAACACTGAGCAATAATAAAAAAAATCATGCTGCTCTCTAAATGATTTGATGATTTGTGAAAGTCAAGAGACAGTAATGGATGATTATGTTACATAACAGTCATCCTTACCATGGGATATATAGACTTGTAAAACAAGAAAAGAACACAAAAAGAGAGAACACTTGAATTTTGATATGTCAATTATCAGTTGCTGGCAAATGGTTTGTTTATTAGAAGTTAATCAATCCCCCACTGTGTTAAATGTGTCAATGTGAATCCAGTTCTTTTTTTAATTGACCAGGAGCAAAATAAAATAGCTTTTTTTGATAAAACCAGGCAATTTGGATTACTTAAGTTTCTTCATAGTTCAAGAAATACTCAAAGTACTATTTTTTAGCATGGCTTTCCACATTTATTCCAGTGACTAAAGCTGCTAGCCATGACCATATAATTCCATATTACCTCAGTTATAGGTCCCAACTACTTGTAGCTATTTCTGGTGCAATAAAGGTGTAAACAATGAAAAAAAATTCAACTCCATAATAGTTTAAGGTGGTGATTAAATGGATGGCTATTGTTGCTAAATCTGTATTTTACATTGACTTATTTTTATTGGAGGGGCAGGAAGCACAGGTTTAAAACTTCAGACATGCAGACTGAGAAAACAAAATCAATTTAGGAACTTGTCCTTATAAATTGATGAAATAATCCATAGCAGTGTGTACCTCCTACATAAACAGGAGTGTTTTATTTTTATTCCAGCAAAATAAACCTTAAGTAATAAAAGTAAATTTTATTTTTACTTAGTACTTTCTTAGCTTTTTATGTGTGACTGTAATTACCCAGCCAAATAGTATACCTGCATAGTATGACCAGATGTCTTTTAGAATACTTAAATGAAGAAAAATTATATTTTTCCTTCTTTTGCATAACCTGCCAAGTAAGAGACCCTGGCATTTCCTACTCTAATATGTTTGTAAAATGACTGTGGCTTCTCACTATTATCCATGTGTGAGAGGGAATCCGAAGCTCATTCAGATGTGTGAGGTGCCCAAGATCAGATGGTGCATGTTGGAGAAGTTGTTGACCTGACTGATAACCAGGCTTTTGCAGAGTGTCACTGAATCTGGGCATTGTTTATCATGACAAAAGCAGCTCTGTTTGGCTTTAGCTGATTAAAATTCATGAATCAGGGTTACTTCAAGCTGAAGCTCAACAAAGGCAAAATCTTATCCAAGAAACTCTTGATGTTGTAACCACACTTCATGTTATGTTGTTGAAATTCAGCTATTGTCTGCCAATATCAAATGATGCCAGTTTTATCTGTGCTGACCAAATGGCTATTTCTTGCATTTGGAACTAATGTGGTGGTTTGTGTTGTGATGAAAAACATAGGAAAAGAGAAAAACCTCCTATGACCTAATTGTTGAGTTCCTCAGTTTTATATATTTCTGAATTTATTCATGAGTGCAGTCACAAAAGTCCTTCAAGACCCAACAGAAAAATGTAGCTCTACACTGTCAAGTTCAAGAATACTTAATTGGACAGGGAAAAGGAAGAAATGATAACACCATAAATAATGCATGGTACAGTTCTAAAAAACATTGAAATTTTGTCAGGAGAGGACTTTCTGTTTGGAAAGTGTATATGTGAGCAAATAAACCCTGGGCTTTGGGGATGATACTATTACAGAATTTATTTGCCCTCTTTTCCTACTGCCTCTTCTAAATTCGGTGTTGCGTTTGTACAGATGCATTTCAGATACTCTGAAACCACCTGAATCAAAAGCATTCAGGTAAAAGAATGAGGTTTTAAGATTGGTTGGTTTATTCCAGTGAAGAGTCTCTTTCAATTACAATGTGATTCTGGCTCATACGGACCTTTCTCTCATCTGCTTTTTATGTGCTACAGGACCCAGACAATTTAAAACGCAAATGAAGTGTTGCATTTTTCCCTTCACAGGAAACTAGGGGTTAAAGGCAAATGTCAGCATTTGCCTTGAGTAGTTCTGAGTTAGTAAAATAGGTTGTCAGCTATAAATAGATAACATATGTTTGTAGTCTAATGCCTGTATTTTTTCTTAACCGAAAAATTGTATGACTTGTTCAATTCATTTGTATCTCATCCTACATTCAGATGGTTAAGCACCCTGCCTACTCATATTATGCTGATTAGATGTTCTAGATATCTAATGGGACATTTAAGTAAGTTTGATAGAAAATCAAGTTTTTACTCTGTCAGGGTCATGCCATGAGAAATCAACCCCATGACATTTGTAAGGTTTTAATAATTCCCAGTCTTATTCTTTTCAAGGGCTCTGTTGCAATGGATGCAGATAATAACACTTTCTAAAAGTGTAAATTGCATTCAATTAGCAGGGGACAGAAGAGTTAAGCTGTTAAGTGAAAAAGCCCAGCTACACAGGAACATTGGAGGAAATAAATAGAAAAGCAAAGAAACAAAATGAAAATCTATAGCAGGTTGAAAGAATATTAATAAAGAATTTATAATATCTTTTGTAGGAATTTTTTGCCTATCTGATTATTAATGTAAAACCAAATGCTGCATGTAAGAGTGCCTAGAGAAAATCAAATACCCTACAAATAGAAGCTGTGTTTCTGCATTTGACACACTTATGTGAATTTTTGGATAGAGTTTACTCTTCAGTATTCCAGGGGCCTAAAATACATGAAATGATTGAAATTCTTATTCTTCTAAGCACTGGTTTTGTAGAACCTCTGGGAATTCTAAATTCTTTCCAACATGCCTCTTCCAGAGCACCAGTGTGTGATGTGGTTTCCCAGCAATCCAACCCAAACTTCAAGCCGGATTCCCCAATGTAAGGTCTGCACTGATGCATGAAATTGGCACTGGGAAAACTCATGCAAGATCTCTGCAATTGCATTTGTGTGTGTTTTGTTTTTATTTTTTAATGTGGGCAAATTCCATGAGTTTTTAGATATAGAAAGATTGATAGTTATTTAATAGTGCCTTTTGAGCCATTCTAGGCATGGCTGGAAGCTTTTGCTCATAGGAGTATGCTGATAACTGACAGGTCATGCAAGCCATCTGCTGATCATTTTTAATTAAAGACAATATTACCCTGAAATTCAGAAGTCACTACATTACTAGCAACCTATAGGCTTGGTGTTCCTGTTCTGCTTTTTTTTATCCTTCCACTTAGCATCATGCTTATTCAGAGCAGATGCCATCCTGTAAAAAAACCCAGGGTGGCTTCATTTTACTGAGGGGAACTCCCTGATACTTAGCAACTTCCTCAATGCTTCTACTTTCTATAACCTTGCATTGCAGACTTCATGGACTTTCAGTTTAGGTGCCTTAAGCTTTTAAATTCAGCCATAATGGCTCAGTCAGCATTAGCAAAATGTGCTCAGGTTGCATCTAAATCTTGGGCTCCAAGGGTGTCTAAGTGAAAATCTACCAGCAGAACTGTCCTGGCATAATGATCCTCACATAACACCACTGTGGATGTCCTGTGGGGGTAACAGTGTACTTATTTTTCTTTCATTCATGTCAGTTTACAATTAGTAGCTTTGTAGTTGCAGTATCCAGACAGGTTTCAATGAAAGGGTGTTCCTTTCACAGCCTTTTATATATATAAATTTAAGTGGAAGTTCCTTTAATTTTTTTTTCAATAGTTTCTAGCTGTCTTTGATGTCTGCATTTAGGACTCTAGTTAGTTCTTGGATTAAGAAAACATCTCCTTAGAAATTTATCTCATTTTGGTGCTAACATCACCCAGTGCCTCAAAATGTTAATATTTGAGGCCTTTCCAGGTTCCCTCTGTTTGCAATAGAAACTTAAACTATAATCAGCTGTCAATGCAATCCCATTTTTACATAGAAGACTGATGAGTTCCTCCCTTTTTGGACTAAGTAGACACAGACAATTTAAAACATCAGACTCTCTCCCACCTATTCCCAAGGAGTCTTCTCTCCCTGCTGTATTGTCTGGTTCTCACAGGATTTTCTTGTTTTCCATGGAACTCTATATGTATTCACCTTTCCAAACCAACTGAGACCTTTCCTAGAGTTGAGAGTTGTCCTGGAAAAGATCCTCTACAACATCAGCTTTTAATCTTGTTCATGCTTTCTCATAAGAATTGTTAATATTCAGCTGGCTTTAGTCTTTACTGCAGAAAAGGGCATTTTCCCAGAAGCTTTTGGAAATATCTCTCAGGTTAAGAGCACTGTGGTCCCCTCTTTACCCACCCCTTTCAGGATGAAGTAAAGAGTGGAGAATTAGGAATTTATGGCTTTGTATTGGAAACAGGTAATGTGAAAGCAGAAGGACTAAATTCCGATTAGGCATGCTAGTAGATTTCTGAAATGGTTAGCAGCTGGTATTTAACAATGGGAGAGTGATTATAGTTTCTGGCTCGATTTTTAAACATTACTGATGATTTTGGACATTAGTGCTGTCAAGCAGCTTACACACATTATAAAATCTCCTGATCTTTCATGAGGGAAAGAGTACAAAAGCAACCAAACTGAAGATTCATGCAATCACAAAGTCTCAAAAGAGGGAGTGTACTTTTATAACTAGGATACTTGAACGAAACAGAAACAGGAGGAAATGAAAAATTACAAAGCCCAAGGCTCTCTGGAGTTTCCTGTTTTTCAGTTAAGGGCTTACAAAATCCATGTTAGAAGCTGACACAGTGACTTAATTTCCACAACTTCTAACATTCTTTTTCATGTTCCCTGAACTTGAAAGGTACACAAAACTTAACATTTAAAATTATCAACAAAGAATTCTGTGTCAAAAGATATTCCTTTAATCCATATTTAATGTAATTATGACCATCATGACATTTAGAATTTGATTGAATTGTCGTGTGCTGGAGCTTAAAACTGGAAAGCTGACAAGCACTTTGCATCCTTTGCAACTACTGCATAAAACAAACAAACAAACAAAGTTCAGATTATTTCTATTCATATTCCAAATGCTGCTGCCAGAAATCCTCTTCTGTCACAGGAAAAAATATAAGGGGCCACTCCTGCAATAAATATTTTTTCATGGACTCAGAATTTTTTACTGAGGGATTCTGTTACTGGATTATGACATTAGACAGTTTTATTAAGTTGCTTTTGAGATATTTGAAAATCGTGGCAGGAAAATAATTCAAAATGATTGGATGAAATTCAGTTTCTAAGCTAACAATCATGGGAATCCAGTGATAATGATGTTTGACTTTGCATCTCAGTCTAATAATTTGAATGTTTTATTTGCTAATATTCATATATGTTTAACTAACAACATGATAGCTAAAATCACTTGTGTTCTCGTGTGGCAGGAATGATGCATATCTTCACAGTGCCCTAGATTTCAGAAATTATATCTACTTGTGTTCAGTAATCCAGCTTCATATTTGCTTAGGGTTTTTTTTGTGTTTTGTTTTGTGGTTTTTTTTAGGAATAAAGATAAATATGCATTTTTTTGCTCTTACTTTACAATTGCCTTATGCTTTGATAATATATGAAGGTGTAGTACCCTTGTACCTTATGACCTGGTTGAAGATGATTGATCAGCAGCAGAAGTGCTTAGATGTAAAATAACTTCCTTTTAGCCCATGTCCCTTTAAGGTGACTCTTTACTTCTAGTTATGTGATAAGTTAAACAGCATTTGTCTCCTTTCTAAGATATGTTCTTATCATTTTCTTCTTCTTGAAATGACTCTGAGTAACTGATTCTGCTTTCAGAAGCTATTTCCTATTTGGTTAGAAACAGTAAGAAACAGAACCAAAGTCCTCTGGATTTGGCAGCTGCTGATGTTCAGGGTGACCCAGGGAGTTGTTCTTACCTGTCCCTTTGCTCAGCCCCCCAGTGCACCTCTGCAAGAATGCTGGGGGGCAAAGCTTGCACTGCTCTACTCCTTGTGTTTTCTGCCTTCTCTTTTAATGCTTTCCATCCATCTCCCTGGAGAAGAAATTTTCAGTTTCTTCCTGCCCTGAAAATTTTCATTAAACAGTTTTATTTTAACTGTGTTTTCAAAGTCTGTTAAGGGATAAAGATTTCAAAGTCTTGCTAAAGGGATACGTGCTAAGATCACTTCTCTTTGCACATGGGAGACCAGCCTCTTAAGGTGCCCAGCTCCTACTACTAACCACTCTTCATTGAGAAAGTGAGCAGTCTCTAGAAATACCTGGAAATTAAGGTGTTTCTGAAAAAATACTTTTGATATCTAAGGCACTTCTGCTGCCTCTGATAGGAGACTTTTACATCTGTGAAGAATGGAAATGAGGAAAGCCTGAAGGAGTGTAAGTCCATGAGGGATGTCAGCAGGAGAAATTTCAATCCATGACCAATAAAACCTTATTAAGGAGCAAAGGGAAGGAGGACCCTGGCTAAAAGAGGAGCAGAAACAAAGCTCCTTGGAAGGTGCTGGAAGGCACTGAAGGCAAGGAGGTTTAAAGGGGAGTGGGTGAAGAGAGGCTCAGTCACTGTGAAATGCAAAGGGGTAAGGTGATGGGGAAGGTGGGAGATGGTAGATAAATAGGAGACAACAATGTCAGAGCAATAAAAATTGTGTAAAAATGCAGCAAAATTAATGCAGTTACATGGCCTAATTTAGTTTTGTAGCTGAAGATATGTATTTTTGTAACATCAGTTTTCTGTGATGAGCAATCCTTTTTTTGCCATGGTAACCTTGTGCACTTGCCAAAGGCAGGACAAACAATGCCTACATCACTTCTACTTCCAAAACAATTGAGTATGCAAAAATTTAATATTAAAGATTTTGTGTCGTTGCAAAAAGCTTATTTTATGACTGTCTGAGATATGCAGTATATTGTTAAACCCTGTGGCATTCAAGTGTCAACAGCCAGCCCAAGGGTGGGACTTGACAGTACCTGCAACTGGGACCGTGTTTCTTTGACATTACCTAAGCTTTCTCTGCTTGCTTGACACCCAGGGAAAACATAACAAGACTCTTCTGGCTCTTTCCCAGAAGAATGAGCTTATAAGAATGTACTTAGTAAGTCTTTAATTTCTTTTGTTTATATAGGACCTAGAAAATAATTTTTCCTCCTCTCTGGAAACTCAAGGCATTCATGGTCTGAATTTTATTTATAAAACTAAATATACAGGGGTGAATGTCAGAGCAATCTGAACAGAACCTGATGCTGGTTATCTTTTTTCAAGCAGATATCCAAGCCATCTAAACTAATTTTAATGTCTTTCCACCTGTTCCCTTATCTCATGCTGTGAAAATATCACTCCTATCATTGGGAAATACTCTTAGCTGAAACCAGGGAAGGTGGAACTCTGCAGAGTTCAAATAGCAACAGAGGAGCTCTAGGTGTGGTGTGTTTGGTTGCTGTGGTCACTATTGAAAGCAGATGTGGTTCCTGTCCTTTCCTGTCTGCTGCTCCTGCAATTGCAGGGATGGGAGGGAGCACCCAAGTGAGACAGGGGTTTGCTTTTTCTGGACAAGAGCTGCTTTTCCTCGGTAGCAATGCTGACAGAAATGGATGTCAAAGGACAGGCTCAGTGAGTTGAACCTGACAAGCTCTGGCAGCGTTTTGCACTGGCAGGGAGTCAGGAATCTCCCACAGGAAGACACAGGTTCAATTTCTAAATATTATTCAAAAGTCCCCAGTAGAGTATTTGTGAATAACATGGCTCTGGTTTTCTCCAGGGCATTCCTATTCCAGCCATGCAATTCAAAACACATTTTGAAAGAGCAAGAAAGAGGAGAAATACATGAAAGCAGTTTAGAATCAATGTCTGACCATTTTTTTCTGTGTTTAAATTTCTTTTAGTAAATTTCTATATACAAATCCAATAAGAAAGTTTTCTATTTTCAGTTCTGAAGTTCAAGTAAAACTTCACTGTTTTTATATCTTTTTCAATCTGTCGCTGGGAATTCAAAACAGAATTAAATAAAAAAGCACCAAACAAGCAATCTACACGTCGAGGGAACTGAAAAGCAGGAGCACAGTGTAGCAAGTTCAGACATTAAAAAGCAAGACAGAATATAATATGCTCTGTGCAATGCAGCTGTGGCTTAATGCTGATTTGCACATTAGGACTAGATTAGCATCACTCAGATGTGACCTGCATATTGAGTAACTATCACAAGTATGGTACTATTGATGAAAAATGAAACTGCATGGTACACTTCAGATCTAATATACCACCCTTTCGTGTTTTTAGATTCTACAGAAGTGTAAAGGAAGAGCTATTACTTCTAAATTTTTATGAAATGCATGTAATTTAGTTTCCTATAAAAGTTCAGTTGGATGCTCAGTATGTTTATAAAACAGAATATGATATTACCATAAAAATGATTGTTTTTTAGCCACTCAAAGGCAAGAAATATTCAAAGAAATGACCATATAAATGTTGATTATTTCTATTCTGAAGACAGTCAAATTGATTTAAGGTGTTGTGGCAAACTTATCACAGGTTTTGTGGCTATAATGTCTCCAAGACTCTGAACACTTCAAACTTCAAAAAGACCTTTGTATTGCTAGATGTTTGATTCACTTTGAAATAAAATGCACTTTGCATTTGGCAGGATTTTGTGCAGGATGGCTCCATAAGTAGTTTTGTGTTAGTTCAGTGGCAGGCTTTAGGATAATTTTCTTCTGCGGCATTTTCCCAACATTTAACAACATTCCTCTTTGGAAAAATTAAAACGATGAGCACCCTCACTGGAAAAACAGGAAATAAAGGCACATCTGGTGGGTTGGTGTTTATATCTTTGATAAAAGTGCAGTGTGCTGGCTGCAGATCTTTCTTTCCAGGAAAGCTTCCCTCCAGTGCTACCTAGAAGTGATCTGGCACCACTTCTGGATTTTGGCATATCTTACTTGCACAAGCCACCTGTACTGTGTGTGCTGAAGGTGTCAGTGCCATAGCAGGGGTTTGGGGCAGGCTGGAGGAGTCACACAGTGAGAAGGAGGGCTTGTCTGGGAATTGGGAAGGGTGGCACAGGTAGGTGTTGGGGTGGCTCCCCTTGGGCTGCCCCCGCTGCCTTCACAGGGGCTCGGATGTGCCTTCTGCAGCTGGGATGGACAATTTTTCAGCCCATGCAAATGTAAAGCAGTCATTTGGGCCTCTCTGGACATGCAGTGGGAGAAGCTCACCGTGTTCTTATGTCAGATACCATAGTGTTGCTCTTTTCTTTATCTGCCGGGCTGGAAGGAATTTTCACTTTCCAATGATTCCTGACAGATCTCATAGCAAAACCAGATCTGTATCTAAATATTCATGTAACTTTGAATGACTTAACAGGCACATAACAGCTTCAGGATTTTTGGGATTTTTGAATTCGGAACATCTCTATACGGAACAGTAGATCAGGTAGGGAATCATGATCTGCTATAAGTCATGTAGAAGGAAACTCAGATTTTCTGAGTGGAAATGTCTGACATCTGGTTACTCTGTTGTATATTGCTAAGGTAGCTCTACTAAGGGCTTTCTAAAACACACTTTGTAGCAGATAAGGAACATTTCTGGCATTGTACAGATTTCTCATATATTATGCTAGGAGCTTGGAATAAAAAACTTGGCTGTTGATTTAATTACTTTTACGTTTACATAAGGCTTAGCTTGTGCATAGGAGAACAGCATCTTACAATTACACAAATAAGGCTATTAATGATAGCAAAATATAGGTATTGGAATTTTTTTTAGTATTGTCATAATTAATTCTGTTTCAAGCATGCAGATTTATCATGTTGACAATGCTACTGAACAATTCCATTAGAGACTATACATGTATAATGCCATGTTTTCTGCAGTGCAAAATAATCTTTAAAGGTATTTTTAAGAGACTACATAGTTGGGACAACATACCAGTAAATGCTTTCATTTTTAATCATACTACTTTTGTATCTCAGACTGTCACCAAAGGTCATCCATTGTTCTCCTTACTTTTTTCACTTGTGTTTTGAATAGGTTACCACTAACATCTGAAGTTACTTCTCAATCCACTGCTGCTGCAGAGCTTTATTTGCAGAGCCACAGGAAGCCACCAAACTACCCTTAGCTTTAACTTCACTGCCTCTCATCCAGGGTGGAGACTGCAGCACATTTAGTGATCCAGCTTATAATGGATGAACATGACAGGAATCAGTGCGTATTTGACAGTTTTGTTATATCCTACTACATGAGTATGAATTGTTGGTAAAACCCACTTTTACTCTGTGGCCGTGCTGCACCTGCAGTCTCATGAGTCATGTTGCAGCACTGAAGCTCTTGTTAGCATAAACAGCAGGTATAACTCTTGATGCACCCAGGAAACAGTTCTGTTGAGCAATGAATTGCCAAGCAAATATAATACCTCTGCAGTGCATAAATGCACCATAACAATAATTTTGCCTTTAAAATAGATTTTAAGGAATTTTTACTTCAATGACTACACAAGTGGAATTATTGGTAGAGGAATTGGTGCCATTCTAGGAGTTATTTTAGTTCTCTCTCCTAATTGGTTGTAATCAATTAAACACATTAATACAAAAAATTCTACAGAGGTCAGGAAAGGACATTATCAGATTTTTCAGGCATTGTTTCCAGTATCTCCAAACTTTTATATAGAATTTATGTACAATTCTGTCCTGGTAAATGTTCTTAATCATGCAAGTCTTATGAAAAAGCTTTTACATAAATGATGGCTTTAAAATATCTTTATTGTTAAAAAACCCCATAACCTCCTTATATTTCATGAGGTGTCCTCTGCCATGCCTGTATGCTGATGGCTGATTATACTGGCCCTTTCTCTGGAGCAGGGGAAGGCTGACTGGGATTTCTTTTGTGCAGGGGGATTCCTCAAGTCAGAGGGTGTAAATCAACCCACTAAAATGCAAAATCAAAGCAATTGATGAAGTGTGTAAAAAGAAAGAAAATTTCAGGTTATTTCCTGCCACTGTAAGGAATACAATCCTCATACTGAAACACACCTGAATGAGAGCGCTTATGGAATATTTCCTTACCAAGAAATGAGATCCATTCATGCCCAGTTTTTCTACAACCTCGGCAGATTCAGGCATTCCAAACTGAGATGAGAAAAAAGACAAGATTATTACTATAGTATGTAACTTGACATTTGTAAACAAACTAATTATTTCCATGCTGAAATACTTAAGGTTGTGGAACTACTTGACAAGGATAATTAGGAAGAGAATATTGAGTAACTCTAATGCTTAGGCAGTGACTTTGATGTAAGAGAAGACATGGTATTACCTCTTTCTTAGGAAGAAAGATAACAGGGGATAAAGGGCTAATGAAATTGTGAATGGAGTAGAAGAAGAAATTATGAAGAAGTAGTAGTAGAAGAAGAAATTATGAAGCAGCAAATATAATGTAAATGGAGCAAAGAGCCCAACAGAAATACTGTGGATTGCTATGGGATAAGAAGCCAGAATTAGATGCAGGTTAAAAGGTATCCTGAGGCAAAAGTTCATCAGTAGCCATGTCATCATCCCACATGCCTGTTTACCAATCTCTGTTTGCTCTGGTGGCTACTCAGCTTCAGCACCAGATATCTGGGCTGTGTCTTGCACTTACCATGATGATGGGTATTGCTGGAAAGAATTCAGGTTCAGAAACAGTATTTTATTTCTGTAATATGATTGTGGTAATTGTGGTGGGGTTTTTATTTTTTTTTTTTTTTTTTTTACTAGAGTTAATGTTAGTTATAAATTAAAGTGAAACCAGAATGTCCAGAAATACTGCATCTAGAAATAAACTAACTACTGAATAGTATTTTGGAAAAAAAATGGACACATCAGATTTTTTATTAAAAAGTCAAAAAGAATGGATCAGGTGACTGAAAATATCCCAAAAATCTCAAGGTGTTTTAGATGGCTTAATGTGGCTTTTAGAAGACATTACTATTACTATTATACATAGAAAGTGGCAAAAAATTTAGAAATATTTTCTTTAAGAATGTACTACTCTCAAAATGGATTTTAGTATTTGTAATGCTTAGATGTAAACGTTTGTACCAGTAGTGACCAAATCAGATGCTAACAGAGAAATATTAATGCAATAAGTTCTTCTCATAGACATAGCTCTGTGGCTTTCCTAAGATAATTCTGTATTTCCAGACTACTTAAAGCTGATTATGCTGAAATATTCAATGTGTATTTTATCTACTTTTTGATATGCAAATGTCCTGTTCATATAGTCATATTTTTTGGCCTGTTAGCTGATATGCCTGGGGATTTTTTTCCTACTATGGCTGTGAGAGTCCTGCTTATTTGCAGTACAGAATAGATCACAATTCAAAGGAGAGGCTCACTGTGGTTGTTGGACCAGTGGTTGTGGATTGTGTTAATTTGCCATCAGTTGCACTGGTGTTGGTGGAGAGACAAAGAATCAAGGCTGTGCACTCTACTTCTCTTGGCTTTTGCCCATTTATTTCTAGTTTCTACTTCTATCTCCAGTTACTGGCTTGATGAGATGCCTTTGAGCTTTAATCATGCTATTAATCAAGCTTTCATGTAAGGGGAAATTTGTTCTTTTAACATGGGTAAATGCACAGGCAAGTGGGTGTCTTGCTGCTGGTGGTTAGTGATGACCGTGGAACCTTTAGTTTTCTTGAGATTGCATTAACTTTTCTTACAAGTATGTTAAGATCGGTACTAGGAGAGGGACCAGACTATGTGGCAAATGGAGGCCAAGTAGATAAACTCTGAGCACAACATGGAATATTTCAGTGTTGGTGCAATTATAGCATAGATGCAAGATGACAGTGAGGCACATCCACATGGCTAACAGGTCTCCGTTACTATCTTCACTTATTTATGAGAGAAAATGCAAAATCTGTGTGGTTAATTATTTTTTAGTAGTTAAGGTGTTGATTTTATAAAAAATGCCTTTTGTGAGGCTGGAAACACTTTACAGAATGGCCAGTTAAGATTTTTTTGTATTTATGACACAGAAAAATCTGTATCATTAAGACATTTAAATTTAAGAAAATAGTAAAATTGCATGGTACATATGTACATACCCATTTTGCATATATATTGTGGCATTAATATGAATATACCTCTTCTACAATACCCAGCCTCAGTCACAGAATATGAAAGCTGATATTATTTTCCTGAAGATCAATATATTGTTTTCTGTTCAGTGCTCACTGCTTATCTACCTTGTGTGCCTGTATTGCACAGTACTCAAAACCTTCTCTGAACCCAGAATGATTTTTTAAAAATCTGAACTGTTCTACAGCACTCTGTATCATCCAAGTACTTCAGAAACACTAATAGCTGCTTTTTCTGAGACTACTCTCTGACATGAAAACTTCATTTGTAAGGGTAGTTGAAGTGCATGAGAAATAAAATTCACAAAGCATCCAGTGAATTTTGATACCTAACTACAACTGTTTAGATCTAAGAGATGTAAATGTATATCTGCATAGTAAATATTTTGCCATTTTTACCTTCTGAGCAGAGCTGCCACTGTGGTAGTAGCTCTTGCCTTCCACTGCTGCAAGTCAAACACTTGGGAAATGTAATGTTTTTTTCTGGGTGACTTGTGTTTCATCAGGTAAAAGTGTTGTGCTGGGGCAGAAACAGGGTCTGGTATTTCAAGGCAGAATTTAATCAACAGTACTATGTATTTATTCTCTGGTTTTCAGGCAGTCCTGAAAGATGCCATTGTGAATCTTACAATTTCTGTAATGTCATAGAATAATGCAGAAACCTGCTGGTTTCAGTGCATTGGCTGGTTTTGTGGATGGAAAAGGTAGCATAGCATGTGAAGAAGCAGTTAAAGGCTATCATGATGTATATGTGGAAATGGAAAATTCAGGCTATGGAGGTAATCCTAGTTTTGGCACATTCTGGTGCTTGTTTCTGTATCCTTAATGCCTTTTCTTTAGGGTTCATGCACATGTATGGTCAGTGTTGGGGTGGGCAGTTCCAGCACAGTCTCCAGCATGTGATCTGACTGTGGAAATGATGGAGTAGCTGGTGCTGAGGCTCTCTGGAGTGCTGGCAGTGGGAGCTGACAGCTCTGTCCACAGTGGCCACAGGCAAATGGCTGGGCCAGTCTTTGATACACGGAATGGCCAAGCACTTAATGTGGTTATACTGTAGTAACTGGTTTACTTAGCTGCTTTAATCAGCGTTGTGAGTGTAAGCACAGGCATTAACAGCTTTTATAACGTTGGAAGACTCACTGTTAACAACTATGAAGCCAGTAGTTATGGTGTACCTGAAATTTCCCTGGAAGCCTTTGAGTTGTTGAACAATTGTTATTAATTTTCTGTCTTGTATTCTGCATAGAATTGCAGGGTACTTTAAAACCATTCTAACTTCTATAAATTAGTCTGATTTCCTTTAAGCTGAAAGGCTTTGAGTTAATTAATCCTCTGAGTAGCTGTTGACAGTACTAAGTTCCCAGCTCAGCTGATCCATTTCCTTTATGGCATGAATTAATTCCATGGAAGAGGTTAGCTTTGTCAGTGTGGGAACAGTGGTCCACCTGTGCTAGATCTCCACTGTGAAACTGTTTGTGGTTTCGTTGTCTTTTTTATTTTTTAAAATTGTACATGAATAAGCATATGTGTTTATATACAGGCAAAATGAAAAAAAGAAATTAGAAGATGACCATTTTAAACTGTAGCCTTCTTTTTATGTGGCTACAAATGGAACTCCTGTGGGAAGACTTTATAGCATTATTATTTTCCTTGACAAAGGCTGTATATTCCTTCAGTTGAAAAGGATGAGAAACCTTAATGACCATTAATTCTCACTGTTGGTGTAAGAAAGGTACTGGAAAAGACTGGTGCTCTTACAATTAGAATAAGGATAAACACAAGAAAAAAACCCCTATATACAAAATTATATAGAGTAACTTGCATAAAAACAAACAAAAGTGGTATAAAATGAGATTTTATAACCAATTGCAGGAATGGACTTTAGAAGTTGCAAGTAGAACTCTAAAACCTGAGTCATAGTATTCAGGAAGTTATAAGGAAAAATGTGATAAAAAGGCTGTATCATGGAGGATATATTTTGTATATCTAGAGGATATTAGTAAGATAGTGAAAGATGTCTGAAAATGAGCTTGGAATACTTTGTGCAATTCAAGTTATTTTAGATACACTAGAAAGGACCTTGTAGAACAAAGAAATATAAAAGCCAATGAAGGAATGAATCAACCCCCCCCCACCCCAAAAACTAAAGTACATTAAACTTAAACATCATCTAGCAACTACTGTGTGTATATATGCATTGAGAAGAAAAGATGAACAGAAGATGAACAATTCTTATTGTCAGGCTGTAAATTTTAAAGCTATATTCAAATGTAAAACTAGACATATTTTATCTGAAAATATTACTTCTTCCCAGCAGGAAATAAATTTGGGCATGAAATACCTTTTCTCTTATAAGAAATATTCCTGTGAAGAAACATTTTTCGTATGGTTTGTGATACTGGAGATCTTAGCCTCTACCATGAATTAGATTTCTATGGAAAACAGGAGAGTACCAAAAACCTCAAGTTATACTACTAGGTGGTGACTAAACTATGTTTAGCACATTAAAATATTTGTGCTAGATGTAGGTTAAGATATGAGGTTTTCAAGGATACATGCAGTAAGTGTTTCTGCTAGCTGAATATAGACTGAACTCCCTGAAGTCTTACATACAGATTCAGTACCTGTCTTAAGAGAGCTGCAACTTGAAAAGCTGTCCAGTTCTTAAACTCCTCCTGAGATGGTAGTTTTGTGGTCATGCTTCTATCCAGGGAGAAAGACTTGATCTGCATGAATAATACTGAACTTTTGCTTTACTGTTTTTTACTGATGTAGAAATCTGAGGAGGAAGTCCTTTTGCAACTTTTTTCCTGTTTGCTCACTTAAAGTGAACGCCTGTAAAGGGTGGTTTAGGAAGTACCAGTGTTGTTGTGTGAGTGACTCCAGTACAAGGAAATTGGTTGTTATATCAACATATTCACATACCTGTCATTACTGAAAAAGCTGAAGTGTCATCTGTTGTCCTTACGATTTTCCTGCATGTATTTTTACTGTTAGAGTGACTGACAGGTCAGTTGTTGCTGTTTTGCTGTTTTCTGACTTGGCAGAACACTGAATCTAGCAAAATTCAACTCCCAGATTTTTCAGAAATAAGATCGAAGCTCTTGCATCTTAAATTTGGCCTACTCAGAAAAACCCTTTGAGGTGCTTGGCTGGCATATTATGAAAACATTATGTTGAATTTCATAGTGCTTTGTAGTATTCAATGTTTCATAATTTTGGCTGTGAGTTTTTCCAAGGGGGGCACCATCTTCCTGGATGACAGAGGCAGCAATACTCTTTCCACTATATGCAGAAGAAGAAGAGGGAGGTGCATGTATTCCTTAAGAAATGTTGCTTGCCTAGTTTGAGTGATTTTGTCAGTTGTAGAGTCTTCATGTATTGTGAAGGTGGGAAGTAGCTGGGTAGGAGAGGTGTGTTATAGGTTTAATGGCTACTTAGATGGAACAACAAAATAACAGATAGCATTAGCAACATGAATAATAAGTGCAGATATTTATGTGGTACATGCTGTTTGCTTACCGAGTAGGTGTAAGCAGTCCTAGTTCAGAACACCTCAAAGGCAAATTAAAAATAGCCCTTTAAGAATTTTGCAGTTCAGTGCATGCTGCCAGTTGTACCTGCTCCTTCTCCTCCCATCAGGCCAGGAGCATTTTCTGAATTTTCTGAGGAACTGCTCCTGGCTGCCAGCTGCTCCCTGCTGTCACCTTCCTGCACTGCCTGCTGGGCTGCTGGGTGAGCTGCAGCTCTGCCCTGCCAGCTGCCCCACCTTGCTGTGCCCAGCCATCCTCCTCCCCCTCCTGCCTGCTTTCACTCTGCTCTCCCTCAACACTAAATTGTGGCTAGCTCTTCTGTGTTGACATTGCCTTAATTGGTGTTCGAGACTCTTAGGACAGTACTATTAAAAAGGCCAGTGTTTATTCAGTCTCCCTCTCTCCACTGAATGAGGAAGATCTGTTTGGGAAGATTATGCTGAGTTTTGTGCTCCCAAAGGGGCTGTAGCATAGGTGGTTCAACCAAAGGGACTGTAAGACTTGTAAGAAATATTTTTCCGTTTGTGTTTTAGTAAGATTAAACATAATGACAAGAGGGAAAAAAAAGAAAGACGGCCAGGGACATGGGGAGGCTCATCTGGGATCCTGAATCTTCTCTCTTGATGCTGATGTTGCCCTTGGCTCGATGGATGCTGTAGTTTTCTGTCCTTACGTGTGTGTGACAGAAATTGAGAGTATTGTCATGCACTTCCACTTGCTTTCCATTACCCGAAAGGGGATTATTTCAAGAATTGTTGGCTGGAGAACCCTAAATTAGATTACTGATTCTACTTGGTACCCTCACACTTCTAGTTCCTCTGTGTAATGTATCACCTTCCATGGTGTGATAAACCCAAATAAATAATGTGAACACATTGTTGGCTGCGAGAGCTGTATTGGGGGGAGTTCTTGAGCAGAATACTGAGGCTTCCAGAGTTCCCCAGGTAAAAACAGGCCACAGAAGTGGTTTCTTTCCAACTTTCAGGAGCTTACATAAAATTTTGAAGCCAATTGTAGATACTTAAATGTGAAACAGCACTAGCCTAGGGCAGGTCAGGCTCGCTTGCTGCTTGAAAATTCTCTGGAGCCTCCTGATCTCCTATGAACCCTAGCAGGCTTAAAAATTTATTTGGGTACATGTGCAGAGAATAATCTGCTACTTTAAAGCTTTGTGTCTTACTGGAGACTAACACTTTTATCTGTACTGTTTACAGTTTCACTCCTCCAAATTTCCTTTTTTTTTTTTTTTTTGAGCCCTAATGAAAAAGGACATCTAGTACTTGAAAACTACCAAATTTTAGAGGAATCTAAATATATGCATTTTATACACCAGGTATTTTGTCCTCTAAAGAGATATTCATTCCCATACAGAACCTATATATCAACCATGGTTAACACATCTTTACACTATATATATTGTCAAAAGTTAATTTCCTAGCATTTGAAATGTGCAAGCAACATAAAGAACAAGTTATTGCGGGCTACAGCTCCTTGGCTTTTTTAAAATTAAGTTCTCAATTTGTGATTTCATGGAGAGAGTTAAAAAGCAGTATAAAAACTGTTTCCTAGATCATACCACTGGCATTTCTTACTAAATACCCTCTACATGTTCATGAACATAAGCACTAAATGTGTTAAATGTATCTCAAAACTTTCAAAGTCAAGTTCGGCTTTGCAAAACCCCGTAACAGCTGCAAGCAACTTGTTTTACTGGATGTAACATTGGAATATTGCCCCAGGAATATATACTTGAGCAAAATAGGTCAATGAAATATTACTATACAGGAAATATGAAACGTTGTCCCTGTTTGTTTTTTCCCATTTTATACAAAAATAATGAAAGTAACATGACTTACCACATACTTGTTTTTTTTTCTCCCAGGCACTCATGTTGGAGTTGATTCCAAGTAAGTTAAAGGATCAGTTTCTCATGTCTGCTCTTCCTCCTTAAACTGTCCCATATGTATTTTGTTGTTGTTAGTGTGATTGACAGGCTTGGCATTCATGGTGGGTGGGAGAAAAACATTCTTAAAGTAAAAAGCTGGAATATACTCATAGTCTAAATAAGTCTATAAAGAACATTGGAAAATGAAGTCTTGCTTACAGCTGTCTCAAAGTTTGATAAAAGTCTTGCTAATTGGTTTTGTCTTTTTTATTTTTTTTCATTTAACAGGAAATAAAAATAGCAGCACAAGTAACAGAAATCAGAGTCTGAAAGGGACCTGGAAAGATCTTGGCAGGGCTTCAGCAGAGAGGCAGGATCAAACATAACCAGAGGAAATTGGGTCAGTCTTGGAAATCAGTTCAGTAACCCATTTTTTTAACTGAGGTTTTGGGGATGCATCAGATTCCCCCCGTCCTTAAGTGGAACAGCAGGCAGATGATCTAGAATAAATTCTGTGCTCTACTGCTGGAGGGAGTGAAAGGAAATGTCTGTTTGTAAGGATAATTGCTGCCTAAGCACCAGATGGGCTTGACTAGGACATCCTGCTGTTTCTGAAGGAACAAACCCAGTTTCAAGAGCATTTGTTCATAAGTAGTGGTTTGGGAAACTCTTGTTAAGCCTTTTCCCTTTCAGCACACTCTTCATTTTGGCTGTATCTTACAGAAAAATGATGTGTCTAAACTGGTCCCAGTATACTGTTTATCCCATGGAAACCACTTCTGGTTCAGTAATATCCTGAATGTGCTTGTTATGCACACCCCATGTTATTAACAAAATCCTAAATACAGTTAAGAGCAGGACAAACTCCGGTGGAACTCTACTTGAAATACTCTGAATTTGGAAGTGATTCAAAGGATATGTTCTCAATGAGAGTCAGATAACCTCTTACAACAAACTGTGCTTTAATCATGTTTCTCTAGTTTGTATGTGATAATTTTTAAGTGAGACCTTATTAAAAGCATCAGTGATAATATGGGCTTTGTGCCCCTTAACTAGGTAGCTGTCACAATGAGGAAGGAAATGAGACTTTGACAGAGTTTTTTACTGGAAAGTCAGTTTTTAAAGCAGAAACAATTTATAGGTATATTGAGGCCCAACATTTGCATTGTATATTTGTGACAATTGAAGTTAGGCTGATTGTTCTCTAGTTAGCTTTCTTTCTTTCCCCATGACATTCAAGGGGAGATATTTGCCTTATAGATATACAAGGTATGAAAATACAGTTCCAGAGTCTCGAGTTTCCTTTGTGACTGAAGCAGATTGCTTTTTATGATTTTGATAAGTCAGTTAAGGAGTTTTTCAAAGGCCAAAGAGAGCTATACCTGCCTAAGAACTTCATGGATCTTTGCCATTCTCCTTATTTTGTGTCACAGTATTTTCCTCCACACTTGTTTGTGTGAGAGCATTCAGTGCTATAGCAGGGAGAATCACAGGATATAATATATCCATGCTTGTCCAAAAGTTATGAAAATCCTCATTTTATGAGATGGACACATGGGTTTTTCCATGTCTGTTGTTATAGTTTTGGTGAATGGCGTTTCTTGGGATCACAGAAAACTGAGAGCCAAAGAAGACTCTAATGGAAAACATATTAAAACAAAACTCAGACCCCTGAAAACTTGCTGAGAATGGTTAGTACCATTGCCACCCAAGGCACTGATTTGAGTGTACACTATCACCTTTAAATCACTTCCACTATATACAGTTTGCTGCATAAATATGCCCTTTTTCTTTATTTCACTCATTCTTCAATCAATTTCTGGGGCATGTAGTTTCAACTGAATTTTAATTATTGACAAATGCTGGGGGATTTTGTTTGCATGTTTTGTCACAGGGACTGGATACATGACATAAACACCTTTGTCTCAAGGACAATTGCTCTTTGTGTTATCACTCAGCCTTCTGAAATGTTTTGATATGGCTTTTCATTTTAGTTTGACCTTCTCTTTGGACCTAGTAATAGATTCAGCTGTTATTCTAGAGAGTTTCACCACAACAAACCATGTATTAAAAATGCACTTTTCTCATAGGTATTTGTTTGTAGCCTGAATTTTGCACATAGTTTTCTTTATATTTTTAAAAAAAACTCATGTTTTTAACTAGTACAATAAAATATAGCAGTAATAAAACCACAAACTGCTACAAAAGTGACATTGTTCATTAGAAATTCTCTTTGATTTTTTTGAAGATTGGAATTGATGCTGTGCTTGGTTGTGATATCCTTTGCAAGTACTCAGTATTTGGTGTTTAACTGAGCCATCTTTTTGATTATTATTCTTTTGAACACATTCGTAAAACTTGCTGTCTGTTCCTCTAGATTCATGTGCTGCCTTGTATAGTTTGCATTTAGACTTTATGTAGTTTCTTTGTACAAGCTTTCCTTTGAAATTCATCTATGTTGACTCTTCTGAAAAAATATGGGAAAATGTTTATGAACAGCTTTCAATCTGACAAAGTTTTTATGCACTAAAACCCAGTGAATGAATTTAAAAACAGCAAATCGCTATTGTTTCAATGTCCTGCCTTATGTAAATGAAATTCCTAAGCGACTTAATTTTGAAATGCTGTGGCTGATGATTGTTTGAAATTATTTTTTTAATATTTTTTGAAGAATTTTGTTAGTATGAGTTCCTGTTCAACCACTATTATTTTTTTTTGAGGCTTGAGCATTGATATATGTAGAAAGTATTTTACCATGCCCGTGACTCTTGCTATGAAATAAATGGAAGAACACCAAAGTAATATTTCAGCTTTCAGTAGGCATTATTGCACGGTATTTTACAGTGGAAGATCTCAGCAAAGTTGACCCTGTTGTTGCATCTATATTGTATATTACAGTGACATGGTATGTTATGGTACTACATTATGTGTGTCTGTGATTCTGACATGCAGGTCTCCTTCAAAAACTTGCACCAGGTCGGTTCTCAAAGGTCAGAACTTCAGTTCTCCTACTTATTTAGAACAAGCGAGATAAATAACTGGATTGAGGGAAAAGGATGCTGCAAAACCCAGGACCTTTCAGTAGGACAGAAGGAGATCTGAGGGAAACTAGCTAAAAGTTATTGAGAGGAGGGAGAGTCTGAACAGAATCTGCAATATAAATTTGTTTGGGCAGGGTATTTATTGCTTATTGTCACAAAGACAGCATGTGGAAGGAAGGAAGGAAAGGAGCAAGAAGTGATTATTTTGGGAGGACCAAAGGGTTCGTGGAAGCATGCTATTCAGTATTCAAGAGGGACGGGGTGGAGTGTCCATGTTAGCTGGCCAGCATCCAGGTATTGTTTGGACCAAAACTAAAAAGACTTCCTCTCTACTTCCAATCAGCAGAGCCCTGAAAATGAAGTTGGGAAAATGAAGTTCTGAGCCTGTTAGAGAGGCAGACAAAAGGAGGAATTCCAAAGAGGAATGGGAGCTTGAAGATAGATTGAGAAATAGATAGAAGATAGAGAAATTGAAGAGATTGACAAAGGGAAGGGTTTTAGAAGTGGGGGGGGGGGGGTGGGGTACAAAAAGTAAAGAAAAGGAGAAAGGAGCAAGCTGTATAAATCAAGGTTTTTGGGTTCACAAATAGAGCTTTTACATGTCTTATATCCTTAGCCTGCTGACATAGATAAAATTCAATGAGCGGAGTTTACTTGACAGTCAACAGAGTATGATAAAATCTCAGTAAGAAGGACCTTGAAAGCTGAGAGATCTATTTTTAAAAAATTCTAACTGTATTTGGGGACATATCAAAAAGATATTTCAAGAGATACTATGTTTATGCTAATAAATTGTAAATGAAAAACAATCAAGAAGAAAATGACAAGCTGTTTTTGAATTTTTCTCTTTTGACTCACAGAACTTAAACTCAGTAATTTCATAACCTTTTATTCTAGATCCTTTTTATTAACTTGGTTTTGTTTATAATTTAGGTAATGGTAATGTTGTTGAACATCTATCACCATGGTATAAAATGAAATTATATCTAGGTAAAATGCTCTCATGGTTACAGGAGAGGTATGAAAGGAACACTCAGTGATGTATTGTTTCTCACACCAAATGTGGAGGAGTCTTCTATTGTTATATGCTGAATGAAGCTAGAGTGTGGCATGCTTATGTCAATTCTCTTTTCATTTTTCTTGTGAACCTGCTTTTGTCAACCTTCCTCCTGTACCTTTAGCATCTCCAGTTGCATTTTCACAGAGGTACTCAAGACAAACCATGAATTTTCTCACAGGTATTTGCGCAGTGCTGAAGTGCCTTGTATGAATCAGTCACAATACGAAGTTGTTTCTGTTCATTCTCTTTTCTAAAGACAGAAACCATCCTAATCATGTTACTTTCCAAGGAAAATGTGTGTTGCCTATTGAAAAAATGCTTGGGGGAATGAGGGTAGTAGTTGACTGCTGCTTATGTTGGTACCATGAAAGTGTATCTCAAGATTTCTTGCTGTTCCTGGGGCATGTACTAGGAAATGTTTGCCTCAGTATTCATTCATATTGGAAACTAATGAAGGATACTCCAGCAGCACTTCTCTTGTGTGTTGTAAACATTCTTTTGATAAGCTTTTTAGGAGTCTGAATGAGATGTTTGGTATGCATCCTTATACTGACAGCATTATAAATATTGCATTTCTGACCTTCAGATTTTCTCTTTTGATCTCTGGTTAAATGATATATTTGCCAGTCTGACACTGCTGACATTCTGTCTGTTTGGTCTAGCATTGTTATGGCATGATTCCTTGTGATCCCATTGTCATGGGAGTGATATATCTCAAATGATGAATATACTTTGAAGCAATGTGTGGAATAAACACACTGGCTAAACTGCATTTGCAAGAAGAGTTTTTATTTTAAAATGCCCACTTCAGTCTACAGTATAAATTATTTGCCTAACATTGATGTATTTAACACTGCTGTTCTATCAGACAGTATAAAGGAGGATAAGCTGCAATTTGGGTGGATACTAAGTGTCTAAATTATGGTTTTAAGCAGATTTCCCCTTACTTTTGTTTTTCCTTGCACTGAATTGGGCAAATCTGCATTTTCAAGACAAACTGTAGTAGAAATAGAAGCTCCCTGCTTTCCCTCAGTGGTGAATGCTTCACTTCTCTAGAAATATTCTCTTCTCTAGAACTGGTAAATATTAACTTCACTTCTAGAGAAGTGAACCATAAACCACAGGAAGTGAGAAAGAGAAGAAATCAACCCAAAAATTTGCACTCTACTATTGAGTTTTCCTTATGCTTCTTTTAGGTTTTTGAACACCTCAAAAGCAGTCCTACCTTAAAATTCCATGCCTGTTTTCAAAAGTTGATTGGAGGTATGATGTGAATAAAAACTTGATAGTGTTACCTGCATTCCTGTTAAATTGAAGTCTGTTTAGATTCAAGTATTTTATGAAAAGTCAGTGAGTCATTTTTTTTTATGCATAACCTTCATGTCCTTGTTCCTTTGTTATTAAAATGAAATGAGAACTTTAAAAAAAAAGTTGACAATAAATGTCAGGCTGATAAAAACCTCACCACTGACCTTCAAAGGAATGAGATTTGACTATGATATGGTTATCCACTGAGGCCAGAAGTTACAAATCAGATGATGCAATGATGACTTTCATCCTCTGGAACGTACATGTTCTGCATAACATCCCATGCCTCATTTGTCACCTCTTTTCCACTGTCCAGAGCATGATCTATTATTTCTGCCTGCAATTTTGCATCTCTCCATTGCTGGCAGACTGCAGCAGACAACTGAATTCCCTGGCAGTTCTCTGCTCTGGGTCAGCTGTGCCCCAGTTCATAATACTTCATGTACTGTGCTGTATATGTGATTGGCACATACGAGTGCAAAATCTATGGGTACCTACACTAGCCCTGTATCAACAAAATGAATTGGAATGGCTCACAGCTTATAACAGATTAGGAGTTATTTAATGTCCTAGTAAAATTGCTTTTAAATGTATTCATCTCCACTCTTTCCTGTGGATTAGGGTGGCTGACCTTTAGTTGGAATTTCAGGCACAGAAATAATTTTGTTTGGAGTTAGTATTCTGTCAGTGTGTCCTGCAGGCACTCTGATCCAGTGTCTCTGTTGCATCACTGCCATGATGCCATCAGTCACCGGCCAGTCTGGCTTTTGAATTGCTACTGACTGTTTGCAGAATGCTGATATCAGCTTCAGTCATGTCTTTTTTTCTGGTGTTAAGGTAATCTCAGTAACATGTAAGGGACAACTATCAAGTAATTTTCAGGTTGCACCTGGAAAGTCTCATAACCACTGACTCATTAAATAATTTCTTTTTTTACTGAGGATCTTGCTCACCTCTTTTCCCCCATAACTTTATCTGTCAAGACTTCATAAATAATTGCAGTTCCAAAAGGAAGCTTGAATTGAGGTATTGAAATATTTAAGTGTCTTAAGAACTGAGGTTCTGCTCTGGATCGACTGAACTCGGGAACTTCATGATACTATAAATATTTATTTTCATTTTCCCTTTTGTTCTCATAACAGATGAATTGACTCATCTCTCTTAACTCTTGCTGTTTCTCACAGCATGCAAACTGCTGTGAAGTCAACACTTTCTGTAGGAGCAGAACAACAGGAGAGAAAGGCCAGAAAGAATGCAGTATTTTTGGTGAGGGTTTTCTTAGATCAGTCTCCTTCAGATTTTTTATCTGTATCCCAGGAAACCTGAGAGCCCCGATACTTGCTTGTCAAACTAAATAAACTGAAACACCTCTGCTGCACAAGTACGGTTAAGAATCTCTAAGAAGGTGAGGAACATCCTAGGAGGGATATGGTGACCAGCTATGGCTGAAAGATTGGCTTCCACCCTGCTACCCATACAAATCAGATTGAAAAAAAGACCAGACCCTTCTGTTTGATGTGAACCAATATATTAATTCATAAGGATTGCCTTCCTGCCTCCTACTTTTTTCCCCCTGAGTTTCTGTCAATTTGTTTGCTTTTAGATTACAAACTGCCTGTGGGAGTGGAATGTTTCTCCCTTCTTGAAAGATTAGAGACACCTCAAAAACAAGGTGATTCTGTTGTGGGAAAGCATCTTTCTGTGTCTGTTCACCCTGTCCGAAAGACAGAGCTTTCATATTTATTGTGTTTAATTCTCTAACAAAAGCATCCTTACCTGTACTGCCTATAACTAGTAAGAAAATACATTTACAATTAGTTCCCACTATGAACTCCAGTTTTAAAATCTGAAAAGTATTTTGTGCAACTGCATATAGAAGAATCTTAGAACATCTACCTTAAAAAAGAAGATTCTGTTCAAATACAATCACTCTCAGAGCAAAGTTGAAATTTAGCATTTCATATAAAATTTCAGTGCTATTAGATTGCTTCATAATAGTAGAATTTAGGAGAAATGTTGAATAACCCTCTCTGTTTCAAAATGTATAACCTCCTTTAAGACTTAGTTGTAAAATTTTTGCCTAATAGAGGAACTTTGGTTTTTGGATTTAACATTATTTGGAAACTTGAAAAGCAAAATCAAGTAAACTTCTTGAATGGAGATGACACCACCCCCTTTGTTCATCAGGGAGCTGAAAATAGTACTGGGAACTATTTGTCAAATGTTATATGAAGTTTCAGTATTGAAGCTTTATTTTTTATGAGAGGATTTTAAAAGGTTTTTGCCAAGTTCCCTAGTTGATTTTATCCTTTGTATTGCCTGCACTCTTTGTGTGTTCTAATAAATGTTCTAAACATTTTTGTTTTTTTGCATGAACTCCCACAATATGCTGCAGAAAGTTGTTAATCTGATTATTTTGTTTAGGTATCTAAATTGCAAATCCATTGCAGATAAACCCATTCATTTTTATAAATAGAATAAACAAAGATAAAAGCACTTTCAGAAAGGATGCCTTGTAGTGAACTGTTTTATTAGATTGATCCCAGAACCACTCAGTTAAAAGTTCAGGGAGAAGAACTTCAATCAAATGAAGCGCTGTTTATTTCCAGAGAGGATCTTAATCCTCAATGCCCTTTGCTTAATGTTACAGGATCTTCTGGGGGAAGTTAGTGCTTGCTGTTCTGTGAAGTTGCCAGCTGAATTCTGAAGACTTTGCAAGAGAACAGAGCACTTGGCTGGACTGACACAGCACAAAGGAAGTGAAATTATATCAGTGTTAATGAATGTTTTTTCAGTACATTTTGAGAAGATGAATTGGTGTTAAAAAGAAGTTAAGAGGATTGATGGTAACTAGGCATTTTACTGTTTGAATAACATTTCAGATTAAAAATATCAACACACTTTCTCCTCCTCAAGCACGATGAGTAAGCACATAGTAGAACAAGGAATGTGTACTAACATGAGCTGCACTGAGGAATAAGCTATTGCAAGCAGTTATAGCTGGTGAAAGACCCTGTGTGTTTTGTGTTTTCAATCAGTAATAAGGTGAAAACAGAAACCAGGAAAGGTTTTCTCTATGTTGAAAGGCGTTTTAAGTTTCAGAAAGGCATTTTAAGATGAATAGATTTTAAACTAGGGCAGTTGATCTTATATAAGGTCTAACTAGTAAAGCTTTCTTCTAAAAGATTATCACAGTGAAGTTGCAAATCCATTTTGAAATAGACTGCTTGACTTGAAGAACGGGTAGTGAACCTGGAGGTGGAAGTTATTCTAACCAAACGTACACAGAGTAGGTACCAGTGGCCACATACACATACTGTAGAGTTTCTTCCATTTCTTCAGGAAAATGTAGTGAATACCATTTTAACTACATTTCATTTCACTGTTCTACATTTGGGTCTTACAGGATTAACAAATATGACTTCAAATAAGTCACTGCAGTGGCAAATCTCCTATTAACAATGCTTAGATGTATTTATTGTCCAGGGCAAATTCCAATAAGGACAAAACACTAGTCAGCAAATCCTGATTTAATCAATTGTCTTCCTATATATTTATTCTGAAAATTAATAATGATGGTCAAAAACATCTTTCTAAGCAAAACAATGAATGACAATTTGCAGTTGCAAAAATCTGTTCTCAGAGACTTAGTGAAATGAAACAGTTTTTATGGGTTGTAATACTCTAGACCTATCTTAACTCTGTTGCTATATATACAGTGCATGTAGGAGGTAGTAGCATTTAGTTAAGAGAAATACAAAGCACTGTAATGTCATGTTGTAGCAGCCCATAAGGGGGAGTGTTCAACTGCATTGTATCCTTAGAGTTCAGGAACAGAGGAAGAAGGAGATCTAATGCAAGGGGGTTGATCTCCTGTTGACAGTGAAAAGTAATATCCTAAACGAAGAGTTCGGCAATTCTTTAGACTCAAAATAATTTTCACCCCATGCATGCATAAAATCAAATAGCAAATGTCTTACTGAACCAGAACCAGTATAATTAGTTTTCAAAAATGGATGTGTTTTTGTTGTTGTTGTTACTTGGAATAGTTTCTTAATTTATTTGACTGGATGGTTAATTTATTAAAAGTTAAACTGTAATATTTATACACACAAAATTACTTTTTCATTTTCTTTCCCATATTCATGCAGGTTTTACCTGTAATTTCACCCCAGGTAATTGATGTACTACTTTCATGTTGATGTTTACAAAAGGACCTTTTATTGTTACTGCTGTAACTGAGATAGGAATCTAGCCCACAGTACACATTCATGCATGAGACATTTGCAGCTGTCAGGGTTGGCAGCTCATTGGCTTGTTTTGAGATCTGTGGATAAAACCCAGTGCAGATTAATGACAAGATACAGGATTTTTTTTTTTTTTTTGATAACTGACACTTGGTATCAAGGGCGCTTAACATGACAGTTGACTATTAGGATATCCTGGAAAATTTTGTGTGCAAGTCAATACAGTAATACTATGCTTTGGAAAGAAAATGCTATACTTTGCCTTTTATTTGGGAATCTCCATGTTCTTGTTAAATGCTATTTACACAATCTAAGCAAGTCATAATTACCAAAGCTAGACAGAATTCTTAATGTTCCTGTGTTTGCTAGCAGTGAAAATATAAAAATACAGAATTTTTTGCTGTACTAGTGTACATCAACCTCTCCCTGAACCTTTATAAGCAAAATATTGTGCTAATTCTAGCAAATATTTTCAAATTCATTTTTATTTCAACCACCATAAGAAAGGGAGATAAGTGTTAAAGTTTCACCTTCTTTTTTGTCTGCCAGGGCTGATGTTGCCCATGAGCATACATCACCTTGTAAATGAAAACTGTTATGGTATGTCAAGTTCTGACTTTGATACACTTTCTGGTGAGCAGATGTTTGCTGATTATATAACTTCAGGACTTAATGTTTGCTCAGTTTGAAATGAGCTCTTTAGTAAAGACTTTATTTGAAGATGATCTACAGTCATTGATTGTAAGCCTAATGGATTTTCTCTCCATTTTTGGATTGATTAAACAGTGATTTCTGAGTTAGATATTTGGGAAGAAGTGATATTGAACATACACATTTCATGTATGTTTTGATGCTTTAGTAAGCTGAGTTCAAGAAGTGTGTCAACAGTAATTGGAAATAATTCCTTTATCTCTATCAAACCATCTCTGAAAATGGCAAAAAATACTGAAATTTGTCTTAATGAGCCAGAGTTGATAGTTTCATTTTTTGAAAGGATTACTATTTCTTGAAATAAGTTTGTGTTTAGAGGAAACAAGGAATGTGTTCTCAGTCTGGAACAGTAATTACCGCTCCTTTCTCAGGGGAACAATTTGAATATTTGACGTTCCTTCCCTTCCCCAGCAAAAACAGTGATCACAAGAACAGGAATTTTAGCTGAGCTGTTCTTAGCACAGAATTCTCCTCATGTAGCAGTGTCATCCCTTTGTGTTGAAGTAATTAATCTAAATTGTTCACTGAACAATTCCTTCTCCATTTCAGTTTACTGTTCAACTATTTCTGGATAAAATTTTGCTAGACATAACACTGGAATATGTCTTTAAAAATGATTAATTGTCATTTTATGGACAGTATTATCTGCTTACATGTTTCAATTAAATTTATGAGATTAGAAGAATTTATATTTAGAACAAATCACATGAAGAATGAAATTTAACCTCAATGGATAGAACCAAAGTTGATGTGAGGGATCATTGGGGTCATATGTGCAGTGAGCCTGGACTTGTCATGCCTTAAAGAGGCATGTATCATATTCAACCATTATGCAAAACATTAGGGTATAATGTGCTCTCCTGGAAGGTATAGCAATAAGCAGCTGGATAGCAAGAAAATGTATCTCTGGTTAATGTACTCCCTCACCCCCTGAATCCTGCAGGAAAAGTCACTGTCCTGAATCTTTGTTGATTCATGACTGCTGTCTCTAATAAATTTGCATCAGCTGAATGATAAACATTTTCAACTTTGAGCATTTGACCTACTCAACACAGACAAAATGTTTTTAACATTCATAGAAGTGAAGTGTATATGTGTGAATGCACCAGTATGCAAGTTAAAAGCACGTTTCTTCTGCACCAGTTGTAAAGGGCACCACTGTTCCCTAGATCCTACTGAAAACTTGTTTACTTATTTAGGCTTTTGAAAAGCTTAGACAAGTCTCAATGAAACACAAGTTTTTTCCTTGCCATCTATTCAAGTTTCAGTCATACTAGCTGAAGCAGAAATAATCCAGAAGCTGGCTTTAAACCAGGAATGAAAATGAAAATTACTCAGTGTAGAAATCATAACACTTGCCTTTAACTTCTTCATGAAGTTTTCAAAGAGATTTGTAAATTCATGGGTGTTAAGGCTGCAAATGACTAACAGTCATTATGGAATGTGACCTGTTGCATAACAGAAATTGATTGATATAAAAAATCTGCTTGTTTTATATCTTGTGACTGTGATTGAACTAAAAAATATACTTCATAAAAATATTCAATTTGGTTAAAGAGTTTCCAGTATTTGAAAATTTGCCACCAGTGCATCTGCACAGAAGTTGAAAGTGAATGAATCACATATGCCATGTTTTTCTGGTGAGAGCTTGAATTTATCAAGATAACTGCATATTGCATCACATCAGTCTAAATATATCTGAGTATATCTCATTAGGGCTTGTCCTGAAGTGTCAAAATATGACTATTAAAAACCAAGATTATAGTTGAAATGTCTGCAACTTATTTAAACAAGTGCATATGTTTAAAAAGCCCAAACCATAGTCAACCCCCACCACAAACACTCTTCAGTACTGTTACCAAAATCTAACAAAAGCCAGAGATCCAACACATAAGATATTTAACTCATAAGACATTAAACTGATGACTCTGGGATTCATTTTCTTATGCTTGTACAGGACTCAGTGTTTACAGGACTTAGATAAACCAGTAAATGTCACCAGCAGAATAAGGTGACTTTTTTTTTTCTTTTTCCTTCTCATTTGAAAATGATATTTTACAATAAAAATAGCCCTAAAATTAAAAAATAAAATAAGGAATTAGGACAATAAATATTTTGAAATTGCTTTATGTTGCCTGGTTTCACATGAAGTGAAACATTATTTGACCTAAGCTGAATATGGGTTATTCTTGGATAATAGATACAAGGAGTTTAATTTTTGGTTGAATGAACACTTTTAATCAGAGAGAAACATTTTGGTTTCATTTTATGGTCAGTGTCTTGCCTTTTCCAATCAATCAAGTATTTCTTTCAACAGTTGTTCGGCAAGTGAACCAACCCCACTTCCTTTACCTGCTCACACTTCTTCTCCATGTGCTTCTTTGCATTCAGTGTAAAGCATTATCCACATGAATTCACTAATTTGACCAAGAACTATACTTAATTAGAGTCCTTGTATGATCACTTTACAGGATAAAGAGAAGAAAGAAGATTGAATAGAAAAGATGTGCAACAGCTTGGCTTAGAGTTCTGCAGCAGGAAAATATTTCTTGTATGACCACAAAACCAGGCCAGGTGGCTTCTTCTGAATTAGGTCTGACTCCAGTCTGTTGAACACTGTCAGCCCAAACACAGCTGTTGCCTCCCCAAACCTAAAATCCTTATATGAGCAGGATGGTTTCTTTACTTGCACAGTAACTAATTGATCCTAAATCCATTAGGTAATGTGGATATATAATCCCAGCAATCCTGACTCCTCCTATCTTAACATTTTCCATATGCCTGAAATTGCTGGCCCTGTAGTACTTTTAGGCCATGGGAACCTATTGAATTCAATGCTTAGCACTAGTGAACTTGGAGCTCTAAAGATTTATCTTGTTTATTAATATTCAGAAGTGATTCCTTTTAGCCAAAATCCAAGCACAGTTTTCAGACCCTTGCTCACATCTGTGCTCAATCAATCTTCTCATTTCTAGGCTTAGTCTAAAAGACAGACAAATGAGCTTTTTTTCCTTTGAACCTAATAATTGTCCTTACCTAGTTGTTAATATGGCGATCTTGTGTCACACAGCAGAAAAAGACTGAAAAGCAGTGATCTAAATGGAAGGTGAATGAGTTTGGAGCTTCTAGTCACTTATGAAAAAGAAAGCCTGAAGTGTTCCAGGTATGCTGCTGAAGGTTACGCATGTGCCTAGTTTGAAATGTGAGGGAGGGGAATAGTACTTGAATGACTACTTTTCAGGCATATTCAGCATGAATTAGGGTGCAAAGTGATATATCTATAGCTAATCTATATCTATCTGTTCAGGTGTGTCCAGTTTATTTGTAGTACTGAAGCAATCTCAACAACGTTGAGTGTTTTGAATGTATCCATTTAAATAGATGTCAATTACATGTGGCTTCTTGGGAAATACAGACACAGGACAGACCTTCAGTCATTGCTGTTATGAAAAAGTAGTTTCAAACTTGCCAAGAGAAGAGCCTGAGTGATCATTGTTTTGGTGTATTGTTAAAATCTTTCTTGCTTCCTCTGGAGATAATTGAGGAGGCTCTACAGCCTTTCTTAAAAGTGGTTCATAAAGTGACTTGCTCTACTTTATATGAAATGCCTTCTCAGCTGGATCTTCTAACCTCAGGTTGCTTAGGCTTTGCAAGGGCAAGGTTTTTAAAATTTTCCTGGATGGTTTGTGGAGTCAGATGCAGCAGTCAACTTCTTTTGGCTCAGACATTTTGAAGAAAGTCTGAGCTGTAAGTTTTGATGTCAAATGTACAGTAGTGTGAATGACAAAGTAGTAATAAATTGTAACTTCATGTGTTGTGTACTGTGTATTTAGTAGTTTTATTTTACAAATTTACTTTTCCATTATTTTCCTAATGGTTTTACTTAGTGAATGTGCTATATTCCTGTGCCAAGCTGTTGTAACATACCTTTGAGAATCTGTTATGAATGCAGATACATAAAGTACAACTGGCATGTAGAAGTATTGCCAATAGTTACTTCTTTCCTTCTTTGTCCTTTGAAAGAGTTTCCCTTAATTTCTCCCCCTCACCTTTACCCTTTTGTGTTGTACTGCTGCTTGTTTACACTGGTATTTGTGCTGTAACCTGCTTGTGGGTAGTGCAGCTGTGGAGGTGACATGAGGTGACCCTGTTGTGGTTTGCTGTGAAGCAGAGGGAGCATGTGTGATGGCTTCCTAGCATACCACAAAAGCTGCTGGGTTTGTGTTTTGTTGTCTCATGATTTTGACCAGAGAGCAGTGATGAGAATATGTCTGAATGGTTGCTAAAAGTGAAGAATGTTACTTCCTCTGATATATTCTCCCTGAAATGTGAGTTTATTTTTAATCCCTCTGAGAAACATTCACTCTTACAGTCCTATTTAGGATATTTCTTTAACCTCCCTTTGCCATTATTCATTAAAAAATATTTAAGTTCGGTTCCTTTCATCACGCTGCTTACAACCAGAACAGTAATAGTTGAAAAAAGTTGATCTGAACACCTTTTTTCCCAGCCATCTGAGCAAAATTGCCCACAACTGTGTGCCCTCTTTGACCCCTGTCACATGTGTGTCCCCACCCCACCCTCTCTCCTTGTCTTTAAAACTTGTACAATGTGTAGGAAAGGATCAAGAAGATATTTTTACTCACATAACCTGTACACAAGTGAAATAAGGAGCCAGCAATGCACCGAGTCTGTATAAAAGGAAAGATATACCGTACATATAATTACTTGTGACAAGGAATTTTCTGGATCTACTGAAGTATGAAAATATGCATGGATTTTTCCCTCTGCTGGTTGTGCCGTATGGCACATTTTGTACTTTATTAGCTGCCTACACAAGATAATGGAATGATCAGATTTGCTGTAGATACAAACCCATACTGTTAGCAAAATATAATTTTATCGATGTTAACTGCATGGTTCAGTGATTATAATACATGCATACACACACCCCTTCCTCACAGTTCTTTAATTAAACTATATCATGTCCCATTTTGTTTACTTAAAATTTCATTACTCAGAAGAAACATCTTGGATTGCTTTCCCATATATTAAAAGGCATGATTGTGTCTTATATCATTATTTTAGCAGTTGAGTAGTATTGAGTCTCCTTCTCTACACACTTCTTGACATTGTTTTGATATGTATTTACTCACAGCTGTCAAAGCTGTATGGCTTTGGCTTCCTTGTTCTTTCAAGGTCTTTATCCAGTAACTCTGCATGTTATGTTGAGATATCCAGGTGTTTGGTGTGATGAGTCTGTAGAGGACAGGCTGTTAGGTAAGGCCATAAGAGTGAAAAAAGCTGTTTTCCTCAGTGCCTCATGTGAGTAACTTGGTGGTTTGGCCTAAATATATACAGGAGATTTTCTCCAAATTCTATTGTAGTCAGTTGCTTTGGACAGTGAAAGTTTGAGTGGTAGGTGGGTGTGTCTTCTCTGGTGTTTGACTCAACCTTGCAGGAAAGCAGCTCAGAGTAACAGGAGATGAGCTGTTTTTTGAAAAGATGTATGTACTTGTCAAAATATTATTTCTTGGCTATATAATAATTTTGGTATTTACTGGTATGTGCTGTCCATAACCACAGCACTGTCTCAGAATTTAAGCCTTTCTCTCCTCTAACTTTGCCCTGATTTTACAACTTTATAAAATATCACAGTTGCACAGACAAGTTTAGCCCCTCTTTTGTTTTTCATATTTGTATGGATGACATTTTGAATTCTAGTGCATTGTAAACCTCATAATGATCTGCCAACAGCAAAAGAAAACTGTGATATTGAGTTGTGTCCTTAATAACATCCCAAAGTGCAAGGTGACTAAAAATAGCATATATTTTCTAAATTGTAATAGAGCAGCATTTTCAAATATATTTACCTGCTTTATATCCTTCCTGCTGTCATGCTCATAATACACAATAACGAGTTTAGCACAGGAGCAGAAAAGCAGAAGGATATAGGAAAACGTATGGGAAGGAAGACATTGAAATTTTCTGGTGAAATTCTTTTTTATGGTGTGTTCTTTTGATTTGTCACTTAAATATTGAATTACTAGCTTGATTAGTAGTTATGTTGACAGTATGTTGAATCTGACTTTTATGTTGAAGACTAACTTCCATTTCTTAAAACTGAATCCTCCCTGCTTCAGAAAACACAGGAATGAAGAGTAAAGTTCATAACCTAACTACCTCAGTTAGTTGCAATTGTAATATGTGTCTTTGAAAAGTATAAAAATGTGTCAAAGCTTGTGGTGGAATTTTCTAATAAACAAGTGGTCATCATAAAATAATGACATGAGACTTACACCTATCATTTAGAGTCAGAAAGATGACTCTAAGGGCAGCCTTTTAAAAAATGTTTTACAGACAGTGCTTTTTTAAAATAAAGATTGACCAACACATGTTCGTTGCTAAGTAAACATGCAATGCTAGACTGGAACACGGTTTCTAGGGGCTATTGCAACTGTAAATTGACTTAGTAATATGGAGTTTTCTGCAAGATGAAACAATGGAAGCAAAACTTGAGACAGCCTGGAAAAGAATGACTCATAGCTTGGAGAAGTAATTTTTTATGTAGTTGGAAATAAATTAGCCTTCACTGTAGTTAAGGTAGAGCCAACAAATCCACACTGCGAAATAAAAACCGTGTAGATATTTTGTGATAGTCCAGACAGTAGCCAGATTATTAGGTGAAGTCAGTAAGAAATGGAAAGTATGCTTTTTGTGGAAAGTGTGTCAAGTGCTGTTTTGTGTTAAAAAAAATCCTGCTGCCTGATGCTAAAATTTTCTGCTATGAATTAATTACCCAGCTAGGTTACTTCTGCTGTAATTAGTTCTGCATTAGTGGAACACTGCACCTAAATAAATTAAAAAGGTGAGAATTCTGCTTCATACCACTCTGCTTTTCAGCTTCCTTCAGTTCAAATTTCTAGGATTAAAAAAAAAAAATCAGCTTCTAATTGATTTTTCCTTCACCTGCAAAATTCACAAAATGTCACTTGCATGAACATCTGTTTTGTTTTTGCTCTGTACATAACACAAAGGTGTGTCTAATCCTCACCAACAATTCCTTCAGCTTCTCTGATGCTGGCTCTGACTTTTTCCTACAGCTTATTTCAGTGAAGTGTGCAGAAAGGGCTCTGTCTGGACTCACCATGCTGTTAGGTATTACCTGTTGCTTTTGCTCAATGGCCAAAAATTGAGATAAAATTTATCTTGGTTTGACTTGCATAAACTACTCTTAAGAAGGGTTTTTTTATAGTATTATTCATAGTATTTTCTTCCCTTTGCAACAGCATTATCTATGGTACTTACTCTTACTTCTCTCTTTTATATTATTTGGTCAGATTATCTCCTGATCTTGATGGTTTGGGAACTTTCCCATACTACTCAAAATTGAATATAGAGTTGAAATATTTCTGTGAATCATGGCAATAGCCTTTTCCCAGTTTTCATTATTTTGGCTTAGGTACATCTATTTTTATTAAATGCATCATGGTTTACTACCTGTAAATGTACAAATCATAAATCTCACACGTGCTGTTTGTATGTCCTGTAATATAAGTAGGTCTAGAAATGCCACAGTGTCACTGCAAGGTGCATCAATTCTATCACCTAGTAACTACTGCAATAACTAATTAAAAGAAGATAAGTGAAAAATTTAGATGTTTTATTTGCTGTGCCCTACTAGAGAAGCAGAAAAGGGCATAAATATTCTTTATAGATAAAGAATTATAAGAATTTTTGTTATAACAGCATTATAATTTTATTATAATTTAACAGTGTTTATTTCTAGTATTATATGGTTATATAAGAAGTCTCTGAAATGTCCATAAAACTGTTACCGAGTCATTGCTGAGATAAATAATATTTACAGCTGCCTAAATTTAGACTGTGCAACCCTGTTTGTGTAGCTTCTCATCTCTATAAGGTGGTTTGGTTTTTCTTAGTTAATGGAAATGTCTTTAATACTAGCAGTGAGAGAAATGGGGACCAGCTAAATAAATGCTGCTCCAAATCCAGACAGATTTACCTTTGCAAACTAAGTTTGGAAGGGATGTGTAACTGTCAAAGGAGCTGCCTGGCCATGTGTATTGATGGGATTATGCAGATATGTCTCTGCTTGTTGCTAAAGGTTCACAAGGCTCTCATGAGACTAAAGTATAAAGAAAACCATTGATGTACCAGCACAGAAATCAAAGAATAGCCCAATAACAATCACAACAAGAAGAAGCAACTACCATACTCAGAGTAGCTAAAGAGAACAATTAAACCTTGTTATTGAACAGAGAGACTGAAGGATTAGTGAAAATAATAGTTTCCAGGGAATATAGGCATATTGATGTGAGTAGGAAACAGTTCCTGCTAGGATTTGTCACCAATTACTTTTTCCCTATGCTGTAAGGGAGAACCCTAGTGCTCTATTTAATTATTCAAAACTACGATATTGCTCTTCCCAAGTTTCTTCAGAAAGGGCTCAGAAAAGAAAAAACCTTTCGAGAATACCTATGCATGCAGTAAATAAAACAAGCTGTTAGCTCTTGGTATGAGTTGAGAGATGTTGCCAAATAAACTATTTTTATTTAGACTTTTGTTTTTAATTAGGTATGGGAAAAAAAAAGATAACCAGCCCTTTTGACCATATATATCAGAAATATTGTACATTTGATGACAAGAGCTACAGAATTTTGTGTCCTTTCTAAGTCTACTTTCCTTTGTATGCCAAATACCATCATACAGCCAAGTAGGAACATTCAAAGCATACCATCACTTAATAAGTTTTTTTAAATTCTTGGTCAAATGGCTTTTTATGGAGTTTATAATCTTTGATGGCAATAATTCAAGCACCTATACCTCAGAACTGCCTCCTAAAAATATTATAGTGGTTCAAAGAATAAAAATATCACAGAATCAATTAAGCTGGAAAATACCTGACATTGAGTCCCACCTTTGACTGAACACCTGTCAACCAGACACAACACCAAGTGCCACATCCAGTCTTAAACACCCCCAGCAATGGTGATTCCACCACCTCCCTGTGCACTCATTCCTATGCCTAATCGCCCTTTTTGTGAAGAAATTGCTCCTAATGTCTTACCTGAATCTCCCCAGATGGAGATGTGGGAGTATTCATTTTTAAACCAGGGAAAACACCTGCAGCATGAAGAAAATTTCCATGAATTGGTTAATTGGAAAATCCTGAATTACTGAAGAAAAATTACTACATAGAAAAGCGAAGGAAAATTAATCATTGTGAGACAATACTGCATGAGATGCTGTTAAGTCTATGTCAAATAAAAAAGCATCCAATGACTTCTCTGATTTTTATTGGTGTTTGAGAGGTGCTTTCTCTGAAGGTTATCAGATTGTAGCTATGTATTAAAAGCAAATTTCACAATTCTCCTCATGAAAGCTACATGAATGGACAAGTACTGTTTTATAAAATATTTACAGTGCAGCATACATGACAGCTGGGTGCTGAAAGACTGACAGTAATCAAGAAGGTGCAGTGTAAGCATGTGTGAATACTGAAATTCAGAGGAGCTGTACTTTGCAGCAGCACTTTTCCTCTCAAAGAATGTTCCTTTGGAGTTGATCAGTACTCTGTGCCTCAGAGGATTTTGGGATGCTGTTGTTAGTCACATCACAAATGATGAAAGATGTTTACTTAAATGGCCATCAGTATTTGTGTTGAATTCTTAATCTTTGCCTTTGATAGTGTGCAAAAGTGATCCATAGCAAGAACATAAAAGTTTGTTCAGATTTCCCTTGAGGAATGTGAAATACTCTGAACTCCATGAGACTAATGAGATGGAAAATTTCTGCAAGTTTCTGTGGTTTTTGTCAAGGACTCATATGTGGTGTCGTGACTCAGATAACAGTATACTTTTCCTTTGTCATAAATAAGAGACTTGCTTTTTCTCTGTTGTATTTTCTTTCTCTCTAATGCATGTTCTACTTTCCGTGGTACTGTCAAAAATATTATAATATTGTAGGAGAGTAAGTAATTCAGTCATCTGGGATATGGAAAGCCTATTAATTTTGGAAGGTACATCTAATAAAATTGCATCATCGGCAGAGACTTTTTCATATTATACTGTGTTTATTAGAGAAAATCTCTTAGCATTAGGTTCAAAGCCAGAAATTGATTTCCAAAGGAGCTGAGTGCCTAGCTTGCTTAGATATTTTGAAAATCCCACTAGGTCTCTGTTTGCAGCCTTTTGGCACCTAAATACACTCAAAAATCTGGCTTAAGAGTTATAACAGTAACACAAAGGAATAACAACTTGTTATTCATGCCAGAAGGATTTTACTGGCACTGAGCATATTGATGTTACACTGGGGAAAATTATATTTACATGTTTTAGAGCACTGAATTAATTATAACACAAAATAAAACTTTGTTTAACACATGTAAAGAATCTGTTCTCCAATACATTATTCCTTGTAGGGATTGAGAGAGTGTTTTACCAAGCTGTAAACAGAGAAGTGACCAGTTCAATGGTTTATTAGTAGTCTGGAAAAAAGACATGGAACAACCAAGACGGATTGCTCAGCCTTAGTGCCAGAGCCATTCCTATTATTTTTTTTCTTCCTTGCTGCTATTCTTTTGCTTAAGCCTCTTAAAGTAGGTTTGTCCGTTTTCCAGTTCCTATGAAAATATATGATTTCAAAATAACCTTGAAATGATTTATTTTTGCAATTTTAATGTTATAAGTCTGAAAGAGGAATAGATATTTTGGTTTCTGGGTTATCCCTAGGCAAGGGGAGAAATGAATCCAATCTAATCTATACACTGCACTGAGTATATATTTTTTTCATGGTCTCAGGAAGACCCCAGAGCTGAAAACTCTATGTTAATTTTGGATGGTTAGTTTTTATTCTGATGAAAAATATTTCTTTATATCTGCAATAATACAATTGAAGCAGCAAGACCTATAGGGTTCAGAAAATGTCAGCAATACCTTCACAATTTAATTTTAAACTCAGGGCCATAATTGCAGAAAAAAAGTTTTGTCTCATTTTCCTGAAACTTAGCTTGTATATCCATCTGCGATGAGATAACTGAAAAATATAATTGAGAGAACTGACTTAGGGATTTTTCCACCTTGCTTCCTCTCCTGAATGTGAGCAATGAGAATTGTAACATATAACATTTATGATGTGTTGTGAAGGACTGGTAAAATCCAAATTCTCCGCTATGTTATAAATAAAAATCCAGCTTGACATGGGAATAAGGGTATTTACCACTGAAGTAGGTTTGTGCTGAAGTAGATGCATATGCTGTAAACCTTTCTCTAATAGAAATTCTAATGGACATACAAAACTGGATCCAGCATGACACTGGCAAAACTTTGATGTAGTTCTGCAATTAGAAGTACCCCTTCCTGTAGGTGGTTGAGATTTTGAGATGATTTGGCTGATCAATATTATTTGGATAGACTTTGTAGGCAATGGCTGTTTTAAGGCATGAAAGCACTTTTGCACCTGTCTGGAGTATTTCTGTGGAAGAAGTCCCAGCTGGTAGAGAGCAAGTGATGTTTCTGCTTGTGTAGCACCTGCTTTTGATTTCAGAGGGGAAACAAGGAAATTACTTCAGTGGGTGGTGGCATTAAATACAGCTGTTGCCTGGCAGAAAGCATGTTATCTCTATTTTACACAAGTGAAAGCATTTCTACTTTGCATCATGGACAGGTTGAAAGCTCCAACTGTAATCTCCCTGAAGAAGAGACAGAAAGGGTTGCGTTCCCCAAAACTTTCCTGCAGCTATGAAATAAAGTTCAGTAGCTTTGTCATTTTTATTATGCAGAGGAAGATGGGGATGACCAGAAGGACATTTTTGATGGAACTGGGAAGAAGAAAAGGTTTCAGAGTAGAAAGTGAGCTAAGGTAGGAAAATGTTTATATGTTTTGAAATAACATGTAACAATGCTGTTGGAAGCATTCTAATTCAATAAGTATAGTCATACAAGTGACTGTGATTGAAACTTTGCCTTTGGTTTTGGTGGATATACTTAGCTCTTTATAAATATGTTTCAGGAGTTCAATGAGTGTTCCTAGTATGTGGCTTATTTCTGTTGTCTTCTGGACAGAGAGAAGGGAAACCAGAGAATTTAGCAAAATTTCTAATTTTTCACTTTTAAAATCTGCACTTCTAATTTATCTTAAAACTGTCAATTTTCATGTGTCTGCATATAAATTGTGTCTTTAGCTCATCTGAATCAGTCATTGTTTATTTCCCCTTTGGAGTCAGGTTAAGGTAAATCTAAACTTAATGACCAATTTTGAAAATGAAAAATGTTAAATATACAGGAAAGGAAACTGTGATGGGTTGAGGGGGGACATTTGTCTGCATCATCTCTGATATTATAGTATTTAACTTTTTTTCCCTGTTGTAAGTCTTGAAGTTATGGCTTATGCTTTGGTCCAATCTGGAAGAGCACTGGAGAAAATCTTTGGAGTAAAATACCACAGATGTGGCATTTGGGAGTGAAAGCATACTCCGGATTCAGGTTTGTCTGGTTTCAGTAAACCAACTCATTCCTAGGAAGCCTTCCTCATAACAGAGCTTTACATAAGTGATGGATAAGTCACTGTGCAGTTTTCCAAAAGCTGCATCGCTTTATAGGTTCTCTGAAAAGCTGGAGGAAAGCCAAGTATTGATAATTTCTCTGAATGTGTGCAAAGAGAGTATACAACTGGGTCCTCCCTATAAAAGCTTATTTCCACAGACTTTTTTTCAATCCCATCAACTTTGAAAGCCTGAGGAAGAAGGGAGAGTGAACTAATTTGTAAAGCAAGATTCAAGCAGGTATTGAACAGAAATAGGCTTTTAGCATCTGATCTAAAACTAGCTAAATTCTTGGGGAAAAAAGAAATGCTGAGTGCTCTTCTGGATCCTACATTAATAATCTGTAGAGGACTGTGTAAATGCTTTATCTGGGCTGCTTTGACACGCGGGTATTTATTGCCAGTATTTCAGGCTCTCTGTAAGCTGTATGAGGCAGGTATTATGTTTAATTTCAGTTTAGCTGCTACTGGATAAAACAAAACTATTTAACTGTTGATTTTTGCTTTTGAAAATGCCAGAGGAAATGCTAAATTTGTTATGTTCTCTGCCAAGAAAATAGCACAGCTGTACAGGTATGAGAGGAAACTGGAGCACAGCATCCAAAGTGCTGCTGTGAGCATAGTTATGGCAAAGTTCCCAGCTCTGCAGCTTGGTACAAATGCATAACATATGAATATTTTATATGAAGTGAAATAAACCACAGGAAGCAGAAGTTCTATGTCTCTAACTGTTGGGTTTTTTTAAACTCAAGTATAAAGGTGTGACAGTTTTAATTAAAATAGGACCTAGTAGGGTTAAATAATAGAAAACCCAACACTATTTCATGGAGATTCACTTAATCTGTGCTTGTAATCTTTCAGAAAAAAAATAAATTGGGATTTATTCTTTTTCAATGGACTCTGCCCTACAAGTTCTACTATATTGAGAGAAAAAATTGTGCTATAGCATGACGCACATTTCTGAAGCACGGTCCTTTCAGTACCTTTCTTATAGTTCCAAAATATAGTATGTTTATTGCATTGGAGAGTTATTTGATAACAGTTTTCTATCAAGCGATTCCAGTATTTGTCATTGCAATTTCATGACTTGATGGAATTGGTGATTACTCATTTGAATAAGGATCACAGAGATAGGCCAAGGGATTTTCTTGTTTTCTGGAAGGTAATTTTCTTTTTATAAGGTTGTGCAGTCTGCCTTTGACAGCACACATCATGTTTTGAAGTCCATGCTAACCAGGACAGGCTGATGCTCAACTTCTCCAGGTGTTACAGAGGTGTTGCAGAGCAATCTGTCAGGCCCATTGGAAATTTACTGTATGTGCAGAAGGCTGTCACCATCCTGGGCTAGTAGAAAGTCACAGAGACTTTCAAATGGATGTGGCTGCCATCAAGGCAATTTATGTTCCAGCTCTAGGTTTCCTTCTGTGAAAATAGTGCAAAATAGTGACTGCCTGTTTGTGCCTTTCCCACAAGGAGTTTAGAAATTTATTGCCTGATAGAAGTCAATGTTGGAATATATTTTCTAGATACTGAAGTTCTAAAAGTTGATGGAAATTAAGAACTTTTTCCCTTCTCTCATATTTTTTGTGTGGGTGACAGCACCCTCATGGGTTGCACAGGGAGCAGGAACACTCAGAATAATTCAAAATCTCCTACCAAGTCTGTGTTTTTCTAAACGTGCTGAGAAACATCAGCAGACCAGATAGAAACTTACAGATCACCCTAAGTATGTACATAATCTTTTCTTGAAACGCAACTTTGTCCCTGTCCATTATTTCCCTGTGACAGGTACAGAAGTGTCTTTTTACTCTTTAGAAGGATCACCTTTTAGTCAGGTGATCCTTTCTAATGTTGTTCTATACAACAACTGAAATTCACTGTGGTAAGATTTGTGCTATTGTATTTTCAGATAATGTACGCCATATAATGCATTGATTAACAATTCAAGCTGTACATTTTGTATTCACTAAACCATCAGTTTTGTTATACAGGCTTAGCAGCAAGGAAATGGTGTTTAGATGGAGCACGTAGTTCATAAGGTTTAATTTATGAATATTTGGTAATGCCAGATGTAATTAACAGCTTCATACAAGTACAGAAAACTTAAGTATCAAGAAAGGTATTACTGGCTGCAAAGTATTAAGTAATTATTGTTAAATGACTTTTCAATGCTGCACTCATTGATGAGGAACATTGGGAAGAGGCTGTCAGGTGTTGTCAGCCGCCTTTTAATTTTAGTACTGCTTGTGTAAACTAAATATTTTCAGAATTGCAAAGAATGTGTATTGGGTTAGTGTCTATGGAAGGTAAATGATCCTTCAAGAAAGAAAATGCTGCACTTACAGGAGCTGTCAGACTCTAGTCTTTTCTCAAGGCAGAGTCAGTGACCAGAATAAATATATGGTGATATGAAAACTTAAGTG
Source organism: Cinclus cinclus (assembly GCF_963662255.1). NCBI lineage: Eukaryota > Metazoa > Chordata > Aves > Passeriformes > Cinclidae > Cinclus > Cinclus cinclus. The sequence goes on along the minus strand of NC_085052.1, from coordinate 15,098,901 downwards.
GTTCCCACATTCTAATATACACTACAATTTTCAGGAAGTGGGTGGTAAATAAATACAGAAATAACCACTCTATATCTCTGTACAGTTGGATTCAGGGGGAAAAAAAAAAAAAAAAGATAAATTCTTGTGTACTTCTTTACAGTGACTCTGTCACTCATATTGTGGCTGAGAACAACTCTTACCTGGAGGTGCTGGACTGGCTGAAAGGACAGGCTGTGGGTGACAGCTCTAGGTTTGAACTGCTGGACATCTCCTGGTTTACAGCCTGCATGGAAGCGGGAAGACCAGTTGATTCAGAAATGAAGTACCGTCTCATGGTAAGACAGATCCTGCAGTGTGAATACAGTGATATTCAAAATGAATGCCTGTGATTTTATTTATTTTTTTAAACCTAAAATATATATATTGTGTTATTTTTGAATTTTTTTTTTCTGTGAAATTTATATGAGTATTTCATGCAGTTTTAATAGATTAGGAACACCTTCCATGCCTTCTTTATCAGTGTCTGGTAATGCTGATTTATGGTGTCATCACAGGTTACAAACTGAAAATACAGAATCGCAGAATGGTTTGGGCTGGAAGGGGTCTTAGAGATCATCCTGCTTCCACTGCCCTGCCAGGGGCAGGGATACCTTCCACTAGGACAGGTTATGCAAAGTCCCATTCAACCTGGCCTTGAGCACTGCCAGGGATGGGGCAGCCACAGCTTTTCTGGACAATCTGTTCCAGTGCCTCAACACCTTCACAGAAAATAATTTCTTCTGTACAGCTAATTGAGACTTCCCCTCTGCTGGTGTAAAGCCACTACACCCTGTCCTATCACTGTGCCATGGTAACAAGTCTCTCTCCAGCTCTCTTGTAGCCCCTTTAATTACTGGAATGTTGCTGTTAGGTGTTCCTGGAGCCTTAAGAGGCTCAACAGCCCTGGCTCCTCTGCAATATCCATCAATGAGGCACTCATTTCTGTTCTGGTACTTGTGGTATTTGCTCAAATATGTTAATATCATGGTAAATATCCCAGTGTGGGCAGTGCATTTCAATGGGCTGTTGATGGAATACTTGACCTCCCCAAAACAATGCAAAAATATTACAACTTTTGCTGTTGCAGGGTGATCAGCTAACAGCTGGGCCCTTGAAGGATCTGTGAAAGCAAGACTGATGCAGTCTGTGGATATGTGTTTACAGACTTGGCACCATCAAGGAAAACTGTGCTAAGAGAAAAAAAAGTTTTATTATATCCTATTATCTCTCAATGGAAGCTGTAAGTCAGAGGACATTGTAAGTGGCAGACATTATTTGAGGCATGGTGTTTAACCTTGAAGCAATGGATGATGATGTTTTCCTCTGATCTATATCTGACAAATTATCTGCTGATTTCTCAGACTGGAGTGTACTGAGAAGCAGTGGTACTCAGTACCTCGGCACAGACTGTGAGTGATGGGGGTTTGGTGGGGATGCCAGGTGTGATGTGCCCAGGTGTGGAACAGGCCCAGCACTGCAGCTGGATGAAACTGCTCCCTTGTTCTGCGCTGCCCGAGCCTCGCGGTGATGGGTTTGATGTGCACCGGCAAAGAAATTAATTCATGTGTCAAGAGAACTACAAATCTGATTAAAGCACTCTGAGGAAAAGTGAGGGATTCCTGCTGATTCCTGAAGGTCTGGATTAGGCTCTGTGTGAGCTGTGAGCACACTGGGACCACAGCAGGGTGTGCAGCATGTGCCTCCTCTGAGGCACAGAATGCCTGAATATTTAAGAGCAGCATTGCGCTGTTTGCTGCTTCTTCATTTTGGTATTTAGATTATGAAGGATGATTCATAAATGCCATCCTTTCCCAAGAAAAACTGTAGCTCCTGATTATTTTATTCCAGTCATATTGAATTTTCATTGCCAGGAAATATTTTCCAGTTTTTTACATACAAGAATTACTGTTTAATAACAGTTTGGGTTTGGGGGGAGGGGGGAATGAATGCACCAGATGGAGCTGTCGCTCTCAGACTCAGCATGATTCCATGACAGAATATGTGTTTATATTTTAAATCCTTCCACAGATATATTTTTGCAATAAATTTATTACATTTTTTCAGTGAATCTGCTGGAGGAAGAAGAGAGCAAAGAAATTAATACAAAAAGAAACATAACAAAAGGAAACCTTGCAACTACTGCTCTATTTTATCTTACTGGCCATAAAAATATAAATACAGGGAATGCAAAGAAATTCCTTAAACAACTAATGCACTAAAACCATGAACAAAATCCTGTGAACCTTCCTGAGAGTTTTAGATCAGTATTAAAAGTAAATCAAATTACCTTTTATGTACACTCTTAATTTCAGCAGTATGAGGAGACCTATAGATTCACATAGCTCAGAAAAAATGTTTTCATATTTTTTTTTCCTTTTCAAAGCAAGAAACACCTTTGTCTTTCTCCAAAATTCCTCCAAAATTTTTTAAAGTGAATGAGAAGGCAACAGCCTTAGTTTTATATAGAACACCTTTTGGAATATTGGTGGAGCATAAACTTCTGAAAAAAGGTATCAGCACTGTCAGGAGATCATTATTATACTTTGAGACTGGTTCTGCAAGTAAAAGATTCTGTTTTTATTGAAACATAAAGATTTCTAATAAGATTGCTAATAAATGTGGAGTACAGTAAGTAAGCCAGTGACAGCTATACTATTACTTTAAAGCTTGCAGTTAAAACCAATCTTAATTATACAGTTTCTCTAAAGTAATAAACATTTTGTAAAGCAAACAAGGAGAAAACAAGAATTCTAGTAATGCAGTAAATTTAAAAATAATTTTTTGTTGCAGTGTCACCATGCTAATTCTTTTTTCTGCCTTGAGAAATGAGGAAAGATTGAGGTAAAGGTTAATTTTCTTTTTAAGTACTAGACTGAACTCATACATAATGTAATTTAATTGGAATTTCACTGAAGACAAATTTGGTTCATTCTGTCAGACTTGTAAAATGTGAAATGAAAGTGAATTAACAAACCTTGAACTCAAGCTAGATCATGAAGGTTTAGAACTAAAAGGAATGGATTGCAGTGGGGCAATGTTTTGGGGGAAATCTTGTCTCCATGTGGTTTTGTGGTCAAATTCCCATTAATATCATTAGCAGTAAGATTTCATCTTTCAGATCCTAGAGTAGTCTATTTGGAAGGCTATTCTTCATTCAGGACATTTGTTTTACTGCATTAGTAAAGAGAAATGCCCTTCTCCATACAAAACAAGGGGAATAAAGTCAGTTACAGACCATTAGCTAACATCCTAATTACAGTTGTCATTAAAGTACATCTTTCTGTGGTAGTGAATGATCCAAGAGATGCTCTGATGTTAGTGGTTTATAGAGAATAAAAGGTTGGTTGACCAGATTTAAAATGGACAGAATTATTATTGCTTCACTCAGTCACAGTTGACTTCTAGGCTTAGTAGCCATCATTCAGTTTAATAAACTTTGGAAATATGGTAGCCAAATATCTGCTTTAAAAGGGAAGCAAAATATACCTGTGGCAAAGGTCAGCCCTTGTCCAGAGACACCTTTCCTACTACAAGAATGGGTACCTTTGAGAGTAGCAGGACATGGGTATGAATAGGTACACGAGGGCATCGCCATGTGTGAGGAAGTGCTGATGTTTCCTGGGCTATGGAAGGGACAGAGGCCGAGGAGAGGCTTTCAGAGGGGAAAAAAAGAGAGGGGGGGGATCTGTAAGGGTTGCTGCACACTCCGCAGCCTTAAGAACTGTGCTGTGACTGCATCTCTTCTGCCTTTTCCTCAGTCAGAACCTAGAAGTTGTTAGCTAATTAGGGTTTTGTTTTTGTTTTCCTAGAAAGGAAAAGAGATTTATTTATTTGAACAAAGGATTTTTCTCCACATTAGCCATCTTTTGATCCTTTGTCTTATCATGTGTCAGGAGACATATTTAATGTTTTCTGGAGCATCTCACCCTGTTTTATTGTGAAAGAGAGAGACTGTAAGTAATGGAAGAAATCCTTCATTCTGACAGTCAGAGTTTCTCAGGAAATAAAAATGAAACTTATAAACTGTCTGCATTCTCTTCATAAAATGCTGGATATCAGAGGACTTTATTATTTGGTCAATGCTGCCTGGGCTTTACAGAACTGCTGGCTGATTGTCTCTCTGCACTTCATTCACTGCTGCTTCATTTTTCCCTGTTATTTCCCTATGTCATTATACTTCTTGGTGTGTCAAAAAATAATTTGACAAAGAGCAAAGTAGTCCCCCACAAGATTAATTCTGCAGCCAAGTCTGTCTGCTTTACAAATTGATGCTAGTGGTAAAGACTGTTTCTCCTGCTTATGCCATGTGGAAAATGTCACTGTGAAAGAGTAGCAAGTGACATTCACTGCAGCCTGGATGTGGGGTAGAAACTCTGACTAGCTCTAGTGATTAAGTTGCCTACACATTTGGATATTTTTTAGTGGTTGCTCCTGTGCAGTGTACTGCAAATTCATTTTAATGTAGAGTTATCTTTAAAAAATAATAATTTTTATTGCTAATATTTTTTATGTTTTTCCATGTTTCTCTTATCTGTACTTGTATCTTCCCAGTACTAGAAATCATTTTTGGTGTAATGAACTTCCAGGATTCCTTGTTCTACACTGCAATTGCTATCGATGGAAGTTTAAGTTTGTCCTGTAATCTGTACAAACAATTTTTTTCCCCGTCTGATTTTCTTGCCGAATAGCAGTGTCAATTCAGCTGTCAGTGCTCTGCTGCTGATAGATCATTTCTATAGTGCACATGCAGGCATCATAACATTCCCTGCAAATCAGTCTGTAGTAATTATTGTTTGCCAGATGTTTTTGTTTTTGCTGTTAATTTCTATCCAAAAATCTCTTCTGTTGTTATATATAATCAAGTCCAGTTACCTAAATGCATAACTCTTACTGATTAAGGAAAATGCTCAAATATTTCTGCTAAGACAGGAGTAGGATGTTTATGTCCAGTCAATTACACTCTCATGGATTTTCTGCATTAGTTTTGCCTTTCTCCACGGTGCCAGCTGATGCTGCGTGTAGGGCTCTTGTTCTTTGTGTGTCTGTGTCCTAGTGAAGGTAACAGCTTGCTATATATTCTATTCAGTAACATTCTGTTTGTTCAGTCTTTGCAGCTGGCACTATCCTTTCAAACATTATATTAACACCAATCAATCGTAGTTTATATGATTTAAAATCAATTTTTAAATATAATTTATTAATGTGTGCAGAAGTGGATGAATTGTCTTATTGTCCTGACTGAAACCCATTTGGTTATTCCCAAGACTGGTCTTGCACATGAAATAGCTTTATTCCTTTCAGGGTATGCTATGAAAACCACCATATAATTCACTCCTCCTTCAACTGTGTATGTGTGAATACTGTTATTTAACTACTTTCTATCAAAAACAAAGGCAATTTAGCATGAAATTAGAATGGGGGTGTGGTTATGAAGATATACACATGCTTATAGGTTTGCTAGCCTTTTGTCTGTGTGATGGGATACAGGGGATAAAGGGCTCATCATTCCATTATTGGTGTGAAAATTTCTTTTATGTATCTGCATATTTTTGTCACTATTGTTGAACCCTTTCCCTGTGGCTTTTGGATAGTGCAGTGCAATAGGATTTTGGCACATCTGCCAAAAGTTTTCAAGCAAAAGGACCAAGAGCAAAAAATACAGAGAACTGCTGAAGGTACTTCATTTTTCTGAAGTATTTCAGATTCGGCACATTAAAGAAAGTGAACAAATTGAAGGACTGGATATATAAAGCAGCAGAAAACCAGTGAGAGATTGCCTTTTTCTAGGTGCTTCCTAGTCAGGATACTCACATGTTGAGGACTTGTGCTCAGGACTCTCTTTTGCCAATGGGGATATGACTCTGAATCCTGTGTTTTGAGAGAATTCCCATCTTTCAGGGGTGGGTTGCCCACAGACCTGTAGACATTGGTCTATTTTGCATGGAGCAAAATTAGGTGAAAAGTGAATGAGCATGGAGGCAGCCTGGAGATTAGGAAATGCCCATTCAAGTCTTGGCATCTGACTCCTTTTCCTTGCTTTGGTGAATGTGTAAAAACGATGTCTGAACTGGATCAGCATCTATGGGAATTGGCTAAGGAAGAAACCACATCACCAGCTGGCTGTTGGGTGAAAAAAGGATGGCAATTACTCTTCTGTAACTGTTTATAAATGTTTCCTTCACTCAAAAATGACTCAAAAATAGAACACTGAGCTTTATGAATAAAATCCAAAAGAAAAAGTTTTTTATCATTTTATCTGCAGGAGGGGAGAAAACTCTATTTCCAATTCATACAAAAATTTTTACTCCACTAATGAACTTAGCTACAGACTATGAAAAAGTCAGTTGAACATTTCTCTTTGGTCTAATATCCCTAATCTTGTTTTGAATGATCTAGTGTTTTCTGTGAAAACTCCATGTTTTAAAGTATATCCGCACTTAAAGTTTTGTAGTTTTTCAAACTTACTGCAATAATGAGAGTAGTAGAGACACACATCATTTAGAAAGACTTTTTTTCTTTATGGCAGTGCCACTGAAAACAAAACTCCCTGCAAGAATTTACTGCAGAAAATCAAAAATCCGAGTAATCACCAGATAAACTGTACTGTCAGTCCAGCCAATGTGAAATCAACTGTTTTTCATAGGAGGATAACAGGAGCTTTATTATTTTCTTGCTTGATCTTCAAAGGTTTGTATTTTGGGCTCATGAAATGTACTTTTTTTGGGTATTTTTAAACTATTTGCCATGTGTGTCACTAACTCTTCTTTTTATTCCCCCTTATTAGGAGCAATGCCAATCTTCTCCTCTGAATAAACCTGAATTGGAAATGCCAGCATTTATTGCAACAAAAGTGTCTCAGTATTCATGCCAGAGGAAGACAACTTTGAATAACTACAACAAGAAATTCACGGTAATATTTATTCTATCCATAAAATAAAAACTAGCATAATTAGAAAAATTGCTATAATACTTACCTCGGTATTTTCTGTGGCACCCTCAGCAAATTCATGAGCAAACAGGCAGCATAATAACAATTCAAAAACTTATAAATCTGCCATACTTAAATTAAAATTGAGTGCAAGCTTAATTGCATCCTCTAAGTATTGCTGAAAGCTTAACACAGTGGATCTTTAAATACATTAATAGCTTGTAAACACATGAATTTTTAAAACAAATGATAGAATAACATTCCAAAAATGTCTTTTAGCCTTTCATCAGAGTCTCACTTAACAATCTGGAAGTATGATAAACAAAAGTTTGGTTTAGGTGAGTCCAAGGTTCTTCACAGTTGCTGTGCTGCCTTTTGGTTTGCCCAAGTGTTCAATTCTTCAAAGTAGTGTTCTAAACTTCAGATTTTCACAACTGAGCACTTATGAAAACAGACTGCATCTTAATTACTTTAACATCACAAATCACTCTTTGAATTGTCTTGTTAAATAGAAGTCTTGGAGACTTCATATATCCTAATTAATGCTCATAAAATTGCGCATTTCAGAGGGTATGAAGGATCTGAGTTCTCTGGTCTAAATTCCACTGGAGTTATTGTGCTTAATGGCTCCTCCTGGCTGGCTCTAAATACTCAGTGACCACTGTTCAAAGAGAAATATTTCTCAGAGGCTCTAATATACTGCAGTCTAAATATATGTGGCATAGTTACATGTGTATGTTTCAGCTATAACATCAAACACCTCCTCATTTTTCTACAGTTTTATTATTTATTTTATCATTATTTACAGTTTTTATGATACCACTTTCTGTGTTCCTGTTAAAAGATACAAATATTTCAAGAAAATAGTTGTAAGATCCAAATGAAAAGAATAGCCATAGATACCAGTTATTTGTGAATATAAACCCTTTACAAGGTAAATACTAGAAGAAGAACTAAAGATAAACCTACAAGCAACTAAAAAATGTCTTTATCTGGGAATGCACAGTTAAAAATTAAACAACCTAAAATTTGGCTTGTAGTTATGCTTTGAAATAATCAGCAATTACATCAAATACATGTTACTATTTATAGTAGTCAAGTAGGTTGAACTGTTTGCTTCTTTACAAAAAGTCCTGTTTTGAGCAACATGATGGGAATTGAGTTTTGACCATGTTTTGAGCTTGAGGTTGGACTACAGACCTCCTGAAGTCTCTTCTGACCTCAGTGTTTCCAACATTCCCAAAACTGCTTCTTTTGAAATGGCTGTATTTCCCCACCTCCTGCTAGAAAAACAAGGCTGTGATTGGAACCATTTAACCTCTTGAAAGCAGCAGTTCTTTTTCACTGTTTATAAATATCAAATACAATCTGCTGTAGGGGAAAATGTCAAACCAAACAGAGTATGACTGAAACGTTATGCAAAATACCAAAATTCTGTGAGAAATAGGAAGTGTCTTAGTTCTACACCTCCTGAAAACAGTAGAATGTGGGACCTGGCTATTTGGTTAATTTTCTATATTACAACATTTTTCAGACATTTTAAAGGTAAAAATGTAAAAGGAATGTGACAGATAATGGCAAAGTAAAATGGTTGCTCCCAGAAGGCACAGGGTTGTTGGTTTAATTGTCATTAGTATTTAGACCACATTCATTGAGCAGTTTCTGTTATACCTGTGTTTCAGAGGCAGTCCCTAAATTACTTCCAGGTTTATCAATGCAGCAGTCTTAATGTCAAAGTACAGCTTGTATTTGGTAAGTGAATTTAGCTGAACACATTAGAAGTGGGGCAGTTTGATGATGGGAGTGTTGAGGTTCCCTTCTGTTACCCCATATATCAAATATTTCTGAGTCTGGGAAGACACTGGGTTTTGTGGTGACAAAGGTGTCATTTTTTCATCAACGTATTTTGAGAATAACTTCTCTGAGTTCATGCTGTGTTTTTTTTCTGGAGGTGGAACTGGACAAGTTTGTATTATGTGAATCTGTCTAGAATCAGCATCTTGACAGTTGTAGTGGAGCTCCTTAGGGCTGTTGCTCTTATTCCTCACAGCCAAAGCTGATAATGACAGCTGAGGGCTTGGGTGTTTATGGACTGCCAGAGTTGGCCCATGCCTTGGAGAACTGCCAGTTAGTCTGCCTAATGTCACAGGAGCCTGATTTTTATATTTGCTGTTGTTTTGTTGGCCTTGTATTAATCCTGTAATTCATGTTCTCAAATAAAAGCATTCCAACAGATTTTTCAGTGCAAGCACTTAGCAAATGCACTGAAGCATTGGTATAATTCACTTGTGCATACTGTGGGCAGCCAACCATTAAATGACAGATTTTCCCTGGGTCAATACCATGCATCCTGAAAACTGGGTCCAAACCATCTTGAGTTATGTGTTGATGGTAGCATTTTGTAACAACAGCCTTATTCTGTGAGGCAGGCTTGTTCCCTTTTCTTACAGATTTTCTGTTTTCTTTGGTTAGCTTGTTTTCTGATCATGCTCATAACAGGGGTACAAAGCTATTATTTGCTAATGCATTCTTCAATGAACTCTTGGATTCTTCCTTTTACTGGACTTTGCCCTGATGTATTGTATTCAGTTTCCCTTTCAAATAAGTAGTGGTTATGTTTGAGAAAGAGTAGTAATTACATTGGAGCAGTCACTACGAGGCAGCAATGTGGGTATAGCAGAACTTGCATGTCTTGGTTTCTTGGGAGAGGAACTTCTGGGGACTTGATTTCTGGAGAAATTGATAATTAGTGATCCTTTTTGAGTCCGGTTCTGCATATATTTCATCATTAAAGAGTACTTATTAAAAAAATAACAGAGATACTTGATGAGAGCTCACCAGGAATAAGATACTAGATGAAATTTCTGTGTTCAAACATCTCCTGTTTCCCATCTGTTGTAATAGGCAGAAAATAACTCACAGAATGTTACAACAAACCAGTTCTACACATGGGAGAAGCTGCAGAAGGGTTGACAAAAATTGCAGATGTCAAGGATTCATTATTGTGTTCAGTATGTGGCAAATCCCAGTCAAATAATTTAGGAGCTGTTGGGTATTAAGGCTTGTTGTGTGAAGAATATACAAAAAATGTCAGATGCTGAGAGCAGACAGTGGAACCATTTTTCAGTTCATGGAGTAGAAATGCACCTGCTTTGGACTTGGTCTTTGTGCAGTTTTTGGGTGCCTGTGCCTTGTGTCCCATGGCCTTGGGGTGTGCAGGCTGAGAACCCCTGCAACTGGCTTTGCTGACCTGGGTGGTGCAGGGATGCACCTGAACACATCACCCTACTCACAGGTGAGCTGTGGCTGCTCAGGTGGGTGAAGCTGCAAAACAAAAGAGCAGATCCTTTGAGTAGAGTCTGTACCATAGCAAGTTTCCTTTGTTTGTCTTAAATATTAACATTATTATGGATTATAATATTACAATATTGTTCTCTGGCTTATTTGGAGCTATCTTCCCTCTCCCACTGAAAATATATACTTGGAGGCTGCATTGTGTTTTCTTGTGCTGAAATAAAAGGAGTCATTCTGCTGTGCCCAGGAGGGGTTGTTGCATTTGAATACTAATATCAGAATGCAATAAAATTCAGAAAGACATTCTTCCGTGAGGAAAATACAATTTAATTCTTGTAGAAGAAACTAATTAAGTCAGAGGCAAATGGTTCTGTGATTCTGAGGCTTATTGCTAATGCTACTGGATGTTACTTTGCTTTGGCTGTTACTCATGGTAATGAGAATGTGAATGTTTAGCACAGGAAAGATGCCTGGTTTCTTTTCCACTATGTTAGGGAAAAATAAAAAAGAAATATTTCTTCTTTTGTATCTACAGAAAAAGTATCAGTTATGCCAGTGACTCAAGCAGTTATTATTATTATTATTAATAAATTTTAAAACATAGCTCAGAAGATCCTCAATTTTAGTTTTATAATGAACTTGGGTGCTGTGTAGTTGAAAACCACTAACTGAATGGATATTCTGAATAACATTTAGTATCCCAATGACATAGCCTACTTCAGTAAAAATTCTCCAGACTGCACCTCTGAATTATGATGTGAATGTGTGCAAAGTGTATACTTATTCAAAATAAATTGGTGGTTTGGTCTAAGGAGTAAATATGTATTCAGATTTTTAAGATAAATGGAAAGGTGCTTTCTAAAATACAGAGTATAAGTCATCTTAACATTTTAGCAGTTTAAATTTGTACGATACTTCAAATCTATGTTGCTTTCTTTGACCATATTAATACATGTAATATACATTTTGTATTTTTATAATTCTTATTACACGGTGTGTCTATTATGTAGGCCGTTGTTATGTGGTTAACATTCTAATTGCATTTCTGTGCTGTGCCAGCAGACTTTTTTTCACATTTGTATTGTTTTCTTTTACATAATGTGGAATAATACAAAAACTCACAAATTCCACTTTTTCAAGAAATGAACTTGTTATTGTTCGGTAATATGAGGAGCAACTGGAACTAACATATTTATTTATAGAAATAGTGTTTATGCAGGACCCTGAGATCATGCATATTATGCTTTTATTGTTACTTTTTTGGCTCCTTTGTTTTTCTAGCTGTTGTAAAACAACATGATAAAATCTTTGGATCTGGGAAAGTGTTGGGTTTTTCAGTTGAGATACAAAACCAAAAAAAGCAGACTGAACAAAAAGAGGTAATTTCATTTATATAGAAGTCACTTTAGTCAATATTCTTGAAATAAGCACCTGGAAGTATTTATTTTCTCTCTCAGCCTATGCAAAGGCCATTCACATGCCAGATACCTATTCCTACCAAAATACAAAATTGAAATTTACAGTGATGAAAGAGAGAGGAAAATTATTTGAATGAAAGCTGCATCCTAAAATTTTGTTCAGTTTTGAATGGTTATCAAACACTGATGATGCTGATGTCATGAAAAGTAGGACTGGTCCTTTGGATTTGCAACCTACTAAATAAACAAGAAGAAAAGAGTGATTGAGAGGGAAAGCAATTTAACTCAAATTGCTGTTTGAGTATAAGTTTTTCAAACGCATACCATGTAAGATTTCTGGGGTTTTTTAACCACAATTTGCAATTTAGTTCTTTGGCAGGTTGAACTTACAACAGTGTGTTAATATTTTTTAAATTTATGCTGCAGCAGTGTTTGGGGACTCAAATAAAATAAGGGCCTTTTAATGAGAGATGCTGTACAAGCACATTGTGAAAGCACCCAAGCCCTGGAGTGTTCACAGTCCTAATAGAGAGTGAATGGAGGATGCCAGGACTAAAAATGGTAGGGAGGTGTGAAGCAGCTTTCCAAGGTCTCACAGCAAAATTGTGAGTGTAGGCATGGCAGTAAGACAAGTGCCCCCTTCATGAATGTGTAATAAATTCTTTACAAAACAGATGAGATTTAAAGTAAGTTTTTTTTTTTTGGTATAATATTTGTGACTTCTGTTCTAGCAGAGTCTTAAACTGAGTTTTTAAAAGACTATTTTACAAGTAGCAATGGACCTGCTCTGACATGGTTTTTGAAATGAGCAGGATGGTATGAAATAGCATATGGGACCATTAATTTGTTTTGCTTTCTGCATGACTTGAACTCTAATAATCATGCTTAATGTTATTGAGTCAGATGTTCAGCAGACAGAAACTAGCATGGTCTTACTGATTATTATTTTTTTTTTCTGAGAATCAGTCTCATATATTAGTTGAGAATCTTGCACTTTTTGTTAGTTTCACATGAATGATTTTTGGCATTTATTGTGTTTTAGTCCTCCTTTTTTCATATGTAAGGTGATTACTGGTAATTTTGTGTTGTTAATGATATTTTATCTTATTAGTTCTTAAAAACCAGATATTAAATGACATTCAGAATTCCTTGCTACATCTGTCACCTTTCTTATCTTTAACACAATTCAGCAAAATCTTAGTATTTTTTGGATCTCACTCACTAGAATCTGGAAGTGCATCTAAACCCCAAATTTTTCCATAGTCCAAGTCTCACCAACAAACATTCCACAATTTCAGAGACGGAAATAAAATTTCCAGTAACTAAAGAACTGAAATGTAGCCCAGATCTGTTCCATATTTTATTACAGCAGACAGTGCAGAGTACTCTGAAGATAATGAAATTCCCATGTGCTGGAAATCTCTGGAAATATAGTGTCCTTTCAAGCTGCTACTTTTTAAACAGGTAATCTGGATATTGATCTGATTGATAAAGTGAAGGTGAGATGCTTCATGTAAGGCATGTAATAGTTTAGAATAAATGGCCAATAACTTTCCTTTTTTTATCACCGTAAGTAGACTTCACAAGAGATCTATTAGATTGTAGATTTTTCTTAAATAATATTCAAGTTTTATATGCTTTTCCCCTCTAAAATAACACTGAATATGAACTATACTATTTAATAGACAGCAGGTCCAGTTGTTGTCCTTTTTTTAAAAAGAAATGTTTTATCAGAAGGAATGTTAAAAGTAGTTTTATGTTAAAAGCCAGATCTGTAATTAGTTGCAGCATTTGCAGGCAATGTGTTTTTTTTGCACAGAAAATAATGAATATTCAATACTCTTTAATTGTTTATTTTAAACAGCTCAATGAACATCACAAAGGCAGGAAAACACTGAAAAATGTAAACTAGAATAATAAAAATGCTTTGATTGTGTTTTCCCATTGACTATCAACAGCCTCTGAGTAAAATGCTTCATGTGATTGTATTTTCCAATAGCGATGGTGACACAGCTTTTCTGAGAGCTGCCCTCCTGCCAGCGGGAAGGGACTGACTCCTCTGCAGCAGGGTTGGTGCTGGTGTGTGCAAACACAATTATCACAATGGCTGATTATTCAGTGTAGAACACTTACCAGATGTGCATGTGAGAGGCTGCCTTTTGGGAGTGAGAAGAAACATCCCAGGACTTTTTGAGCACTCTAATCAAGAAGCTGGCTTTGCCAGTCTCTGCCATTATTAACACATGCTGCTGAGCAGCTGCTTGTGGGAACCTCTTTTCTGGCTGTGTGGATCGGTATAAACTGTTCAAGCAAGAATGTAACAATTGTATCTTTTAGCTCTGCCCCTGATTAATGCTTTTAGTATTAACTGGAGTTAGAAATTTCTTGCCAAGCACTGCTTTCTTGAGTATTTATGTGTACAGATTATAAAGAAAGAAAATAGAAATCAAAAGTAATCTTAATTTTGTGAGCTGAACTGTAAATCTCACTTGAAGGAACAATTAGCCCATTCTATTCCATAGTAAGAAAGAATCTTTGAAGCTGATAAAGAATAAAAAAGTGTAAGGACATGGGAGAACATCCAGAAAACCCCACAGCAGGGGAAACATCAGAATCCTGTTATCCCACTTCAGAGTCCTGTTATGCCACTTGTAAAATATATTTCCCCATTTGCTTTGCAGTACTGTCTGTGCTGTGTTGTTCTTCCATATACAAACTGGGATGAATCCATGTTGCTTGTGGCTTCAAACTGGAAGTTTCACCTTCTGCGTTTAGTTCTCTTTCTAAATGGAGACTACAATGCGCCTGTCTTACCAAAAAGTGATTACATACAACATAATCTGTCAACTAAATAAAGATCTTAAGTGGAAAAAAAAAAAGAAAGGCAGCTGAAAAAATCCAACAATGAGCTTCTGCAAGAGATTTAGAGACAAATGTTAGAAAGCTAAGGCTAGTGCATTATTTTTCTAACAGATTGGGGGTTTTGTTTTGTTTTGGTTTTTCCCCAAAGGAGCATTCTCTCTCCTCTTTTTCATTCCTTATACCCAAGGGCTAGTTGAATGTAAATAATAGTTGAAACTTCCAGATCAGGCGTGTTACTATACAAGTGTCCTGCTCATGAGGTCTTTCATGAAATGTTACAAAAATGAAATTTTGCAGCCCTTACTAATCAGAGTAGCTGGTTAATAAATATGCAGTTAAGGGAAGGATTCTTAGAGTGAGACAGACAACAGGTGACTGATTCTTAGGGAGACCAAGGTGATACTGGGGATATAGAATAAAGCAAATTATATCAAGCCTTACTTTTATGCACTTTAATATATTAGTGCAGGGGAAAAAAGGGGAAACAAACTAGTTTTGTTCAGCTACGGTACCTATTTCTTTTTAAGGAAATAGTGTCAAAACAAGATCTCATATTTTTGTTTTGTTAAGAGGAATGTTTTGCAAATTGTAGAGTAAGCAAAGACAATGTTTTCTTGAAGATTTAGAGTCAAACCTTCATTTTGTTTCAATGAAACTCTAATGTTTATTAGGTAAACCACACACCGTGTCTGATGGTCTATTTTTATAGAACTGACCCAGCAATGAAATGTAATATGTAAATAATCTACATTCATTTTGAAAGGTATGTTTAGTTTTAAGGAATTGTTCTGTTCTAGTGATCTAAACGATGGTAGCTCAGGTAAAATCTCACTGATGTTTAAGTGAGGCTGTACTCATTCAATGCAGGGTGAGAGATGCTGTTTTCTATTCCATAGAGGTAGTAAAGAACTGACGTCACTGGGTTTGCTGTCATGTCAGTTAGTGGGCTTGGGGCAGATTCACCTGGAGATATCACACATGCAGCCCTTAGGATGCACGAGGCCTGCTAGTTTTTACTGGCCTTTGTCTTCCTGTATTAAGTACACAAAGGAAAAATCCAAAAATTATTTTTCTTTAAGCTATATAAACTGTATATTCATTACAAATGAAATGGAATTTGAGACTAAACATGGATAGTGAGGGCAGGAAAAAGACACTTAGTCTCTTTCCTTCCTACTTTGCACTGGAGACATCGTTCTGGTAAGCCATTTATTGTCTCTTGATTTTAGTCATATCTATTCCAAAAACTTTTCTGAACAGGCACTTGGCCTGCAGCTCTGGGAAGTGGTAATTGCAGGCAGATGCACGCTGACAGCCACTTCTCTGGGTTCTAGGTAAATATTCTGAACAGTGACAGTCTTTTCTAGTAATGGTCCACTCTTAAGCATTTCTGAAGAAATCACTTAATTTTGCATCCTTGAAATTTTTTGAGGTTTGTGCAAGATTTCACTCAGACCTTGTTTTTCCAGCTGCTGATCAACTAAAAACCTTCATAAGTTCTCAGGTTATTCATAAAATTATTTTGCAGCATTGGTTCTCTCTCAAAAGCTGATATTCTACAGTGGCAAACAGCCACAAAATTCCTCCACACCACTGTGTAGTCTGTTTCCCTCCCAGAATATATATAAATATATATATTAATAGCAGCAGATTTTAGAAATGAAATGCAGGGAACAGACCATATGGGTCATTTAGAATTAAAACAAAGCAAAACTATATGGACATTCTTCAGCTACTTCCAAGTTCAATGTTAAATAAACCAAACTGTGGATGGCTAAAGAACCATAAAGAAAATGTGTTTCTCTTTGCAAGGTTATATATCTGAAAA
Organism: Cinclus cinclus; assembly: GCF_963662255.1. Taxonomy (NCBI): domain Eukaryota; kingdom Metazoa; phylum Chordata; class Aves; order Passeriformes; family Cinclidae; genus Cinclus; species Cinclus cinclus. The sequence goes on along the minus strand of NC_085052.1, from coordinate 15,082,550 downwards.
GTGAGGAAAAGGAGAGTTTATTCCCTAAGTTACCAAGCAGAGGCATGGCTGCATGTTCACAAAGATGAAGGTGGTTTCCAGTATTGCCACAGATTCCTGTGAAAATGCATATGTTACATGCTGATCTGCTGGGTTACTTATGGTTGGGCATAAATTTAAAAATTGTTGCTCTATTTGACTGTGATTTATAAGATCCACACAGAACACAGAAAGCCAGTCTCAGGAAAGGTTTTCAAGCTTGGCTCTGCTATAGATCAAAATAATTTCTTACATTTGTCTCTAAAAATACCATTTTTATGGTACCTGGAAAACTTCAAGTTGCTAGAAAATTAGTCTGCCTTTTTAAAATGAACTCTATCTTTTCACCCTAGTATAAAGAAATAATTATTGAATTAGCATACAAAGTAACCTTTCTAAGAAGCATACTGAATATTTTAAGCTTTTATTAAACTTCAACTTTTTTTTTTTCCCCCCTCTACCTCTCCATGTCCCAGGATGCCTTTGAGGTAATGGCTGAAAATTATGAGTTCAAAGAAAACGAAATATTCTGCCTGGAATTTTTAAGGGCATCTTCTTTGCTGAAATTTCTTCCATTTTCAGTAACCAGAATGAAAGATATACAAGGGTTGCCTTGCGTGGGAGACCAAGTCAGAGATATCATTGAGGTACTTCTGAATTATCTGCCCATTGATTCCTTTACAGGTCAACATTTGCAGGTCACAGAGAGGAGCACTGGGATCTCTGTGTATGTACACAGCCTTCTGCATTTCTTGTAATAACAATGTGTTATCCATGTTTCTAAGAATGGAGTGATTTTTGGAAACCTTTTGTTGTAACAAAAGGTTTCTCTGTCACAGCAGCCCCGCTCTGAGGAGTGAGGGTAACAAGTGAATAAATACAAGGGAATAACTAAAGCAGTATCAGCTTTGCATGGAATGTCTAAGGGCTCTCTCTGATTCAGATGCAATAGGTTAACTGTTAATAGTTTTGTTCATGTGACTTCTGCCCTTGGCAACATCACTTTACTCACCTGAATGCTTTATTAGAAATATTACTTTTTGTGGAAGTGGTAAATATTTTAGTACTTTAATGTTAAACCTTACCTTGCTACTTTATAGCAAGTTATATATAGTTACAGCAGAGCCTTTTATCCAGGTGATGGATGAACTCTACATTCTTACTGGATCTTGGAGTGTTCCCGTATTTTTCTTTAGTTCTTAGCCTTTTCAGGACCCACATCTCTGAGTGCTGCTATTCCAGCAGGCAGCTGATCAGGGGTCTCAGCTGTTTGGAGAGGTCATTGCTGAGTCTTGTGCTTTGCTCTGGCTCCTCGTTTTCTCCATTCTACCAGTTAAGGATGCAGCCTCTGAAGTGCTTTTGATACCTTCCGTGTGGGGGGCTGGGATTGTAGTCATGGTCCCACAGAAAATAGGGTGGTTTGTTTGGGTTATGTTAGTAGTTTTTGTCGTTAGTTTTGTTTTTAATTTTTATCAGAAAGACTAAAAGGATTGTACACTCCAGCAAAAAATGTTTGTTCTTACAGTGGCCTTACTTTTAAGACTGGAAAACTCACCCTAATAATGAAATCTAGTTTTCAGGACAAGTAATTGATAGCTTATGATAAATAACTGCTTTCTGGCTGTGATTTTGCGAGTAAATAAGTACTGTGAAATATATTCCATGGTCCCAGTTTCTACTTCATTCTTGAGTAAATTTATGAGTAAGTAAGTACTGTGAAATTTATTCTGTGGTTCCAGTTTCTCCTTTATCCTTCAGTAATTTTCTGTCTTTGAAAGGATTGCAGAATTTGATCCTATTGGACTAAAACAATATGCTTGCTAGGGGTTCTCTTTGCTGATTGATAAAGATTGCTATAACTTGATTTCAGATTATTTCACTAAATCTTATAATTGTGGTAAGGTCTCAAAATTGATTTTTAATTTTCTTTTTATAAGTAATATTTTTCTTTGTTTAGGAGATTATTGAAGAAGGAGAGAGTTCTAGAGTTAAAGAAGTGTTAAATGATGAGCGATACAAGGCGTTTAAGGTATATCCTTTGAGTTTTGTTGCTGTTGTTTAAAATTTTCCTGCCTTTAGTAGAACTTGGACAAAGCCATCAATTTTATTATAAATGGACAACCAGTATCAAGTACAAAGAAAGATAGGTCCTGAATAAAAAGAAAGGGAAATTGAGAAACAGTGATAAGGAATTATGTGAAATAACTTTCTATTTTTAATTAATGTGATGTATACATCATTGCTCTTAAGTAACGTAATGCAACTTACTCTTTGCTGTAGTTTAATGTGGTGTTTGGTTTATTTCTGCCTCAGCTGTTTATCACTTTGCCACTACTTCATTTTATTCTGGAATTAAGAAAATACCATGTGAAGAAGATGACTCAGACCTATTGTAATACTCTTGTGTGGAGTAGGAGGACTGTAGCTGGTTCTTCCTTAGGCAGATTGTAAAGTTTTGTGTCACACAACTTCATTGTTGCTGGGAATTTAAAACACATAAATACTTCAGTTCTCATTGAAATATTTATTGAATTCTCCAGTGGATACATGTAAGTTAGACAAACTTTCCCCCCCAGTTTTAGCTGCATTTTTGATCTTTATAAATATCCTCTGTCTTCAGAAGAATTAAAGCAGAGTAAGACAAATGGAACTGTTTAATTCTCCCTGGCATGACTCACTTTTACTTGGCTATCCAAAGGCTCTTCCGTTCTCTCTGACCCACAGTACAGGTATGGAAGGGTTTCAGAGACTGCTGTTGGTGCCATCTCTAGCAATATTCAAAAGGAGGTGTAGATTCACAAGTATAGCAGGATTCAAGATTTGCTTATTAATACATGATTGCATTACATCATGATTGAGGAACAGCTATTAAATCTTACACTTCAGGGTTTAAGAAAATCTCTTGGAGATTAGACTAAAGCCTATCAGGAGACAAATTATCTCAAATATGCTTTATGCTTTGTTTCACATGCAAAATTACAACAAACTTAGGTGGCTCTCTTCTTAGCTGAGCATACCTCTCAACATTTTGTCTAAATTAGTATTAACTAGTTGTTTCCACCAACTTTTAAATGAGATTCTAAGAAGAACCTCATATTAATGAATTCCTAGATTTTACTGTTTAGCATAGTCCTGGTACCTGCTGCTTCACTTATTTTGTCTTAAAAGATCACAGCTGGCCCCAGGACCATGGGATATCAAATGACTGAATTAAATTATAGTCAGTGTTTTAGATGTAGGGACATGAATTGACAGCTTGCCTCCTTACAGAAAAGGGTGTTGCAGAGAGTGAGTTCATGTAATTCTTTTCACCAGTTGAAAAGAAGCAGTGCCCCCAAACACAACTGAAGAAATGGGCTCCCTGTTACTTGTGCTGCACTGCTAGCAGCATCTGTAGCATCTATAAATATGTTAAATCACAATGGATCTTAGTACAGAAAGGAAAAAAAAAAAACACTTTTGGTTCTTTTCCCCTAAAAATTTGGGTGCATATAATCCTTTTTCTTTATTTCTTTGTCTCAGTGTTAATTAATCTCCTAGAGTCATTTAAAACTCAGTAAAAGACTCTTTTGAAAATATTTCAGCACTAGCAAAAACATTAAAAGATAACAATCTAAGGATTTATGAAATCATATTCTTTTATAAGCTCCCATGATTCAGACAAAGAGTAGGTAATTTCACCCATTATATACAAAATGTAGGGCAATTCCTATTTAATATTATCCATTATTTTAATTTTTCTCTTTTTTATCTTAATTATTTCCAAGAAAATTAATATCTTCACAAAAACACAAAGCTAGCATGCTTGGAATTCAGAGGTTGTAGATTCAATGGAAAAGAGCAGTTATTCATGTCTAACACAGCTAGTCATTGAATTCCATAAAAGTACAAAGAAAGCATGGAGAGCTACAGTATTGACAAACTGAACCTAAAGAACATGCTTTTAGGTAAGCATGGAAGTTTTCCCTCTTGCTTTCATATCAGTGTTCAGTTGAGATATCAATCCATTGAATGATGCTTACAACTGTGACATTTTTGCTTTACATCCTTTCATGGGTAATAAGTTAGTGAACAACATTACTTTGTAATAGATGGAATATGATCCCAGAAAATTCTAGTGGACTGGTAGGTTTTGGGGCATTTTAAGTTGTTTTTCTGTGTGTCATTTTTTGGTTTGTTTGGGGGTTTTGGTTTTTATTTTGGGGTTTTTTTGTTTGTTGGGTTTTTTGGTTGTTTTTCTTTTTTTCTGTGGTTTTTTTTCTTCTTTTTTTTTTTTTTTGAAAGCTGGTAATGCATATTGCACAAAGCTGTAATCTCAGTCAAATTATGAAGGTAGTCTTGAGACATCTCTTATTGTATCAGGTCAGTGTCAAGGAATTGAGCTACCTAATGTTGCTGTTTGCATTTCTATTAAGAAATGGAGTAAAAATCAAGATGACTGCCTTTATTTCAAACCTTAGTTTAAAGTGTACATTTTTGTAAATTACAAAAAGGTACTGGGACTACTACTGTATTTTTGTTTAGATTTCACATTAATGAGAACTGTCCATGTATAAAAGCAGTCTTCTGTTCATCGTAGTCATGCAAAGAAGGGAAGGTGAAACTTGTATCACACTATTTATCTTCAATGACTCTACCCATTGCTTTTCTTGTGAAGCCTTGTTGTTACCTACTTATTATTAATTCTCTGCTCCTTTAGAAAACAACACTGAAATGTTTTTCTACTGACCTTAGCAATTTACTTCAGTCTTTGGAGTGGGAGTGAAGACATCTGAGAAATGGTACAGAATGGGTTTGCGAACTGTGGAAGAGGTAAAAGCTGACAAGACCCTGAAGCTGTCAAAAATGCAGAAAGCAGGTAAGGTGAAAATGTCATAAAAACTTGTATCTCAGTGTTCTAAGAAGTTGATAACAGAATCATGGGGGAAGGCAAAGCTCATTTATACATCTGTTCTCTTGCTGCAGTCTTGTGAATACTGAATTATTAGGTGAAAATATTTGGATGAGCTGAGCTCCTAATTAACAATTGTGTCATTCAAAACATAGGAATATGCATATTTTTAAATTACTTGCACAGATACCAAATGAAATCTCTTATACACAAAATCAGCAGTTAATTATTGCACAGGTTGTGAAAAAAATTACAAAATTGGGAAAGCCCAGAACTACTTTTCAGAGGAGATCTGTCTCCCTCAAAGCAGCCCTACTTTACTGAAAAATCTAGACTTGTAATAAAGTACTTATAATTTTTTTCTATAATCCTAGCGCATCTTAGCTTTAAAGTGTTAAATATGGTCACATGAATAATGTTGCTTCCCCACAGATTTTGTGCACTGTTCCCCTAAATAAATGAACTAATTAAACAAAGAAATTAGTTACATTAAGGAAAACATATTCTTTAATATGACATTAAAATAATGTAACTATTTTTGCAATAAATTCATGTTGTTTATGTCACTTCAGAATCCCTTAGATCAACTTTCTTATATTCATGGTCCTTTGTCCCTTTTTCTTTTACATGTCATATTCAAATGCGAAGCAAGCTGCCATACTGGATTCTTTCAACACAAGCCCTGTGATCAGAAATAAGATAGCTGGAGTATTTCACATACTTCTGAGCTCTGTACTTGTGTAGAACGTCATTATTTTGGGAAGACTGCCTTTTGAAACACTACATCCAAAAATCCCATTGATGGGAAGTCAGAGTAATTTATAAAAGAAGTAAAATTTAAAAAGAAATTAAATTAAATTTATAAAAAAAAGAAGTCAGAGTAATTTATAAATATTCAGGTCCTAAGAAGGTGGAGCAATTATTGCGACTGCTGGGTTGACAAATTACATGAGAAATTAAAATGAAAAAAATATGTTTCAACTCTAAGGACAAATATGAGGGGACAAAGAGACTGTCTCTGGCCGGTGATCCCGTGTACCCACACCTGTGATTTGGGCCTTGAATATTGCTGTGTAGATTTTAGTATTTCTGTGGAGTGATCAGCACTTTTCCCTTTGATTTCCAGGGTTTCTCTACTATGAGGACCTTGTTAGCTGTGTGTCTAAGGCAGAAGCAGATGCTGTAAGCTTGATTGTCAAGAATACTGTGTGTTCATTTCTACCAGATGCTTTAGTTACCATAACTGGTGGTTTCAGGAGGTGAGTGAAAAAAAAATTAGGTCACTTGGCTCTTTTGTGCAGATGTATAAAAAAGAGATTTTGTTTGTGCCTTGGAAAAATCAAAGATTTGTGGGAAAATGTCGGAGTTAATTTTCAACATTTTTTGTGGGTTTGTTTGTTGATTTTTTTTGTTTTTTTCAGCCAGGAGAGCAATTCTATGACAGTCCCAGGTTCCTGTGGTTTGTTGATGTAGATGGTTAGTTTTACTGGATCTGATTCTCCAAGGCTGAGACTATTGCAAGGCTATGCTTGACGTAAGGTACCAGAGGCTTAAGGCAGACTTGGTTTGGTTTTTTTTTCTGGGGGATGGTTTAAAGAGATCTTAGGTCATGTGAGTGAAATGTGCTGAGGCAGAGTTTGTAGTGTTAGAAGTATACTTGGAGAAAACAGTCACTAAAATGACTATAAAACACTGACTAAATGAAATACTACCATTTGTATAGATGGGATGATCTCACGATTCCTTTCCTGGTTGATTTTTGTTACAAATAGTTTTGGTCTTGCTCTGCGAAACCAAGCCCAAAGCTGTTCAGAACAATTAATTCTTTCAGCACTTCAGATCTTTCTTACAGCCACAGAACACAGTACTGAGACTGGGAATAGTCTTCAGGAGTTCTGCTCTCCTTGCTCTAGTCTCATCCCCCATTATGTCCTTCTTGTTCTACTTTATGCTCTTAAACTAAAAAAAAATGTAGTCAGTGCTTGCTCTTGCTGCTGAATTTGTTACTTTGTAAAACTTTGACTGAATTGTAAATATAAACGTAGCTTTCAAAGATACTTATTCTGGTAGAACTTAAAATACACTTTTCTGTGACTCTAATGCCCCTTAAACAGATATGAGAGCAAAATAAGTATAGTAATCATTAATGTATTACCTGTGTATTTGAATATTGTAAACCTAGATAGGCCTTAGACTCAGTCTAGTACTAAATGAAGACCTTATGTAATGTATAATTTCTACAGTACAGTGATTGTACTGAAAACTGAATGTTTTTATCATCTTTGTTGCTTTTCATGATATTTATAATTATTCTTTGTATATCCCATAACTGTAGGAATGTTAGTATCCTCCAGCTATGTAATTTCTATGAAACTGTGTGGTCAATAAGAAGCATTAGGCTTAAGCAGGAACCCTGACCAGAGGTTTAAGAACAAGATCAAATTTTATGTTCAAAACCTCAAATGACATCATTCTGTGAGTCTTTAAGAGACACATGATGTCTCTCTTAAGAGAGAGTCTCTGTTTAAGGGAGTCTTTGTTTAAGGGACTCTCCTCACTGATGCAAATCAGTCAGAGACCTTGTGTTCTTGGTAACGTGGATATAACTGATTAACACATGTCTAGGTGGGTCAGAGCCTTACAGGTTATTTACTGAAAAGTCCCAGTTTCTTCTAATATAAAGTATTTGTGAGCTTTGTTGGTAGCATAGTTTGGAAAGATTGAATCTCACAAATCAAACATAAGCCTTTCGTCTTGCTTATTATTGTGGGTAGATGTGATAGTTAGTAATTCTCTTTTTTATTAAGAATAAGCTTTTGTATCTCTAAATGGATGTATCAAAGCAGAAGAGAAATTATTTAAGTATCTGTTGATGCCTACTAGTGGGTAATTCTGTATACTAATTAGATGCCTTTAAATGTTCAGGAGTATATTAAACTATAAGTTTCAATATGTCAGTCCTAAATGATATTTTACCAGCCCACAGAAAATAAATGTTGCGGTGTAGGATTTTCAGATAACTTGATGGATTGAGATACCTCTTTCTCTAACCAATATTTTAATTGCTGAGTTGCAATAGGATTGACTACATCTGTTCTTTTTTGCCTTTTACCTGCAGTGGCAATGCTCTTCAGGAAGAAGTTTATGTAAGCTAAGTAGCTCACAGTTTTAAATTACCAAATTATTTTTTCCCATTCATCATTATATGAATAATTTAATAAAATAGTCAAGTTGTATAATTTAAACAATTCCCTCATACTACACCTTGTATACTGCTAACACAAGAGGAAAAATAGCCCACGATGGCTCTGAATGATGCACTGATTCCCCAGGATCCAGATTTGTCTTGCTTTGTATTCCTGTTTCATAACTTGGAAAAAATGAACAGTTGATTGTTTTCCTCCAGATTTTTGATTGGAGAGTTGAAAGTCATGAGTTTTGTAAACCTTACTATGCAGGAGAACTGGATGAATTACAGTGAGCAGAACTTCCATAGACACCTACAGTTTTGGAGGTTCAGTAGAGATAGAGGAAAGTAGAGATGAAAGTTATATTCCTTTCCCCAGATTTATTACATACACACGTGGATGGATATATTTATTGTGTTGCTAGATATTTTCCTTCAAATTCCTGAAATGTCAAGAAATCGGATGATGTAGAAATTATTTTAATCAGAATTAAGAAGTTTATTATAAAGGTAAAGTAATTAATAGGTTTTGGTCTATTTTAAATACCAGCAAGCTTGTTCATGGACTTTTCTTTGGACAGGTTCATCTTTCACCTCTAGTCTTTTGTATGGCTTCTTTTTCTAGTCTTGTAAAAAAATGACAGAATCATGATGGCAACCCTTCATATCTTTATAATTTGAAATATTTCAGGAGCAGAAATTAATAAGTTAATGATGTCTAGATAAGTTTATCCCTTGTTGCTTTCCTACCGGAGCGCTTGGCTAACCGCCTGTAAAACATTCCTTAAATTTCAGGGAGTACAGTTTCAATTGAGATGTTGAGAGTTTTTCTTTCAACCTTTTCCAACACTTATCTGGATCATTTTGAAAGAGAAATTGCAACACTGAAATGCATGGAAATACAGGAATAGAGCAATTGTACTTATAAAAATAAATCACACCCGCATGGTGTGGAATGTATTTCATTGCTCAGGGAAGGTGACTGCAGAGAAGGAAGAATCAAAGATGCTGATGGTGCAATATGAATCACATCATGGACAATGTTATTAGAAAGCCTGAATTTGCCATGCAAAATCTGTTTGAATTGGCACAGTATTTTCAGTGCTCAGCCTTTCTTATCTTGAGAGGTAAGTTAATGAGACAAATTCTGAGGTGGGGAACAGCATCTCCTAAGCTACAAAAGCCACTGAGGGTGAAGTTTCCCTTCCTACATAAACAGAGGCCCTGGGATGGGGAGAAGAAATCCCTTATTCTAGTAAGCAACATCTCTGATTAGTAAGGCACTTGTCCCAGCTATATCCAAGGCAGGAGTGTAGTTCAGGCTAATGTGTGTTATCATTTTTGAATGAGTTAAACTGTGGACCTGACAACATTTTTTCTGTGGATTTTAAGAGTAATTTTGTTCCATGAAGAGAATTAAGGAGATGTCTGTAGTAATGGCATTATCTCTTTTGTCTATATCACTGTGTGTTGCAGAAAATTTTATTTCTGTTAGCAGTATGTTAATGCCATTAATAGTAATATTAGCATTGTTGTAGGGTTGACAGATAGAAAAATAACTTCACAGTAAGTTTAATGGCAGTGAAACTGTAGGGATTTCCCCCTTTTTCCTGTAGTTCCATGTTAGTGTATGGTTTCAGAGCAATTTTAAGAAGTTGCCATGCACTGGAGCATTATCATGATATTTTCTAAGATCCTGGGCTTTAGCTAACTTCATTTAGCTGCTGATACTTGGGTTTTCTTTAAATGTGATCTAAATTGGTTTCATAAGATCAAAAATGCTTGGAGGAAGGACTATATCCTACATGTAGTTTATAGTTTCAGTCTCTTTACTGGTTATTCATATCTCAGTGCATATACCCACAACCTCCAAATTTTGCTGAAGAAGTTCAGAAAAGGATCTGGAATAAGAATTTGTAATTGCAATAAAAATACAGTAATAGTAATATTATACATATATATATGTGTGTATATATATATAAACTGCATTTTCAGAATGGTTTTCAGTGTGTTCTGTCCATATGATTCACAAATTATTTACAAATTAGGGTTCAATTTTATAGTGTTGCATGTAACACAGGTATGGTGAGCTCTGCAGCAGCAGAATTGTATCTCTATGCTTTGAGGATGTGGCTAATATATTATCACTAGGCACTTAAGTTTTTTTGAAAATTATTTAGAGATCCTCTTAGTATTATGATTTCACTTCTCGCTTTCTCAAATGTTTCCTTCAACATGCTTTTGTTGGCTTCTCCTACCTTACCCTTCAGAGAAAATGAAATAGATTAAGGAGAGGCTTTGTTTTAGGTAATTTTTCATATTGCAGTTCTTAAGAAATTGGTCAAGTGTCTTGGGCATTACATCATGAAGAATAACTAGTGTATCTTATCTTTTTTTAAAAATCTTTGTTGGAGGTTAATTTTTCTATGTTGTATCAGTCTTCAGGGAAGGTTTTTCCAAGTTTTTCCTATTGTTAATTTTGTTCTAACATGAACCTGAGTGTAGATCACTATCTCCTTACTTGAATTTTATATTATCTTTTGGAAATGAGATTTGATACTCTGTAAAATTTTTAGATAAGAATTGTTAATAGAAAAGCAATGAAGAGAGCAAAGGACAGAGTGTGACTCTTTGTCAGGCACCACTGCCATACTTTTGTATATTACAATGCAAAAAATACTTTCCTGTGTGCAGTGACATTTCCTACAAGGCAAAGGAATGAATAAAGTAATGACACGGGACAAGATTCTGGTCTTTCCTGTTCTGTACCAAGAAAATAATTTAAAGATATCTCTTCTTTCAGTCTTGGAGATAAGATGAAATAGCTGAGACAAAGAAACACTCTGAGAGATTATTTTACAGGTTCATGCAGTGATAAATAACCAAGGTTATTGTGGCACCTTCATTTCAGAAATAAGACTTTTATATGGCATGTGGAATCAGATTTATCTAACAGTCTTGGCACGTGCTCATAAAGGAGAGACTGTGAGATCAAATGTCTGAAGAATATTACGCTTTCTAAGCTTTAGAATATATGCAAGACTTTGTGGTTTATTTAATCGAGCTTGTCATGTGGTTTCTGGCTGAACTTCTTGATAAATCACGGAACATCTGATCACAAGTTCTCATCCTGGTAAAAAGATCTATTTGACCTTTTGATATTGGATATTACTAATAAGAGTATTCTTTTGGAGGCTGTAGATGTTCTGCAACGAGGTTAGAATACCTGGCGTAACACCAAATTTTTTTAGGTTCACAGAGTAAATGTATTTGAAGTCCTATTATACAAATTATTTTCTTTCCCCTCAGATCTAGAATTAAAATGGTGCTGGACTTACTTACTTGCCAAACTAATAGAATTAATTTTGCAAAATATTCTTGCATTATTTTTTTCAGGCAGTTTTCAGGCAAACTCCTAAGCAGAGATGGCTTATTCTACTTAAGGTTTTTTTTAACAGTGTACCTTTGCATTTATACTCTTCTTAGGTACAGTTATTTCTATGTTTATTTTTTTATAAGCTGTAACTATATGACTGTACTCAAGTCCAAATTGTAATTTCTGCTCACCTTTTTGTACTGCTGTTAAAAGAAGTACATTTTTTATTTGCTGGTATTATTTTTTTTTTTTTCGGGGGGGAAATCTGCTATAAAGGAGCTGTGAGGCAAGCTGCTCACTGAACAGTCAAGCTTTGGCTCATTCAAGCTAGTTTGCACACATTCCAATTTAAGCAGATCCTGGAATAATCTGGCAATTATTCCAGCAACAGACTGGCGAGACTGCTTGGCTATCATTCATGAGCACAGCCTTTCCTCTGATAAACTGTAGCCTAGTTTGGATGAGAGTTTTAACCTGGAGCTGTTCTAATCTGATCTGCCTGGTTTAAAAGCTTAGTAAAACAGCTTTGCCTTCCCAAACTCCCTAAAATTAGAAATGTTTGAACTCGAGGTATTGATATGCTGCAAGTGAAAACATTCTCTGGCAGGAGTTAGAAGCACTGCAACTCTGAAAGGACAGGGATTATCACAGGTTTCTGCTTTTAATTTTCTATAATCCATTAAAAGTTAAGGAAGAAAATCAACTTAATGGCTAGCCAAGTCAATTTAAAAGATAATCTATTGGAGTAATTCAGATACTTCCTTTTGTCATTAGAACTTTGATTATTTTTCCAGTCATTTCATCTATTATTAGCCACAATCAATCATGAAGGAGAAACTGATGAATAAGGTATTTGGGAGTCATAGACAAAAAGAACTTTGTAAGAACCTATGAACTTAAAAAAACCTGAGTATTCAGCAGAGCATGTACTTTAAAAATCTTTCAAAAACTTGTTGATTCAAAGTTTTTCTATGCCCTACATTACTTGACCCTTTCTTGCTTTCACAGATATTTTAGCTCATTAGAAGGATGCTGCTTAGCCATGTACCTCTCTTATCTCTAAAACTAGTTCAAGTGGAATGGAGATGGCTGATTTCTGCAAAGCCAGAAGTGTTACATTCTGTATGTAGAGCCAGAAAACTCCCTGGCTTGGTCTTAGAGTTTCTATGATCACCCTATACCTTCTGGAATGCATTTGTAAGAGCCCTTACAGTATGTAGTGTTTTCTGTTTCCTTTCAGCTCTGATGGTGGCTGCTAATAAGTAAGGTAGAGCAATAGAAATAATGTTTTAAAGCAAGATATGAAATCTCAGATTGTATTCTTTTGTGGCTGTTAAAGTCTCTTGTATTGACATTTTCTTGGGTTTTTTAACTTGATTGGAAACTGACTGAAAACCAAAACTAGGGGTTTCTATTTCTTTGTCACACAGTCAGTCTGAAATTTTGGTTATGATACATGATCAGATTTGTTATCATTTTAATATAGACAAAATTTTCATTTGAAACTGAGGAAAGTTTTTAAAGTTAGTGCATTGATAGATGTTTTGTGATATTAAAAATATTTGTCATTACTCTGTATAAGGATTATTGGAGTGGCATTTTCAAACTGCAAAGGCAAACTTGTGGTGACAAAGCAGCATACTGCAGGTATACTACTAGAAGTAAGACAGGGCATTGTCTTAAAAATAGATTCTGTCTTTCCACATCTCCTTGTCATGTTCATTTGATATCCAAATGAATTGAATGTTAAATGAAAAACAAAGTGAGCAATTACTAGAATAGAAGACAGTTTATATCTGAAGGAAGAACAGAATGACAGCTAATAATGGCATTTGAACAATTTTTCTCCCTTTGCTTTTTTTCCCCTGATTTGCCCTGTAAGGTCACTTTCAATCATTTTTGCTATGTAAGGGTCAGTCATTTGGCAATTCTAGGTTTCTAAATTGTATGGAAATATTTTTAGAATGCTTGCCACTGCATAAAACCAAAATGTTAATGGCTTCACTAAGTCAAATTAAATTTTAATAGCCATGGTTTAATTTTTCTTACAGCCCATTCACATCCTTTAAGCAGCATTAAATGTGATTCAGTTGTCTTCTAATATCACAGCTGACCTGAATAGCCTTTTCAATTAGACTTTTAGATGAAGTAGATCTGATACATTCTAAATAAATAAAGATCTCTTTTTATTGGTTAAATGCTGATATTCACAGCTCATTTAATCCATTTATAGAGAAGCAATGTCAAAAGAAGAACTTTTTTTGTGTAATGCTAGTGATAATGTGCAGAGATGAGACAAAAAAATTCACATCTTTGTTTTGTCAGTGAATAGAAATTAAGGAAGAGGAACTCAAAGATTTATTTAAGTCTTAAGAAAAATGCGTGACTGAGAAGTGATGAAAATTATTTGACAAGAAGTCACACATTAAAAGCATTTAATGAAATGGTGTGAAGAATAATCAGTGAACAATGCACATTCCCCTCAGAAATTTATTCTGAGATCTTACAAATAATCTAATATCTAAACAGTAGATGTCCAGTGTTTTTAAATTGGTTCATTCTTTGCTAATGCAAAATGTTTTAATTTAATCTTTTCATGGATTTAGTGTTTGCAACATAGTATGCCTTTTACTTATACAGAAAGTAATAGAAATTGTTAGAAATCTACCATAGTTTGTTCAAAAGCATCTTTGATGTTTCCATAGTTGTGTTTGATGTTTGTTCTCATTTTTGGATGACAGTATCTCAAAACCTTCACTACGTAACAGAGAAGAGTCACTGTGATAAAACTTTCTCTGTGTATGAGGGCAGGCATGGGGGAAGGGACTTCTGGATTTACTGCTCAGCATGGGATACAGCAAAAGCCATCTGGGTGTCTGATAGAAAGCTGGGCTGGCTGGTTTGGGCTGTGCATGTGTCCTTTCCTGTGGCTTTGCTTATTGAAATGCAAGAGAATGGTGTTATTAGCTAGAGTGGATTTCAGCACTGAGTTCAGTTTTGCCATTTTGGTAGCTCGTGTGAGTGTCAGATTATAACTAGCAGCTAACTTGCTTTCTCCTGATGTGAAGTCCCAGCTCTGAAACAAATAGCAATCTCTCATGACGGCTGGCTCATTAGACCCACCTAAGTGGAAAGGAGCAGTGACAGCTGTCAGTACGAATTACAGCACTCCCAGCTCCAAACTGCAGTGGCTTCTGCAGTGCCATTCCTTAGGATACTATACCATTAGAATTGCAAAAATGCAAAAATGGATTTTGCATTATTTACACAATTTTTGCCAAAGGGAATGTTTTGAAAAGTTATAAGAGGGGTATGATACAGTTGTTTATAGTCCCACTATATCAATTAAATGTATTTAATAATGCATATTATACTGACCATCCCCATTTTAAAAGGTTAGCAATAAAAATTGTGGGTTTTATTATGCTAGGTTAACTGAAAAGTGTTCATTCATCATTTTAGAACAATTAGCATATGCAGTGATGGCTACTATTTGCATTATGGAAATTAAACATGTAAATTACTAAGTTCTGGTATGACTTATCTTAAAACCACTTCTCTAGTGTTTTGGGAGCTGCTTTGCCCTTCCTCAAACACAATTCTTTCAATATACAAGTACATAATATTCAGTGAGCATAAAAGATGTATTAAATTAATTCAGAAAAGGGCTTTTGCACACGACACAGGCACTGGTGCTGAGACAGTCTGAATAGGACACCACGTCATACAAAACAAAAAGTCACATCAAGTCTGCTTCAGGTATTATTATAATATGTAATCTGAGGCTGAGGCAGGGAGGCAGGTTGCATGGTACAAAGCATGTACTAAAATTGATTTATCAGTATAATTTAATAAGCTAGAAAACCTGCTTCCTGCATAAGGGTTGAACTGTTGCTCTTTGAATGTTCTGGTAGTTTGGGAATAGATTAGTATGATATGTCATGGGGGAATAAAAGCTCTTATGATTAAAAAAGAAGCTGTACAAATAATAGGTACCTAACATGAAAATGTCCAGAGGTGTATTCACAGACTGAAAGGGCTTCATTTTTAAACTCTGTAGAAAGGACAAGCAATTCTTTACACTAAAAACTTGTGCAAGATCGGTGATGGTAACCATAGGACTATTCTGTAGCAGAATCATATGTGCTGCAGTGAATTTGAAGTGCATAAGACAGGACTCAAGCAGTTGCCAGACTTGTTCTTTCTTGTGCTACTGATATTAGGCATATTGCATAGGAAATATGATAAAGGGAGAATATGAATAAGTAATTTCAACTAACTTTTGAATTTTATTATATGCTTCATTATGCATAAGAGTCTAAATTCTGTGAAGATCTGATTCATTCTTTCTGTAATTTTATCTTAGTGACTTTTCAGTGATGTTTGGTTTGTTAGTTGGTTTTGTATTTTTCTTTTTAGTTCTAGGGGATAAGAGAATTTGTATATTGCTGTTTGGGAAGAGGTATTGCAGGCCTAAATACACCAACAGTGTTATTAGAACAGCTGTTTGTCCAGAAAATAAATTAGTGAATGAAGTGAATCATACATTTATGTTTAGGGTTACTTGTAATATATCCACCAAAATATTTATGAGTATTGTTTGTTTCCTGTGAAAATTTTCAATTCTCAATGAAGAACTCTGTGGAAGCATAATTCTTTTCCTTGTAGGGGCTATAATTAAAATGTTTCTTTTTCTTTAGCATAATGAATTTTCTAGTCATAATTTCTCTTTCATGATTAGCGTCAGCAATAGAAATTTCATACTGATGTGGTATAATTTCATTTAAAGACAAGGGAATCTGGAAGAGGTAGTCAGGGGCACAGAAACCTCTGTGAAACATCACAATGCCTTTGCAAGATCACCAAAATATTTTGATTGAGGTTTTAGACAGCAAATTGAATTGACAACTTGTATTAAAACATTTCTGTTTAATTTATTTTCAACTGCCCACCTAAATCCTTTTGCTTTTTCTCATTTTCTTGGCCAGCTCTACTAAATCCTCACTGTGAATAATAGATGGAGTGATTAGAGAGAGAATAAACAATCAACTATAATTATCACTCAGTATTTGTAGCAAAACCAAATGTTTCAAGTCGTTAGCGAGGGTTTTAAAAAAAATGTTGGCGTTTTTGCCTTTCACATGGATATTATGGGGAAGCATCATATTTTTGAAGTACTGCTCTGAAGAGTCACAATAATTGGAGAGTCTCTTAGAGACATTTGACATGAATTCAGCTAATTCCATGCATTGATTTCTGAAATTCTCAGCCAGTGAATTTAAATGGATCAATTTTAATACTTAGGCCAAGAAGTATGTTCAAGTATAATATTTAAACCATACTACTTGAAAAGTATTTTCCATGTGGAAAATGGAATGGATGCATGCAAAGTATCCTACAAGTTGTCTCACAAATAAACATCTGTAAAGTAAAATATATTCATGATACTGCATAAAACTTTTAAGTAAAAAATCTTCTAAAAGTTATAGGGCATTAGGTACAAGGAAGGCTCTGAAGATAGTGGAATATACTCAGGAAAAGATGAAGTAGCAAGATTAAAAAAAGAGGAGATTTCAGATAAAGTAGTAAGATAAAAGAGAAACATAAAGCACAAGAGGTCAAATCAAAGCTATACATGGCTTTGATGAGATGGAGATGCCTAGTTTGATAGAGAGTTCTTTTCCTTACATGTTATCTATAAAATAGTTTCATCGGGGTTCACCTGCTAAGAAGAGGATTCTTTACAAAATCGAGGCTGCTCAAGGTGGGAATGGAACGAAGAGAGACAGAACAATTGGCTTTGTAACACGAAGAGACAGAAAGTGACTGAGGAAAGAAAGTGACATTCTTCCTAAAGGAAAATCAAATCAAAACCCTGCATAAAGGGTAATTGAATCAAAACTCTGGCAGCAGTCCTAGACTAAGTTCACAGCAGTAAGGTCAACAGTAAGGTAGCATTAATAAGCTAAGAATAGGGCTTGGTTTTGATTAAGAGGCTTAATTAATGTGCTAAGACAGACAGAATAGCGCTAATTAATAATGCTTAGCCAGCTTTCTCTTAGCCATATCTCAGTGCACCAGGAAACAAGGGTCTATTTCTTGTTTTGTTTCATACAATGGTACTTAAGCATCTCTTACCTCTGAACTGCAATGTCTGTGCATAAGTGATTCAGGACAGAAATAGAAATGATTTAATACATTTTGTCTTGTGTGCAGTCTTTCTTGGATGTGTGTTTTCTTTGAGAAGTTTCTGATGCCTCGGTGTTTTGGAGTATACTTCCTACTATTAATATGCTTTAGTCGTAAGTCTCAGGACATTTGTGGCAGCGATGAAGTTGTTCTGAAAATTTTGCATTCTCCTGGTGAACAGTTACTGTGACAAACAATAGTGTTCTGTGGTTTCACCATGTGCAAAAGAAGTTTTGCAGGCTCAGATGAGAGGTGGTTCAGAGACATGCTGAAATGCCTGACGTTAAGAGTCAAGAGAACAAAAATCAGTTTTAATTACACTACATATTGTACTTTGCCACTTTTTTCTATGTTTTCTTTCCCAGGTACATGGTTTGAAAGCAGGACATTTATAGCAGAGTTTTCTTATTGCTGATAGACTCTTTAGCAGGAGTCAAAGTTTGTTGTAGACTGGTTAGTTGCTCTAAAGATGGTTGACAGCACAAGTTTAGAATGATGTTTTTCTGTCAGATAATCATGAGAAAAGCTGCAAACATTGGTGACCTTGCAGCTAGGGGATACATTTTGCAGATCCCTGTGAGCAAGAGTAGCCACAACATTTTAATTAAGTGTGATGTGATGTGATCTTGCTGGTGGTGTGGTGACATGGTAACAAGGAGGTAGCTGCTTGTTAATTTTTTTTCTTTTTTTTGTTACAATATGAGTCAGACAGGATATTCTTCTAGACAGATAACAAGGAAAAGACTAGAAGTATTTGCAATGAATCATGTATGAAAGGCATGAAAGAAAATATATAGTCAGAAATAGTCCTTTCAGTTGCTTTCAGTTAGTTTGGAAGTGGTGGAATATATTATGGATTGTTGCTGTACTGTGGGAGAGGTGGATGGAAATGTTTCAGGCAATCTTTTTGATGAATGGAAAATCAGCATTAAATAGCAGCAAAACCTGATATGATAGACTTGGTTATAATCATAAGCTGTGATAACTATTCTTTCATACTACTAGGGGCTGTCTTGGAGAAAAAAAAAACCAAATCCATTAAAGCTTTGTGGATTGCTTCTTCTCATGTATGTGCTTATAAACTCATGCTAGTTCATAAAGTAATTTGTACCTTGTAAAGCAATTTTAACCTTGTGTGCTTTATCTTGTGCTGTTGATCTAGGATGGCAGAATAGTTTCCTTTTATCTTGGCATATCTTACACCTAGACATAGGTCTAGTGGATAAACACAAGGAAAATACCTGATTATTTGGTCCTGTTGAAATGGTTATGTGTCCAGTTGCACCAAATTTGTTCACCTTAGTGATAATATAATCATTGGCTGTAATATCCAATGGAGATGTTACATAGTGGATATAATATCCTTATTTCATTGCTGTTTATGAAAATGCCTTGATGTTGTTATAGTATGCATTTGTATCACTACAATAAATGGTGCTATACCCACACTTAGCCAATGTAGATTTTCCCCTCACCACTGTTATCTTATAAATGAAATGTGAACAACCCATCTGACTGTTCTTGCTGGAAGGTTGGTGGGAGCTTGGACTTGGATTTAAGTTGAATCATGACAAAATAGGGGGTCACTTTCAACTGATTATTTGAGAAATTCAACTGGCAAGAAATGGTGACCCAGGGAATGCATCTTCACATTTCATTTGAATATTAAAATACATACCTATATTGAAGAGACCCTTGAAATGTCTCATTACCTGAGGTCACAAAACTGCAGATTGAAAAAGTCGGGATTGTTTCCAGAAAGAAGTCAGAACAAGAATACAAGAAATATGATATGTCTTGTTCTTTGAAAGACTCTGAAAATATATGGCTAGAGCTTTACAATATCTGGATCAGGATGAAGGGAACAGAGAGAAGAACTCTTAAGAAGCTACATTCTCAAACAGACAGACTATTTCCTTGCCATGGTTTGGGAATTAAGGAAGTTGGTTAGTAATAATCAGAGAAGTTTTCAACCTAGAATTAAATTGACTAAGTGAACTTCATGAGCTCCTTAAGCTGATGGAGAATCACATCTTGAAGCAGAGCAAGGGAATTTTGTAAAGGAGGGGAACAAGATTTCACAATGGAGGGATTTACTCAAGTTAGAAGTTAGATTTAATGACAGGCTTGTCCACACTTTAAAAGGCTTTTCTGGTATACCTATACTTGTAGAATTTATTGGCATCCTTTCTCTGTGGAGCTGCAGTGTTCCTTTGATAGCATAGTTTAAATGATTTTCTGAAATGGAATAGCCTGTTTTGGCCCAAAGGATGTAACTATTTCAGCTTCAGGGAGCTGCTGGCAAGCAGTGTACGTTCACACCGCACAGCTATCCTGGCAAACCACTATGTAAACCAAATAGACAAATTTAAATTTCAGTTTCTGTCTCTATCAAAGTCTAGTGCTCTAAGTGTATCCCATAGGTTAGGGGTAAAGTCGTCCTCCCTTAGACAAAATTAGTAGATTACACAATCCAAATTAGCTATTGAAAGGGAAGGGTCTCATTTTCTCTGCATTATTCCTCTGTAAAATTCCCTACCTACCTTACTTGCTGTCGGGGTAACTACTGCTGCAAGTACAGTTATTGAAAATCTGTATGTCATCTCAGTCCTGGAAAAATTTCACTGTTCACTCTAAAAATTTGAGCAAGTGAGAAATTTTCTTAAATCTAATCAGATTGTACATGTGTTTAAAATTTAAACTGTGCATACTTTTTATAAGTACTTCAGTAAAACTTGGTGGAAAGGCTAGACTCAAATTCATCATGTTGCAGCTGTCTGCTGGCAGCTACACAAATGTTTAAATGTGTTATATCCCCTTTGATGGGATAGATTGATAAAATACCTTAAAGTAATCACAACCAAAGTATAATTACACATATCGCTCCAAAATGCCAGAATTCAAAATTTGTCTTCTCATGTCTTTGTCACTAACCCAAATGCTTGAACAATTACCTACACTCCTTGACCATTATACTATCAGCTCAAGCAGAAGTGTTAGTCCTATTTCATGTTAGAATTTCTGAAAGATGTCTTATTTCTGGTTGTCTCCCACCCCTCTCCCCCCCACTGTGGATGCAAGCAATCTATTTCTCAGTTCAAGGAATTTTAATAGAAAAACTGTCATGTTTAAGTAACTTCCAGTACAGCTGAGCAGGAAGCAAATAGAAACCTTTATTTTTATGGTAGGTTGATTCTATGGAATGTCCCATCACTGCCAAATAAGTGAAACCCAGGCTCAACATTTAATATCATTCAGGCATTCTGAAAATGCATATTTCCTTCCTCACGTGAATATTAATATTGTCTTCTAAATTGTTTAAAGAGAATGCTTTGATTTTTAGAAGTGCCAAAGTTGACACCCATGAAAAAGGACTTTTTGATGAAAGTTTCTGTGACAAAGGATATGTTAAAGGAATAAGCCTTTTGAAACACTCAAAAGAATTAGCTAGAGAGAATTAAAATGGATTGGGTTTGAATTCACGTTTTCAATCTACTGCCAGAAAGCTTCAGGACAAATTGTTGCTATAAGGTTGATAATGTTGCTAAAGTATCAGTATAGAAAAATAACTTTTACCTTCTTCTTGAAAATGAAATACTCTATCTTAACTATAAACTTATATATATATATTTATGAGAGTCTGAGTAAGTAAAATAAAAATATAATTCTGAAGCAAGTAATTTTGTCTTGGACAAAATAATCTAAGCTAGTAAATGGAAATCGCCTTAGCTGCAAAATAATTTTTTTCCTGGTTGCAAATAAAAGGTGTGACAAGTCATTTAATGAAAACACTTTTAAAATATACACCTTTCATAATTAATAATGCAGACTTTTGTTTACTTATTTCAGGAAATAATTTGAATGCAGCTGACCATTCTGGTTTTTCTACTGCATTGTTATTGATGTTGAAGAGATCACTAGGTTATTGTTCTAGCAACATATCTCACTTAACTGAGGTTTTGGTTTGCAACTAAAGCTTTTTGCAGTGTGACACCTGAGAGGCTTATGCACCAGTTGAGATGGAAGCAAAAACCTGGAAAGCTTTCTGACTTTTAAATCTAGAATGTCAATGCACTGCAAGCATTCCATCCTGCCTTTAGGTATTTGGAGTACATATATAATCTGTAACCAGGTCTGGCCAAATTTCTTCTCTGGAAGAACACCAGCAGAATATGGACAGTGCACCTGAACTGGTCTTGAAACAAAGTAATATCTATGCATAATGGATAATCCAGATCTGGAAGGATCCAGTGCTCTCCTAGTTTGTGGGAGTCTGTCCTGGAAAGTGCCAGTCACCAATTACCTCCAAAGATAGAAGCCCTAAAAACCTTTACCTTCTCTTTCATCCTCTCATATTAATTTATTTTTGGACAGATGTAGAGGTAATTTCCTTTACTTTCCTCTTGTAGTGGTTGTTGCTGTTGTTTTGTTGGTGTTGTTTTGTTTATTTGGTTGTGTTTGATTGATTTTGTTTTTGTTTTGTTTGTTTGTTTTTTTGGGTTTTTGGTTTGCTTTTTTTTCCCCCTGAAGTACATAATACTCTGATTATACAACAAAATATTGAGCATTTGAGTACACTGATCTCTTAGGTATTTTAAATTGGAAGTAGTTGAATTTCCTTGTCTCCCAGTTCGCATAATTCTCAAGTTGTCTTTAAGGCTTTTAATTAGGCCAGAAGAAACTAGGTACCTCAGGATGTCTGAGCAGGTCTAGACTGAGATGCCTGCTCTTATAAATAATAAAAAACATATCTTCTCTCCAGTCAAGTCTGATTTCACAGTACTTACTATATGTTTGAATATGTTCTTTTTTCCTGCATGTTTCAGAATAATTAAAATTTGTACAATTACTAATAACTAAGGATGCTCTACCACTGTCTTACAGGCTGTTTCTTAAGAGTGAGAAAGCTTGTTTCCATGGAATGTGCTTACAGAAGAGTTCACACGTGCAAAACTAGGTGGATGTTTTAAGACTAAATTCATTTGCATACTTCACATTTCAGCTGAATAGATCAGATCCCAAATCCACATCAATACATATTGGACTGTGTATCTTTTTCAAACACTGTTGAAGTGGTTTTGTTTTGTCATTGATTGGCACTGGGCAAAATCTGTTTATGCAGGAAGTTTCTATGATGTCATTTGAAATGCTTGATTGAAATTAAGTGTGATTTAAAGGATTTGCCAAGACAAAAACAAAACTTCAACAATGTATTTCATGACTTTAAATAAAACTGTGACAGATTGGTATGGTACTTTTCATAAGCTTTAAAACTTGAAATTTCATGGACAACTTCCAGGTACAATTATGCTATTTATATGAAATTTAGACAGCACTTGCAGTGATTCAAAGCTTAAGCATAGTTTTGTTTTTCTTAGTGGAATAGTGAATTTGCTCCAAAATAGAGGATTCAGAGAGGCTAAAGCTGTTAGCAACAAAAAATCATCTTATGTGCAAGCCAAAATTGATAACTATTCAGCATAATTGGTGACAGCCATGTTCAGGCAGCAATAGAAGACAAGGAATGAAGGATGGAAGGAAGACAAATATACTTGTTTGAGTGACTGTTTTTAACAAATCTGAAGTTAAGGTTGGAGAGAAGTAGTTTCAGCATGTGAATAACAGGTGGCCCTCATCAAGATAATGCATACAGAAATAGGTAAATCACTTTGTTTTTAATATTTTTGTTTGTGGTCAATTTTTTTTAAATCAGTTCTTCAAATTTCAAGTTCCATTCAGATTTTCATGTTGTTCCACGACTATGGTTTTTATAGATGCTAGTGTATAAGAGAATCCTTACACAGACTTATTTTAAACAAAATACCCTTTGAAACAACAATTTGGCTAAAGGTCCATAGGAGGCAATATATAAACACACCATTCATTGTTTTCACAGGGCAGGGAAATATTTTCAGGGTTTTGCATAGAATATGTTTAACACATTAAATAATTTCAAGAAATAAAACAATTAAATAATTTAAGTGCAAATGATCTAAGAAATATTTCTAAGGTCAAGTTTAGCTACACTGGTCATTTAAATTCCTCAGTTGAATAACTGTTTTCTGATCTTTTCCTTTTATTGCATTAATTAAATATCTGTTAAAGCAAAACTTATCATCGTAACATGAGAAGGAGTACCTGAGTGTCTTGTATTCTGAGAAATGTCTGAGTTTCTTTTGGGTCATAAAAGATACAGTCAAACATAGCATGACAAACTTTGGTCTTTGAAAGTGCATTTAATGAGACGAGGTGAGTGCCATGCATTACTACCATTTTTTTTTTTTTGAGGCAATGTAGTCACTGAGGGTGAAATTATGTTTCAAATAAATGTAAGTGCCACTGCACAGGTTTTTCACTGGCTCTCTTCACTTCAGTGAATTCTACCCTCAGAACAAAACTTGTAGAAATAACCAGTGATGTGGTCCCTCTGCTGCAGCGGATAATGCTCCTTTTTCCTGATTTGATATAAGATCTTTTAAGTAATTAATTCTCTGCATTTTTAGGTCTTTCCCTAAAAGATTTCTTGAACAGAAGGTACTGTTGCAGATGCACAATAGGTAACAATAGGTAACAGATGCACAATAGCAGTGATATCCTGCTGAATAAATGAGAAACCAAAAATGCTAGCTTTGTGTATCCTATATTGAAGCTGTATTCCCCTATGCTGTCTAGCAAGGTTTATGATCCTAAAGGGAAAGGATTAGAAACCCAATGCTGCTTCATTGCAGAGTTGGATTAACTTCAAAAATAAAATAAATATGTTCCACAGCCATGGAAAATGGGTTCTGCCTCCAGTGAATTAGAATTACTGTTACACTGGGCAAGAAAAATAGCATTTTAATGAAGTGTCCACCCTCAAGCACTTCTTTTAGAGAAGATACTTGCGAATCTTTGCCAAATACTTACATAGTTCAGCTGGGTTTATGTTGAATTACTTGGATGGGTGAAGAAGCTGCTATATGCTACCTTTGGCAAGTCAAACCTTTGTAGAAGCCTGATTTATAGCTGCCCAGGGGAACAGTTCTCAGTTTTCACTATGGGTTTTTTCAGACAGTGTAACCGAAATTATTCTATTCTTAAATTAGTGGGAAAAGTAATTCTGCAGACAAAGATATGACAGCAATTTTTTACCCACAAATTCCCTCAAAATGAATTAGGGTAGTTCTCGTAACCGTATGGTATCTTCTCAGTTAAATATATCATTATTTCAGTTTTAATTTTAATTGTCTTTGCTAGTGGCAAAATTTATTTCAGTTGATTTAATTAGATTATTACTATTTTAGACATTATCCAGCATCCTATTAAACCATCTTACAGATATTAACAGTGCTCCAGAAGAGCACTGTAATGAACAATCAGGGAAGAATTAGCCCTCAAGGGGCAGGAATCCCAGAATTTCCTTTGATATAGAATAAAAACTCTCAGTTTTGATTTAGAATTCTGGAAATATTCAACTCAAAGTTTTTATCAGCTGGTGCAAGCCAAGTGCAGTAGGTTGACTCAAAGGCTGGGCCTTGAACTCAGCTATAAAATGTTAGCACAAGTATCTTCCCACACTGGCAGTTTTCATCTCCACAGGTGGTTTTCTTTTTTGTACCTTACCACCTATATGGCATTAGAAAGAAAAGGGAATTAATTTTGACACTGACTGGGAACCACTAGTGTCAAACTGCCTTTAAAGGCAATTAGGATCTAATTCAAGTAACAACCAGAAGAGCAGAAATTATCTGCAGAAGCTCAACCCATATCTATCTTCTATGGAGCCTTGATCAGATCTTAGTTTATTATTTTCCTCACTACTTCAGGCATGCTACTTTATATCTAAGAAGCAGGTTCTGGCTGTGTTGGTATTCACTGGATCAGGGGTATAACAAACCACTGCCATAGATGCTTGCAGTGTTAAGATGTGGAGCAGTCTTCTTGGTTATTATTTTTTAATAACCATGCTCAAAATTGTCGTGTAGTATTTGTAATTAATTTTTGCAGGTAATCTCTACATCTTTCTCATCCTACTTACTACCCTGCTCTTCACTAGAAGGCTTTCCCTGAGTTTTAATTCTGGAATCTGAGCCATCTATGACTCTTAAAACTCCAAATTTAAGGAAGCATAATATGGCTTCATGTGCTAAATAGTAAAGATGAGTGTTCTGTCTAACTGGATGAACTATAAAATGTCATCTTGCTTTAGGCATCCTCATTGATCTTATGCCTTTGTCATGTTTAAGGTGGGGATCAAGCACGGAGAACAAATGAAGCTGATGCTAGAGTTTGGCATGTTTGAGAGCCCCTGGTTTATTCTGACTGAATATTCCCTCTTCCTCTCACTCTGGGCTGACAAAGTAGTCACTGCACAGTGTGAGTCAGGCTTGCCAACACTTATATTTTGTATTCTGCTGTCTCTGCTTTCTCTGTGTCAGTGTTTTTGGACTGTTAACTTTGGTTGAGCTGCTTTTGCACTTCAGTGAGCATTTATTTTCTTGCTACCTACTCTATATGTATGTGAGCCACCATGGCATTGACACTTTTGAATCTAAATGTTGTTTTGGAAATGTGGAGCTGACTGGAATATTAAGGAAAACTGAGCTAAAGCTGGAAGTGATTTGAAGAACAGCTTACATGTGGTGTACAGGGCTTAGCTGGTCATTTGTGCTAGCAATGGGCTCGTACAGTATTATGCTGCTACTTAGGCTGTTAATGCTCTCTACAGTCAGAATTTGTCAGAACCTCTATTTGTCAGAATATGTAACAGAGAGTTTCCGAGAAAATAATGCTGCAACATTTGTTTGAAGTTTTATTGCAATTTGGAAGACACTTTCTGTCACAAACAAAATAATTTTCGAACTTCTTTTAACTACTACCCACTTCCTGTAGAAAATGAAACAACCATGTTACCAACATAATAACTTCCATTTAACACACTCCTTCAGCATGAAATCAGTGTTACAGAAACCCCTGCACAGTTCTGACTCTGCTCATTTCCTGGCAGTGTACTTATTGTATAAGTAGCAATGGGTAATGTCCTTCTGAGTCAATAAAGCCACTTACTCTGGGTCCCGAATTCAGATCTGAAAAAAGCTTGGGGGGAAAAATGTACTGCAATAATAAACTTGTGATTACATTCTGAATTCAGTAAATTCTCCTTAGGCAAAATATTCAGGGAATTGTACTTATTTGTCTACTTTGTAGACCACTGCATTTCTATTTTATTAAAACTCAGGGTAAATAAAACTTAGTAATTTACATCTGAAGATGGAACACTATCTAACAAGCTTTTGAAAATCTGTAGTATCAGAGCCAAGAATTATTATGTAACTATTTAGCAATTGGTAGAATTCTTCTGTCAAACAGCCTATTACTTTCTATGTAATAGTTGTAGCACTGTCCATTCCAGTACTTCAAGTTTAAAGAATGTTTTTTCTCTTTATAAGAGGTTCATATAAAGAAAATATGTAAATATGTAGTTCTTCATAGTTTGACTGACAGTATCTCAGAATCATTGTAATATCTGGCTGTAAGAAGTTGTCTATCCTTTCTTTGACATCTCAGCAAAGACTGCTTAATAAGTAAATCCACAGG
Organism: Cinclus cinclus; assembly: GCF_963662255.1. Lineage (NCBI taxonomy): Eukaryota > Metazoa > Chordata > Aves > Passeriformes > Cinclidae > Cinclus > Cinclus cinclus. The sequence goes on along the minus strand of NC_085052.1, from coordinate 15,055,313 downwards.
CATGCAGACTACCTGGGATTTGGAATATATGTTCCTTTTCCTGGAAGGCATGTGCTGGAGATGGTTGTAGAAACAACTTCATCAGGACTGCAGTTATCAGACAGAATTCCTGTGTCATTTCTATTTGGTCAAACTCAACTGATGTCAAACAATAATTCTACACTGCTGTTACAGTGGGAGTTACATGAGACCCAGCACTATTTTACTCCCTAGAGTAAAAATATGGTATTGATATCAGAACAGACAGAAGGAAATGTTTGCATTATGTGTACATATGTGTGCATGTTCCATTAGAGCTGTAATTACATGTTTCACTGTGCATGCACACTAAGGCTACTAGGGTTCCCCCTCAGGAACAGGCATTTTATGGTACTTATATGTTATGTGTTTGGTGTTTCTAAAATAAGTCATTCTGCTACTTATTCAAGTGTTCTCTTCACTGCTCAAAAAAAAGATCATTGTGCTATATCACAGTATTTTCATTTTTTCAGCTATGTGTAACCTTCTGCAACATTTAATTCCTTTTCCATTGCCACACAATCATCACTTCAGCAATTGCATCTGTTCTTAGATGTTTACACATATTTCTCATCTATGTTCAAGAAAATCTTCAAATATCCTCATGTATTTACAAATCACTTGGGGATGTCTGTCTAGAAGCTGCCCTCCCTACATTTCCCAAAAGAAGAATGTAGAAAAGATGATGCTTAATTTAACCTATAATGAATTCCCATATTTCTTTCAACAAATAAAGGGCTTGTCTTTTTTTTTTTTTTTAAATCAACTTCCAGCATCTTAGCTAGGATCCAGCTTGCTATAAAAATGAATTTCAGCTGGATTGCTTTTAACCTGAGCTCTCTGGAAGGAAGAGAGAGTGAAATCCTCTGATATTCTGTGTAGACTCTCCTCATGCTGTCTAAGGCTCACTCCACATAGTACTGGTCTGAGATTACTTTTACTGATTTTCCTAGCTTTCTCTGTCAAAACACAGCTGTACAATAAAATTCTTATAAAAGAGATAAGTAAAAAATCTTGCCATTTTTATGGTGAATATTGGCTATATTCCTGTTAGCAATTCCTGGTGAATTGATTTTTCTCACTCTCTTTCCTGATAGCAATCACTCCCCATAATGTATTTCAGAGTTATGAAGTTTTTCTTATTCAGTACATAGGCTGAAAATGTAATGGCTAAAATATTGATTAGCATCTGAATATTTTCATAAATATACTGTTTTTAGTAAATGCAATCCAGTTTAATCAAGCAGATTAGCTTGGAACATTAACCAACACCCAGTATTTCAGGGTTCATGTCTTCCTCCACAATTATTATTTTTCCAGAATTTTGACAGGAGTAAAAAGTTCAGTCACATATAAAGAAACTTGAAATGCCTATGCAAAATCTGTTTATGTTCACCATTATTTGCACCCACTTCATTGTGCTATATTCTTTGCTTTTAAATGAGCGTATGATTTGAAGATTTATAATGTAATTAATTATATGCAATGAATTTGCTGAATTCCAGGAACCCCACAAAATTTATGCTTCTTTAGTATTTATTATAATTGAGCAGACACTGGAAATAAGCACCTGTTAGTTGTCAGTCTACCAGGTTCTTAAATATATATGCTTGGCTTCGTGCAAATGATTAACATTTCTGATTATCTGTGGCAGTGTTCTCATGTGTAAGGTTCAGATTGCTGGTGCAGACACTGAAGGATTTAACACATGGGAGTTCGCTCAACTTCTAATTCCATCATGCCAACAAGAATTTTCTCTGATTAAGGAATAGATAGTATTTACTTAGTAAACGTTGTTGTGGCAATGCTAGGACAGTTACAACACAAGAAACCCTGAAACCAAATCAAAAGTCTCCAAAACAACAACAAACTCAAAATAATTATTTGGAAATTTTCCATCTGTGTTTTTTGAGAGATAAACATATCAGCTGTCCAGCTTGTTTCCAGTCCAGATTCTGAGACTGCAAGCCAGTGGGACACAGTTATCTCTGATGGTCTTTCAGAGCAGTTATTGAAAATATTTTTCTTCTTCTGAATATTAAGTGACATTTTTCACAAAGAGAGTGAAAAAGAGGAAGTGCCCTTCCTAAGATGGTTTTGAGAATCAATTGAATTACACAATATGGCAGCTGTAAAGAAGCAGTATTTTAGACTGCTCTGGATAGCATGGTACTAAATTGAATTCCTAGTTGCCTTTCCATTTTTATTCCAAAGTCAGGCAAATTGTTATTTAGCTGACAAGGACAGATTTAAGGTAAATTGCTTAACTGAAGAACTGTTTTCACACAGCAGTGAAGTAAGAGATTGAGAAGGATTTGCAAAAACTATTATAATCTCACTCTGAAGGAAGTGTGAATCTCTGAAACAAGGGAAATATAGTCTGTTAAGCAAAACATCACTGGTATCCATTACCAAATAGCCTAAGTAACCCAAAGACAAATCTAATACAGTGTTTAAGGTTTTAAAGTCAGAAGTAATTGTTCTCATCCAATAGTGAAGCTTTGTGAGTAGTAGGGAAATGTCAGTCCATCTTTCCATAGCTAAAATAATTTTATCAAAATTGTCATTGATGTGGCTTAGCCATTATGTACTATTCCAGTATCTCAAAATATTCTGCACACATGCAGCTGTTAAATGGCTAATCATGCAGGTACTGCCATTGTAGATTAAGACAATATGATTATCCTTTGCTATACATTCATATCTTTAAATTTTAGTCATAATGATAGTTATATTTGACGACTTGGAATCTAATAACAGAAAGAAAGATAATTCCAACAACCTTAAATGTAGTTAATTGACTGCTAAGAAACATTTACCAGCTTTATACAAGTTTAGTCAGCCAAGAATTTAATACAGTTAATTAATAGTGCACTGTCTTTTATTGTCTTCAGGCTTGAATAAATTATTAGAACAAAAGGTAAGCTTCAATTTCCATTCTTTAAGGTGCTGGTTTTCTTATAGCTCCATCCCAGCAAAGATTTAGGTTTAAATTTGAAGAGAAGAAAAAGATGTAAGTGGATCTGAATAGGAAATCCAAAACTTGAATATTTTCCTATTCCAAGCTTCAGAAACCTGAACTCCCCAACTCTGTTCATGATTACTTTGCTCCTGGGGTACATCTATGCCCCTGGTTCACCAGAGCTTCAGCAATTCCAGGTGTAAGCAAATGATTTTCCAGATCCTGCTTATGCCAGATAGAATGTAGAAACTAGACAGGTTATTGCTGTCATCTCATAGGAGGTCTAGAAAATAGACAAGTTCTGTGCAATACTCACCCGTGTTAAGAGGGTGTATATTATTTTTGCTAAAACGTCATTACAACTCTTTTTATTTTAAAAGAAGTAACCACAGCTTAGATAAAGTCTTTATGATTAGAGTATGTAAATTGTGGTGCGCCAGAATCAAATCCTTGCATCTCCCGTCTGTCATTAGCGTGCTAAAAACAGGAGCTCAGGTGGGTTTATCTCAGGCCACCCTGAGATATTAAATGGGAGATTTGTAGATCCAGAGGAAGTGCAATGCAGTGTGCTGACTAGGATGCCTTTCTAGTGAGGAAAATTCTTAAGACCCTGCTGCCTGTACCAAGCTCTGATTCTATGTTTTGTATTTAACAACCAGTGAATGACAAATAACTTCGCCCTTTAGGTAACTTTATGAGTACCCATGATTGTATGTTGGTAGGTATGCACACACAAATACATATGTATATGTGAAAATCCCTACTCTGCTGAAATTATTGGCCACCTTCAGCTTCAATAGAATGGTGATCTGAATCCATGTATTCCTTACTGCACCTTTTTGCACAATTTACAAGCTGCGAGCAATGTATGTTATACATCTTCTTAATTTACTACTTTGTTTTTCTATTTTAAGGAAAATAATGCATTTTTCTAGGCTGAAATGCATTGTTTGGTAAAGAGTACTAGTGGCAATTGGACTAAATGTCCCAGTAACAGCTTAACAATTTCATTCAGAAATTTATCCGCTGTGCATTAATTAAAAAGGATCTGAAATTTAACTGTGACAATAACTAATATTGTGTGCTAATATGATATTTACACTCTCTAATTTCACAAAAAAAAAAAAAAAAAGGCCCCTGAGAACATTTCAATAAATACACTCTGTCTTGGGAAAGAGAGGGCCAATGAAGCACCTTGGATTTTCTGTGATTTTATGGCTTGATTGATGCAGGATTTTGTAGATGTTGTTAACCTAAAATATGTACATGTTGAGTAAGCATTTGGAATCAACTCTCAATTCCATCAGCTTCCAATTTCTTCCTTTGATTTCTTTAAAAAATAATTTTAAGCAAATATTCTTATGCCACTCTATATCTGTAAGATAGGAATAGTGAATTCCTTCCCTTTGAAAAAATATTTTGAGACATGTTAGTAAAAAGTGCTACATAAGAGCTTTGCATTATTATTGTAATTTTAGAGATAATGAATAGCATCCCACAAAATAACAAGTGTTAAATGCAATACTAAATATTTTCTAACTCCTTGAGTTTGAATTGCCGTTCAGTTTCTAAGCCTAGCCTGATGCTTTGTTTGAAACCTCTTTTGAAACCATTTCCACCTGTTTAAGCAATTTCAACTTTGCTGCAGACACAGCACAATAGTTGCATTATAGTGAGTTAGACTGCTTGTCAAATGCAAGCCCCAGACTTTCATCTCCTTACAACTTCGTGCTAATGCTGTTCAACTATCCATCAGTTAGATGATTTCCTGTCACACAAATGGCAGTTGACAAGTCTGCCTATCAGTTCTGTTCCTACAAATTTTCAAGTTTAAGAAACCAGGTTCAGGCATTATTTTAAGAGAATAAATTATTTACTGAAATTAAAAAAAAAAATTGGATCACACAGTTTTATTTTTATTGCTTGAATAGCAGTTCACAAGTTCTCTGAATGCTTGACACAGTGTTGACTGAAAACCTCCTGAGCTATAACATCTCATGCCCTTGTAAACATCAGCAAGAACAGACTTTTCCCAGAAACACATGGAAGAAAAAAAAAATTGAAGATATGCTACACATAAGTGTCACTATTCCAGATTTTGGGCACTTACTCCACCAACTCCATAAGGGAGAATTATTCTCATTGCAGAAATTTCTCCTCTGCTCATTTCTCCTTTGGCTGGACTGATTGCCCTCTGTGAATGTGTATGTAGTTCCTGTTGTAGTACCAAGACCAAGATTAAAACCTTGTATGGGTTCTGCTATACCCAGATTAATTGCACTGTGATATAAATTTCATGTGTTCTCAAACATTTTATAATTCTGGAGGGAAACATTCCAATAACATGCTTTTGGCTGTTTTTGATAGTTTTGCCTTAATCAGATTTAGGTTTAACACCTTTGGAAAGTAGACGAAAGGCAAGCTGAATGCTTAGACTTAAACAGAGAAAAACAAGAGGTTATGACAATTTTTCATTAAGAACATTTGCTATTAAATTTTATGCACATGGATTTAATTATGAAATCCTTAGTGTGTGTAATGAACAAACTTTAGTCACATTAAGGATGAATTGTCCTCAAAAAAAATAAATCAATCTCTGTAAAAAGCATTGTTACATTTAAAATAATTGGAAAATAGTCAAAGGATTTATATCTGCTTTTAAAAGAAACAATAAAAATATTCATAGTCACAGTTTTGTACATTAAAATGTCTATTGAAACAAAGAAGAATGTTTTAATCTGTGGTAGTCTGGCAAATTTATCTGCTGTTACTTCACAGCAGTATATTTTGATACTGCTGATTTTGATTATGCTGATTTTGATATTATTTTGATTATGTTTTTTTAAATCCAAAGATGACTGAAATCTTCCTTTCTGGGACTTAAGGGGAAGAAAGAGAGAGATTTAACATCTGCAAATGGATCTGTAGTATCTAGTTGAAAAACAGAGGACATAGATCAAAAAGTTGCAATTATTATTTCATAAAGAATAGTAATAGACCCCATAATAGAAATAAAAGATTCCATTTCTGTTATGTCTTAAGCAACTATCCCTTTATACTGCAAAACTTTTTTGTAATGCAGCAAAAATACTTTCTTTGAAAACAGAGCAAAATTCAACAGGAACTAAACTCTTTTAATGTCTTTGATATTTATTCCTTCTAGGGGTAAGAATATTGGACATGACATAGATTTTTTGATCACCAATCCAGGACCAAGAGAAGATGATGAACTTCTGCATAAAGTTATTGACTTATGGAAAAAGCAGGTATGAACTAAAGAACACTTGGCCAAAAGACACATGTTCTAACTCCACTGAATTAAGCCTATATATTGCTTAAAGAGTCTTATGCTCCTTTTTACAGCTCGCTCTGCAATATTTTGGAGCAGGATATTGCTCTATTTGGTTACTAACCATGATGATCTAGGTGCATCCTCTAGCCCTGAATGCTAAAGTTGAAGGTTATATCAGAAGGGCACACACAGTCTATAATATCATACCCTAAGAATATGCAGCTAGTCAGAGGTGAGAAATCAAGCTATGCAGAATTTTGAGTATCAGAGAAATTTGTTCTTATAGTTTGTAAGAAAGCCTCTTTGCTTAATTTCTCCTGGAAGTGGGAGTAGGTTTTCCCAGGGAAGCTGCTGCAGGGAGATCCAACTTTAGGCATAGTGGATTTGGGTGAGCAAGTCTGAAAGCTTAGGCACCAAAGCTCTGGAATTCTGGCTTCCTTTCAGTCTATTAATTAGCAATTTTCCCAGCTTCCATTGAAATACTGAACAATTGACATAGTTTTCCATGATGTCTGTGTTTGGAAGAATGCACACATCTTGGAAGGTCTCTTCCAACCCAATTGTGTCATTTCATAGAGAAATTGGTCATCTAAGGGATGGATTTTGGGTTGTTTTGTTGTGGTTGGTTGTGGGGGTTTTTTGTTTGTTTGTTTTTCCTCTATTCAGCTCTTCAGTTTCTAGCAGTTTTCAAATTGGAAAGGTCTCAGTTAATAACAGGTGCAGGTAGCCAAAATATTCCTGGGTCAGAATAATATAGTATGTTGGGAAAAATAAACTTTTCTGGCCAGGTGAGATAATTTTCAACAGTGTCGGTGGTAGTTTTCCCTTGTTACCAACACTGTTCAAAGAAATGGAGCACATTTCAACAAGTAAAAGGCCAGCACCCTGAGGTGAATCAAGTGCCTCACTGCTAAGTCAAGTCAGCTTTTAGTGCAGACAGGCTGCAGAGAATGCTTTTGAATTGATTCTTGAGCTGTGTACACAAATTAGCATACAATGGGTTATATGCTAATGGGTAACACATGAAAAATTTAAAACATCCACTACACAAAAGCTTATGTGACTGTATGAAGTTTTCTGTTTCATGGTGGTCAAAATCTTGCAGTTGGCTTTGATGGAAGGGCCTCAAACTTGTTTTTCTCCTGGTAAAATGCAATATTAGCTGAATTCCTCTTCTTCCAATTGATTTTTGGTCTTTGAAGTGTTAAGAGACTAGTATTAATTTTTTAGATTTTTCTCATTACTCTGTGGAAGCTGTACGTGTTGGAGTAGATTGATAGCAGGTACTATTTAGACTACTCCAAAGTAATGAAGCTATGGCAATTAATGAACGCTGAGGAAGTACTCTATTTTTATCTTTTTATTATTAATGTATAGGTCCTTCAATGGTTGTTATATTCCCTTTACTATGAGAAAAGTTGTCTTTCTTCTTAGAAGGTATATTTTACCCTTATGCACACTTGAATCTCTAGGAAACCATGCATGGATCTTCCCAAAATCATGTTCATTATAATAGAGCAGAAGGGAAAAGTGACGACAGACCAAGGCTAGAGCCTGCCCTGAGTCCAGCCTTTCGTTCCTTCTTTTCCACTTGCCTTACTGAGAAAAATGGCTGTGATCTGAGAAGTCTGACAAGTACTAAAGTTTTTCAGTTCACTTTGAGCTGCTTTCATTAAAAGGAATTGAAAGGAAAGAAACTGAAAATTAATTGCTCTTACTGATTTTCTTGTTAAGGGGACTGTTTGGCAGAGTGGAGTGGAGGTAGAGTATGGGAGGTCAAGGGTGGCCAAGAGTTTGATAAAAAGATTAGGATTCCTCTAGAAATCCCAGCATGAAAAACATGTCAGAAGCATAATGGCTATAGAAACTAAACCCAAAGAAGCTGGGTATAGTTTAAAGCTATGGAAAATTATTTCCTGTGTTCTGTTGGTCCTCCAGTTTTTTTATGGTTTGTACTGCTAGTTACACTACCTCTCTACTGTGGCATTAAAAGTATTAGGCTGAAAAATAAGCTGCCAGTAAAATCGAAATGCAAAAAAAAAAAAAGGGAAGAGAGTATTTATACACCTCTTGCCTTTTTATTACCTTTGATTTAGAAGGAAGAGGGGAGCACAGAAGAAAAACCCTAATAAAGAACTTTTAAACTTTTTTTGCAGTAGTCTGCTTCACAGCTTGCCATTTTTGTGCTTCTGCTTCTAAGCCCAAATTAGTCGATGTACATCATGGAGGTCATGATGTTGAGTTCCTTTTTGCAGCTCTGAGTGAAGGATTCCACAATGTTCAACTCCTAAATTATGGACCACAGCTTTAAATAGTTTAAAGGGCCTTTTTCTTATGTGAAAAGTTTAGTGTTACAAGATCCTTCCATTGAAAGCTGCTGAAAACGAAGTGGCTAAATCAACACCATCAAGCTCTTTGATGCAGCATCACCAGGGATAAACGGGCTGAGGAACAGAGAACACAGACTCTTCAAAGCGGAGTAGCAAAATGGAAAAGCTGTGATGCAGTACACAAGTTATGGTCTCAATGGTTCCAAAAAGCCTCATAAAGAAAGTAAGAAATTACTTCTGTAGGTTAGAGCTTGAAAGGCTGTGGGCAAACAGGCTGAGCCATCTGTGTTGACGCAGCTTCATTCACCTACTGTGAAAAAATGCTTTCATTTTTTTCTGAAAACCTGTGTAGCTATATTTAGCACTGTTCCTGTTATATATGTACTTTCAACAATAGAAGAGATACTGTTATTTACAGGCACTCCTGCACTCTTCAGTTTTTTCCCTTTGTATTTGTGTAAGTGTAATGTTGCATTTTTCTTATAGCTTTAAGAAAATGAGGAATGGAGAGGCCTGACTGTGCTTACCTATTTTAATATATTACTGGCCTTATTTAAATTCTAGTATTCACCCTTGGTGATCAGGAAGGGGGAAGGGACATCTTCTTGATGTCCATTAAAGAGGATGGTGAGGAGCAAGTAATTCTTCTTTTGCTGGAAACAGATTTTTGGAAGCAGGGTTCACAGGAAAGCCACACATTCATTATTAAGTGACAGCTGGATTTTGCCAGCAACAAAACTTGTTTCTAAGACAAGACACAGAAATGATTAAGAAGCCAGAGGAAAGAACCTTTTGTTCCAGATGAAAGAGTGCATAAGGATGCGGAGCTCCTTTGTCTCAGCTTTTTTTCACGATGCAATATGAATTTTTTTGTTGCATTCTGACTCAGACAAGGAAATGCTTACCTAAAATAGACTGTTTCAAGGTGGTTAGAGAGAGCTCTGAACATGAGAGATCTTGGCTTAAATATCTTTAGAGAAAGTGTAGGGCTAAATCTGATTATCCTGCTTGTGAGGTTACTGTATAAAGCAGGCAGAAATGTTCCATTTCCTGCTGTGTCCTAAGTGAAGATCCAGGCAATAGAGACATTTCTTAAGATGTATGATCTTTCTGGGTTGTATTGTACAGCTGTATGTGGGTGAGTAGCTACATGTAAGTCCCTGCGTGTCTGTCTGTCTATCTTGCTCAGCAGTGCTCATGGCATAGAGAGGTAAACACCTTCATTCATGGATTCCAGTGCTGGTCTGTCCATTGCTGTCAAAGCCAGGCTGCTCCAAACATACTCAGAACTAAATCATTCCAACACACAGGGAACTTCAGGGTGAAAAAGGGACCAAGGCAGCTGCATGATTATGCAGCAGCTGCCGAGTTTTGCATTGCTGATGAAACCTTTGATGCCATTTTCTAATAACTTCTTATCCTAAAAGGCCTGATTTCTCCCAGGCATCAGTTCTTTTAGCTCTTCCACTTTGTAGAATTCCATCTGTCTCATCTAGGTTGAGATTTTTTTCCAAATAAACATGCTACATTCTATTTTGGATTAGATTTAGGAATTTCACTGAAAAAAAAGGAAATCCAGTTTCACTTTATAAACTATCTCAGAAGAAAATTTAGAGCAACATCACATACATTTCAGAAGAACATACCTGATTACATTTTCAGATGCTATAAAACGATCTACCTAGCTGTAACAGAATTAATCCAGCTAGCAATAATTATGAATAATGACAGCATGTAACACTAAATATAGAATAGAATTCAATTTAATTAAAAATGACTGAGAATGCTAGTGACCATATTTGATTGATTTTTCAGTGATTGATTTAATATTTTTCTAAGAAGTCATACTTTTCCTCAGCTTGAACATAGATTTACTCCAATATCTATGCTATAAATGTGCCAGCACTCAGCATATTTAAGTAAAAGTGTGCAGTCATTCTAAAAATGGAAAATTGTTGAGGGTCTTAACATAACTGTCCTAAAAAATACATTTAGTTTTGATGGTGTTGTAAATTTGAGAAATTAAAATGCCCACACTTTAAAATTTGATTGTGTAAACAAGACCTACAGCACTTTATGGTGTATAGATCAATCTGAAATGTGCAAAGAACTGCAGATTCCCTGACACAGAGTAATGAGAAGGCTGCAGCTAGCAGTGGCCACAACTTCACACAATTTTCATAGTTGACTGCCCCTTCAGGCAGTGCATTTTCCAAATGTACCTAAATTCTAAATGCTATTTCACCTTTACTTTATGGGGTGATGCTGATGTCCACTGTCTAATTATGCTAGGTTAATTGGAAACACTATCCCAATACACATGACCTAGGCTTTGGCTCTTAGTGGTGATACCCTGACTTCTGGTATATACTATGTAGTGTCCCAAATCTCCAAGAGCAAAAAGAAAAATGAAGCAAAATATGAAAAAGTACTGCTGTGTAGCTAACAGATCTTTACAGAAAATAGGAAGAATATTGATGCTTAATCAAAGCATGAAGTAATCAGTTAATGGTCCATGATTAATGATAATAAAAATATATTTTTTAGCATTAAATGCAACAAAATTAACCTGAAGGGAGCCTAGTTTCATCAAAAAGAGCAGGAAAACAAGCATTTATGCATTAACATTCACAGCTGTTTTGAGTCTATGGAAAGAGCAGCCTCAGTACCTTGTGACATTGGGGCAAAATTAAGAAAAAATTGCTGTTTTAGAGATAGATGTTACAGAGCACCTGCTAAATTTAAGCATTTTCAAATCAGCAGACTTGGAAACTACTAATCCAAGAGAAGAACCTACATAAGGTGTTTTCTCATATCAGTTTATAATAAATCTTCATAATCAGGAAAAATTCCAAACAAGTGAAAGAATGCCAATTCAAATAAAACAATATAATAAAGGCTGGCTCATTGACACATAAAAAAGCCTGTAACTGATTTCTAGTAAAATAATGGGATTGTTAATTTGGAGCTATCATCAACAAAAAGCTGGAGGCTAAAATGTAATCATACCTATCAGTTTCTCTTCATGGAAATCATATCTTGTTAAGTGTTTTTGTTAATGCTTTTATTTTTTGGGCCAGAATTATAGCTCTGAGTGATAAAAGTAATTTTATTACTGTAAAGTATTCTCTAAGGCATTTAAGATATATAAGATATGTTATGTAAAGTTGCCACACCTGCACTAATAAAAGAAATAGTCAAAATCTGTTTTTTGATACTCAGGTATACTTCCAAAAATCAGTTCATTGTTTCCTGGGACATTAAGTTGTCTTATCTGGACACCTTTTGTCCTGGTTTTGGCCCAGATCAGAGGGAAGGGGCGTGGCCAGACCCAAATGTTTTTCAGTACCACTTTCTATCTTTGCCTGGGGTGAGGGAAAGAGACTTTGTCTTCTCCTAGAAGAAGAATGTTCCTTCCAATGGGAGAAAGTGGAAGTTGAAATGGTCTGGTATTTTGCATGTAAATCGTTTCTTTGTCTTGTATATGTTTTGTTATATTATATTATATTATATTACATATGTTGCTGCTGTTTCTGTTTGTTTTTTTCATCTTATTGCTGTTTCCAGGAAATTGTTCCTATCTCAGCCCATGATCTTTGCCTTTTGTGTTTTCAGTTCTGTTTTCAGGAGGGGGAGGGGAAAGCAAGAGGAGTGATTTTTAACTGGGCCACTAAATGGGAGAATACCACTCCTAAATTACAACACCATTGTAGTTAAGAACTGACAGCCATCAAATAAAACCACTTCTAGTTCAACATCACTGTTTAAAAAAGCCCCTAGTCCAGAGGAAGAAGAATTTGTAAACATTTGGGTGATTTAAAAGCAGAAACAAAAAAGTGATCCAAGGACCTAAAGAAATGGACATTCCCTCTGAGCAAAAGACATGGGCAAGGATCTTGTGTCTCCCTGGAGACTCCAGAACTTGTCACAAGGAAATATCATGCAACAGATACAGTCCAAATGGAATCTTCCACTTTGGAATCTGTCACCAAGGCTGTGCTCTGGACTGATCATTTTTTCCTAGATGTCTGCCACATGGAAACACATCAATCCTTACTCAGAAATTTCTGTTGACATTAACTAGAAAAAGGATTAGGAGAAAAGGAGGCAGGGGAAGAATTGCAAATACTATCTCTTTAGTACAGGGCTGGACCTCACTACTCTCAGATATCTACCGGTGCAGATTTCCCTCAAATATTTTTCCAAAATCTGAAGCTGTTTCATGTCTCTCCTTAGCCCAGATTTGGCCTGGCAGAGTTCCTTGTTTACTGAAATTACATTTTCACATGAATATTTAAGACAACTGTCTAGAAACTCTGGAATGACAGTAAAACCAGTTCAGCAATTCAATGTGAACAATCTTCTCTTTAGGGCTTACTCCTTTATTGTGATATCATTGAGTCAACATTTGTAAAGGAACAGCTGCCAAGCAGAAAAGTTGATGCCATGGATCATTTTCAGAAGTGTTTTGCAATTTTAAAATTATATCAACCAAGAGTAGACAACAGCACTTGCAACACATCAAAAAGATTGGAAATGGCAGAAGTCAAAGACTGGAAGGCAATCCGTGTGGATCTGGTCATAACCCCCTTTGAGCAATATGCATATGCTCTGTTAGGTTGGACAGGCTCCAGGGTAAGTAACCACAAATGCTTTCTTAGCATTGCAAACATGTTTTTGTTATTGCAGGACTATACAGAGTTCATAGATTAAAAAAACCATATTCCTCATGTACACACATCACATTTTCATGCTGTCATCCCCTCCAATCATGGGTTTGGGCTGATGAATTAATCACTAACATGTATGGATGTCTCTCTAGGAGAGTTAAGATCTATTTCCCTTGAAGCTTAAGATTTAGGTTTATGAACTGGAGAGCTAGGTTTTTGTTAAGTTGTGTTGTCTTTTTATATCATGATACTGTTAACAAATTCAAATGGTTACTGAGTAGAGAGATGATTTGGAAAGCGTCACATAATTTTACAGGAAATTAAACATTTGAGGAAGAGATGTTCTGAATTGGAACTTAATTTGTTTCATAGGAAATTGAAAATTATATGACATCTTTCTTTTTGGATTAGATCAAATGTTTTGTTTTAGTTGCATTTTAATTGACTCTTTTAAATTGGAAAAAATTGGAAAAAATTAAAATTAGACATTAATTTTGAACTAGAATAAAATATATTTTGATTTATGTTTTAATAAGGGAACTTGAAATGATAGCTACTTTCACAATAGACACTAGTTAGCTGGCATAATATAAAGTAATATGCTATTTTCAAAATAAAAAATTCTAATACGAACACAAAACTCAAATTATTAATCTTGCTTGAGACAGAATTATTTTTAATCTGTTCTACATGCTTGCCTTCTGATATTCATTTTTTACAGAGTGTTTACATGGCACAATGGAGAGCTTCTGAAAGCTCTGAATTATCTTTTTGTCGTGCTGGAAGCAGTACTGGTGCCTTGCCACTCTTCTGCTCAGGTTAATTGGAAGCAGGATGGTTTAGACCAGGCAAAATGTTGAAATTGATGTGTTCTCCTGCTGAGCTTATGAGTTACTTCAGTCACTTTTTTGAGATAACAAAATGTATTTATTTAGACTTTGGATTAAGTTCTGTAGACTTTGGGGTCCTTTCTTACCCTGGAAGTTTTTGGCAACTTAAAAGCCCTTCTCAACTCTGTAGATAGGTGTCTGCACTAAAAACACACAGTGTGAGGCCCTTCGGATGAGTAGGCAATGACTTCATTTTTCTCTGCCCCACTGGGCTCCTACTCCCTGTTGAGCCAATTCACCTACAGACTGTGGGAGCCCATCACAGGTTTACTTTCTTGTACAGTGCCCAGCTATACTCACAGTAAACTGACTGAAATGATGGATGATTCCCTATCAAAACATTTCCTTTCAGATGATTGATTTTATCAGGCTATATTCCTTTAATAGAGGTAATTTTTGCTCAGTTTATTACTGGTGTTAGAAGATGCAAAGGATAACAATTTTGGTTTATGCATACATTTGATATTTGTGCATATGTTTGATATTTTCCATATCTTTGAAAGCAATTCGGACGTGATTTGCGGAGGTATGCTGCACATGAAAGGAAAATGATATTGGATAACCATGCATTGTATGACAGGAGAAAGGTACTGTTTATTCTCAAACATAATGCTAATGTTTATTAATTTATTTCTGACTGTGCATTTCCAGTTAATTTTTTATATTCGAGTATATAGAATGTTTTAGCTTCATTATCTGTTTGGTGGTTAAACAGTTCCACCTTCACATGTTTATTTTCATTGAAACAGCCTGATTAAATCTGAACAAGTGAGTCTGGAAATATTTTTTTTTTTTGCAATTGTGTGGTAATTCTTGAAATGTAACAAGAAATGTGAATTAGACATTTGTGTTTGATAGAAACTATGCAGCTTCTCAAAACTGAGAACAACCAATCTGAGTATTTGAAAGAGGTACTTCATTGTCCCTTTTCAGGAGAGATAATTTCTGTGTCCCCAGCACACTTTCAACTCTTACTGCTCTGACATTGCAAAGGAAGAGGAGATATTGACTGGTACAGGCTCATTTAGAAGGCTTGAGGAAGTTTTTGCAGGGTATGACACTAAGTAGGGATTAGGGATCATCCTGCTTTTAAAGCCCTGCATTCAGAAATTTATGTGGAATTCTGTTTAGTCAGGCTTGGCAGCCTGGGGAGTAATTGGTATAACTTCTGGTATAAAGGCTCTTGGCTGCAGTTATACTGATCTCTGCATTTATCTGGCTTAATGTCTGTATTTGTATTAGGCCATTTAAATAATAAGCAAAAATCAATACTGAAGATGCTTATTGATGTCATTATAGGGAAAGGCAAAAGTACTATGTCAAGATTTTACATTAATCTTTCCTATATGTTCCTTATGGAATGGAGACTGCTTTTAGCGCCCCTACTTAGATGCAATATTGTCTCATTGCTTCTTTCTAAGATTCAGGAGTGCATCTTAGAAGCCATCACTCCATTTCAGCTGTCTCCATTGTTCCCATCAGGTGCAGATGCTGCCATAGCATCCTCAGTTCACATGGCAACCTGGGGAAATTATCAGGCTAATTATCCATTTAGTCAGATATCCTGTCGCCAGCAATTGTCAATATTAGATGCTTCAGAAGAAAACATGAAATCAATAGTAGATAAATATGCTATCACATGTCTAAAGAGGACATTTCTTCACAAACCCAGGGATGATGTCAGTATATTTCTGCCTGTCTTTGAAAGTATTCAGAATATAAACTCTTTTCCTCAAGATAATATGGTGGGTGTTATCTGCATTATCTCCATTATCTGCATGTTAGTATGTGCTCTGTCCAGTAGCTTTTTTGTGGTAAAAGAAAACAGCACTAGGGAAAACCAAAGAATTTGAGGAATTCCAGTGTTATTTTTTTGTATGCAGCAAAATTTGCCTGATTGGTGTACATGTATGTATCATATTATCTGCTGCCTTTACTCAGAACTCTGCAGCTTTCAGGGATGCAAAATGGACACTGTTCTTTCATGAACAGCATCAATCAGTATTATTTTCTCTTGATTATGTTTAGGTTTTATAACTGACATACCATTAATATCTTTCTGGGAAAAAAAGAAAGAAGTGAGTTTCCATGTGGTTTTGACTGGATTAGCTAGGATGATTCACAGATAAATGATGAGTTTATCTTCACAGTGTCCTCTGGAAAGATAAACTTGTCCTCTTGTCATCCCAAATTTTCAAGTAAAGAGCTGAGGCAGAGAAAGATTTAAGATCTTAGACATCCATTGATTTCAAGGGCCCTCCATTTGCAGTGTACGGCCTTAAGTTTCTCCTGTTGAGTATTTGCCATGGAAATTTGAAAAATACAGAGCAATGTGTATACCCATGTTGTAGTTCCCTAAACCATCAGCTGTAACTGTAACTTCGTCTCCAGACCTTCTGCATGTCTGAGCCTCAGCTTACATTTCCTCAGTTCCTCAGTTATACTGCCCAAAACTGGGGGAAATGGACCTAAAAAGAGGGCTGAGAAGCAAAACTCAGAAAATTGTCTATATTCCTTATCATAAGGGAGAAGTTCTCGACAAAGGCAAAGAACAAAAATCAGCAGACCAAAAACCAAACTGAATGAAACCCAAAACACCCAGACCAAATCTTCAGGGAAAATTTCAATTTGATCATGAAGTCCTTAATCTACAGTTTCCGTATATCAAATGAGGCACAGGATGGGGTCAGCTGTCCCTTTCAGGGAGGGACTTTGCTTTCAGATGTCCATCTGTCATCACCCAGCTTGCCCCGCAATATCTAGCTCTGCCATTTCTCATTTAATCCCAAACACAGCTAGTTTGCTTCCAAATTTTGGGTTTCTTTTGCAGTAAATCACAGATGCACTGCAGATTTCAAACACGAGAAGTTGTGTTAATATGTTGACGCAGCAGAATACTGTTCTTGTTTCTTCTACAGTCTCAGAAATAGCTAAATTACATTAGCTGACTTTTTCCACAAATAATGAAACTCCTAAGGCAGATATGCAATAAGAAAAATTTCAGACCAGGCAGCACTGAATTTGTAATCTGCTTAACAGTGTCTTTTTTCAAGTGGTATTATTCTAACATGAAGCAGGGAGATGACTCTCTAGCAAGTATACTAATATTTATAATCTGATGTGTAAAATTCAAATACATTTTAAAATTATTTTTAACTTTACAATTTTATATTAAGTTTTTCCCACAAATGACAGTTTGAACAAAAACCTTCCATACTGCCACCCAGTGTGTAATAAGATCAGAAATGTGCAGAATACAGCAATAGGTACCTGTCTGTGAAATTTGATGGCCCATAGTGGAAGAGGAGAAGTTCACAGTTAATTGTGTGGGTGCCAAGGTTGATGCATTTTTAGGGTCATCAGAGTAGTAAGCTTAAAATAAGTTATAAAAATAATTAGTAATTTTACACAAGGGAACATATGCTCAAAATGTAAAATGTTTAGTGTTATTTTGTTGGTTATTTTTTACATTAAACTATGAAGAGCAGACAATCTACTTTATTGAAGTCCTAGTGCTTTTCTTTAAAAATTATTTGACTTGTAGGTAACAATAAAAACAGGGGTATTTTATCTATACTGTCTCATAAAATTGGATTGGAGCATAAACACTTGTATTTCATAAGTATATTTCTCTTTGAGAGAGGAAATCTTCCTTTCTTAAAGCTAAAAAAATAGGAAGCAGATATCCCTTGTGCCAGCTGCTCAAGATCTCTCAACACAACCTTAATTGAGGTTAATTAGGCACCATATGTGAAAATTGAAACACGTCTTTTCCATATTTCTCTCCTTGTGTGCTGAAGAGAGGTTATCTTATGGCACTGGCTCTGTCCGGACAGACAGCTCTGACAGTCTCTGGGGTATGACTGGGGTAGAATCTGGGAGCTGGACCAAATCCTTTTTGCTTCATTCTTTTTCTTTTATTAGTCTATGAGTGCGTACAGCAAAAGGGGTAGGAAGATTGGGAAGAGTTAAAATTTTTCAAGTCATTATAAGAAGTTAATAAAGCATGCCATAGCAAATATTATTTGCTCTTACTTAATTGCTATTTGGTGAAATGTAACTGTACTTGTGAGAGAATGTCATTCATTACAAAAGAAAACAATTTCCTGATTTGCTCTATATTTCAGTATATAATTCAGTGTACTTTATTCTTCTATATTAATATTTATCAGCCCCTTGGCACAGATGGTTGCACTGTGGCCCACTGCTCGAAATGTGATGCATGTCACAGAATCCCAGATTCCAGCTTTCAAAGGGTTGCAGCAGGAGAGAGTCCTGCTTACTTTAATGTATTTCCAAAGGGATTCTGCCAGGAATCAGGAACATTAACACAGCAGTTAGGAATCAATTACATAGCTTTGCAGATGGGAACAAAAGGAAGAGAAATTTTCTCCAGGGACTCGTTACAAAGTTACACTGTGAAATTATTCCTCAGCCTTGATTTTTTTTTTTCTTTTTGAGGCAAATCTCATTTTTTATATATTTACCGGTTTTGGAAGACAGTGTGCAATTATCAAACAAATAATTTTTTCAGTTCTGTAATAAGAAGGGCATTTTGTAGATCTTTTAATGAGAAATTGTGACCAAAAAATTGAAAATTTGCTACCGTTTATCTGTCAGCCTCTTTTAGATAAAAAGACGAGTGTATGTGAAAATCTGTCTGTCTGTAGAACTGTGTACTAAAGGTATGGAAATCAGCACTTGTATGTACCAAGCTGATGTATGTATTTCCTATGATTTACAGCAGCGGGAGATCAAACCTTACTAATATCTCCACTCTTACAGAATGGAGTTCATTGGTCAGCCACAAGTCAAAAAGAGAAGTTGTACTTTCCCACTGTCTTATGGTATTATTGCTGCTACAAATGGCATGACATTTTTATGAACGGGCAAATAAAGTTCTCATTGTAAAACTTTTCATATTCATGAATGAGCAATATGCTCTCTAAGAAAGTTATAAATGGTTAAAAAAAAATCATATTTCTGTGTGAAGTGTAAGTCAGGTCAGCTGAACAGTAGGCTCTTCCTTAGAAAAATTAAGGTCCTTAGTTTGTTAACCAGGAGATCTGCAGTTGTTTTGACACTCCTCTTTGTTGGATTAGGAGGCAATTATCCCTTAACCCATAATAAAAGATGTTTGGGTATAATGTGCATTGTCTCTGGACTAGCGGTGTGCATACTAGGGATTTGTTGGCAAGTTTTGACAGCATCCTGACAGCTTTTTACCTGGGTGAAATAGAGAGAGATCTACTAGATCTAGCTAAAGATGATATAGCTACAAAGCCTGTTTTATTTTTAAATACCTGTCTTTTAGATTAATAATTATTGTATGTTTATAGGAAAATGCAAGAAATGTGTAATTTACTTTCTCTTAATGTTTTATTATCTTGAAAGTGATTTTTAAAGTGGCTGGCAAACCACAGGATTTTTGTTCTTAAAGGAGCTCTCCTTTTTCCATATCAGCAACCAGGAATAAGATTCAGTGGGCTGCTGGGGTTGTTGGTGGCTTTACCAGCCCTGGTGCTGTTGGCTGGAGTAGAACATGTTTTCATGCAGAATGGCTCTGTGGAGAGTATCTGAAGCTGGGCTCTCTGGTAATGGATTTTTGCTCTGGCTGGTAGAATGACAAGCTTGCAGGCAGCCAAAGGGTCACGTAGCAGGTCAGACTTGTGACATCAGAGAGCACAGTCAAACAACTTTCAGGCTGTCATGTTCTCTGTTCTTGGAATGTTTTTTGATCCCTCTTGTAATCCTAATTTGACTTGTGAATAGGCAGCACAAGAAAGAATTGTGACATTTAGCATGAAGTGATGATTGTGTGAGCTTAAGTGTCTGCATGTTGTTGTAATAGAGGCAGAGGAAGGAGGATGGTCCAGAGGTTTGACTTTTATCTTGTAACTTGTGCCACTCTGTAGCCTGATTTTCTTTGTAGTTTTAAGCAGGTCATTTAGCCTTCCTTGTAGTAAAGCCAGGAAGTACTTCCCAGCAGTAAAACATAGTCCCCATGATGGAAACCTGCAGTAATGGTAAGTAGTTAACCACTGAAGAAATAGCTATTTCAGGTTAATTAAGATTTTTGATCACCCCATGTTTTATCTTTATAACTAGAAGAGAGAACAAGGATTTAATGGAGAATTTTGATTATTCAGAATTTGCTTGGTCTCTTGGATGGAAAGTCAAGGTGCTGGCACTTTCTGCTAAAGGAATTTCTCTCTGAATCTCGGCTTTGGAAAAATCCATGGATTAGACTGTTCCAAACCTCCAAAGCTCAGACAACTCTTGGGGCTGCAAACTGAAGCATTTGCTTGGCTGGCTTCTCCAGACCCATGGAGCCAATGAGCTCTGGGGACTCTGGCTCTGAAATACTTAAAATGACTTATTTGAAGTCAGGATCCCAGTAGCCTGTCAGGCAGGTTATTGAGAAGATGTACAAGCTGGCAGGAGCTCAAATAGGCTTAGGTTGTTTTTTTTTTTAAGTGCCTGGTAAACTAGATTCTATTGGAATATTACTTTTTTTCAGGGCAATATTTTGTTAATTACATCATTTTTATGGGACTGTAGGACACACAGGATAAGCAAGTAGGAAAATTACAGCAAAGTGAAATTCATCAGTGTTTTGCTGGTTAGATATGTGCAAAAGTCAATGTGATATTTCTGTGTGACTATACATTTGTTAGGTAGAAATATTGTTCCCCAGAACTCTGTTCTCTGGGAATCCTGGGAAGCTATATTCTAGTGATTCTTAGCCAGCCAAATCCATATATCATCTTTTTCAGCATAGCTTGCTGTGAGGATATTTCAAACTTAACTACAGAAGATGCTTCTGAAAGATCTACTGTTCTGTGCAAAACCCACCCCTACCACTTAAATTGCAGATGAATATTACTTTTTAAAATGCAGGATTTATCAGCCTTTTTTCACTATTGCTTCCTAACTAAACCTCCTTATCTGAATTAATTAAAAATTAGCACCATTTCCAAATACTTCAGAATCCATAGGAAAATAAATATCTTTTTGTTAGTACATTTTGGCAACTATTTGGAAACTATTCCTTGGAGTTACAGTAAAGAGTGAGGTTTAAAACTTCCTCACTGTATGTCACAGCAGTCTCAGCTGCAGTGGGGTTCCCTATTGCTCTTTCCTTTCATTCAGAGTACATTTATTTTTCTTGATGCTGTTTGCTGTTCTGCAGCTACTCAGAACCATCTCTGCATAAAGCAGGAACTAACTTCAGTAGTTCCATGTTAGAAATTCTGAGTGATAAATTTCCTCAAATTGCTGTCTTCTGGGCATGGAAGGGAGCGTGGGAGAGTTGAGCTGAATGAGCAGTGGGATGGGGTGGGCTGGATGCCTTAAACTGCTGCAGGTACTTTTCTCTATTCCTGTTTCTTGTCAGGAGATTTCTAAGGACGGCATGTGGAACAGTTTCATGGCTGGAATGTGCCCATGTAGAAAGTGTCTCTCTTCTGCATTTTATATGCCACTTACCAATGGAAATTCTCAAACCAGGTGTGAGATCGGAGAATTGAATTTGTCTCGTAAATTCTGATTTATAGCTTGTATAAACCCATATATTCCAGAAAATCCCTTTCAAGTCCAATTATTACCTTATGCAGCTCATGGAAGCAAAATGAAGTGTTGTAAATAATTAGCATTTTAAAAATACTTTTTTTTTTTTTGTGGAAGAATAGATGGAGTTCTTACGGTAAAATAGATTAATTGAATTATTAGCATATGAATGTTCTTGCACTGACATTGTAGGTTGATTTTTTTTGTAAGAGAAGGATCATGAGCTCAGTGTTATTTTGAAGAGTCATTGAGGCAGAAAGTAGTTATTAATTTTATGTCCTATGTAAATTTAAGATGGGAAATAGGTCCCTTAATGTTTTCCATTAGAGAAATATTGAAAAAAATATGACACTATACAGATGACTGATTGATGATTGATGACAATTTTGCATTTTAAAAAAACCTTGTATGAATTTGAATGACATGAAATGTTATTTAGTTGTTGAATAACAAGAGAGGTGGTTTATATAACTGTTCTGAATAACAAACTCAAAAGACGCTCTGAAAATTTCATAATGGGACCCAGGTTTGTGAGCCATTAAATGCTGTGCAGTTCCACTGAATATAGTAAGATTATATGATCCCATTTTTTTTAAGAGAATGTTTACTTTTTCTTGGGAAACCATAATAAGTGTGAAAGGGGAAATTTATCCTGGGATTTCTTTCACACTGTGAAGCTCACACGCACTCAGTTGTCACCATCAGTACTGCACAGTCTTTTACCACTTGCCTGTAGTATGAATTCCTGTCTACAAAATACCTGACTGATTCTTCAGGCAGGACTTGTCCTGCCCGCCTTAGCATATATCTGTAAAGCCAAATGAAGGTGTGATTACAGCCCCAATAAATGACTATTTCATGACAGTCATGCTCTGGTGAGCTGGCTTCAGAATGTCTGAATTCTGCTACTGCTCATCTTTTCCCCAAGCAACTGCTTCACAGACAGCCTCTGTGTTTGCAGCAAGCAGCCCATCCAGCCATCCCTCGCAACATCCTTGAGCTTCTAGCCTCCATCATAATAATCAGATTTTTCTCTGTCTGAGTCTGCATCTGTGTTGTGGCCTTTATTTTGAAACGTGGCTTACCTGACAGTGACCATGCTGCTGCAAAAAGTCGTGTTCATATGTTCCTGTGGTGGCTTGCCTCAGAGGACAGAAATTGCTCTGAGAAAGCCAGACTCATTGCAGGTGGCTGGGCAGTTCCTGCACTGCCAGATCTTTGTAAATATGTCTCCTCATAAAAAGCCAGCTTTGTTTTTCAAGCAGGTATTCTTTCCTTTCACCACCCGATACACTACTTCTCAAAAACTTTTATCACCAGGAAGAGCTGTCCATGATTTTATGACCTCATTTTATTATGTAAAGTTGTGTAATATACACAGTGTTTAATTGCATATTCAGTAGTTACAGTCTCTAAGCCTGTTTTTTGGAATCATCTGAGAAAATCTACTCCTCACTACCTTTCATTGAAAGAGATGCTTGCAGAAGCTTACTTGCACAGTTAAAGAGCTATTTTTATGGTTCTGTAAAAACTGGAAGTTATAGCCTTATTTGGCAGATGCTGCTCTAAAATTATAAAGTTATAATGGTGATATAATCAGCCTTGAGAACATCTTGATGAATTAAACATGCTGCAGCTGCAAAGTTTGCTTTAGACATCTGCAACAAAGACTGGATTGAAGCTACAGTAAACATAAAGATCCAAAATTTAAAATATTGGTTTCCACTGTGCTCTCTACAACTACCTGAAAGGAAGTTGTAGCCATGTGAGGCTTGGCCTCTTCTCCCAGGCAAAAATGACAGGACAAGAGAACACAGTCTCAAGCTACATCAGAGAAGGTTTCGATTGAACATCAGGAAGAATTTCTTCACAGAAAGGGTGATTGGGCATTGGAATGAGCTGCACAGGGATGTGGTGGAGTCACCATCCCTGGAGGGGTTTTGACGAAAGACTGCCATGGTCTGGTTGACAAGATGGTGTTGGGTCATAGGCTGGACTTGATGGTCTCAGAGGTCTTTTCCAACCTAATTGATTCTGTGATTCTAAGATTACTACAATTAAACACTGAGTCATTGTAAACAGATGCAGATTCTTTCATTTATATTTCAGTTCTTCTCACTCAGGAAAGTGGAAATTGCATGTGTGATTTGGGTGATTTTTTTCTTTTTGCACCTGGTCTATTTTTAAAAGTTAAGAATTAAAATAATCTACTTTTCTTACCTCCTGGTAAGTTAAAAAATTATTGTGCATTTTCTTACAAAGTGTGCTTCTCAGTGTTCTCTTAACATTTTAAAAGTTTCTCATACAGCTTATGATTGGTCATTTTTACAAAGTTTTTATGTAATTAATATATATATTTAGCTAAACCTAATCTCTTTGCAATACCAAGCTGTACATATAACACAAAGATAAAATACCTAACTGTCATTTCCTATGCTCAGTATGGTTTTTGAGCAGTTCAGTGAAACCTGTATTACTAATAAAAAGACATCTCTCAAAATGCATAAGTGCAGGTCCTGAATATTTTGTCTCTGCCTTTTTATTCACTTTAACTTCTAGGACAGTACAGAACCAATAATTTTCAACTGTTTTAATTCAATTATTTAGTCAGTATGCTGGGGTAAGTTATTGAATGTAGAGTAGGTTACAGAGTCTGATATTTTCTGTCAAAAGAAAAAATTAATTAATTTGAGAAGAAGCTAGGTGGAGAGGAAGCTAGAAAAGGAAACAACTGGGGATCAGAGAGGAAAATGACATAGGAAGTGGGAATCAGAAGGGGATGGTGAATATACAAATTTGGTAAGTAAGTGCAGAGTGGCTGGAAAAAGCAATGGGGAATGGAAAGGGTATATTTAATTAGCAGCTCCATTGTGGAAAGGAATTGAGGTTGGTTGTAAAGACAACTGAAAAGGGGCACAAAAAATGAATGACGAGGAAGAAATATAAGTGGAAATTTGATGGACTGAAAAGTGAATTCATCAGGCTAATGCTCTAAGCTGGCAGCAGGAAGTAGGTAAACATTCTGTTGCCCAAATAACCAAGTAAGCCATGAACATCTCAGTTAACTCCAGATAGGCTGTTAGAGGAGCCGAGTTACATTAGAAATCTGAGAGCAGACATCAACAACTTAGCATAGGGGAGTAGCAAAGACAGGGAGATAGAACAGACACAGATTATAAACGCTCAGTTTCCTAAGACTGATTGATCCCACATTGGTCTGCAACTCAAGATTGTGTCAGTGCTGTCAGCAAATATTTGTTAGCCCTGTAGCACAGTACATTTCCTGCCTAGTGAACAAAGCCTAAGTATCTTACAGGATTTGAAGTAAGCAGCATTTCTTTGAAGAAATTAAATCTTTATGCATAAACATAGGAAAATTGAATTAAGGTCAAAATTCAATCTACCACATTCTGGGTTTTCTTAAATTGCAGGTCTTTGATTTTGCAATCCAAATAAAGTTCTTCTGGAGTGGTTTGCTTATAGTAATCCCATATGAATTACTCACAAATGAGTCTCATAAAATCCAGGCTTCTGTATATTTCTAATTTCATTCACTCTTCCAAAGCTTTATAAGGTAAAATACAAAAAACACCCAACAGTATTTGACAAAGCTGCTGTAAATAGCACAGACCTAAAGTGAGACGTGAGTATAGCTAAAGTGAAAAAGAAAATAATCCCTGAGAATATTTTTAAGGCTGTTAGGGTTGTACAGAGATTGTCAGAGAGCTGCAGGGACAAGTTTTTGATCTGTTTTTGTCTACAGCAGTGTGCTTAACATGTTAACATGTTAAATTTTTTGCTTCTGTTGTCAGATAGGAAGTTCCAGGTTTCCTTTCACTTTTGTGCCCCAAACTGAAAACATTATAGTCTGGATGGCAATGTATTGTGGAATGTTTTTAATTTTTAAAATTGTAATGGGAGATTGGATGCATAACAATGTAGTGTTTTGCAACAAAGTAACCACAGATCTGTCATTTAAAACAGAGACAATAGTTCCATTTTATGTACAACATGGTCTTGTTTACAAACTAAGTTTTAGTAGTTCTGTTAAGTCAATAGATAATGTTTTTTAATATTTTATTTTTCAAACTGTCAGTACTTCAGCACTGGTCTTTTTCTTTCTCCTTCATCACAACTACTTGGAGTAAGTACATTGCACATAGAAAACATAAGCATATTTTGTTACACTGTGTTTACCAACTGTTTACATACAGTTGGGTAAGTGCCTAGAATATTCTAATATTAGCCTGATTATTCTATTTTACTTAAATAATTTACTCATTACTGTTCAGAACTGAATATCAATAAACCTGTAACGAGAGCTAGAGATGAATTTAAGAGAAACATTCCAGTCTGGTATTTCTGATTAAAAGCACAGGACATGTCCAGTGGTAAAATGAAATGAGAATTTATGATTATGGCTTCTATTAAAGTAAAAAATTATTCATGCCCAGAATTATTAGAATAAATTCTACTGCATTATTTTGCATCAGTACCATTATACATGATTTTGCCCGAGGGGCATCAAGTCAATGGGTAATGCTTGCAATACTGCTTTTTCAATCATGGTTTCTTATGCTATCATTTCAAAAAGTAATTTTTTTGTCTCTGATTTATTTATTGTCTTTTTTGTAGCTGGCTTAGGAACAGATCAGTTTTTATTTTAAGGCAGGCATGCTGATGTGAATATTACTGCAGAAAATACCAGCTAAACATTAAAATTACATATGGAGATAATATATTGTCTGAGAAACTTCAGGTTATTGCTACTGAAAACTGTTATGATACTGTCAAATGAAAAATGCGCAGTGTCTGCAAATGTTATGGGATATTATTATTGAATTTGTTGACATACTTCACATTTCTAGCACAATTAGTACTTCAGCATTTGTGTTCTATAATTATAAATTTGTTTGCGCTGCTGATAGTTTCATTCATAAGCATTGCTTAAATATTTAGCAAAATGTCTAATTACAAGCAAAGGAAAAATCACCAATAGCCTGTCTTAAAACAACCAAACCAACCAAACAAAAAAACCTCTTCAAAAAAACCAAATGAAAAAGATTGGGAAGAGGACAGAAGGAAAAACACCTGAAAGTTGCTAGTCATGTTATTTAGGAAAGGACTAGAAGACAGATTGTGAGATGTTATAGCTATCCACAAAGTATAAACAATGTGTGTTGATCATAATGAAGCTAAATTCTGATGGTAATTACTACACAGTTCCTTGGGTCTTGATTCTGTAATGTTTTTTTCATCAAGCAATGTTTCATGTTGAGAATGTTGTCTGACAGAGTACTGGTGGAATGAGCTGCTGTCCCTCTCAGGCTGGATAGCAGTATGACTATAAGGACCATATAGAAGTTTCATTTTTCCATGGCACTTTCTGGCATTGTTCATACTTTGCAAGACAAGCATTGAGTACAATTATTTGAAAGCTCTTACATAATGACAGGATTGCATCCATTTTTATATGGCAATTGCTTTACTTAGCCTTTTTTTCTTCCTGTTTCCTCCCTGCCCTCTCCATAAAATAATTTTGCTTGCTGTGAGGGTTACTGAACACAGTTACTCTTGTTGGCACTTTGTCTACCTGATGATCAGCTGGAGATTTCAGAGAAGTAGCCTCTATTTTACAGATCAGTGTTATGTTGTATTCCCATACTTTGATAGTCGATTGAAGGCACTCAACCTCCTATCAGTCAGTGCACTGCAGGAATTTATAGATCTTCCATAAAGCTTTCTCTACAGTTGCTTTACAAAATTCTGGGCCTGTAAGTGTTGTAAAATTGCAAAGCTATTTGTTATGCTGAAGGTCAGAGCAGATTTTTGTTTTCCACCAAAGATGTACAACAGTCATTCTTGTAAAGCTAACAGTAGCGTACAGGAGGAGGAGAAAATTGCTGCCTTCCTGTTCAGTGCTTGCAGAGCCTGCTTTCACCTTGGCAGGTCAGTAGAGAGGGAATGGGGCTGGTTGTGATGCTGAAGGTAAGGCTGCCTGGCATAACATGACACACCTGCATGACAGATGGAAATCCTAGTGCATATCCTGGTTATGAATAGATCAACAAGATGGACTTTCATCTGTTAAAAAGAAATGGAATCATAGTCCCTGTGACTTAACATTGATATCAGTAAATTCTGATACTGATGTCAATGATTCTTAAGTGTTGATGGTGGCTCTGGGCTCCTCTTAGTAATTTTAGTAAAATTACTCTGTTACCATATTCCTTTTTGACATATAGCACATAAAACACAGCCCTCTCTCCTGCTTAAGGTGGTGCTCAGTGACTCAAGTTACACGTGGTAAGGGTAGAAAATAGCATGCAGCTAGGTATTTAGGGAAGATTTTAAAGAAATGTGCTTGGGAGAGGTTAGCTGTCATTCACATTAATTGTATTATTGTAAGTCATATAATAATCAATTAAATAAATACAAACCAAGTAATGATGTTTGTCTTTAGTAAACTCAAATATAGACGAAACCACATGATAATTATGTCAGCAAAATGCTTATTTTCCTTTAAATCAGTTCATAGCTATTGTTATGAAGAGTTATGCATTTTCTGATAGGTTTCCTCAAATCTTGTGGCTTATACCTTTTAGGGCTCCTATCTGCACCAGTTAATCAACAGATTTGGTCTGCAAAAAATCACTCCAGGAAGTGATTGCTTTTTGATAATGGGGCAGGTGGGAATATCTTTTTGCAAGTAAACAACTTTTTAACAGGGAGTAATTGAAACACTCAAAAGTTTGCAGCATCCTTTTGCTCCCTTCTTTGCAGCCTCTCTTCGTGCTGAGTCACTTCCCAGGCACTGCCAGCACCTTCATCTCAGAAACCCACTAACCCACTTCTCCATTCAGATGAAACAAAAACAGGTTAAGTTTTTTATTCCACCTGCTGCAAGTCTTAACTAAGACCCTAGTAAGTTTATCTGGACCATTGCTCTGTTCTAGGTGCCCTTGTTTGCTTTTTCACTGGCCGGTGGTTGGAGTAAATTTGTGTGGTTATATAAATTTTGTCTTGAGTAAAATGTTCTGAGTCATTGTTTTAGATATTTTAGTCTGAGTTTGCGTCTGCCTGAACAAAAAAATCAATTCAGAAATGTCTGAACTCAAATTCCACTGAAATTTTCTCTTCACTACATTATTCAGTTTTACTTCCCTGTCTTGTTATGTGTGTTGTAGTCGTTCTCCATATGCAAGTGCTGAACTGCAGAAACTCGTCAGCATGTTCAGTGTGGTAAGAACTGTTAACACAGGAGGCCCGTGAAGAGGTCATGCCAAGTCAATCATTCAATAATTTGCCCATTCAGGTTTGGCTTTAGCCTTTTTCTACACTGTTACTGATATCCTCCATTTTGTCCTTCTCTCGTGCGTATTTTTTTGTTTTTGTTTTAGAACGTGTTAGTGGCATCTACATATTTATGATTCCAGGATAAGCCTAATTGAATTTGATGGGGATTAAGGATATACACAACTCAAAATGTTTATTCTGGGACTCGCAATAACTTAATTGTCAATAAATAGAATATCCACTTAATTGTGCCATGGAGTGAATTTGGATAATTTTTCGTCAATCAGTCTGTATAATCTGATTACCTATCTTCTGATTGACCTTTCTTGGGAGAAGATGCAAGTGTGAAGCTAAAACAAACATATGCTCTGCCTGTCTGTCTTGTCTTCTCCTGGGCTTTCCTGAGTCAGTTGCTTTGACAGTGGTCCTTGTACTTGTCACATCCAAGGGTACTTAGACATCAGCATTCAACACATTCAATGGTTGGCTTTGGAAGTTAAGTTTTTGTATGAAAATTATTCTTCCCTTTCTAGGGGATGACTTTTTTTATGACCTCTGTGTTTTCAAGTTCACTTTTTATTATGAGCTAATGGAGGTATTCAGGCTCATGAGGCAGCTCAGGCTTCCCAGTGGAAAATGGCATTGAACTTATATTACTTCCTAGGGCTTGTTAGCTAAGGTTCACCAACAATCCATGCAGCTCACTGTAGCCAAATGGAAAAGCCTTTGGGATATCTTTAATTTTGCACTGAGACTTTCCTTTTCTTCTCACTGGATTTGTGTACTATTAGTCACAGGCACCTTTAACTCTCAAAAATAGCAAGTAAAGGTAATTATATCGGTATAAAGCACTAGGTGGGTGCCTATATGTTCTTAGCTTTGCAAAATTTTGAGCTGTTGACGGAACAACATATTTTTTTGCTTTCAGGTCTCTTTGATTTTTTCTTTCTATTTTTTTTTCTTACCTTTCAGACAGGCCTCATTTCTGTTTTTAAAGAATAATGTAGAGCAAGCCCCAAAGTTTTCTTGCAATTCTGATCATACAATAAATTAAAATGTGACTACTTTAAGCTTCCAAATGTCTTTTTATTTATTTTCTCATCAGTATTTTGTGGATTAGAAATAGTTGCTTGGGGCTATTGTCACATATTACATTTAATATTCATATATCAAGGAAAATTGTATGTACTACAGCTACTTGTTTAAAATACTTTAACAGCGGTTCCTATAGAATTCACAGAAATTCTCCCATAAAAGTGTTGGTTGTTTGCACCTATTCTAACTTGTTGGTTTTATTTCAGTATATGGCTATTTCAACATTTTCTCAGATGAGAATTAATTTAATATTTTACCTATTTATTGTCAGAGCCTTTCACTGAATTCGATTAAATAGGACCACTGAGTACAGAAGGTAACTGCAGTCAATCTAGGAATTGCAGGAAATATTGAAACAAAAATACTGCAGGGCATTGTTTTGTGGATATGTGATTGTACAGACTTCCTTGATGCAGTGCTCAGACAAGCTGAATCTTTTTGGCTTGGTATGCAGGTGCTTAGGTCAAAATAATCCAAAAGTCACAAAATAATGAAATGTATACCCATACTGTCAGGTATATGTTGTAAAAGGCTGATTTAGTAAACACAGCTTCTTCCTAAAATTTCTGTAGTGCTGATGTGACCCATGTGCCCTGGTGGTGCATCAGCACCTGAACTGGAGAACTGGCCCAGGGGTAGAGAACAGGTGGGTTAACACTCAGGTCAGGTAAATACGCAGAACACTCGCATTGGCAATCATGTGGAAGATATGATGAATTACTTATGTTTCTGCTTTCACAACTCTTTCTGTAAGCCCCTTTTGTTAATTACTTTTTCAAGGATACAAATGCTGTTTGAACAAATGGGATCAGAGAAAAAGGGAGCGTGACCAATTTAATAGCTTTGTACGTTTATTCTGATAAACCATTGAGGTATATCCTATCAATTGTGGGTCTGACATCACGGTGCACTTCTTCACTGAATGCCGTGGCCTTTCATATCTAAAGAAGCTGTTGCAAGGAATGTAAGAAGAATCATCTTTTCTTTTGTCCCAATTATCTTTAATTAAAACTCTTCAATTGACTTGACCATAGTGATGACTTGTGAAGATGTCACTAAAGTGACAAATACATGTGTAAGAAACTTAAAGTGCATTGTGGTATCTTTGACCATGGATGATTAAGCAAGTCCTGTTGCTATCATCATTCATCTACAACTGACTTTACCCATAAATCTTATTTTTAGAATGGACTCTGTCCCAGCACAATGAACAATTAAGTTCTAAGTTTGCAAATGACATTCTGTCCTCTTCTTTTCTGTAATTCATTTATCATTGTCTTGCTTACGGCCACTGGGATGATTTGAGACATAAAGTGATGGGGGTTTAGACGGCTTGGTATTTATCATTCAGTGTACTGGTAGAACTACAAAGTTAGGTATGATCATATTGTTGTTATATCTCCATTTTAATAATTTTTAAAAGAAATATTAAGAAAATTAAAATTATGCGAATATGTGTCACATGTTAAACAATATGAAAATCAGTGATAGAAGACAAAAATTCAATTCTAAATCCCTAAACATCTTGTGTAAGATTTTAAAAGCATGCAACATAATCCTTGACCCAAAGCAAAGGTTAGAATAAATGTGTATGTTAATGATGTTCCATGTGCTTGTCTACAAGAAAAGTTGTATCAAAGAGCATTTTGTAAGCAGTTAACAAGATACTGTTGGCAATAGTCTTCGTGCCCTTTCTCCCCTCCCCAATTTAGTAAGAGTACATCAGAAGTCCAGACAGACCTAAGTGTTTATGGTCCTTCAGGGTCTTTTGCAAAAGAAAGAGATGTCCCTTGTACACAATGTTATAATTTTCAAAAGGATAATGAAATCTGCTAGAGTAAGACTGCATTCTTTCTGAATTACAGCTGTAAAGGGCTCTGAAAAAAGTAGGAAAAATGGGATATGGAAGGAAATTACTTTGTCTTTAAGGGCACTATTTGACTGGAACTTATTCGAGAACAAATGTTCAAATAGTTTATAAAGCAGTTATGTCAGTAATCAATTAGGAAACTTCATACTTAATTCTTGTTCTTCAGCTAATACCAAGGATTAGAAGGATTTAAAGAAAGAAATTAATCAAATTTCCACTACGTCTCATCTTCAGAACAGTGAATTTCACATGTACATAAAAATCTGGCGTATTTAACTCTGCAGCAGGTTCTGCTAGTTCAGAACCATCAAATCCCATTTCATCAATGATAATATGTGGTAATGACTTCTAGTTTTTGGTAATTCATACTAATTTTCTAAGTTCATCTTGAGGTGGATTAAATAGTAGTAAAATGCTATAGTGACTGGCTAAGACTTATTCATAATACTATTCAAGTGTAATAGATTATTTATTTTGGTATTGGGCAACACACAGTTATTGCCAAGCAATTTGGTAATAAACAGCAGGATATCAGTCTGGTTAGGATACAATTAAATGTGTGCCTCTCAAGAAGGCTGTGCTGTTGGCTAATGCTGTAGATAACTGAAACTAGAATTCTGCTTTATTAAGTAATGATTTTGTTTTGCTGGATTCATCATATTAAACTGTGATATGGAACCAAGTGACACTAGAAGTATAACATACAAGAACTTTGGCCATGATAGTTAGGATATCATAAAGCTGTGCTAGTTCTGTGCCTTCACTCTCTCCTTCTCTTTCATGAAAAGTATTATTGATCATTAATGCCAAAATGAAAAACAAGAGGTAGCAATTCATATAAGAAAACATTTGGATGGCAATTGCTCTACATTAGGTGTGGTTAATGGTCATGTTTACAACCACAAATGTAATATTTGTATCCATTGAAATGACAGAATTGATTAAATGGGAGAAGAGTGTACCAGAAGCTCCAGAGCACTGTTTTTTCGTAAATTTGATTGATGTTGATGGGGGCATGTTTTGGATCTGCAGAATATTAGTGAGAAGATGAAATAAAATCACAACTAGGCAAGCAGTTCATTACTTCTCTCGAGCAAAAAGAAAAAAACAAGAAAGAATGGTAGTGAATGCAATAATCAAATTTGCACCACTGTATAAGCTCTGCATAGATTGACATAGAAGGAAAATCATAGGTTATGATTAACATTAATAACACTTACATTGTGAAAGCAGTTGGCAGATATCAGCCAGAGATTCATTTAGAAACACTGCTTGTAGCTACTGAGAATGATATTCAGCATCAAGTACTTTGTATTAGAAATTTTCCCTGTCTAGCAAATGAAATGAGTTTAGCTTGCAGGAAAACATAAAGTGACAGAACAAAAGAAATGGAATACAATTTGAGGTCCCAGAGATATGAAGAGCTTCTATTAAAGAATGTCTGTAACATCTGTGTACAAGTGTAAGATTTTTTTTTTCTGATTTTACTCTTCTTTTTTTTTTTTTTTTTGCAGTAATGTAGGTGTATGGATCACCCTCTTTTTCTTAGTAATACTAAAAGAAAAAAAAAGAAACAGCAAAAAAATCCCTAAAATCCTGTCATTCCAGGAGACACTTGAGGAACAAAACGTCCCCAGTATTGTTATTCAATGGGCAGTTGTCGATGTCGTCTTTCCTTTTCTTTTATTCTGTTCAATTTAGATTTTCTGCTATTTTTTTTTCTTCTCCTGCCTATGTGAAAAAGCTCAGTATTTCTGCTGTTCAGTGTTACTTGTAGGTTCCTCTTATTCCAGAATCTCACATTTGAACTTCCTAGGAAAAAAAAGAATGTTGTCTTTCTATGCTTTATAAACAATCTTTGCTGTTGCAGAGACAACTTTAATCACTCAGTTCTCGATTGCGAATCTCTGGTGCCAGAATTTGTTCTACCATACCATGGGTCAACTCTCTAATTATGGACTCCTCTTCCTGACCCATTCCCATGGGTATGCTGGACAGCTCAGCTCTCCTGGAGGCACTGCTTGGCACTTGGCAGAGCAGAGGTGCTGGCACACATGTTCCTAAACATTGTGGTAGCCAGAGATTCTCCTTACTCAAAGGAATTTAGACGTGGGTTCTCTAGACAGCATCTCCTCTTTCATAGTGGAGAGTAAACCTAGAAACTCAGCCCTGAAGTTTTCACAACCCTTGAGTTTGATTATTCAGAGTTGAACACTGATTTAGGCTTCAAATGATTCAGGAATTTCTGAAATACTAATTAATCTTTCTTGCTAAATTGTGAGGTTTTCACTGTTTTAATATTCACTTAACTTAGCAGTTGTTCAGTTTAATATTCACCTAACTTTTAAATTATTATTGTACTTTAGTGATTAAGGGAATTCATAAGGCTGTGTACTTTATTGTATCAGCCATCATATGGCAGGTAGGCTTGTGAGTGTTCCTGTGTAAAAATAATCTCCTGTATTATCAGAAGTGCAGGCATGAAAAAACAAAACTGCATTTTACTGTAAAACATTCAGAAGGAGCGAGTGTAAATAAAAAGAAAGCTTGGCTTTTAATTGATGCTTTTAATGCTTGGGTATGCACAATTACTGTCACCAGCAAATCAGTTTGAACACACTTGTATAGAACATTACTATATTAATTTAAAAACATTTATGATTTTATGACGGAAGTCCTGCTATTGACCCTCATGGAAGGGAAATGTAAGTTGGATTTGAGGGTCTTGAAAAAGTAAATCAAAACAAAGTTGTAAGCTAGTCATTAAAAGTGAAAACATCAAGCAGCATTAAACTTCTTTTTTAACTTACTTTTGCATTTCAGGGGAGGCACACTGATGAAGACAGTGTATTCTATAGAGGATACAATGGGTAGAACTGTCAAAAATTAGCTCCTTTTCAACAGCAAAAAACATCAATTGAAATTTCTTTCTAACACCCTTATTGACTTTCTTTTTAATTTTTTTTCACAGAGGATCTTTCTCAAAGCTGGAAGTGAGGAAGAAATCTTTGCACATCTTGGCTTGGATTATGTCGAACCATGGGAAAGGAATGCTTAAAATTATTTGCCAGTGTAAATTCATCACTTGACTGCAATGGTGATTCTGCCCACCTTGAAGTCTGATTTAGCTATGTATAGATATATAATAAGTGTTTCTATGACAACAAAAAAGAAATTGAATAAGTATTAGAAGCCATTTACACATGCTAATGTTCCTAGAGGATAAGAGTGTAAGTTTTTCAAAATCTTTTCCAGTCTTTTCTGGTTTTGAAGTTTCCATGTGGGTGTGATAAGACAGAGCTTGTTTTGGAGGGAAAACATGGAATTGGTGAGATTTTTTTCTTAAGATAGGAATTTAACATTAGTATGAAAAGTGCTTGTTTTTTAAAATAGTCAGCTACAACAATGCTTAAATAATTCAAAACATTTGAGCTGAGTCAAAACATTACTGAAATGTATGCTGGTCTTTAACTGAATTTCTTACGTGTTTTGCTGAATCCATGTATAAAATTGCTCTGTATGTAAGGCTTAATGACCTAGGCAGTAACAGCTTTGCAGTCTCAGCAACTTGAGGCTACAGTTGTAATATTTTCCCAGGTAGGGCACCATTCTGCAAAAACTATAAACAAGTTGATAATTCAGTGAGAATTTAAAAACATTTCACAGGAAGGGATTTTAAAAGGAAAAGTGGAATAATTCAGTAGCAATCTTCAGTTGTTTAGAAGAAGACTATTTGTACTGATTAGGAATAAAGAGGATTCAGGTTATGTGGACTAATTGTCCTCAATCAGGAATTTGAATAATAACCTGCATGAAACAATAGTTTTAACTGTCAGGCTGATGACTGCCCTAAGACAAAAGATTTTAATTATCTCTGCTTAATTTAGATAGATGGAAATTTATTTATTAGTAAGTGTGAATGCATTGGAATGGGATTTTACTTGAGCTGTTGGGCTATTGGCTGCTCTAGAGTCATATTCCCTCTCTTTAGTCAGAAATTAGTCTAGGATGTGAGAGGATTTCTGATAAAAGCCCTGTGAGTTATTTTGGTTTCAGAAAATGTCCAGGCAGCTCTGGTGACCATATTGACAATGAAGGATTTGTAATACATTTATCCTTTAATAAACAGAGGCATTCAGTGCTTTAGGAAATGAAGTTATTTACTGATCATTCATCATTTGAGAATAAAGGTAATTAAGAACACTAGTATTGGTCAAATTTCTTCCTTAAAAATCTGGAATTTTTTCCTCTGTTGAGGCTGACTACACCTCTTGACATGCTGAGGAAAGAATGGCAATGACAGGACTGTGTACAACAGTTATTGCTGACAGTAAAGGCTTCCATATTCAAACAGTATTCGTTACTAAAAAAAGTGCTTAATTTGTTACTCATTACTTTCAACTGGGGAATAGACTTTTACAGGACAGCATTGTAAACTATTCTAAAACATTGGTCAGGATGGTAGAAAAATGTGTTAATGGCAGAAATTTGCTTCTTGCCTGTGTCTATAAAACCACCCAATTTAAGTGCAGTTTTGCTAACCGAGCTGAAAATACAATGCTACTTCTAAACTGCTCTTACTATAAAGCACTGACACTGTTTCCTGCTTGATTGTGCTGATGTGTGAAGTATCTTCTCTGTGTTTTGCATCAGGATGCTGGCACTTGAGTAGCAGTGGCATTTTTCAGTCCTAATGGAAGAAAACAGAAGTTATAGTGCCTTGTCTGAATATTCTTTCTACTTGGTCAACATTTATCAGGAATTATACGTTCTAGTTGTGCTGTTTCTGCAAACTTCAGGACACACACAAAGTATCAAACATTCTGAATTCCCCATAAATAACTAACTCACATCTTGGGTGCCTATGTATCACTTACAATTATGCCATCTGGAAGGGAAAAGATACCAACACGAGTTCTGTCAGCTCCTCCAAGACTAGAAGATATCACTTTATTTTTTTATTTCCCTCAATTTTCCCGAACTTTATTAAGAATACATCTTACAGATTGCTCACCGAATCAACTATTATAAAATAATATGGACCTGGTATATGAGGGGTTGTGCTGAAGAGAAGGACAGCTTAGATGACCAGGATGGTTTGACCATGAAGAAGATGGCTTCTCTTGTGCACACCCTTGCTGAAGAAGCTGCTACCCCAGTCACTGTCACAGGTACCATGTGCAGGACCATCCCTGGTAGCACCTGCCAAACCAGTCAGCTGAGACTGTAATTAGAAAAGATAAAAGTCATAGGAGAGCTGGGATGGAACGGGTTAAAGGAAATAAAGCCTTTATCAGCTGAGCATATCTGGTTCCATGTGCTAGTGAGGAGTCCCTCCAGTGTGATGGAACTGTTGGAATCAATGGTAGCAAAGCTTCTGAACCCATGAAGGGCAGGGGAGGCCTCAGGGCTTGGAAAGGGCAAACAAGAACACACCAATGTTTGTAACAGCAGGAAGGGAAGAGAGAATTTTAGATCAGTGCACTTAATATCTTCTAAATTGCTAGAATGATTGATAGACTGTATTTTAATGCACCTAGAGAAAAAAAAAAAGTGATAAGTTATTGGTAAATTGTTCATCAGAAACAAATCACGTCAAACTAATTCAGTTGTAAAGTCCCTGGAGGCTGTTTTTTAAAAATGTCTGTCCCTCCTTCCCTGCTTCTACACCAAGGCAATTTGGCAAGCAGTGAGTAGAGAAGGATCACTGGTTTAATAAGCAGCTACAAACTAACTCTCCAAGAATTAATAAGTAATTCTGTCTGTAGGGAAAAAAAGGAAAAGTAAAAGGAGAGCCACTGTTATTTTTATTTGTGGTTTGAAGTAATATATGATTTATCAAATAATCTCTTAAGGCAAAGGCTATGAGATATGTTTAGTTTGGTGGGTAATAATGTAGTTAATGTCTATAGGACTAATGTACTGAAGGAAAAGCTAGTTCTATCCACACAGCTCTACAAAACTGCAGATCTGGGAAATCTAAATACTCATACAACTGAAGCCACGTGGACTTTCTGCAAAATAACTGGAAACCTGAGAACTGCTGCTACTTTGAATAAATAACTCCAGAATGTTAAAAAACCCAAACACAAAGATTTGCAAATGTTATAATCCCCAAATGAAATGTCTTCTGTAGTTTATGGGCAGAATTATTTGGCTTTCTCAGGTGAGACCATCTTACTCCTTGGTGTGAAATATATTCTTTTACTTTTTGAACAGCTTATACAGTTTTCTTCGGCAACTGCAGTTAAAATAACCAGGTCCTGGGTCTAAGAGTTTGATTGAAGTCACATAAGCAAATTAAGACACAGAGCTCTGGAAACCTTCCTTAAGAGGAAGACCAAGCAGTCTTTTAGCCCTGCTGTGCAGAATGCACAAAGTGTCTTTAATCAGGATGCATCAAATGTACCTTGTTTTAGCAGAAGAGGCTCCTTAGGTGTACTGTAGGACATCCTTGATAGCACCTGCTATTAAGTGGAATGCTGTGAAAATTTATGTTGTGCCACCCTGAGCTAAGGGCCTCTGCTAAAGCTAACCAGATGCATCACCTTGCACAATGTCAAACAATAACTGGAATAGGCTTTCCCCAGTCAATGCTGTTCAAACCCCTTCAGAATACTTAACTTAGAAAGTTGCTTAATGTCTCCTTCAATAGATGTGTATTATAGGCAACCCACAAAATCTAACAATATTTTTCAATGGGTGCCTCCAAACAAGCACTATTCTCAAATACTGCTGGCAATACAGAAACTCCACATGTGTGGGGGGGTGATGCTGGACTACACATCCAGAAGCCCCAGTGCCTCGGGGAAATCACTTGGCTGATGACAATCAATCTTAACTACATGTGGTGACTGACCATGAGGAGAGAAGGAGAGAGAGCCTGTGCTGGGTAAGTACAAAGTCTCCCAGTTTTGTGTTTTAGTACGTAAACACACTTATTGAAAGCCAAGCTACTTCTATTTTATGGTTGCAGATATTTGATTCCAGTTCCTTCATGACTGTGCAGCAAAAAGTAATACTAAATGGTATATTTCCTTTTGTGTTTCATTCTTGACAAAATCAACATTCTCATTCAAAGGGATTTTTGGAAACGGCAAAGCTCCCCTGACCCTTTCTCACCATTATGAGGTTTTAAGGGAATAATCTTCATATGAAGCCAACTCAGATACATTTTTTGTTAAATAAATAAAGCCTTTCTATCAGGAGTAGCATAATTTAATTTGTTTTATAATATACACATATTATATCCAAATTATTCTAAGTCTTCTCTAAGCTTCAGTGTCTTTTTCTCTTAGGGAAGCTGTGCATTAAGATATAATAGAAAATATCAGGAAACATCTCAATTTCTAAACAAATGATGAGTTCTCTGCTGAGGACATGCAGATTATATTCCAGAATCTTGTGGTTGCAACACTTAGGGGAAAAAAGCACATTATAAAAAAATCATATCCCAGCACTTTGAAAAGAAAATAACAATCTTTGTATTTTTCTAACCACTAAAAGGAAGATGATTTGGAATTTTCTTCACAACTGGGCAGATCTAACTTCAAAAATGGAGCTGGAGGAGGTTATGTAATTGTGTGACTATGTAGGAGTGTTTCTGCAGTTGGAAACTGTTGCTGATGAAAGTGTTCCATTTTTAGTAGCCTAAGGATGGATTGAAAGACCACTTGTGCCTGTGGCTGCCATAAATCTACTCCATAAATCCCACACTTCAACATGTAACGATGGGGAAATTTTGCCTTTGCACTCCTCTGGCATGCAAAAGATCAAAATATGTTTAGAGGATAGCTGGGATCTACAGCATGTGGTGATCCTGAAATCTTTTGGTTCTGCTTTAAACTATGTTATGAGATATGAATTAGCTTTCTGTGTTTTAAACTAAACTAAGATATCAGATATAATTCTCTGCCTTTTGTCATTTTACAGTGTGTGCTTTTAAATGTGTTAAAGACTGCTAGAAAGTATATTTTGTGCTGGCGTTATAAGAGTGGGAAGTGGTTGTTTTGGAAACCCTGACAGACTGGTTGCAGGGCTGTAGCTGTTGCAGGGCTCTTGACAAATGATTGATGATTTAATTTGGATCCTTCACAATATCAACACTAAAAAAGAAGCCAAATACCATAAATATCAGTGTCCTTTCAGACACGATATCACAATCACAGAAGGAATATGGGTGTTTTTTTCCCATTAATCTCACCCCTTACTCCCCGTTAGATTTGATTTCATGAGGGGGCAAGGACACATATCTGAAGGACAAATAAAGAGACCTAATGAACTATATATTTTTAAAATGTGTTGCTCGCCCCACTAGTACACGTGTGTATACAGGGAAAGATTTTCAAAAACACTCAAGTGAGAAGGAAGCTGTAGATGGGTGGGCCACTATACTTTGAAATTTAGTGACAGATGGTTGCTAAGACAGTTTACACAAGAAGACAAATGACTATACATTAAAGCTTTCAAAAGACAAAAAAAAACCCTTCAAGAAACATTTGAACAGAAGTTTAATGATCATACAAAATTACCAGCAAATCAAGAATTGCAAGCTTTAAAAAGAAGGGTTGAGCAGAGAATAAACATTCTTCTAATGTAAGGGAGGGATGAATAGATATGAAGATTATCAGAGCTGACAGTGATGAACTTAATATTACAGTTATTCCAGTCCCTAACAAGTTAAAAAAATACCCTCAGTAAGTTGTATTAAATCCCCCTAGAAGCAAATATTTATCATGCCAAATAAGATGGGTACCTAAAAATCTCTAAATTAAAACCTTTCATGCACAAGGTAGAACAAATTAACAACAGATAAATGAGAAAGAATAACAAAAATAAATAATGATGAACTCTTATGGGTTACAAGTTTTAAGATAAGGTCATAATATTTGTAAAATAATAATGGAGGCTGACCTGCAAGCTGAAGTATACTACATTAAATGAATAGAGTTCAAGAAAAACAAATGACTTGTAGTATGAGAAACATCTATCTCAATGGTCTAGTTGTGAAAAAACATGGCTATGGATAATGATTTCTTGCTGTTGGGAAAGGGGAATAGTATGTTCAAAAGTATCCAGCTTGCAGAATCTGTAATCTCAGCAATTCCTTTTAAAAGAAGCAAAGGGGATTGACAGTTACTCTTATTGCAGCAGGACAACTGTTCATTTTCCCTTTTTAGCTCTTCAAAAAGATCACAGAAACAGGCATATTATGTTGAGTGCTAGTTGAATTTTACTGCAAATAATTCATCTAAAAGCAGTCAGAGACAACAATCTCAAATTATGCTGATATATCAATCACAGTATGCCACAGGGTTCTCGGAGGGAACAGAATTTTAAGCTTAAAATTCTTAGCTTTTTATATGTGTGATTCATTTTCTTGCTGTTGCATGGATTTCTGGTTGTAAAATGGACAAGTCACATTTTAATTTTTGATCCTCATACAAAGCTAATTTCAAAAGCATATTATTATCAATTGCAGTGCTTCATCCAAGCAGAGGTCTTTTCACTGCTATGTCCTTTTTTTGATCTGTTTTGTTTGTTTGTTTGTTTGTTTTCTGTTTTGTTTTGTTTTTTTCATAATTTGGACAACATTTTCTTAGCCCCTAAGTCTTCAGTTGAACATTTTAGGCATTTCTCTGCAAAACCAAGCAAGCTGTCTAAGAAGAGTTACTAGGACACCCAGCAGCAGCGCAGTATTCAGCAATGATTGATTTACATTTGTGAGGAGGTGTTTGCTCTCACCCAGCACAAACCAGGCTTTGGGCTTCTAAATCAGAAGTTCCATTTCAGCCACACTGGGCTGATTTTCAACTGATGAGAACTCTTGCCCTTAAAGGAGGCTGGGCTTGTTTGTGCCACTGAGAGAACTGCTTTGTGCCTGCAATGTCTGTGTGGGATGAAACTCATGGAAGAAAAAAGTAATCTGAAAATAGGATTTGTTTGAATCGAGGTATACCTGTAATCATGGTCAGAAAGTAAATAAGTAGAGAATTCACTTATGTGAAAATACACCTTGGATACTGTAAAAGGAGGCTACTGTTGGGACCTGCACATATTATCTGTTCTATTCCTTTTAGGAAGTTACTTAGCAGGGCATTCCAGATGCTTGTTAGTGACATTCTAGAAAATAACAGAAAAAAATAATGTAAATTAAGAATAAAATCCAAAATAATTTGGGTTTTTTTCTTTTTTTAATTTAGCAGGACCATCATCATGCCCAAGAATAGTGAAGTTACTAACATTATCTGGCAACATGTTATTCAACTCACGGTTATTTCACTTTATTAATGCCTGTGAGGACTTAATAAAGTAAGTTTATCTAGCTTTGTTGATTGGAATGTATTACTCAACATTAGGTTACAGCTTAGAAAATTTGGAATTCTTGCAAAAGTAAGAGTTATTTAACTTTGAAGTTTAATATTTAACAACCATAACCAGAATAAGCATGCACAGATCAGACAAGGGTAATAAAAAATTTTTATCTTTCTGGCCCGTTTCTATTCTTGGTTTTGTTTTTTTGGTGTTTTTTGTTTTTTTTTTTTTTGTAAATCTTACCTTTGAATAAGAAAAAATCTTTTTGTGCAACTGAGAAAAGAAATTTGGTTTTGTTGATTGCGTTATCAAATAACTTGATTTATACAGACATGCTATGGTGCTATGGTTATTAAAAATATCATATCAAAACACAAAACTCAGTTTATGGAATGCATTAGCATTCATG
Source organism: Cinclus cinclus (assembly GCF_963662255.1). NCBI lineage: Eukaryota > Metazoa > Chordata > Aves > Passeriformes > Cinclidae > Cinclus > Cinclus cinclus. The sequence goes on along the minus strand of NC_085052.1, from coordinate 15,012,598 downwards.
ACTGATAATGCAAATGTGATTTATATCACAGTACACTCAATATACCATCTGCTTCAGAAAGAAAAACATCTGTTGGTAAATGTAAACTGTGGAGCTTATGTGGTATGCAATATGTTCAGATACTGTATGGAATAAATAAATTGGACTTTGACAATCTATTATGTTAGAAGCATTCAACTACTTTCTTATCTTGAAAAGAAAAAACTCAGCTGCAAGTGTGTTTAGAGATGGTGGAGGAAATTATTGTGCCATGTCCCATCCAGATGGCTTTTGCTGAAACCAGTCACTGACAGGCTGCTGCAATCATCCTCAACAGTTATGAGATGCTTTAAACCAGCATGAGCATAGATGAATAAACTTCTCTACAGCAGAGGTTTCTGCACTTGAATTTTCATGATGGTGATGACACTGCAATTTGTGACATTGTTGGAATTGGCTGTATTTTCTGGTTTCTAGGATGAAAATCATGCACATGAAAAATGTATAGTCACATGTATCAATGCTAAAGAAGACTTTTGCATCTTTAAAAATATAGTCATAATGTTGTGTTGTTGCTATTTTTAATTTTTAATGTGCTTCACTTATATAAAAATGGAAAATAGGCACTAATTTTTGAGTTCTAAGGGCCATGATAGCCCTTACAAGATCTAGTCCAAACTTATAAAGCCAAGCCCTTGTAAAATCAGATTTTTTTTCCTGATTTAGAGTATCCTGTTTTCACATTTGTTTGTTCAATACATTTTAAGCAATTAGACAAAGCCTTTTTTTTTTTTTTACCCACAACCAACTGTGTCTTCTTAGAGGCAGAGGTAAAAGTCTGGGAATGGTGCTGGAAAATGCATCCATATGTAATGTACTGTAGTGCCGAAATTTCCTTGACACCTCTCCTTTCATTCCTTGTCAGCTCATGGAAAGCTCAAAGAGGTTTTCACATGTTTAACAAAGTGTTAAGTATGCAGAAGTGCATGTTTGGCCATATATCTAAAAAGTCAGGAAACTTATTCAAAATGTCAGGATTTCTACTTCAGTTTAAACCCCTTCTTTTCCTCCACACTGTGAGAAGGAAATTATCATAATCTGTTGTTAAACAAGTCAAAATAACATTTGTGCTAGTGATAGCTTGCAGGTTCTGTTTGTTTAAGTATCTTAAAATGTGGTGTTTATTTGCAAGGGAATATAAGCTCTCCTTTGGTTACCACAGCACTGATGTTTCTCCACTGTGGAGTAATCCAAAGTAAAGGGAACTCTTGCTCAAGAAGATTTGGGCTTCTGTAATTCTTCTCTGCAAGAACATCCATTGTTGGTCTGCATTGCTTTAGAACAGCTCTTTAGCTTTTTGTTCTATGCTGTCTTTTCATGCCATTACTTATTTTCTTCAGTTTTCCAGCATGTTCTCATCCACTTTCAGGCCACAGATAACAATGGAAGAATGCTGCAGACTAAACATGTTTTAACTCTTTGGATTAAGCTCATCAGTCTACTGTTCTTTGTGGTACTGCTTCCACTTGTGGTACCCTTCACTCCATGTATCCATTAGCAGAGAGCTTTTTATCCTTAAGCATGGTAACTGACACAAGCCTCACAAATCTTTTTATTTGTGTTAACACATTTAGTCATCTGCAACAGAACTGAATGACCAACACAAAGTGAAAAACTTTTGCAAGAATAAGCACTAAAAAAGAGTAGATGTAGCAGATCTTGGTGGAACATTGCAAGAAAAAATATCCTGTGTACCAATATTCAAATCACTAAAAGGGATCAATGCAGGGACTAAATATCTGCATATGGTTTCTCCAACTGTACTACCTATGCAAGAGCATCTTATTTTAACCCATTATGTGTGACATAAGTGAGCTATATATTTTGTCTTAGTAGACCTAGATTTAAGTTTTGCTTCTGCCAATCTCTCTTAGGACTTGTGATCTATTCTGTACCCTGTCTTTGAAAATTGAGGTGTAGGTATTTTTTCAGGTCTCCTCTGTACAACCAGAGATGAACTCGACTGTTGAATATGAATAGTTTAAAATGTTCCAGAGAAGACACAGGCGACAATACTTTTTTATTAATTCCAATTTGTCAAAAAAAGTAGATTTCATAATATGGGCAGGTTCACAGCTATCATGCTGCAAGAAATAAAAGCATAGCCCAAGGTATCAATATCAAGATAATAAAAGAGCAGTCTATCTTAGCAGAAATAAAAATCAGTTAACTGAATGGACCTAAGCTTTAAATATTAATAACCAGACTGGCAGCTCTCTTCTCCTTTTTGTATTTGGACTGAATATTAGATACAGGATTGCTTATGTACTAAAGAAAATAATAACAGCTTAACAACCTTTCTCAGTAAAAATAACCTGCTTTCATTTTTTGGTTGAATTTAGATGGAGAATATTACGATGTGTCTGGTAGTGGAGGTTGGACAAATGATCTAAGAACAATAAAAATGCCTGAGGGATAGAAGGTGTTAAAGGAAGATAAGTGGAGTATCAGCATCCGTTCAGGGACATGCAAATACTGCCAAAGACTTTGTCCTCTAAGTGCCAGCATAAAGATTAGAAAGAGTACTGGGCCAAGAATGGAATGCTGTGAGAGACATCAGAGCTAAGCTTTATGCTTTGTAAGTAATTTAAAATCTCCCAACAGCCTAAGATCAGAAACTGACCACTGGTCTCCAAATTACAGTCAAACAAGACTGATACAGACAGTGTAGGAAAAAAACAGTACTTTAAATCTCATTAGAGTACCATGGTGCAGTGATGACTGAAAAAACACAAAGAAATGCATAAAAATTTTGAAATATTTGTAAATGTTTATATCTGTTCAGTCACATAATTCTGAAATAACTCTAGGTACATATAAAGGATATACAGCTTTTGGGTACAAATGACAACTAATTTAAAGCTTACAAAATGTAGGAGACTTTTTAGTGAGTGATTGTTGTAACAGCAAATAAAAACAAAATGCACTCACCACATTTGATAAAAATGTAAAAGGTATAAAAACGTTCTCAGCAATAAAGTTTCTAAATAATTAAGGCAACATTTTATCCTGAGGAAACAAAAATAAAAGTGTAGCTATATTAACAATTTAAAAAAAATACTACTTAATGTAAGTTGCACTCTGTAAATCTGGGACCTTCTTAGGTCTTTAAATTTGGCAGGAAATGTAGAAGTGTGTGTTGAATTGTAGGTGTTGGTGATGCTATGGAGATGCCAAATAGAACTCGATTGCTGGGAGTCTGTAGGATATGTCAGAAATTTTGTTTGACAATCCTTAAAATGTAGGAGGAAAGTATGAGAAAACAGACAATGGAGTCAAATTCAAGGAGCAATGGGAATGTGCATGGTGAGGCAATAATAGAATTCATAAAAAATTACTCGTTTTGGGGAGAGAGTGGAGGTGCTGGCAATTGGCAGGCCAAGATTAAAGGCTGTCTTTATATGTTTGACAACAGTGGGAAATGGACATAGATAAGCTGGAGAAATAAAAGTTTTTCAAATAACGCCTTAATAAATAAGGCCTGAAGAAGGCAAGTTGCTAAATAAATAAAAGAGTGAAGTTAGGCTTATAAAGAGTCAACAGCAATGGTTGTGACTCTCCAGATCTCAAATCACCAAGCAGTCAACCTGCCTATTTTGGAGAGCTCCAACAGGCAGGATAGAGTGAGAGTTCTCTTGCAGTGTAGGATGAGATTTAGGTATGGTGTAGATTGCAATGTCTCCACAATGTGATCACAAATCCATCTATTTTCTCAATCTGTTTGAAGATTAAAATGTCACATTGCAAAGTCAAAGTAGATCTAAGACTCCTAAGAGCCCTCCATTGCAAAGACAAATGCAGCAATTAAAACAGGGTCAAAGGAATTGATAAGCCTTATATAATTTACCTCTAGTTATGGAGGAGGATTTTCTGTAGCTTTCATGTTAGTTACATTCCACACTTGAAAATGCTGCATTATTTATCGTATGCATAAAACTTGATTCTCTAAGGTCTGCAAAGGGATTTTTTTTTATTAAAAAGAAGTGGCAGCAGTTTCTGTTTCTTGGTATCGTACCAAAGGCAAACAGTAGTCACAAGTGCTGGCTACCTCCCTTGATTTTTATTTAATTTTTGTTCCTCAGAAGATCGTGGTACTACTAAAGTGTTGGATATTTTAAATGCGAAGGATGACAGGTTGATTACTTTTTGTTTGTACAAATTTTGAAGGTAAGTATGTAACATAAATAATACAGTATACGATTTTGGGCTGGTAAAGAAACAGAACAGCAGTTGCCTCAGAACATCAATTCCTGTTTACCAAGATATTTTGGGGAAACTGTGCTATTGTGGTGAGAATACTACGTACATATACAAACTGTGTGTTTATTACAGCAAGTAGATAAATTATTATGAGCTATTTGGCATTCTAGTTGTCACAGGAAATACCATGGCTTCTGGCTTTAAGAATGAAGTAGATTTTTGTTCTAACATAGAGAGATGTCTCAGTATGGTAAAATATTGATTCCAGTTGTTTTTTGTTTCTTTTCTTCCACACTTTATATACTTGAAAAATATTCCTATGCCTGCTTGGCTCCCTCAGACTCAATATGCATTAATAAGTGGGATTGATTAGCCATCTTTCTGGAGTGTATCCCCTGAAAGTTGAAATATGGTGAGTAGGAATAATCAGAAAATTTGCTCCAAAAAAGTCACTCCAGAGCTGGACTGCAACAGTATTGTAATATAACCATGGACTCAAAAGGTAACAGAAGATTTCTACATGTCAACTCTCTCTGTTTCCTTCTACTTAATGATTGTTATTATTAAAAGGCTTTATAAAAAGAATATTCTTTTTCAAGAACAGCTGGTACATCTGTAATTTCAACATTTTTATGAAATGAGAAATACTGTGAGAAGCATGTTGGGAGCAGAGCATAAACATATCAGCTCGACTTTGATCACTAGGTGGGTGATCCCTTTTATTAGAGAGACAGGAGAGGTTACCAGCTGGAAAGATCCTGCTTCATTATAACCTATGAAGCTTCTGGGCTGTTAATGAACCAACCACCACACTGTACTTTCAGTGACACAAATGAATAGTAGGACTTGTTATTTATTGATCATTTCATATATTGTGCTTAGATATACTGAAGATCATTTAAATGAATATGTGTGTCATCAGTATAATCCTAAAAATAACAAAATGAAAGGATCAGTGTCTGCTGGTTTTTGCTTGGGTTGTTTTGTTGTTTGCTTTTTCTTTGCTAGAGTGCAAAACAGAGCAAAAAGCAAATCACTGCCAAGTGTATAAATATATGAGGACATCTCTTTGTAAATATTTAAATAACTAGTAAAATAAACTTTCTAGATTTGTACAATAAGTAGTAAAAACTGGCAAGTATGATTTCAGATGTTGTACTTTCTCAGGTCTATAATCGATGCAAAGATGTAATGGGCTTTATTTTAAAAGAGGATTCACTCGAGCGCATTGTGTTTGTTTTCGTTGTTTTGTAAGATGCTAAAAATATTTGAAAGGAAAAGTATCATTTTTGCAGATGTACCATGGGGATTTAACTGAGCATAGCAAACTTCTGTACATTTTTTCACTTGGTAGCTAATAATTCTTCCCGAAAATCAACACAATTCCATATCCAGTGCCACCTTTCTCTTTGACCAACATATTGATCAAATATTCAGCATTCAGCATCTGTGATGACTGAACTTTCCAAGGGTGTGGTTGCATCTTTTACAAGGCCACATATCATCAGGCTGACCTAGAAACACCTCAGTGGTTGAATCACTGCCTAATTTACTACCTTTTTAATTTCCTGCTCCAGCAACATCTGCTGTGTGTCCATCAGTGTTGCAGTGCTGTGGGAATCTAAAAGTTGTGCAAGACTGTCTTTCTGTGATGCTGCTAGACTGTGTCAAGCAGTCAGGAGCTGTCCTAGGCATTTTGTACATGAGGAAATACCTAATTTACAGCTATTTTACATGGGTTCTTGGACCTACTTATTCCCTAGAAAGAATGTTTCTTTCTTTGACTTGCTTTGAGTGGACTACACACAAACACAAGAAGACAAGCATGCAGAAGCATAGGTTTGCTTCCAAATGAAGCCAGGGAGAAAAGAGCTGTTATATTTTAAACCTCTTTTACAAATGCTTTTGGAAATAAACAAATAATAAAACTAAGACCTTCAGGGAGCATGAATTCAATACATAATGTAGGTTGTGCTATACAGTGCTGAGAGAAACAATCTGAGCAGGGTTATAGGAAGATAGGTTGATGTTATCCTCTGCCCTTAGTTATTAGAGTCTTTTATGAATTGGGCATGATTCTCTTTTTCAGTACTTTCCTTTGCTCCATGCTGATAAATGTCCGTATATGAGAACATGCCTGAAGCATTAATACTCACATAATAGAATATAATTTTCCTTCCTCTCAGAGTAGTGCTGGCTTCTCAGAGATGATCCCCTTGATTGTTCTGTCACTTAAATGAGTGATGGCAATGTACCTTAGAGCCACCCCCAATCATCCACTCCATGTTCACATTCCATTACAATGAACTCTGGTAGAGTAAGACCCTGGAGAGTAATGTTTGTACAGTCTCATTACCATCTAGTGTATTAGACCTTGGCAAAACCATAGCTTAATGAAAAATATATTCTGTTACAGCGAATGATCACTTGGCAGCAATGGTTATTTTAAAACTTTATCTAAGGCCTTTAAACTAAGCTTTCACCATCTGTTCTGTCTTCTAATTATACATGCAAAAAGAACATAATTCACAAGTGTATCATAAGAGTGGGTAATGTAATTGATTAAATGATACTGCTGCCTGTATCTGTGTTTGGTTATTCAGTGCCTTTGTTTTGCTTTCAGCTCATAAATCACTTTGAATATGTTGTGGAGTGACTTTTTCTTGGCAGATAGACAAGGATGTACTCTCTCACGTTTGAGGGGAGGCAATGAACTGATGATAGTGATGGATGGAAAGAGAAGACCAGAGAGGTACAAATACTGTCAAACATCAAGTATTCATGCTCCAGTTCTCTGAAGGAGAAGGACCAACGTGCTTGCTCTCTTACAGTACTTCAGAAAATGGGGACCTCCCTGGCAATTGTCTTCCACTAAATAAAGAGCCAGGAAGAAATTGCTTGCTTAAATGGCTCCTGACATTCTGTGTATAACTTTCTGCATGATGCTCCTACGTGCGTGCATTGTTATGAAGGGAAACCTTGGAGCTTTGTTTTGCTTAGTCATCCAGCTGCTTATATTGCTTTCAAAAAATGTTACAATGTTATCATTTCTATGACATGCTAAATTTAACTTGGGAGCCCTAGGACCTTAGGGAGCAAAAAAATGCCTGTATGTTAAAGCAGCTAGGAAAAAAAAAGGAAAGAGCTCCAAAAGAAAAAAAAAAAAAAAGAAAGAAAGAAAGAAAAATGAGTTGCAATTAGTTGCCACAAATAGGATATTTATGAGTTCCCAGATTTCAAATAATAGTAAAACCTAAATAATAGTGTAGTCTTTACAATACTTATTTATTTAGCACTTTAGTATTCTTAAAACTGGAATATTTTAATGAATCCATAGAAAAGTCTGGTTGGGAACTGACAACCCAGCAGAAGGTCTATTTTAATGGAAGTTTCCTTAGGCAAGTTGAAATAGAAATTTCAAGTTCCTTCTACAGAACTCTTGCAAAACTATAGATTCCCTTCAGAGTCAACTGTCTGAAGATATACTTAGTATCATCTGCACTTCCATTTAATTTTTAGTGTTTCTGCACTAATTTTTCTACAGTAATCTACTTTATCTAAATTTTGATGCACATGGTGCCCACTAAACCACGTTGTACAAGAAGGCATTTCCTTTGATGAAAAAAACCCACAAATGATGAAATCTGTTTTGAAAGATGCTTAAAATTAAGCAGAAATTTTTTTTCTTTAACATTTTATCCATTTAGCAGTATGTCCATTTATGCTGTATATTCTGTCATTCCCACTATGTTTTAGCTGATTTCCTCTCAAAAATCTCTTCTCTGTTATCTTTGTCCGCTGACTTAAGCAAATAAGGAGAGATAGTTTTTGTGACATTAAGAGATATTTAATTCAGTTTGTTACTTCAGTTTGGCCTCAATCTTCTTCCAAGGACTATAGTGCACTCCCCAGTCATGTCTTGTCATGTCTTCTGCTCTTTCTCTAATGTGTTCTTCCCTCATTCTGACAGGTAATTTAGAAAGCCTGCCACGTATCTTCCTTCCATCTGATTCAACTGGATGTGAATGGATTGAAAGATGGAATGTGGTGGAACAAAGCAACCCGCAGTGTGTTTGAGTATTTTAATAAATATTTAAAAATATTTGTATAGACTAGACAAGGATTTCCTGAGTATTAGCAGTGTAATCCCGACAGAGCACTACCATGATTTTTACAGGAAATAACATGTAGTTATTTCCTCAAGAGATTTCCTTTTGACTATCAATAAATAATACTTTCTCCTTGTATGTAAAATAAACATTTAAACTTAACATATTTTTGCTCTGAGGTAAAATAAATGTTTGATGGAGTGTTAAAAGCAAACATGAAAACTTAAGGAAGCTTAAACTCCCCCTAAATTTCTAGGTGGATAATAGCACAGTTACCTATAATCTGCCACGGTGCATTGTTCAGAAGAACGGACAAAATAGGCAGGTATCAAACTTGGCATCTACATAAATTGATAAACCCCATAAACTACGGATGGTACTTCATCTTAGTGGACATATGAAGGTCTCATTTCTTTCACAGAGCTGAGCTACAACACATGCAAGGAGATTGGAGGCCCAAGCACAGACTGTGTATGGCAGGAATAAAGCTGTAGGACTAGAGCCAAAACCACCCTCGTCAGTGGGACTTCTTATGCTTACTTACAATGGGCTGTTAACTGTTCCCTGAATTATTTATTCTGAAACCTGAATAGATATTCCTTAATTCATCCTGTTGCTTATGAATGTAACTTTTGCAACTGGTCAGTCCTCTGCCATTGGTATACCAGCATGTTTTCACATTTTCATTTAGCTTCACAAAAGAAACTACCATCCGAGACCAGAAAAATAACTAATTTTACCAAGTTCAGAGCAGGTTGCTATATTGGGGTTTTGTTAAACTGAGTCAAATTGTTAAATCATTTCTATTTGTTGTTAAAATGTTCATATTCTTCTAGAAGTCAATAACAAATGAGAAGTTTTCAAGGGAAAAAAAGAAAGAATAAACCTAATTATTCCAGATGCAAATATCTCCAGTCTATAAAAGTATGAGCAAGATTTAATTTTATCTTCTTTATCCAATTTTCCAAACCACCATTCTCATTTCACATGCCCTGTATTCTGCTGATCTACTGTGTTTCTCTCAATTTTTTAAGGATTTATTTTATATTTGATTTTCATTCCTTTATATTGTCTTTTTTGTTTTTTGGTTTTTGAATTTGGTTTTTGAATTTGAGTGGGATGTAATTCTTTATACTAGAATCCAAGTTTAACTTTCAAGATCACATTTTCCTCTTAAGTTTAAAACTGTGAAAAGTACAAAAAATCCTTATTATACTTAGTCTTTAAAAAGTCAGGAGAATCAAGAAGGATATCTCTGAGGGTTCACTGTTTTTAGAAAGAGATTAATTCTTCTCTAAACCAATGATTTATTATGGCAGATCTTTTGAGTTTTTCTTTAATCAGGGATCAGGCTTTTTTACTTTCCAGCCACCACAGAGATACTGACTCAGCTTGACAATGTTTATAGTAGATGTTATTTAATCTCTTATATGGTTTTGAGATATGAAGTGAGTTGCAGAAAGAATCTAAGAGGCTCTCAGATCAGCAGTGAGAAATTTTCCACAAGATAACTTTAAGTCAATAAATTTAAGTCATCTGCAAAGTGGAGCTCTTTTGACCAGCTACCCAGTTCAATTCTTCACATGCTGAAATTTAACTAGACTTTGCAGACTGATGGAAAAGGGACTATTTGGTTCATTCCCATGACTTCTAGAATGGGCTGGAGACCTTTGATGAATAGATCACTATTCCAAGGACAAAAGTCTTTTCAGTCAGGTATCCACTGTTGCTGCTATACTCTGGTGGTATATATGTATATGTATATGTATATATGTATATATATATGTATATGTGTATATATATATATATATGTGTATATACTTGCAGCCAAGGCACCATTTACCCACTGTTCCATAACTACCCTGTTCAAATGTCTTTCTTATCTGAAGCCTTATACCAGCTAAAGGCAGTCCCTAAACATCTTCTGCTCCCAGGGTTCAGGCCTGTGATGTGGCCATGTCTCTGTGGCAGGCACTGCTGGCTGAGCAGTGCAGGAGCCAGATTGGCCCCTGGTGATTGGCACCACGAGGAAATGGTCACTGTGCTCCAGGGGCTGCATCACACTCTGCTGCCTCTCATGCCTGCCATGGCAGGAGCAGTCTATGCAGAAGGTGTTTTACTTCTTCCCCTGCTCCTCCCTCCCCTTAGAAAAAAGGATTCTAGCGTTGTCCTTCCTGCCCTGCAGTGCCTTTACAATATTCAGCAGCGTGTGCCGAGCCAACAAAACACAGCTCCCATTAAATACCTGTGTGGGGACACTGTGGTCTGGGTGGAGGCTGTTGGCCATTGTAATTGTATTTTTGGATTTCTGAGTGACCTTTAATTAGTCAGAAACTTACAAAAGTATGTCCCTAGATTGGGAATGTAAGTCTACTTTGTAAGTGAGACTGTCAGTTAAATTTACCTGTGTACCTAAGGCATCCAATGGTAGAAAATAATTCCATATAATAGACTGGGTGCTGGTGGACACACTTGCCATAGGTGCCAAAAGGAAGTGTGGACTAGCTGTAAAAACAAATACCAGAAGCTCAACTCCTCCATCTCTAAGCCCATCTCCAATAAAGCCCTCTGCTACCTTCACAACTGGGGAATGTTTTGAGTCATTAACCCATAACACTCCACTCTCTCACATACATGGCTAGCAGTGCAGATATCTGGAAATCAAATAATGTGCACTTCAAGTAGTATAAGAAGCACACCAAGAGCTCCCTTTCTGGTTTGCCAAAATTAAAATTGAGACTGTGTTCTTTATGCCTTGATTCTGTCTTTAGAAGTAGTCATGCTCATAATTAATTCTAAAGAGGCTTAATCTTTACACATAATCAATCTGTAAAATCTGAATGAACTTTTCTCTAAGAATGAGAACAAGGAAAATAATTCTCAGACAAAATGAAGAGTACTTCTGGTATTGGTTGGTTATTTGTTTCTGTTTTGTTTAACGTAAGAAGTGAGTAATAGCACAGAGTTATCTATTTTGCATGCTTCTGTATACCTGTATGTTCAGAAGTTTTAACATATGGACTTAAAATGGCCATGGTTAAAAGACCTGTGTCTATACTTGAGCCTGAGTAGCATTTATGCTCTGCAGCTGATGTTGAGAAGACCCAGCTGTTGCTTAAAGTTCCGTGAGGGTCATGATGACCATTTTCTTGGGTTGATAATATATGAATAACCTTAGACTAATACTAATTAACTTTGTACAGTTTCTGCTGTAAATTATTCTCTGAGCCACTTAGGATTGCTCTCAGCCAATTGCATACATGGCAAAAGGTTAATTGTTTGTGAAAGACAAAGAAAAGGGCACCTCTGTGACTCCCAGTAGAAATTAAGAAAATAATGAAGTCTTTCCATGGGAATTCATTTACTTCACATGTGATGTACCAACTGCAAAACTTGTAAAATATTCAAATATATACTTCCAAGAGCAGTGTTTGACTGCTCAGAGCATACATTTATATAAAATAATTGCATGAATTTCTGCTTTATTTAGAAGCCTGACTAAAAAAAGATGTGATAATTGAGATCTGTAATTTTTGAGAGGAATTATATCATAGATACCTACAAAATGCATGTATTTCCAATGCTGATCGAGGCATGCTGGGTCGTTCAAATTACCCTACAGAGAGCAGGAAAATGTACTTATATACATGGCAGCCTCTATCAGGCAAATAGGGTTTGCATAATTGTTGTTGCATGAAATATTTATGTGGCATATAATTACCAGAAGAGATGTGAATTGCCAGTTGCACCCAACATATGGAAAAAGGAACTGCATGTGATGCCACACAATAATGTAGAACTTACAGAACTTAGAGCTGGTTTATAATGCAGACTTTATGAAAACTTTTCCATTTATTTTATGGCATATGTAATACATTGTCTCTTCTGTTTCTGACCTCCTTTATGAGAAAAATTTATTTATAGAGGTGTTGGGTGAAGAACTCTAAAAATAAAATAAAAATTATTTGAAAAATTGTGTAAAAAAGGTTTTGAAATTAAAGACATAATTGGGACCTTATCAAGAAATTATTTCTCGTTCTTTACCCAAGTTACTTTTCATCTGTTCAAGGAACTGTTGTTTCCTTGTCCCTCATGTTCCTGTTTGGGCACCTAGAGTTAATTGTGTTAACAGAGCTGAGATCAATCAGCTTTGATGAGTCTTATGTGTAAAGAGTTCACATGTGAAGAAAAAGACAGGTTTTTGCAATTCAGAATTGTAGCTACTTGTAGAATTTTGTTACTTTTGTGTACTTTATACATATTATTCTGTAAAAACAAAAATGTCTGAAACATGTAAAACATAATAAATAGCAGAAAAATAGTTTGGAATATGTATGGAGTAGAGAAACAAGAAGTTAGAAAATTAGCATGAAGGAAACCTGATGGTCAAAGTAAGATAGAGGAAAATACCTGTGTTTTGGTGGTAAAAATCATGCTGATGGTTTCATTTTGCATAGCTGAAATAATTGGGCAGGCTAAAACCTGGGCTTTGGGTAGCTTTTAAGGTGCATTGTACCTTTATCTTGTATAACTTAATACTGCTTTGATTTCTTGGTCATCAGTGTCTAATCATGTCCTGGGTGAAATGTCAGCTTCAATTAATTCAGTGGGTGTTTTCTCATTCTGTTAAAGACAGGCCAGACTTCATTCTTGTACGTGTTTTTTTCTTTACTACTGCTGGTTAACTATGAGAAAGAAACAGTTTTTAATGGAAAACTCCTCTTGCTTTCTCTGTAATTACTATTTCCAGCTGTTGCTGGTTCTCTAAATTGGGAGTCATGACATTTCCTTGTAGGAGAGGCCAGAAGTGTCTCCCCTTGCCGAGAACCTGCAACATCCATGGCCAGCAGAACTTCATTGCCCTGCAAGCTTCTTAGTAAGTGAGTAACATTGGAGTAGATGTTGTTATATCACCGTTGTGCAGATAAAGAAAATTCAGCGTAACGCAACATACTCTATCAAAAAACAAAACCCACACAGAATTTTTAAACTGTTCTTCCATGGCTAGAAAGGAAACATGAATCATTGTTAAAGTAAAGGCAGCAGAGAGAAGTTGTAAACCCAATTATTTTGTACTGAAAATTTGACCAGGAATCATGTCATACCAGTTTCAACAGACAAAAGTATTATTTTCTGGGCAAAGTTTCATTTGAAAACCTGATTTAAAGTAATTCTGGAGAATCAAATGGAGAAAACCGTTAGGGTAACACAGGTGTCTGATTTCCTGGTTGTAACCTGTACAAGAACTAGTCTGAAAGAAGTTTCAGACCTTTAGTTGTGCTGTTATTTTTTCTTCTATTTGAAGCTCAGTAAATGAAAGTTTTAGTTCTAGGGGTTCTGAAGCATATTTCTGATGATGTGGGAGAGGATAATCATTGCAGGAGAGCTGAATATTACCACTGAATGTTTATAATGAACAAAAGAAGCTAAGAAATATTCTCTTCTCATGGAAATGATACTTACCAACTCCCTGAAGAGGGGAGCTGGAGCCCTTTACATTCGGGATCTGTGGAGTCAGACTGCAAAGAGGACAGTGTTTAGAGGATTGGATTTGCCCCCATGTAAATAGAAAGGAAATTAAGTTGTTGTTACAGTGAATAGTTATTGCAGAACAATTCCTTTGTAGTTCAAGTTGCATACAGAAGACAAATTACAAAATAGATGGTGATCTCTTTTCACAGCTGAGACTGGCTACAGATTTTCCCACAGCCTTCTGCTGAAGCATTCAGGTTACACAAAAACAATGAATTTGGCAAGCTGACAGTACTTGACCTTTTTTGGTGAATGGTTTCAGTCATGCAGCTGTTTTCCTGCCTTCTGCAGGCAGGTCTGGCTCACACACCACTGTTTGAAATTTGGTGTGTGAAAAATACTAAGCTTTAGAGTAGAATAGAAACTGCGTGATGCGTATTTTGACTTTTGGCATGTAAATAGACATATTTTGGCAGTGTCTGTAATTGAATTAATGGAAGAAGGTTCATATAGACACTCAGAAAAAGATGTATAGAAATCTGCAAACCTGGGTATGCAGCAATTCCTACAGTGAAGATAACTTCAGCAGAAATTGGAATAATAAAAAAATTGTAATTAATCACAGTATTCAACTGTTATGAGTCCAAGAAATCAAACAAAGACATTAGTAAAAACACCTATTTCATTTAGCCTATAAAATTTTTGACAAATTGATGACATTAAAGATTTCAGCACTTTGTTTCCTATTTAGCTCATGAAATTCCAACTAGATCAGAAACATGAATCTAGAAGATCTGCTTTCTTTTAAAATTTTACAAATGTTCTGGCTTGAGTTGTTAGGATGCTTAGAGAAGGTGGCTTTCTGCACCTATTTAGGTACTATTTTTTTCTTTTTCTTTTTACAATTATTATTAAGGCATTGTTTCTTTTTTCAAAGAAAAAAATTAGAGACTTCTGTGTAGATGTGCAGTCCTGAAGATTGTCCTTTTCTCTATTTTCACAGGTTAACTTCCATTGTAAGGTTTCTTTCTAAGGAGAATTATAATGCTAATTAGCAGTATATTATAATTCTTCTATAAAAAAAGAATAATAACTATTTCTTATCATGACAATGTAAAACTATTAGTCAAATACCATTTAAAAGAATCATAACCCTTATTCATAAATGCAGATTGAATAAAACATCAATAAAATTGTCACAAAAAAGAACAAAGGAAGATATTTTGTAAAAATACACCTCCATTAAGATACATTTAAAGTTGGCTTTCACAGCTTAAAAGAAACAGGGGCTTTATTTTCACCTGTTCCTCAGTTTAGAAGTCTAGAAATATTTAGAAAATCTTTCTGGTTTAGGGGCTGATGAGTCACTCTACCAAACCTAATTTGAAATTTCTGTTTGTCGTAGAATATGCTTCACTTTATTCTTAGCAGAATTCATTCTTTTATCTGTATTTTTCTTAACAAAGAGAAGGAAGGTTTTTGTTTTTTTCAATTTAATGAAACAGTTTTCAATTATATCATTGCAATCGTGAGTACAGCTGGGCCAGTGCAGTGCATCGTGTACAAAGAGCACAAATCTTAAGCAAATCTGGTGGGTTGAAGGCTTACAAACAGCAGTAGTTTTAAAGGTGATTTATACTGGTGTAGCAATGACATTTGTACTCATGCTGACAATATATGCACAGCACGAGAGGTCACAGCTGTCAGTGCCACGGGGTTCTGTGTCAGGCTGAAGCAATTCTGCTGAGCTCAGAATGAGGGGAGGGGACAGGAACATTGTCTGTGTTCAGGTAAATGTTCAATACCCCTCTGAGTGCTTCCAGGAGGGCTGACCCTCTGCAAGGTTCTGGGCAAGGAGTGGCCTAGGAGATGTGATAATAGTGACCAACTACTTTTAGCTATTTGGCTAAAAGACTGACTCCACTGGAAGCTTCCAGGCATAGCAGAGCTGTGAATGCTTCTGGTGGATAAGGAGATGAACTTCCCAGTTGTATTACTCTGACTGAATTTAGTTCTCTATAAAATCCCCTCATCAGTTTGTTCAGCCACTCCTATGCATTTGCCCAGAATGTTCTTCTAGTTTCAAGCCATCAAAAAAAAATTCCAGGCAATGTTTCTATAGGTGCTTGCGCAGAAATTCAACAAAGGTTTCAACAAACATTCAACAAATGGTCTAATGGATCAATTTCTTTAATCACTTTTCTGTAATACACTATAAATATGATAGAATTACAATTTTAATTTGAATATAAGAATTAATTTGAGCATTAGAACACTGTATTTGGAAGCATAATGAAGTTTGTTTGTCAGATAGGAAATGAGATAGGCAAGTTTGGACAAAACACTCATTAAGTAATGGAGTTTGCCAAGTTCTAGAAATGTTTAAATATTTTCTTGTAAATTTTTTAGTCCAACTCTGTTTCCTGTTTGGAGATTAAGCTGGATTTTACAGAAGATGGATGAATTAGTTGATATGTGCACTGGTACAACTTGCATGCCCTGTTATTAATAAAAGTACTGTTTCATGGGGGAAGAGAAATCCATTGTTGTTGTAAAGAGAATATTCAATATGTCATGCACACCCTATCATTCCCTGCAAGAGCAGCTATGAGAGACTTGTTGCATCTTGGACATTTTATGACATGATTTATGCATGCTTGTTTCTGAAATGCTTGGGCGATGATAAAGAGAATGTATTTGTCTGTAACTTTGAGTACTCAAATAATGCTTTATTCATAAACAGAAATTTTATTCTAAAAGTAAAGGCACACAAAAATTATATCAGCAGGTACTCTCAACATTTGGAAATATTGCATGTGAGAAGTAGTTACAAGTATTGTCCTTTGCAGTTAAATGTATGGCTGTAAGTTGGTTTGTGGTACAGTGAAGACTATTTATTTTCTCAACACATGACAAATTCTGTATTCTTGGTAAATATTTCATATTAAAAATCTGTAAATGCTTCTACTGTCAGCTGAAGTAGGTAGGAACATTTCTAAACGTCAGTTTTATTCGAGATATTTTGGGTTTTGAAATTTGCAGATATAAAATCCAAATTGTTAATAGCTGCTAAAGATTAAGCCTTCTCCCTAGAAATGGCAAATGTAATGGCAGAAATCCCTTGTTCATGGATGAATCTGTCTGAGTTTACTCTGTTAGTATTTTTAGTATTCTTCCTGTAATACCAAGGGTAGCAGAGTGTTACTGACTTTATTAGTTTCAAAGCAGTGCAGTTTGCCAGTGAACATGCTGAGAAAATCACAGCTTTGGTAATGAAAGCTGGAAAGACAAATGCTGCAATTTTCAGTAACACATTTATGGTTTGTATGTGGCTAGAGATTTTCACACATTACAGTTTTTCTAAGTGCTTCACATGTGCCTCTAACATTTTTCTTAGTGTTCCATATTCTAAGCTTAACATAAGCAGGATGATCCTAAACTCTTGTGTCTTGACATAGAAAAACATAGCTACACAGAATATTTCATATTCTGCCCGTCATTGAATATGCTGTATATAGTATATCATTCTGTACCACAGTATATTAAATTATCTGCAAAATGTGATTCTTGAATTCTTTTTTTGTATAATCCCATGGCTCTTCTAAAAAAGTTAGAACAGTAAGGTTGGCAATGTAAGTGTTACAATACTTCACAGTCTCTCATCAACCTAATAACTAATGGATTAAAACATATTTGAATTCAGAACCATATTTGAGCATCCTAATTGCTGGGGGACCTCTTGCTTTCATGAAGTTTCATTTCTAATGGCAGAAATCAGTTGTCATCTAATTTTAGGCTATGCTCAAAAAAAGCTGAATGTTAGATTTTTATTTCTGACTTGTAAAGAACAAACGATAGGAGTGAGCTTTGATCTGCAGAAAGGAATTCTTATATATCTCAGTTTCATGATCTCTGCAATTCACAACACATTTCTCTCACCTACACATTTTCTTTTTTTTAATTTATCTGTGTTTACAGACTGTTATGAAGAAAGCAAGCAAGAACAGTTCTGACATATGTATTAGGGCTTCTGCTACTTTGATGTGGTAGGGAACTGCTTATTTGCTGCAAGAGTGGGATTTTAGTTGATTGGCCACAACCAGAGGCCTAACAAATGTGGTTTCTAGAACACATCTACGGAAGGAATTCATATTAATAAACAGACCTGGAAAATTCTAAAGGCCAGGGATAAGAGATTATTTGTACCCAGGAAAGAGGGTGAGAAAAAAAAATGGCAAAACCCATTTCTTTCTGGCTGACCAAAGGCAGGGAAAAAAGCATTTGAAGAAATTTGCAGTTTACTCCTCAGGCCAGTCTATCTTTGCTACTTGATCACCAGTTACCACCACTACCACCATCTCTAGCTCGTTCTTTAACTGAGATAAGCAGTTGTTTGTGAAAGCCTGCCATGTAAAGAAATATACTTGACTTCTTGAAACTACTTTCAAACACATATTTGTAATTTAATAAATTTTATATCTGATTTTAATATATGTAGGTGTAAGATGCATTTATTTTTTTGTTCATGTACTCAGTGACTCCTTTTATCTCTTATTACTCCCTCAGAGCAGTTGCTACAATGAAAGCCACTATGGACAGAGAAGTTTATGCTTACACAGGGCTTAAATTTAGTTGTGTGTGATAAATAGCCATTCTTTCCTGCCTCTGAAACAAGAGTGAAATGGGAATTGGGTTTTCTGATGTTTGTGCTTTATTTTTTTGCCCCTGTAATTAGTAATACATTCTTAGACAAAGTCAAATATGGTTTATAAGCAAACCTGGTCTTTCCAAGAATTTTTCTTACTATCTCTTCTATAATTTTTCACATAAAAGCAATCAATTTTCCCAGGCTACTGAAGAAATGTTTGGTTCATCCAAGCTAGGATTAGAATCTAATTGTGACATTGTTTAACAAAAATGTTCAGGAACGTGAGCAATTGGGATATTTTATTTTCAAGTTCAAACTATATGAAGCAATGCACTTTGTCTGAATCATTTTATGCCGGAGAGCATATTTTCCCTGTATTAAAGTAGGAACTGCTTATCTCAGTGGTGAGCAAAGTCTGTGCCTCAAATACAAATGAGTAAGTGAACTGACTTCTGAGGAATGCTTCCCAGTGTTCATAGTAAAGCTGAACTCTGGGAGGAACAGAGTCAGTCAGTGAAAGCTTGTGAAGGGTAGTGTTCTAAAACCATTTTTTCCTATTCATTTACAGTGCAGATGGTATGAGCAGTTATTCTAAACAGGATGTATTGTTAGAATTGTTTAGACATGCTATGATCAAGGGACCACAAATAGAAACAATTTGATGTTGAAAACTTTTTATCTGATTACTGGGATAATGACTTGAAAATCAACCTGCCAATTTTGTGTGATTAAGGAAGTGATGTTCATGTTGATTTCTCATCATGTTTCCAAATAGAAACAGATTTCTGCCACATATCACAGACCATTTTTCTCATAGATGACTCTGCTTCTCAATCAACAGTTTCAGCTATTCCACACATGGAACTGTTCTGTTGTTTTGACAGGCAAAGACACATTAAAGTCTTGTATTAGTCACTTTTCCACACCACTGAATCTATATGAAGACCTTGGAAAAATTAAACCAGAAAATAATATTATTTTTTTTAAGGTTTTGGTTGCATCAAATCTGACATTTATGCAAAAAATAGACTCCTTAGAGAGGATCTTCATGTTGAACTAAATATGTGCATTTATTTGAATGCTTATCTAATTTCAAATCCTTAATTTCCAATTTGTGCCAGTTAATTTAAGGTTATAGGGCTGCTTCTGGTCCCAGACACTTGAAAGGAAATAGGTTGAGACAATCTGATCTATTTTTATACTTTACTTTCTTATGAAAAAGAAGCCTCATGATTCACAAAGTTTTATGTGGTATGATAAATTTAATGTGGTATATTATAAATAAAAACCTTCCCCTTTTTTGGCATTATTTGTACTGTTCTCAATACATTTGATGAAAACATTATATTGTAGAGCAGATGATGTTTGGGGGCATCTAGTCTTGTTCTGTGAGTAAATTTTAGTCAAGGACTTGTCTCTGTAACAATTTCTCCATCTTGATCTGAAGATGCCAAGTGAGTACAGGATTCTGTCTTCTCCCCTTTCCATAAGATATGTATTCAGATAAGTTTTACTGAGCTTGTCTGTGTTTTCTGTTGAAAATAAGAATGAAAGTACAAGTGGGAATCACCATTTGATGAAAAAGCTGACTTGATTTACAGAGATATGGTGACTAAAATTTATTTTCTTCCGTTTCAGTTTTAGCTTGGACTTCAGTTTGTGTCTAGCTGAAAATTTACCTGCAGGGTAGAAATTGCTGAAGTTATTTCACATGAAATGTTTTAACAGTAGAGGCAGGACACCAGCACAATTCTTCAAGAGTTTTTGCTTTTCTGAAGTGTTCACAAATTGGTTTATGAACAGATTTTGTTGACTTTTTTGCTTTATTCGTTATTCATGGTATTAAAGAAAAAAGGTGATCTGTTAAGAAATTTCAGAAGATTATAGCACAACACAAGACTGAAAAGCAAAACTTTGAGATCCAGCCCAGATAAATGTAAAATCATGCAAGAAAGTGAAAAGACCTAATATCACATTCAAAATAATGGCCTCTGAACAGGCCATTGCTGCACAGGAGAGCTGGGGATTATAGAAGGTACATGGATATGTCAGGTTGATGGAGAAGCAGGGAACAAAACAAAGAACATAAAAATTCTAGACTCTACATCCATTTTTTCCTTGGTAACTATATGATTGTTCTGTTCCTGTTTCAAAAGCAATCCAGTAGACCTGGAAAAGGTTCTGAGAGAGACAGGCTGGATGACCAAATTGATGGAATAGCTTCCACACAAGGAAATGTAGAGAATTTAGAAAAGAGTGCACATAGAAATTTGGACCCAGGAAATCCTCTATTTGCTTTCCTTTACCTTTCTTCTTCCTTTTGCTGGTTCTCCTTAGTACAAAGCAAAGGTATTTCCTATGGTATTGATGAGTATTGCTACAAGAAATTATCAGAGCTTCCTCAGGAATACTGTTTCTCTCACCATTGGATTTCATTGTTAGGTGTTCAAAACCTTCAAGTGTTTGAGGAAGGATGTAGTTCATTCTTGCTCTTATTTAGTTAAGACTGTGTACTCAATGGTTTTACTTCCATTCCCTATTTCTTCTGCTTATATTTTTCCTTATTGTTTTACTTCATTCTGTAGAAATGAAAGAAAAAAAAAAAAATCTCACAGGAGAGAGCCTGGAACAGGTAGAGTTGGCAATCACTCCTAACACTGCTTAAGAAGATTTAACATTGTGGGACTGAAGGATATCCAATCACTGTAAAAAAACTCCATAAATTGGAAAATTGAATTCAACCAAACAGCATTTGTCAAATAAAGATGGAGGAGAATTCAGGGGAATACAAACCATGCATTTACTCATTCAAGTTTTCCTGGTACTCAATCCCTCTGCTTCTGCTTTCCTTGTGCCCATAAATTTGTTGGTCACCAATATGTAACACTGCCCATTTTAGCTGCTGCCTGAACTTGTCTTTCAAATTAATCAGTAACTCATGTCCTCTTGTTTCAGATATGTTCACATCCAAAGCTTGTTACTCTCATTTTCTCAATTTTTCTCTCCTGATAGAAGAAAGCTGTTCGATTTTGTGTCTGTGTAAATCTGTAATGTTCCAGGCTCTGTTTAAATGCTGTTTGTTTTCTGCTTAGGGTCATTATGACAGTATATTTCTTCTTTGCATGGTCACTTATCCTTGCTTGAAAGCAAGTTCCCTTTTGCATAAGAATGGGAATGTCTATATGGGAATGACTGTCAGGCTGTTAGGCTGGGTTTTTATTATTCATCCTTTATTTTGTTCCACCCACCACTTTTAAAAACTCTTTGAATGGTGACTAAGAAAATGGAACAACTTGTCAGTACCTTTAAGTTAGACATGTGGAATTCTGCCTCTCTATTGAAAAAATCCCCAAACCAAACAAAACCCAAAGAGGTGGGGGTGTATGTTCAAAAGGAAAATGGCTAAAAAGCATTCCTATGTTTAAATTCGCAAGATAATTTTAATAGAAAAAAAATTAAGTCTCTTTTACCTTGAATTTTTTAATGTCTTGGAAATAATTACACAGCTTTAGGCGGCCTATGTTGAATTGAGACTGAAGTGAAAACCATGTATTCTTTTTCCATCTTCTGAAAAATGATAATTTTACCATTGTTAGACTCAACCTTCTTTCAAAGATATAATGACATGTTTTCGTCTTGTCTATCCTTAAAACATTAAATCTTTTATATGAATTGGTTGACAATTTTTGAAGGATAACCTTTTCAACATCATAAAATAAATGGAAGTGGTGAAGGATTTAGATTCAAAATGCTTTACCAGTGCACTAATAATTTGATGAGCACTGCTATCATTTTTCTTAAATGGCATTAGATTAAATCTTATTCATCCAGCAAATTCTTTTGAAGTGTCTCACCTTTAGAAGCTGATGACACAAACCAGCTTGAAAATGTGATTGTGGCATTTGAAATGCCCTGTCACTAGAGTAAATTTATTTATGATTTATGAAGAATTCTTGTGTGTTTCTATACAAGTTTTGTTACCTTAGTATTAATATTCTAAAGCTAAACTTACAAGGACATACATAGTTACTGCTCCATAGTAAGATCTTGTTTCTGGTAACTTAGCACATTTTTCTCCAGGCATTCATGTCAGCAGCACACAACCATGATGTGAAAGGAAATTGCTTCCAACGCCTCTAAAATTGCTTGCTTGGCTTGAATTAATCTTAATCGAATTTCTGTCTGAGATGTTTAAAAGCTTACAGAATCTCATCCTTTGAGCACAGCTTTGCTAATTTGATTCTACATTCCAAAGTGACAAGAAATTTTGAGACCTGCAGGGCTGCTGTTGCTGATAATGTTTCTATGCAGGTGGCATGAACCACACTCTTCATTAATGTGACATACCTTTATAATGAATGCCTTCAAATAATGGTAGGGAAAACAATGAACTTGCATCCCTATTTAACTGTGTTGTCCCCCTCTCTTATGTACCAAAATATACATTCAGCCTTGAGAAAGAAAAACTAAGAAAAAGATGGTGTATTATATTTCGCATACTTAAATTGGGAAGAAAGACAAATTATTAACCTTAAAAATGTGATTATTTTTAGTCCAAACCTTAGCATATTGCCACAGTAGAGAAAAAACAGAAGGGGCAAAGATGTAGCCAAAATTTCCTAAAGATCACTTGCTGACATCATTAGAGCCAGTCTACAGCAGAGTAATGCTAGAGTTTTAGTCCTACTGGCCACAATGTGACTGCTCCCTTTAAACTTATTTGTAAATAGGAAGGATGAGCCAGATGATCGCATTGTCTGAAATACAATGGTAATTTCAATTTTATGGATTGTTCTGAATGCCAGAATGTAGTGGATGGCTCCAAAACCAGAGCACAAAATAAATATCTTCTTGGAATCCCTGTTTCAGTGCAGGTTGCCTTTTGTTCAATGTGTTGGGGGTTCCAGGCCGGTCAGGTCTCTTCTCTGAAGGAAATTGAGTACCATTTTTAGAGCTGTTATCTTGTGATGCCTGTAGTAGCACTTTGGTCTAAGTGACTGACTCTGCTCAGGAACAGGAGCTGAAAGACCCTTTGCAAAATTCTGAGGTGTGAACCAGCTGAGACCTTGCGGTTCTTTGCTTGTGCTCCTCAAACACCAGCCACTGCTGCCTCCATGAAGGCAAGGACAGAGAGCATCAGCTGGCAGGACACTTCCATTCCAGCAGCAATGACACAAGCCATCCATGTTCTTTCAGTAGCTGCGTTTCGTTGCACTTTTCTTTGCATGATCTCAGCCATCTACTTTTGTTATTCACTCTGCAGCATGGACTGGGGAGTGAAAGGAATGAATTTTGTTATTTCTTTCTCCTCTGTGCAGACAATTAGGACCTGTGTGAGATGTGAGAGCTTCTTCCAAGTGATTTTTGAAATACATAAATAAGCATTTGCAACATTAAAAATTTAAATCTTATTGACTATAATTGTAAATAGACGAAAAATGCTTCTTTAAACCTACTACAAATCTCTTTAAAGTTAAAATCTCTGTAAGTGGAAATAAAATGCAAGATTAAAAACCGGCTTGGATTTCATGCTGCTGAAAAATTCAGCCCAATTATTCTAATTCTACTGCTTTGTGTACAGGTTTACATATTAAGAGGCCCATATATACACAAATTTACATTCATGGTACTCAAGAACATGAGAAAAAACAAGCCCGAGTAGTTATGAACTCTTATTAAGTCAGACTGTTCTTTGATTTGCAAAAATTGTAGAAAATTGTCTGCTCCTTAATAAACTTTTTCACAAAGATTTGCAGGGATGCTGTGCTGGGTTGATAATTCATTTTCCAAACAAACGCCCAGCAGCACTCACCTGTCTTTGAGAATTGCCTTTTTTGCTTGCTATGGTGCAGTGGCTGGTTGGGCCATGATGAGCAGGGTTGCTTCCTGCTGTTGTGAATGAGGGCACCGAAGCTCCTGATGTCCCTTTAGAGATGAAAGACCCAAAGAGGTCTGAATTTTGTAATATTTTGTATTTAGGTCTGAGTACTCTGTTTAGCTGTGTCTCAACCTTTTAATAAATCTGGATTTTCTTTCAACTCTCCAAAATTCGAAAAAGAGCTGCTGCCAGTTTGTTTTATACAGTGGCTTCATCCATGTCACGCATCTCCACTGGTGTTCTTTATTTTTCTTTTTTTCTTTTTTTTCTTTTTCCATCTTCTCTTGATATTTGCTATATATTACTTCCAGAAGTAAACTGACACTGCTACCTGTTCACCTGATGACTAATACATCTAATGGTACTTAACCAAAAATACTGCCAAGAGTTGTGCAGTAAATTTCTACTGACCTGCTGAATTTGACCTACAAGCTTATAGTGGTAAGTGTTGTCTTGCGTTTACTGTAGAATTTTATGCAGGCCAGTTGTCCACCACATTTTCCACATTTCCCAGGGCTATAGTCAGCTCATTTATTTTCCCATTCTGTGTGCTAGTGGTAAGAGGAGCAGGCTCATAATCTCTTTTCACTTTACAGTTCTTCCTTTCTCCCCTTATGTAGTACTGGTACTTTCACTACCTGTATCAAAATAGTAGGGAAGAAAACATAAAAAGCATCTGACCAGTGCTGACTGGAATTTTTCAGATATTATAAATGGTGCTATCACCTGCTGATCTAAAGCCTGTACTGATATAAATATCAAGTGGAAGCATTCCAGACGTTCTCTCAGAAACTGCACTACTGGGAAGTTTCCAGAAATCATGTTGTCTCTCTTGGGAGATAGTACAACTACATTGTGTTCCCTGTATTAGTCATGAGATTGTCTTTAAAATTCAGTCTATCATCTAGATAGAGATTCCACAAATTACACAGTTCAGAGTAAGGTACTTGTTGTAAGAGTGCATGAAGTTGCAGAAATATTCAAAATGCATTTTTCAGTCAGGAGACCATTTTCATGCACCTCCTCAGCCCCTAGAAGGTATTTTTACACTTGATGATAGTAGTAGTAAAGTCTAAATCTGCTGTAACTTGGAATTATGCAAAAACCTGGGTTGTGACATAAACTGAATATCACCTAGACCCACTCCAGAACAAAGCAAGTCTGAATTACAAGTCAGGTTACATTACACAGCCACTTGTTTGGTTGAGTTTATAATATCTGCAGGAACTGGGAATTCTGCAACAATTCTTGGAAACTTTACAGTTCTTGAAGATGGCTAGATAGATAGATAGATAGACAGATAGATAGATAGACAGATACAGATACTGCACCCTGTCCTTTCACTGTGCATCTCTGAGGGGAGCTTATTTCACTCCTATCTGTTCCTCTCCTTAACATATTGGAAAGCAGCAACTGTATTCTCCTTTAGAATTTTCTTCTCCAGAATGGAAAACCTAAGTTCTCCAAAGCTCTCCTCTCTAGCCTTTTTTGATTCCTTCTGTGCACTCACTCACATCAAGAGAAGTCAGAAAAATGAAACAGAATCAGTCTATATTTGCTTCATCTAGTATGAGAGTTATGCAACTCTGCTGTATTGGGTTTTTTTTCTGATTGTGAGTATACATGAAGTAGAAAGCTCTAAAATGACTCATGACCTACCTGGGGATAAACTCAAGACTTCTGGCTACTGACTGAAGTTTTTTGACAGAGGACCTACGAGTCTAGGTTTTAATGTCAAATTTTAATTCCAGGTTGCCCATTTGATGGATTTTTTTTTATTAATTTTGCAGCAGGGATTTATCATTAAAATTGGGCATCTAGGATGTCATTCTTACCTTTGGCTATCTGGGCTGGAGAGTCTCAGAACTGCAAAGTGACAAACCTCTCATCTTCTACCCTGCTAGCTGCGGGGAAGCCAAAGTACTCTGTGTTTCTGCCATTAGGAAAGAAAGGGGCATAATTTATTGAGAAGAAAAAGACAGTAACTGTGAGAGTTTCCCATAGTTGCTCTTAAAACTGTAAGCAAGTTATTTTACTCTTGCTGACTTAGTCTTGTTTTTCATGGTTCTCCAGTTCTGTCCTGAGGAAGATTCTGAATGATTCCCTGCCTGTAATCCAAACATGATTATGATAGCTGTGCATCGTTCATCTTCATAGGATCTAAAAATTATGTAGGACCTAGGTACCATTGTATTAGACACAGTATGCTCCCTTGAGGTTTCCTTCTCACTGTTTGTCTGAATGTTTTTCAACATTTTCATACATTTTTGGTCAGTATTAGCTGTTTGACTGATGGGATACCTCACCTGTATCAGATCTTAATTTCAGATAAGTGATGTATGTGAGCTCTTTTCTTCAGTGTGTTTACTTTAGTGTCTCATAGTAGTTTAACTATGCAACAGTTTCCGCCTCAAAGGATTCACTATTTACAGGTTTATTCTTACATGCAAGCTTCCACTTTTACCCGAGCACTAATTGGCCAATTTAATTTCAGTTTTGAACCTTTGTGTTTGTACTTGTTTAAATACGTTTTTTTTTTTTTCGCTCTCTCACTATCCAGTAGTGGTTAAATGTATATACTACAACGTGTGTAGAAGAACAATACTCTAAAAGTGAATATTTCTACAATTTATAAGGCATGAGTTTAGAGGATAAAGGTGCTGCCTTATTCCTCCCTATATACATGTATATGTGTGTACACATGGACACACAATGTCTTGTTCTTACACACGGTGTTTTGGCCAAGACTGTCCTTGAGCAAGGGGAGATGAATTGATATAAGCATCAGCATAGACATCATATGCAGTGTTACTCAAAAAATTCATTAGGTGTTAAAAGTTCTGTTTTTCATTATTAGGCATTCTTCATCTTGTCTCTTTTCATTAAAGTACCAATTTACCTGTTTAAAACTCTTTTCAGTCTTTACATATGTTTTTTTTTTTGGGTACCCAGCAGGTGCCCTATATTCATCGCTATTTTGTAAGAATGATGGGTACTTTAAAATCAGATTCTACTTTATGTTAACTTAGATGACCTTGCCCTGTCTCCCTCACTTACCCTCAGATTCTTGTGTATACACAGTAGCTTTCTCACCAGAAAGTTTTCTGTTGGACCATTGTTTTAATTCTTATCTATGTAATTTCTTGCAGTCTGTTTTCTTGATATTCAAAAGACCATGATCATGAAAAGTCATAGATTGTGAATACAGAGGGGAAAAAATAGTATTTCATTGAAATTCATACTTCTGTAATGTCAGTCTTAATGGATCCCAGCTTAATAATGTCTAAAATGTATGTTAATCACTCGCCAGAAGAATGCATGAAGATAATCAGTTTAATGTAGATTTTGATTCTTTTGGAGTAAGACAAATTGTGATGTATGTAACAAAAGTTTTTAGTTGTCATTCCAATGCACTTGCTCTAAGCAGAAACAAAGTGCTTTAAGAACACTTGGTAAAAATAGCTTAGGGAGAATTAACTAGAAGTATGAGGTGTGCATACTGAGAGATCAGAATAAATATTTAACTTTAAAATGATGTTATTTCTGACAGCACAAGAAATCCTTTGTGAATGACAGTGATTATTGAGGATGGATTCTGAGGGATTCTTGGATTGCCTTACTGTAACTTTGTATAAGTCACGTACTTAATAATTCTTTACCAGAGGCAAAAATAGGCAGCTCAGGAATAACTCATCCCACCTACTTTTCAGGTAAAATGCATTTAGAGGTGCCTGTCTTATGCTGAGTGTAAAGGGAGTCAGTGGTTCACTTCAGCTGGATGCCTTCCTTCTGTACAGCTCACTGCAAACATGTCACTGGCCCACAGCTAAGGAGAACTGCACACCTACCTGTGCAGAACCTTAAAGCTGAAAAAATGCAATTGACAATCTAATACAAATGGAAAAACTGCTAGTGGAATTTGGGTGAAATCTTTTTTATCTGAGGGCTCTTTTGCTTTCAGTTCCTGATTGCAAATTTGCTCTTTTCAGGTTATGACCAAAAGTACTGTTGCCATAGCAGCACGTTTCTGCTTTTGAAGAAAACAACGGGCAGTGCAACATAAAATAAACATAAACATTTTGGTGGAAAGAGGGTAAAAAAGTAAAGGCCTTATATTTCATTTATAGATGAAATTACATTGTGTAATTTACTTTCTGCCAAATGATATTGTAATAGATAGTGTGCTTCCTACCAGGGTGGAGCAAGGAGCAAGAAAAGCCTTGATTTCTTGTACTGAAGATGGTGTACAACATATAGCCCTATTCCTTAAGAAGGTTTAGCAGAGGTTAGAAGTGAAATAAACGTTAAAATTCAACTACTTGCTATGCTATGCCATGGCTAATTGGTGTTAGTACGGCTGTTCACCTCTACTGTGCTTTCATTTTCATACCATCTGTCTCTTGCACTAGATGACAGATACAGAGCCCTAAGTGGCTGAGCATTTGACAACTATTATGGAAAGGATATGGTGAAGTGAAAGATCTATTCTTGATCTAGAAGAAATCTATTTTAAAACACCTGAGTTTCATGGGAAAATTGAGTTTTTGAAAAAGGACAGTTCCAGTGAAGGTGAAAGGTTGGAAACAGAGGATGGAATGTGTTAGGGAAAGAGAGGAGCCAGGTTGCCATGGTAAACCCTTGGAAGCTGCTAACACTTGAAATTCAAGTTACAGTTAGGCAGTCACTACACCCATTACTGCATACCAGTGTTAGACTGCTATGACCTATTTTATGCTTATTTGCTGCTTTCCATGCATTGCTTTGATCCTCAGTCTTGTAGAAATGCACTAAGCAAGAACGACCCTAAAATAAATCCTTGGAGTAACTTACATTCTGCCCTCAAAATTCATAAGCCACTCAAAACATTTTGTTATTTTGCACTGGTTACTGTTACCTGTTAGCTTACATGGTGATGTTGATTTGAAGCATTGACTTCAGAGCTGACTTCATCAGTCATACTTTATTATCTTCTCAGGACGTGCTTGCCTTGTTATTCCATAATTTGTTTTACCCAAAAGAAAACTTTAAGAAAAACCAGAAAGGAAAAAGTAGATCAGAAGAAACCTATCATTAGCAAGGAAAACTGTACGAGCAAGTGCTAATGTGTTACTTTACTTATTTCAATGTTCCAACTGTAACCTGGCTCCTACGAAATATTCAGGCACCCACATCTTAAATAGTCTCTAGAAGTTAATAAGAACAGAGCGTATGCACAAA
Organism: Cinclus cinclus; assembly: GCF_963662255.1. NCBI lineage: Eukaryota > Metazoa > Chordata > Aves > Passeriformes > Cinclidae > Cinclus > Cinclus cinclus. The sequence goes on along the minus strand of NC_085052.1, from coordinate 14,983,035 downwards.
TCCATCTTGATTTTGTCCCCATGCCTTGCTCTGGATGATGAAGCTCAGGTATGGTAACTGTCTGTCCAGCTGTGCAGAATACAGCTGTGAGGTCCCTGATGCTTTCACAGTTGTGTGCATTTCCCACTCACTCTTCCCCTGCAGCGCCCTGTGGCCCTGTGCCCTCTACAGCTGGCAGAGACCAAAGACAGCAGAACTTCCCCGGGATCAGTGATGCTTTCTCTTCTCAGGCTGTTTTCCACAGGCTGCTTGATAGTGTATGTTCAAGGACAGCTCTTTAAAATTCCCCTTTTCTTAATTTTTGCCTGGTAAAGCTTTGGCATTCACTGTTCTGTTATTAAAAGGCATTTCCCGCTTTGTTTTCATAGGCCAAAAGCATTTCTTTGGGTTAAAAGTAATGAATAAGGAGATTTGTGCATGCATGCCTTCTTCAGTGTGTAGCAGGTTGATTTCATGATCTTCGTGCTTAATTGTGTGCAAGACACAGAGATGCCACCTGAGACACACCTGGCTGCTTTGTATTTGTTTATGTGTATGGATCTTCTTCTAGAGAAGTGTTCGTTTTAGCAGTCTGGAAGCTCTATTTAGACATCTTGGTCTTAATTTTTGATGACTTTTATTTTCTCAGAAATAGATTTCTGAAATTCATGCAAATTTAACCACTTGTCCCCACATTTCCTGAGAAGACTTTACTCAAGTTAGTGCTTCAGAAGCTCTGGCAGGATTTTGCAAATAATAAAGCTAACAACTAGTAAGGGCTTTTTGACTGGATTTGAAGAAATATTGTAAAACAAAATGTGTCAGTATAATTCCTTTTGAACAAATGTATTAATACACCATCAAAAGGAGTTCAAGGGTTTGGGTGTTTTGTTTGGCTTTGTTTGTTTTTTTCCTTGGGTGGTTTTGTTTGGTTTGTTGTTATTAATTGGTTTTTCCAGGATTGGGGGCTTTTATGATGTGGTGCTGGGTTTCGGAGGGGGAGATTTTCACTGCTAAGAATGACAGGAGAACTAAGGTGTCCTAAAAAAACCCTTATCAGTACCTTATCAGGCATTCTCCCACCATTTTTATGTTAATTCCACTTCTCAGTCATGTTTATTTTTAATCTTAAAGAAACACATTGGTTCTGATTTCCCAGTCAGTAGTTGTGAGTCATTAATGTTCAGGAATTTGGAGAAGGTGTGGATAATGTCACAGCTAAACAGTGTTTCACAGTCTGCTTCTGCTCCTCTATCACCTTTTGGTGCTTTCTTTCATAAAATGCCAATAATTCTATGATTTTTTCATGCACAACAAACCTTCTATCTTGTAAAATTTATTCTGCTACTCAGCAGGAATCTTCGCAAGTTCTCTCCAGCTGAAGCACAGAATTAGGTACATTTGTGCAGTTCCATAAATTGCTTTCTCACCATCTTGTGGTTTAATATAATTTATTTTTCCTACACTACTATATTAGCTCATCTAAAACCCCCATGAAATGATGCAATTAAATGTGTGCAAATATAACAACATCAAAAAATCTTTGTGTTAGGAGGTTGTTTTTTCATGAAACCTCTATGAAAAGTAGGCAAATGGAAACACCAGCCTTTCCTGCAGTAATTTGCAGAGAACTGTGTGGGTAACTGTTCTACTTACGTTTTGAAACCTATAATTTTCTCCACCATTGCCAATCAGAAATCAAAATGACTAAATTGCACTTAAATTCAGTTCAACAAAGCACAAATATGAGGGCTAAATAGCAGATAAGTGGTCAATAACCTGAGATGAAAGTGGATAATGTGCCATGTACCTTTCAGAAGGAACTGTAGTAATTTTTTTAACAGCTAATAACATTTTTCTTGTAAGCTGCAAGAAATAAGAACACCAGCAAACAAGCAAAACAAACAAAAGACAGACATTTAAAAAATATTTGCAGAATATTATTATTCTAAGCTAAAAAATCTGCTCTGAAATGACTTTAATGTAGTTATATGAAAAACCAATTTCACAATAGAAATATACTAAATAAACCCAGTATTATTAGGATACAAATGGCGTATTTCTCATCTGGTGGATGTATGAAATATATTCTGATGCTATTTTTTATCTTCTAAAATAATGGACTGTTTATCTTCTTTGCTCTAGCATAAAATCTTGTATTATTTCTGAAAACCTGAACTCTATATAGCTCTAACAACCTTGATGTTTGTAAGGTGGAGAATATAATACCTCTCTCTTGTGATTTTCCACTTTACATTGCTGCAAAGCTTGACATTATTGGTTTCCAGTTCAGAGCCAGCACCCGCAGACGGGGCTGAATCTTGGTGAGGCTATTTCCCTTCACAGGCTTCTTAAGTCAGCAATTCTGTAGACATTCAGGAGCAAAAAGCACATTTAAAGGTGTAGTTAGTCAAATTACATCCAAGTGCCTAACTCTTAATAATTTGTGAATTGATAATATAATTTTTTTTTTGAGAATGAGCCTGTGCTGGTAATGATGCGCGTCGGTTTCTCTGACAGTAACTTTATGTATTGGAAAGTCCTGCATTTTCAGAGGAATAAGAAAAATAATCTTAAAAATGCCCAATTTCAATCTATCCAGGAAATAATCTATAAATAGGAAAATTATTCAAGGAGAGGGGATAAAGGAAGCTAGTGCACATTTAAATGATAAAAAGATTTTTTCAAATCACTGCATTTACCTGATGTATTTTGCAAATTGTTCCATCTAGTGCAGACAGTTCTAAATGTCTAGAGGTCTGCTTGGGATCCTAGAAGATCAGAGCAATCCTCTAGCACCACAACTAATTTCTAATTTTTTTTTTTTTGTTAATGAAGAAATGCCTTTTCTCACTCAGTGTTCAGACAATGCTGTTAATGATGCTTTACTGAATTTTCCTGACAGAAACAATAGCCATCCAAAGGGATGTGAACTGGATGAGCTTTCACTATTTATTTATTTGTTCATTCATTTATTTATAGATACCTATTTGACTACTCTAGAAAAGCAGTCTCAGCTTCACAGAGCAGTTGGCATCTGTTTTTTCCTGTTGTTCTATTCATGCTTGCATTAGATATTCCTGAGCTTACTGAGTGTTTTCTTTCCTCTTCCACCACAATGTCAAAGTGGTTTTTGTGGTGTGTGGTTTCTTTTTTTAATAATGCTTTCCTTCTTTAGCAGATATTCCTGTCTTCTCTTTTATTTGGCCTGGACACAGACTGCTTGGTGAAAATCGGTTTTGACAGTGGTGCAGGAGTCTTATGTATCTGAAAGCAGTATGTAATTCATCAAATGTCCCAACTAATCTGTTTCTAGATTTTATTCTGATGTTCTGCTCTTTCATTCAATAATGCTTTAAACAACATGCATGTATAAAAGCAATTTAATGCTATTTTTAATTCTTTAAAACGTTGCATGGTTCACTCATGACAGCAATCTACATTGGTAAGGTAGGTTTCTCCAAGTGTAGTGCCTGAATGTATTTATTTCTAAGATTTTTTTTTTGTAATTTGAGTGATCGCCTCAATCATACTGAGCATTTGGTGAATGCATTTTGGGTAGCTTTTAATAATTCATAATTTCAACATCCTCCATGAGAAGTAGGTTTTAATAGAGGTGTGCTTGGTATGGCAGATTCATGTGTATTTTTTTCTCTTCTTATTTTTTTATATTCTGTGTGCTACTACATTTTAAAGACATTTTACATCTGTAAATGTAGGTATATCATTATATGGTATTTGGGGATATTTTATTTTTTATATTTTGCATTGCACAGGTACTAAATAATTATTTCCATATACCATAAAAAATTAATTTCATACTTCATGTGAAATTAGGCAGTGCACAGTTCTGTTGCAAAATAACTTTATTTCCTTGTTAACATGAACTGGCTCCAGATACCGATTGCCCAGTCAGAGTAACTGGGGCAAATAAAATTAATTTATTAATGTAATAAATCTTGTACAAGTATTCCTTTTTCTCTATCAAGTATTCTTTTATTGTAATTTGTGTGATTGGCTGCAGTCTGGTAGAATATCTGTTCAGCAAATAGGAGCAGTAGGGTTGAACAGGTTTTGGACACGGGTTGGGTGGTAACTTTGAATGTTTATAGTGTATTCTAGCTCACATATATGCTGTTTTTTTGCTGCATTAATAATTTTTTATTATTATTTTAACAGGCAACTAAGAAGGAATTGCACGTTCTGTGTGCCTATTTACAGCCCTTGCTTCCAATGTACATCACAAAAAGCAAATACTGAAGAGTATTCACACTGTATATCTTCAGACACGTCAAGGTAACACCTGGGTTAAGAGCTGCTCTCAAAATTGTCAGATTAGATGGCGAAGCAGAAGGGTGCCTAATTGTATTCTGGGCATTTTACTAAAGCTATTAAAAATTTATGCTAAGCACAGAAGAGAAGGAAATGTAGAGCTTGTACAAAGAACTTGAAGAAAAATATTCAGTAAACTACCAAAACTTTGAGGTTGTTAGTGAATTTAACAACCTGGATCAAACCCCTTTTTCTGCGATGTGTAAGTGCTCGCTACATTTCAGACTGCTTACAAGCTTTTCTCACTTTCTCTGCATTAGAAATCTGTAGCCTTTTAACAAAATTTTAATGAATTTCAACAATCCTTTAAGATGGATGGAATAGAAAGAGCTAACTAAATAGATATCTACCTGAAATTGGGATGTAATTTAAGTGTAATTACTTTTATCACCATTTATAATACTCAAATGGCACAGAATAACTGATTAATGTTTTGAATTGATTTTTGTTTTGCCTTTATATAACAAGCCCGGTAGCACACTGCCCCCATTTTAATTAAATAATACTTTGTTATGGTCTCTGGCATCTTTTGGACAGACATCAGCTTTTCTTGCAAGATGCAGAATTTCTTTCAGGAGACCTCCTTTGGGTCTTGATTAGATCTAGCGCTGTTTAGAGAAACTTTCAGTGAGGCCAGAATTCAATATGCTTTACCTGTTACAAATTTCTCCTGCTAGAAAAAGAAGGGCAGGGATTATGAAGAAAACAGTAAAACTAATGAAAAGATCAGAAATGAGCGACCTTTGCTGTGTGAGCCAATAAGGGTTTGGTAGGAATAAATGTCAGGATCAGAGACTTTCAGCTGCAGGAGTTCACGTGGCCTTTGTCTGGCCACATTCCTACCCCAGCCCTGGCCTTTCAGACAAAGACAGGAATCAGTTAAGAACTTGACACGGGAGCGTGGTTTGATCTTAATGTAATCATGAAAAGTGATTCTGGGAATCACTGGCGTGCATATACTTTGCGTGTGCAGTGGGTGTGGTGTCTGTAGGAATGGCTCTAGTATGCCTTTAGTGCTAGAAAAATCCTTGTGATCTGCAGTGGCAGAAAAAAAGGGAATGATTATCCTGAAGAGAGTAGATGTTATCACTCCTGCTGTAATTTCTTTGGATGACTTGAAGCCACATACTTGAGGTTGAAAGGTGGTCCTGCAAGCTCTCCACTCACTTTTAGAAGGGACACAGCTTTCAAGGGCTACACATCTCTCTCTGGTTATAGAGATATTAAGAGAATACAGTGATCATGAACTGAGATAAAATTTTTTAAGTTTTTAAAATACCTACAAAAGTTCATTATTTTAACATTAAAACCTACCTCTGTTATAATTATTTCATGGACACCCTTTGGAGAGAAGAGAAGCACAAAGGTAACGTACTACACCTTTGTAAATAACAGATTCTCTTTGTAGAGTCATCAGTACAGTCGTTCATCTACTTCTCTTTTTTATAAACTATGAAAAATTATTTGAAGCACTTCAGCAAAACCCCAGTACGGTTGAAGTAGCTCTGCACACTTTTTAAAAATTATACTTCATCCCCTGGATCACATCTGTCAACAGTCACACTTCAAACATAAATCCATTTTTGGAGGAATGAAAAAAAACATTTCAAACATAACTCCAAGTTTTTTAGATGCTACAAAAATTAATCTGCCCTATCTGATATGCTTGCCATGTCTTATATCTCATTTGTAACTTACATCAGTTGACTTAAAAAAAATGGTAGATGTGCTTCCTTAGTATTAAATGTGTAATACATTCTTAATAAGTTTTTTACTTTGGTAGATTATTAAGCAATTATTTGCTTTGTTATATAGTACAGCAAAATTTTTCTGTAAATGGAACTTCCTAACTGTATCTCAATAAACCAGTTTCACTTTGTTTTCTTGAAGTTACTTAAGCAGAGGGTATGATTACTAATATACTTATTGATACTTATTGAGAACTGTCCTCTGTCAGTCCAGTTCTCAGCTGAAATACCATTTTTACTGCTGTGTTTGGCAACCCTACTTCTGGACCAGGATGAAAGGAGTGTTACTTCATGTAGCTGTGATTTACAGAGGGAGATTGAAAAGAAAGGATTTGTTGAGTATGGAGGAGCTGCGTAGAGAGGAATTCTTTGCAGCAGAGTCGCTGCAAAAATCCAGTGCCAAAAGTAGATTTGCAGCAGGTCTTCCCTGGGCTGTGAAGAGGTGGTGGCAGGCAGGTACCTGTGCAGAGCAGGGATCCTCTGCTTCAACTCGCCTCCGTGCCTGGGTTGCAAGGGAAGGAAGGGCAGGTGCCACTGGCTTGGTGTGGTCACCAGGCTCATTTGGGGCTGTCTGGCTGTGCCCAGCACTCAGGAGCCTGTTGGGGACAGGAAGCCAGGCTGGGGACAGGAGCCCTGGTGCAGTGCTCTCACCTCACTGGCTGCTGAAGTTTCTGACTTATAACAAGGAATTAATGGCTGCGTTAATGTCTGAGGTTCCCTCGGTATTCACAAGTGCAGAAAATTTGCTTAGTAAGAGTAAGTACTGTGCAAAGACTGAATCTCAGACTTTCTTATAAATTTATAAGTCAATACAGCAGAATAATGTTGAGGTAACACTAATGGGTACCAGGAAATAGTTCTTACAGGTTTTGGGATCACAGGCTGTGCAATATAGGCTTTTCAATGTTCATGGATCAAAGAGAGGGAAGAAGAGAAGGTTTTGAGATTGAAGTCTGCGTGAATATGCTTTTGTACTGTGCTCCACCTCTGGGGAATGGCATCTTTGGTCTTGAGATAGTATTAGCTTGGCTTCCCTAGGGCATGGAAGGAGCCCAGAGGGAATGCACACATTTTCCATCTAGGTTAGATCCCTTCTGTATTTCAGTAGATCATTTTCCTCCTGCTTAGCCCTTCATGTCTGCTGCTATTTTAATAAGTGAGAATTTGTAGACATGGAAACTTTCCAGTGCAAGTCAGCCACACCCTGAGTTTATTCTGAGATTCTATGATCTTTTCAAACTTTGTTTTCCAGCAATATCTTAAGGGACAGTTAATTTATTTCAAAAGCACTTGTTTTTTTGCCCTCAGCTGCCAATGAGTATTTTGTATTTCTTCATTCTTAGCAGCCATCTTCTATATTTTAACAGTGATTGCTATCATTACCTGGAAGTCCTTGCAAAACTTTTTCATGTAGACAGCATCTCACTTTTTAAACCATATACAGTCTTTCAGTGGAAGCTTCTGTCAAGGGAAATATCCTGCTGTTTTCCACCTCCATAACATATTCACAATGAATATTATTCAACAAGTACAAAGGGGATCAAATGAACTTCCTTTCTCCAGTATAAACAATAAACTGCTTTATATGTGTGTGGAGGTACATGTGTGTATATATTATGGCTTTAGCCATATTTAAGTGCCATGTAGTATTTTCCATATTCATCTTCCTCATTAAAACATTTCTCAGAGAGTACACTTGATAACTCCTGAAACTGTTCACATAGTCACTTTTAAAAGAAATAATAGGGGAGAATGTCTTTTATTATAGTTTACTAGATGTTCTTTTTAAATTATCCGTAACGTGACAGTTACAATTTTCTGTTAGATGTGTTAGATTGTGTTTAGCAATGACCTTTAAATGTTCTCATCATAGTACATTTTAGTCACTGCTTCTAATCCTGTAGAAAAAAAAAAAAACTAAGCCAAAAATGTCTGGCTAAAAATACACCTAATAATATTATAAATAACATAAAAGATAACTTTGGCCTTTTTCAAAGCTCTTAATCTGTCAAGCCATAAGCTGCAAATGGTATTGCTATGCAGGAACTCCAGGTTTTGCCAAAACCTTTGAGAAAAATGAAGGAAATAGCTGGTATTAATGGCTCTCAAAATTCAGGGGAACTTCCACAGAATAAGTTACTTCTAAAAGGCATCAGCTCTTTATTTTTGTCAGAGAAGAGCAGTAAAGAATAAATGGTTCCCTTTTTCTTTCTCTTTTTATAGTGCTTTCTGAAATACAGTAATAGACTAGAGGCATACTCTTAAATGTTGTTCTTGATCATGGTAAAAAGAACAGTTCAGCTAACTTTATTACTTAGAGTTAATTTAAACTTTAATATGAGTAGCTAATATTCTTCATACTTTTCAGTTGACAGCCTTCCAATTTGGCTCTCCATTCTACTCTAAAGTGCACTTTCATTAATTCAAATGTCATCTTGACAACAGAGGGGGTCAGATTCAACTGGTTCAAAGCAACTTGACACAATATCACTTCTAATTCAGCTTATGTATGAAAAGAAAAATATTTCAAGGTCTGCCTTTTGCATTTGGATTTGTATGAATGATTCTTGCCTGGTTATTAGTCCAGTGCTGTCTTGCAGACAGTAACCCAGAAAAAATAACTGAGAAAGAAATCTCAGTGAATATCAGTAAAGAGCATGAGGTGATGATCATAATTTTACAACTAAATTCAAGTCCTCTGTTTTCTGTTTTACAAAAACCCATGTTTGTGCAGTTTGATTTTGACAGTATGATAATAAAGAAGTAGGCTAAATTATCTACATTTTGGTAAAAGACAATTGTGAATCAAGAATAACACTGTTGGGTATTTTCTCTGGTATGCAGCAACCTTGTTTTTGAAAAATTTAGGGCTGAAAGTCAGAAAATTGAGTAGGAGAGGGTTAAAAGAGGACCACATGTAACTTTTAATTTCTTACAGATTGGACTGTGTGACCTAATTGGATGAAAAATTAAGTTACCTGTTAGTAGAAAGAGATTTACATGACTGATACTCCTAGTGAAGTAAGTGATGAGGCTCCATTCATTTCAGTTTAGTAAGGAGGGTTTGACATTGACATTGACCCATATTTGACATTCAGAAATATTTTATTTGCAAGTTGTGATTAAATTCTTTCTTGATATGGCTTCTCTGAACTTTCACTATAAATGTTTTACCTGTCTCAAGGAGGCTGGAAAAGAGAGTCTTCAGTCAAGGTCCCAGCTGGGTGCTAAGAATGTAGTTCTCTTGTGCACAGGGGCAAAGTGCCCTTGGTGCCTAAAACTCCCCATGACTTCAAGAGGAGATAACAAGCACTTCCTTTATTGCTAATTCATCCTAGGATAATATGCAGTTGGTGTTTGTTTTTAATGTCTCTTTCCTCTTCCTTTTAGGTTGCTCCCCAAAAATTCTAAACAGTTACCTTCTTTCATCCTGTACACATTTTCCTCTTTTCTGTTGTAGTAATGTCTTACTACTTACTACTTCTGTTGTGGATGTCTTACATGCTTTTGTACGGTACAGTTTGAAGGCATGAGGGTGCACATTATTTGGGGAGGAATACTGTTTTTAATGGTTACAACACAATGTGAAAACAGCAATGCAGTCAGCTCTGATGTTCCCAAAGAGTGTTTGGAGTATTTTTGGATCTTGTTATTCCTGCTCATCCCCTTGTCGTTGGATAAGAGCAGATACTGCCTGTTCTCAAGGTGGAAAACTGCAGCCATTCTCCAGGTGATCAAACTGCCATATGTTTTAAATTACAAAAAATAAAATTGTAGATTGAAAGGCTCAAACACATGACCTAAAATTAAAGGTCTGAATTATGTAATATGGTTTAAATTTCATATTTCAAACTCCAGACCAAATTTAGTCTAGGAATGAATGACAAAACTGCGTTTAAAATGAATGGGACTTTTTTTCCCCTCTTTTTTGTAGGCTGGAACTTAGCCCTTAAATTCACATGATCTGCTGTTTCTTGATTGGAACTAGCTCTTAGTCTCTAGTTATCCACCTATTACAGCAAACTAATTTCCACTAATGACAACTCTCAAATAGTCCTTCACAACTTTTTAGTGTAATTTCTCTTTTGGCCTTGGGCTTTCAGAACCATAAACCAAACTGACTGTAAATTAGCTCTAGAGTAAAGAACAAAGTATTACACAGAAATGTGACCCTGTAATAATTAACAAGGTGCCCCAGAGGATGTATTGTGATACTCTTTTCTATTCAGACACATTAGTGGCCCTTGTGATTCCTTGTAGATTCCAGAGTTGCTTTTATGCAGATGACCTTGCAATCTGCATTAGTGGACCATCTGTCACTGACCTTCCCGTTTAAGTAAAATGTATTTTGAACCTTGTACAATTGATTGCCTAAAAAAAGTTGCTCTTATTTCATCTTGAGTTTGAATTCCAAAATATTTTTTTGCAAAATATGCTATTTACATGCTTGGGTTTTTTTAAAGGGTTTAGGGATTTTTTGCTTATTTGTTTTTATAGACATAATTGTTTAGCTTTTAATGCATTTATTTAATTACTTTATCAATTACTATTGAATAAGACATATTATTACTCTACATTAGTAAGAGACTATGTTTGTGTGAAAGATATTTAGGATTCATTTCCTGTTTTTCATTGCCACAAATTCATTACAGTGATCATGTACACAGTGTAACTTTTGTCATTTTGCTTAAGATTCAAACAATGTGCCACATTTCTGTTTGATTTATTTTGGTTTTTACCTTTGTGATTTCCACAAAGACTCATGAATAGACTGAACTGATTGTGCTGATATGAGGATTTTACCTGTGTTACTTTGCATTTACTCATAGACTCATCTATAGGAACATGCATGTTTGCATGCTTGCAGGTAAGTGCGACTGCAAGTTTCTGAGATATGATCCTAATTATAATTTATTTAACTAGTAACTAAGTGCACTTGACTTATTATTTCTATAAAGTCCTAGATATAGCACAATGGACATAAAACATGATGGACATAAAACACATAATGGATATATTTTTTTAAACTACTTTCATTTGTTGTTGGTTTTGGGTGTGGGTTTTATTCTACTGCTTATTTTTAGGTCCTAACATTGGAGGTTGTCATTTGAATTTAATGCATGAAAGTCTCCTCAGGGTTTTCATCTTGTTTAAATAAATTGAATTGATTTAGTGTTCCTACTACAATTTGTTAAAACTGCTCAGGCTTTTGAGGGATGTAATGTCACTGGGCTATATTATGAATTAGAAAAAAAACAAAGGGAACTGCTCAGCAGATTGTGTTGACATTAATTCAACCATTGTATAATATGCACAAAATGCTCCCTTTGTGGCAAAATCTTTGATTCTGTTTAATTGCATATTTTATATTGCTTCAGAAAACAAAACAAATAAGCAAGGTAATTTTTAATTTCTTTATATAGTTCTTAGTTTTAAATCAAGAGTCTCCACTTAGGAATGATAATAGGCATCTTTATTATAGAAAAAAACACCCCAACTATGATATTTCTTAGTCCATCACAAGAAGAAATAGCATGACTTTCTTATGTCCAAATGTTAAGCCATCTGGAAACTGGGAATGTTGGCTTCACCTGTGATATGGGAGATGGCATGTTGGAAATCCATGAATTTGAAAATTCTTTGGATCCCGGGTAAAAAACTAGTTGACCATTGTGCTGATGGCAAATTAAAAGGGCCAATGTCACTTAAGGCCTAGAAGCAGAATAATAACAAAATGCAGTGGAAAGATGGATACTCCCTTTGTACGGACAGGACAACAGAGTTCTTGGAATACTAGGATCCCTTTTGGAACTTCTACTTTGAGAAAAATGTTATAATATTGGAATATTACACATTATAATATTAGTTTCAAAAAAGAATCACAAATGTGGTGGTAAGATTGGAAATTAAGGACTTTGAAGCTCTATCTGGAATCAGTTCAAGGAAACCCTCCTGCCTGTGTGATGCAAAGGAATAAAATATCTGATTGCAAGAAATACTGCCACATTGAAATAAAATTGTGGCTAAATAGGTATGAACTATTGAATGTTTTTAGAACAAAAAATTTTTGTTCTGGAAAATTCCTAAGGAATGAGACATTCTTTGAGATCAAAATTTTTAAACCTCTTTTTAATGTGTTATTTTATTGAAAATATCTAAAAGGAGTAACTTTTTTAAAGGCTCTAATTAAGACTAAATAAAATATAAAATCCCTGTCTCCAGTATATTCTTGACGGCATCACTCTGATTTATTAATACAATCTCTTATCACAGCAATCATTCATTGATAATGTGCAGAAGTGGAGCAATAAATCTCTGGTACAACATCTGAAAAACTGATATATTCTAGGAATTTAATTCAGCAGTGTGTTCATTCAGTTTGTGTGTGTTGTGGTGGTCTTAGGAATTTATTAATCTGTAGGCAGTGGAAGAACAGACATTTTCTGAGGATGAATCAGGTTGTGGATGGCTGGGGGCCAGGTTCCAAAGGGATGGAGTCTCACAGCAGGCATTGGGGTCCTGGGTGACAAGTCTCATAACTGAATTTGAATCACAACCCTAAAATTCAGAGCCCTCATCTCAGGAGTATTTAGGTAACAAAATCACATTAACATGTTTTCTATTGGATTCAACATCTAAATAATGTTAAGGATCTCAGCCTGAAGATACATTTCCAAGGTCATGTGGGAGCACAAAATGTGAATCTTCAAGTTGATGTTCTTCCCACCAGGAAGTGTTTGCTCACACCCCAGTGTGCACCCCACCTTTTTTTTTTAACTGCATGAGGAATGCTGGTTATGAGCTATTCCTGAAAAAGAGCTGAAAGTAAAATAATTTAGGCATCGTAGAACACAGCCAGAAATATAAGATATGCCAAAGTAATGCTGTAGCAAGCACAGCTCCTTGTTCCTTGCAAATAAGTGAAAAAAGTGATGGTATATTACACTGCATTAATGAGTCTATTATATCTATGCCCTCTATGTTTTAAAACAGATACTGAAAAATTGGAAAATGTTCCTGCAGGAGCCACAGCAACAATTTAAGGTTAGAAAACCTGACAGGGAATGAAAGATAAGAAGCTCTATCTGGTTATTTTATTTTAAAATTGCTTACAAAATCCTGAAAAGCAATTTAATATATTTGTTGTTATTTCCATGGAGACACAATTTCTGATGGCAAAGAACTCTTTAATCTGTCTGATAAATATATAAGAATCTGAAAGTGGAAATATTCTGATTTTACCTGGGAACTTTGGGAAAGCTAAACAATTGGATGCATTTTCACTCCAAGTATTTAAATCTGGAGGGATGTTTTTATCTCTTGGTTTGAGTTTTGTTTGTTTGTAGAAAAGGAAGTTTTAAAAGTTACAGGATTGATTGTGGGTTTGTTTATGTGAAACTATCTTACAGGATGCAGGTGTCTGGTGGTGACTGATGACAATAATCCTCCTTTCTTACCTTCCTCAAATATCATCTCAGTATTATGCAAGTGAACACAGTATTAAGATGCAGAAATTGTGGGCTTTTCCTTTCTTTTAGACTGCTGCTGTCTTATGGATTTATTAGCATGAAAAAAACAGTAAAATTCACCAAGGGTGAAATCCACTCCTGGCAGAAAGCCAGAAAAGAGAATGTGCTCCTGTGATATTGTGCTCAAGACCTGTGAAGACATGGCTTTATTGAAAAAATGGTGGGACTAGGGTTCTTCAATAATTATTCCCCAATGATTTCTTGTATGCTGCGCTGATACCACTGTTATATCAGAACATCTCAGAAATTCAATTAATTTACAATCTGTAGCACTCACAAGGAACTATTATTTTCCCAGGCAGAACTGAGTGAGATTAAAGTTTTCTCAAGGTCATTCTCAAAGTAACTACTGAGGTAGTCACTAACTAGAGCCAAAAGAAAATAAAATTTTTATTCTATTAATTTAAACTTTTCATTGTTGAATATGGAAAAAAAGCAATTGAGAATTCTTATTAAAATTTATTACAAATTGTATGTGGATAAAAGCATTATGGTTTGTTGACGTATCTTTCCTTGAGCTAGAGTTTTTGAACTTATTTTGTACATAAACAGATGAGAAGTCCTATTCAAAAAATGGTTGACGTTTTGCTGCTATAGAAAAAATGTTTGATTTTGTTGGGTCTTTTTCACTAAACTGAGTTTGTGCAAAATCATCGAACCTGCAGGTATTCCTGTTAAAAAGAAAATACCTTTTTTTCTTTTCAACCTTTTTATGAAACTCTTCTGACAAAAGTTATATATGTTGGTTTCACAGTTCAGTTCCATAACTGAACACTCATTCTTATTTTTTTAGGGCACAGTAAGAGATATATAGCTCTAAAATAAATAGGAGGTGTATGATTTAAAAAGAGAGGAAAACTTTGATTCATGGTTCATTTTATAGCCATTGTAACGATTCCTTTTTTCTTTTTGCAGTTCTGAATACATTGTAGTGAAAATGATAGAAAATACTATCATTTTGATATAGAAGTAGTTTTGTAATTAATTTTATTTCAGATAATTAAAAAATGGAAGAATAGGATCTTGATAATTTGGGTAAAGTAGAGGTTTATTAGGTTGCCATTAGGTTGCTTTTAGGTTGCCATTTTCCTATCAGTGCAAGAGGTTTCCATTCAACCACATCCTCAGGCACACTTTGTTTGTCTCTGGAGAGATGCACATATGCCTTGTAATTATTTCAGTCCAGCCCTCTGGGGTTTTATAACTTTTTGGACAGAAAAATCCAACAATGTTTAAGATGATAACAAGGAACTATCAGACCCTTAAAGAGTTCTGACAATATGAGTCATAAAATTCATTTGACTTCTAAGATAATGAAATAGTAGAAGATGGGGGAAAAAAGAATGAAATAGAATTCTTTTAATCTCCTTGAGATCAAATTTCTTTTTTGGAACTGAAGTGTAATTGTATGACACATGAGCCACACACTAAGGAACAGACCTGGTAAAATTTTGCCCTATTTTGATTTAGTTCTGAGACTGAAAGGAGGCAATTTTGATTTTGTTTGAGTATGTCTTGTATATTCAGAGATTATTTGAAGATGTTTACAGACTTTGGAGGTTTTCTTGTTCTCTTGAAATGCTTTTTTTTCCCCCCTTCCAATTCACACTGTTACCAGTAAAAATCAAATTTGTTTGGCAATCACATCTGGATATCACATGTGGATTTGGAACACATTTACATTATGTAGTTGAAAATAGTTATATTCTAATTTCATATATAATAATGGATTTCTATGAGGCATCAATAAACCATGAAAGATCAAAATAATAATAAATACCAGGAAATGTGATTTATAAATATCTGCTGTTTTTACATCTGTCTGTATACATACTTTCTATAAAGAACTTAATTACATACCTTGAAAGCTGATGTATTTTTAGACTTGTTTTGGTAACTTTGCTGCTTTGATTTGCAATAGATTTAGATTTCTTTTTGTAGCTCTGCATCTGCACTTAAATAGAGATTGAGTGTGAAGGTAGGCTTGGATAGAATAGTTGTTCATACATTTTTGAATCGTTTTTCTGCAACAAAATGTTGTCTGACAAAGTTCCAGAAACTACAATAGTACTTGACAAGGAGTCTGAGAATCTTCTCATTCTTTAATACTTGCACACTTCTGTCTACCTGAATTTCATCATTATTCTCAGAGGTAAAGCTGAAGCTCCTATTCCTTTTCTGTTGCAGTCACAAGGAAGGAGAGGAGAGTATTTTTGGTTTAAGTCCCAAGTAACAGATAACCTGATGGAAGCTACAACCTAAATTAAACTTTAGGTTGTGAAATAGGCATTTGAATTCTAAAGCAATAGGTGACTGAAATAATTTATAGAAATATGGGAATTTCCATGGTTTATCACTCAATGCCAGTATATGTGTTATGGGCTTACCACTACATACTTGCATAGTAGAAACAGTCAAATCCACTTAACTGGATGAAGGTTACTCTTTGTCTCACAAAAGCATTTTGATCTTCAAGGAAGAAAAGGAATGTAAAAATAAACACCTACAAATTCATAGGACAGTGAAGGCAGAAAAAAAACCCCTAAAACCCAAAAGGTGCTAGGCCAACTGTCCACCCTCTGTCACTTCTAGGAACTGGAGATTGAAAGGACAAGAGGCAGTAATTGAAGCTACAAGGGAAATTCCAGTTGAATATTAAAATAAAATAAAATCACAATGTTTAAGACCTGTAGTGTTGCCAAGAGAGACTGCAAAAACACCATGCTTGTAGGTATTTAAAATTTACCAGTAAATGTTCAACCATATATATTATGTGGTTATTTATTCTTTTAATTATTCTTTTAACCACTTTTAATCACCCTCTACTGCCCTTTGGTCAACTGCCAGATAGTTGAATAAAATTAGTACTAGCAGGAGTAACTACTGAAAACTCCTTTAGCTCCTTGAAATAATTCCATGGCATTTACTGGTGCAGATAACTAATTTTCTAAATTACACTAAAACCAAATGCTTGCAATAGAGGGCTTAGAAAATAAATTGTCAGGAAAGGTTTCCTTTCACATAAAAATGAATTAAGAAGGATATAACTTCATACTCAAATACAGCATATTGTAATTAGTTTACTCTATCTTTCTCAAGGGAAAGAAGGTAAAGCACTGAAGCAGTATTTCAGATGGAATTCAGTTCTTTATGATGAACACAGTTATTCAGTAGCTGACATGTAATGGCCAATATTTTTGCATAAGCCTAACCTGCAGGCTTGATGTTACTAAACAATGTTATGTTGCTTATTAACACTAACTTACTCATCCAGTGCATTGGAGTATTGATCTGTCTTTTTAGGAAATTGCAGTGGAGCTTTACTATGAATCACGTTGCATAAAATCCTAACTCTGAGATTTCACTGCATACATTTCTTAATCCCAATAGGTTTAGTAAGTAAAATAGTCTGATGGAATACTCACAGTAGACTTTCAGCTGGTTTTCAGTGCACTTACCTACACACTTGTCTAGGACTTCTATATACACCAATGTCACATGCTCCAGATATCCAATAATAATACTAAATCTGTAGGAATATTACTCCATATTTGTACAAATATTGCAGGAGCATTTAAAAAACCAGTTTAGTTTGTCAGTTCTTCCATTTCATCCACATTCTTCTATAGTTTGTAGGAACTTGATAAAGCTAGTCAAAATAGAAAATGTAATTATACCAAAAGGGCAATTCTTCTAGATTATTGTAATTTAAAACCAGATTGGTTTCCTAATTTGACTGACTGGTCCCTAGACTCTCTTGCTTGATAGAGAATATCTAAACAGTTTATTTTATGTTGATGAATGGCATAACCTGTGGGAACAATTAGTTTTACAACACAGCTATAAAGAAAGTGTTCTCTTACTTGGTATTCAGAAAATATTCAAAGCAGTGTGTCAAGAGAAGATAGAAAGTTAAGGCAGAGAGGTTGGCAAGCCTTATGTAATGCTCAGACTGAATACTAAACAGAGAGGAAGAACTGGAAGAATCAGAAAATTTTTCCTCCATTTCCAAATATATTTCATTACTCCCTTTAAGCTTTCCATTTTAAATTTTAGCATTTCACACATTCCTATATACTGCTACAAGGTCTTGAAAATAAAGATTGCTAAACAAGTTCAAGGGATTTTTGGAATTTTACCAATTGGGATAAAACTTACATAGTTACTCTTCTATTTCAGTGGTGCAGGACAAATCTGACTATAATGGTGGGGAAGAAAATGCTCTAATTTTAAGAAATAATTGTTTTAAACAATATTTATTACTTTAGTAAAACTCAGTAATATTCAAGAAAAATTGTTTTATCTCCCATATTCTGTCCTCAACCAAATACTAGCTTAGCATTCCTGGATTTATTTACATTGCACTCTAAAAGGTGGGATTTCCCTCAAGAATTGCAGAAAATTTATGTGTTTAAAAAAGCTTTAGAAACTTTTTAGCAATACATTTAGAATAGCACACATACAAAAATTCAAGCAGATTATAAATTGTGATTAAATAAGACTTACAAATCAAGTATTCTATCAGCACATCTTTCTGGTATTAAGGATAACGGCGGAAATAATACAGATCGTGTGATGAGATATTTATTGAAATTAATAATTTTAATTATTCATAATAGTTTAATGCTCGAATTAAATTAATTAATTGTATCTATCATACTTTGATGTGGGAATCTTTTTGCAGCTGATAAGTGATTATATTAAATTATATAAATATAGGATTCTAATGTTTTAAATATCAAGTTCTCAGCCTATGTCTCTAGGTCCCCTAAAATAATTTCCTAATATTCATAGCTTTGTGGATTCTTTAATTATAAAAAAACCCTAAGCAACTATGATTTTGTGCTTTTGTAACTGAGATTCCTAAAGGTATCTTAGAGCCTTATTACTAAAATTGTAGCAGTAAATTTGAGAAGGGTGAACCTCATAACTTTGTTCTTTTCACTTTTTCATTCTTAGCCTGCTCTAGCACTCCCATCATTGCATTGTGAGAAATTCGTGTTGGTTTTCAGGATGCTATCAGTTCAGAGTGCATTCCTACTTGAAAAAATATGAGCCTGACAGATTCTGACAGGAGAGTTATCATTTTAGAGCCAATTTAATTATGTTTGGTCCCCTCTAATCTGCTACTCTTTGTGTGTCACAGAATAGGTTGCAACATACCATGTAATATTGTATTTGTCTTCGCAGCAATGCCAGAACCTGACTAACTTGTCCCTTTAAAGATACATTTTTAGGGATCCGATCCAACAACCACAGCTATCAGGTATCAAGAAATTTCTACCAAACCCAGAGAGTGTTGTAGCACTGCTAAATAAGAGGTGATTCATGTAACAAAATACTGAATTTAAAGAAATCATTTCTATGTAAAATGCAACCTTAGATGAGTCCCACAACTACCAAACACTTCAGAAACCTTTTGAACAGTTATTGGAGCAGATGAAATTCTCGAGCTGTTGTTCACAGAACCACAGAATAGGTCAGCTTGGAAGGGACCACTGTGGGTCTGGTCCAACCCCTCTGCTCAAGCAGGCTCATCCTAGGGGACAAGGCACAGGACCCCATCCAGGCACTTCTCAAATATGTTCCTTGTTGGATCAGTAAATTCTTATCTTCTTCTATAAAGCGTGTTCTTCCTGTTTGAGCTGACAGAAGTTTCACCATCAGAAACACAGAGAGAAAAAGAGCAGGATTACTAAATCCTTTCTCCTGCTTTTTCCACCCTCAATTATGTTATTTAGGATTTATGTATGTCTCTGTGGCCCAAGAATCAATACTTAACTGTGCTTACAGTACAGAGGGAAATCCTCAACAGTATGTTGATATGAATTTTCTGATTGTTCTTCAGAAGCTGTTTAGCAGTTCTAAGGAAGAATGAATCTCATACATATTCTAGGGTTCTTGAAACAGAATTTGAATGTATAGCCTACGTAAAGATCAAGTGATATGTATTACATGTTAGATTTATTTTGCAGAAGTCAATCACAAATTTCTGTTTGGAGAAAAATTAATTAAAAATATAAATGGAATAAGTTTAGGAGAAAGTATCAGAAGCTATTCCTCATTTAAAGATTGAACGGGAATTTTGTTTAATTTCGTAAATGCACTATGCTTTATTAAGCACAGTTAAATCCTGTTGCCATAGCAATCCATTCTCCACAGAATAAAACTCCTGTACTTTCCTGTTGTATTCCTCTATTTAGAGCTAGTTTCCTCCATTCTGATGCATTTTTGTTGGTATAAATGCTAAAAGGAAAAAGTATTTAGTAAACAAATTCTCAGGTTACTGCTCTTGAATGGCATAATGACACAACACCACAAAGTTTGCCTTCAGGTTTTCTTTGGGAATGAAGGGATGGAAATATGAGACTTTGTTTGCTATTTCTTTTTCCTTGTAAAGTAAAAATCAATTTAAGAAATTAAGGATAAAAATTCAAGATTAAAATACCTGGAGGTAATTTGGATTGTAAAAAATCTCTATGCTTAATACGAGATATGAAAAGACATCTGGGCAAAGTTCTGAACTTCAATTGACTTCAGTCACCCCAAATTGCAGATATCATGTAGATGCACTTTGAAATGCTTCCTTGGTATATTTTAAAAACAGGTAGTATAAAGGAAAGCAACTTGGCTTGTTTTCATCAGTCTGATATTGTCCCCACCATGAGATCACAAGTGCAAACCTACATATACATATAGCACACCATCTCATTATTTTCAGGTAAAATTTCTATGTATTTTATTTTCTCCATTTAAGGAAACCGATTCATTTGAATCAGTTAGAATTCAGAATCATTAAGAGAACAGTTGAATGACTCATGTGCCTTGCAATAAAGCTGTGCATGTTAATGGGTTACTCTTATGGTGTAGCTAACACTGAGTGCTGCATTATGAAATGTCTTCTGGTTCAGAAGGGCTTCTCTCTGAGCAGTGCATGGCTTTTGTACTTGGTTTATTCTTTTCTAAATATAAGGCAGAAACAATAGGCTATTTTATCCTCCTGAAATTAACTTCTTTTAGCCTTACGAACCGTACCACGGACATTTCTTTGTGTGCTATTGATGTATTACTTCCTCAACACCTGCTGGTCTAAATTACTTGGAGACACTGGGAGTATACTTGCTTCCACAGGTATTTCTAGCAACTAATTGCCTGTGAAAATTCATTTGGTTATTTTCAACTTGAAATGACAGGAAGTGTTAGGAGAGCTGTAGGTGAGGTATATTCCCAGCTCACCCACCTCTAATTTTTAATTCTATTGATTGAGTTTTAATATATAGACTGTATTGCTGATCCACTGACTACTGTATCAATAATTAAATAATTCATGTATTTTTTCTATGTTAAATTAATTCTATGCTATATTGTATGTAATACTTATGGAATTATATTCCATTTTACAGCAGGAAAAATTATTCTTGTAAATTGGAATGGCATGTGCTGTTCTGGACTTCTCTTATTATCCCTTTTTACAATCAAAATCACAGTCTTGATTGTCAAAGCTCAACAGAACTGTTACTTTCCTGCCCTCCCCCCTACAAAGTCCCGTAGGATTCAAATATTTTGTGGCCCCATGCTCCATGTCTTCTGATTTCACCAAACAACTTTCGAAAAATTATTTTGTTAGCCAAGGATCCAGAGTATGGCTGCAAAGAAAAGCCTCAGAATTGGACTAGTTTTGCCACTCATGATTCAAATGTTTCCCAATACAGCATTTAAAAGAAACATTTTATTTAATAGAAGTTGGAGACTGTGAAATTACCAGTATTCCCTGCTGTGTGGCAACCAGACTTGATTCCAAGATTTATGAATTTATGCTACAAGATGTTGCACATCTCTAGCATTTATTTGTCCATAAATATACAGATATGCATAAATTGTCTATTTCCTGAAAATATTCTTTTCCAATTTCATCTGTGAATTAAACGAGGCATTTCAAAGTGACAGTCTGGCTTAAATAATACAGCAAAAACCTATTTTTGTATGGTGTACCTTCTGTCTGTATTTTCATTCAAATTACTAAAAATTACCTACCTGCTATTCATAGTGCAATGCTTAAGTAGGCTTTTGTTGTTGAACGGAATCAACATTTTGGAGGAAGAACTTTTGCCATAAAAATAGAGGCTTTCACTCTTTTAAAACCAATCTGTAGGCAATTCTTATTACTTTGTCATCAGTTTTTCACCCAGTAATTTTGGCTAAACTCTTTAGTCTATTCATCTATTGAAGAGACAAGTTAATCATATCCACAATTTTAAATCCATATGAAAGTTTTCTCCAAAATGGATTATTCATTGTGGTCCCATATTTCCTTCATAACAGAGTGTATGATGTGTGCAACATCTGGGTGTCTGGGTTAATGTTGAAACTGCTGGTTTCAGCAGCACTTCACTGCCAGTGCAGACACCCATACCAGCTTGTTTAGGTAAGTTCAGGGTACACTGCCTGTTTTCCCCACTACTTTCTGTGGGAACCACCCCTGCATAAAAGGGTCAGGGAGCAGCCGTGGTACACTCCCAGCAATTTTCCTGGAATGGTTGGCAGATTTGGTCTATTGGTCTTTTCTGACCTAGGTTCTTATAGAATCACTTGTAATTCTTCACATCCCTTTCCAAGTCCTATTATACCTTTGCCTTGTTTTTCCTATTCTTATCCCAACACACACAAATCATATTCCAGCACTCTTCCCAAGCCACTTGTCCCTGCTTCCACTGTGCACTCCTTTTTTATTCCTCAGTTTGAGGAACAACTCATCCAGAATCTATGTATTGAGAGAGAAAAAAGGGTGAAGAAAGCAGAGCAATGAAAAAAACATTGTGTCATTGTCCTGTTTGTTCTGGATTCCAATTGGGTTGCACGTCACTCAAAACTCAGAAATTTGATTCTTAAGAACAAAAGATTTTATGATGGTTATGAAGTTTGAAAACCATAATATCCAGTTCATTAACAAGCATTCTCTCCCTTTTCCCTTCCTTAGATAAGTTTTTTTTGTGAGTTTTTCTTGAAATATTTTCTGTGTCTTTCTTTTTGTGTTGCAAAATACATTCATAATTAACAATATCTCAATTTTTATATTTTTAAATCTTTTCTTTTTACCTTATCTAGCTCTAAGTACATTGCCTGAAAATGGATTTTTGGAAGCTTTTCAGCACACAAAGATCTCATATTATCTGTCGGTTAATGTCTCTGATTTCTCTATTGATCTACTATCTTTTTTGTCTGCCTTTCATTTTTAAGCTATCTCAAAGAATATCTATCCCTTTCTTTTCCTGGTTAGACAACAATGAGAAAATTGCCCTCCAAAATAAGCACAATTGATGCCATTTTTTTGCTTGTAATTGCTTATTTGATCTGTCAGTCATCCCACCAATTTCAAACACAGAAATAAAAGTTGGACTAGAGAAAAATAGAAAGAGGGTGAGTGCTCTTTAGCCTTCTACACAAGGCTGTAAATACAAAGATATTTCTGACTGTAACTTCTGTCATATCTTTGAATAATGCACTTTAAACACAATGGTTTTATGCATGACTTAGCAACTGAACAAAAAAAAGTGGCAGAATTTGAATATTAAAATATTTAAAAAACAAAAATATCATTTTATGCAAAGAAAGAGCAAGTATATAGGGAAAAAGTCAGAGATACTTTAAAGGAGGGAAATATGTAAAAGGAAAATAGAAATTTCTAGTATCTCAAATATAAGCAGATACATTACAAGCATTTTCTTGGTAATTTTTCCTGGAACAATTCCATGTTTTGCACTTAATTAAGTGCAGGTATAGGTTGCATATGACTTTCCATTTTCTGTATATGACAAGCTGAATGGGCTTGCAATAACAGTCACAGAAACAGCTGTGTTAGAGCTCCAATTCTGAAGGAAAAACAACTGCATCAAAAAACAATGAGTCTGAAGACAATTGGCTTCACATGCTTGAGCACATACAGAAAAAACCCTTCAAATTCACGAGTGTCTGCACACCAACAAGTGTCAGAGAAGATGGGTAACATTAAAAGAGATAGAGGACAAAGGAAATAGTTATATTTAAAATATCTGGATCCATCATTATGACATGCTCACCATGGTACTACCTTACACTTATTCTTCTTCCCAATTTTCTTGCCTGGCATTTTGTTACCCTGTGTCATACCTAAAGTTACACTGTACACTCCTCGGGGGCAAAATTTCTGTCTTAATTTAATTTGGAAACTGCCAGCAGTCTTGGGGTGCTGTATAATAATATGCTAGATCTCATTAGTTTGCAGATGTATTTTGATACATCATGTGATTAGTTTGCTAACAAGGTTAGTCAAAATCAGGGCTTTTTTCCCCGTTATTTCCCATTACCTTCTCCTATCTCTGTGTAAACCTGTGTGCACTTTCATGCAAATACTTCTTTGTTAGAGCTCAGTCCTGCATATTTGTTAAAGCAAGATAGTTTCAGGGTATAACCGGACAGTACTTATCTCCTTTTTGTATTTCAGTGTGGCTTATGCTTAAAAAGAAACACAGGTGCTCAGAATCTCAAGGATGTTCTCAGAAATTCAGCCTCTTAATGCTTCACTCAGGCAAAACTTATGATGAAATCAGAGAAGTTACAGCCTGTAAGTCCATGAAAATCTGCTGTTCATAAAGAACCAGATCTCAGCTGATGGCTCAGTGGGAACTGACCTTTGTGCTACAGGATTCCTTCATCTCTCACTGGCTTCAGTGAGAGTTAAAAGGTGCTCAGCACATGATGGCAGGTAGCAGTAGAAATCTAAATGCCCAAATCACTGAGTATTTGCATACTAAGACTGAGTAATAGTAGATGTTACACCTGTCTAACAGTGGGATGTCCTCAAAAGAGGCAGTTCTGGTTTCTCTTCCCTCAGTTTAGTGATCTCATGGAAAACAAGTGTTTTGGGGGCTTTTGTCATATTTTTTATTATATTGAAATTATGGAGTAACTTCATATGTGATCACACATTGAATAGACTGGATTTGAATATTAAATGATGGATGGAAAAAGTGGAAACTAGTCAGTAGCATCCTGTTATTAGGTGTTTGTCATTTAATATATTCTGAAAGTACACCCAGTGATAGAAGAGATGTCTCAAAGTTCTAATTATTTATTTACTTAACTGCATATGGGAGGACCACTTCAGTTAGAAGTCAACAGCATGATGATGTTCTGACAGTTTTGCAAAATCACGGGTTGACATTAGATTGGTTCATATATCTGGAAATTTCCTTTGCTGGTATTTCCCTACAGATTCTGGATATTTCTGGTTTTTCAAAAATTTGAAATAAATAAGCCACAGCCTTTAGCTTTTTTAGCAATCAATTTACTCTCATCTACAAATGGTATATTTTCTTTCTAGGAGCATCAGTCTTTAAAAAGCAAATTTAACTGTGTGACAAAAGAGTCAGTGTACTTGCTTCCTTTATGTTCAGATATATCCCAATACTAGTGGAATATATTCTCCTACAGTAGATGGAGAATATGCTCTTTGGTGACCTAAATAACACAAATTAAACTGTATTCTGCAGTACACCAACTCTCTTGTATGACTATTATCTGCATCTTCCACTTTGAAGACAGTTATACAGGTAAATTAAATCCAAAATCAGAAGGAATCATTGTTATTGATACTCATTGGACTCAGTGACTGCTAAAGGGCTTTCAATCCTGGATTCGTTAGCAGATTTAATTTAGACATGCAAAAGTTTTTTGTCAATCTGTTAGTCACCAGAATTCCCTTGGTAACTATTAGAGCAAAAGAAGAGCTGCCAGAGCATTCAGTGCTTCCATCTTAAATACCCAAAGAGGAATCACAGGCAACAAGCTCAGTCAACCTGTTTCAAGAAGACTAAATTTAGGTGACAGAAATGCCCTTCCTTTGTTAATCTATGTTTGTTTAAAATAAGAAAAGCAAAAAATAGTCTTGAAGATTGGCTTCAATGGAACAACAACTGTGTCCAGTGAGCTAGATCAGTCAGTTGGGTTATTTAATTTGTTCTAATTAGATATTAACTGATTCTCACTATCTGACTGTAGAACTCTATAGTTAGTAGAAGTTTGTCATTAGGAACTTCATCAAAGGCTTTCTAAAAATATAAATCAGTAATGTCATCTGCTGTTAAAAATTGCAAGTTCCACTATAATATCCACAAAGCTAGTTGGGTAGAATTTTCCCTGTGCTGTACTATGCTAGTTATCCCTTATTAAATTATTGCTATCCCTTAGAGGCATGCTCTGAAATACCTCCTACCTACTTATTTTTTTCAATGCTATTTCTCATTGCTAATTACCTGGAAAGATGGAGGTGACATCTGACCTAAATTTTTAAGAGTAAAAATAGTGTTTTCCAATTTTTTAATAAAAAAAGCTTGTGCTTTCTCTTCCGATTATCATGAGATTTTATGTCCTGCATGATGAGACAGCCTCAAAACATACATGAACTACAGATTGTATCTTCTCAGACTCTTCATGGTTCAAACTGGAAGGCAAAGAAAAAGAAAATAAGGAGCAAAATATTAATTTTGAAAGTCAACTATTTTCCAGGTTGCCTACAGTTTATCCAGGATCTGAAACAGCCCACAGAACTCAGAATAGTTAACAAGACAGTTTGCATGGTTGTGAATTGCTGAAGTGTAGTATAATCTGCTTTGTACTCCTCAGACCAAGTTCACCCAGTGATGTTCCACACATGCCAAACAAGTAAACAGGTAATGGTAAGTCCAGTACTCTGCCAGAAACACCTTCTTCTCCACTTCTTCCTCTAAGAACAATTCCTTTTCTGTTTGCAAAGAGATTAGAGGGTATAATGAAAATTGGCTCCAAAAACACATGGCACAAATAGATTTTTGCCCCATGAATGAAAGCCTCTATATCCAGAGCCACAATGCAAACACTTTATTAAAGATGAGGAGTTCACAATTCTCTGTCAAGAGAAATCATAGAACTTTTGGTTTGGAGGGGACCTTAAAGATCATCTAGTTTCAGTGCCCCTGCCATGGGCAGGGACAACTTCCATTAGACCAGGTTGCTCAAAGCCCCATCCAGCCTGGCCTGGAACACTTCCAGAAGTGGGGCACCCACAGTTTCTCTAGGCAACCTGTGCCAGTGCCTCACCATCCTCACAATGAAAGATTTCTTCTTTAGACATAACTTCCTCTCTCCATTTAAAGCCATTTCCCCTTGCCCTTTGACTACATACTACAGTTTTTCTCCAGTTCTTTTGTAGGTCTCCTTAAAGTACTGGAAGGAGCTCCGAGGTCTCCCTGCAGACTCCTCTTTCCCAGGCTGAACAGACCCAGCACTCCCAGGCTGTTTTCACAAGTCAAGGCTCCAGTCCTCTGATCATCTTTGTGACCTCCTCTGGGCTCACTGGGAAGAATACAGTATGCAAATGACAATTTTCTAATTCAGCAACTTCTTATTTCTAGTAATTTGCCTTCAGAGTTGTGCAGACTATTCACTAAGTGCTCAAGGCAATGTTGATCAAGAAAGTTAGGTAGAAAAAGAATTAAGCAGAACTCATAGAACTTACATCTTGCAAGTCTTAAATGGTTTGGTGTAGAGTGCCAGGGAATGGTGGCTTGTTGTTTTAGAAAATATTCTTTTTTCCAGTGTAAAGAAATCAGTGGTGTCAGTGGTATGCTTCAAAGATCTGCTGCGTGATCAAGGACAAGAGATTGAAGTGAGAACTTTACAAGTGAATAATGCTGCTCTGTGCCATTATTAATGACAGTCTTTGAAAAACAGCCTTTAAGTAATGCTTCATGTTTGTAAAAACTTAAAAAACAATTATGTCACCACTTTAAAATCATAACATTTATAAATTGATGCAATATCAACTCTGCTAATAAAACCCCTTATTCTCAATATTTTAAAAATATTATTTTTGCAAAATATTTTCAATTTATTCACCAATTTAATAATAGATTCCTTCATTTTATGTTTTTTACTAAAATTTTAGTCTTTATCCTTGTTCTTGATGTTTTATTCCATGGCTGGCCAAAACACCCAGAAAAATATATCACCTTATCAAAAAAAGGGAACTTTCTATTTTCACAAAGGGGATGAAACTGCTTACTCTCATCTTCACTGGATGGATTTACAGAGAATATTCCTGAAGAAATAGTATTTGTATAATCTGATTTGAACAGAATTTACCTCAGCAACATTCTATTTTCCTTTCGCTATCACTCAGTTTAGATCAACTATATAGGTTTTTATAGGCATTATGGGGGTTTGGAAGTCAATCATTGTCACTAAAAGGACTTGAAAACTCTGACAGGTTATTTTGCCAATACCTGCATTGCTCTACATCCTTTGTGAATTGTGGGCTGGCCAGGGAACAAGGATCCTGCAATGGAAAAAGTTAAGCTACACCCAATAGAGGCCCAGTGCTCACATATCCTTCTTACTTTCATCAGTCTTATCAGTGTTGTATTGCCATTGTGAAATTGTGGTCACCCAAAGGTTTCTTGAATTGAATAATGAGATTATAGAAACTAACCCAGGATCAGAAAGGACAAACATGTTCAACGTTTTGAGCTGAGCCATCTGGTCTCAGAGCTGCCAGTGATTTATTAGGAAACTTGGTTTTGCCTGGGTAGGACCAAAGGCTTGTTGCAGGGCATGTAGACATCATATTGTTTAATTTATGACATGGCAACTTTATAGCTTTTTGGCAGATTTAGTAAGGTCTCTAAGTAAATAAATAAATACCTCTGATTAGTCAAGGAATTCCAAAAAGAAAAAAAAAAATCACGTACTTCATGCACTGAGTTTTTCTTTATTAATTTCCAGGCACCGTTTAGTTCAGCACTGGGGAGAAACAAATTTTCTGAGAAGAATTAAAATAGTCTAGATGACAAAATCAGGATGTAAGCCTCAAATAATAAAGAGAGGTCACCTGGGGAAATACCTGAAGTAGCCATTTTTCCCCAGCTCAGTGAGATTCCTTGATGTACATTTTTTTGGAGTTTACTGTTGAAAAAAAAATGAGTGTAAGATTTATTTACAGAGTCATGTTTAGTGGTAGAAATATTTACAAGTGTACCTACCTTAATGTTACTTTAATATGCATTACAATAACTGTGTGAGTTGACATGTCCTAAACAAACATATATCCTCTTAGAAAAAATCCAAATGATACAAGTTAAATACGTTAGCACAAAATTTTACAAAAAGATAACACGTGCTGTATCATTAATTTCTAGGAGTTACAAATGACCTCATAACTCACAAATGATTGAGCAAGAGAACCAGAAGTGACTTAGGAAAAATTATCAGTGGAAATAAATAGCATATACAGAGTCAGTCTGCTCTACAAGTTCTCTTTATGGAACACCAAATTTCATCGATGGACTGTAATATTTTATCTTAAGTGCTGAAGCATCATTAGTGCCTTGGTTGAAGGCTGGTATTGACAGTGGTTTCAAAGTAATAAGCAGGCATATGAAGGTAAGCAATGGGTTGTGTTGCATTTTTTTAGCCTTTGTCCTGAAACTATTACTACTAACACAAGCAAAGATAGACAAGAAGGAGGAGAAAGCAAATTGTGTGTTATTTTTGGTAAATGTCTTATCAAACAGCACAAAGATCCTTTTTCCCAGAATTTTCAGACAGCCCTCTATCAAATAGGAAATGGAGAAGCCAGAGAAGTTGGTAATGAGTTTAGAAGAGATTTCATCCTATTGGCCGTACAACTTTCAAGGAAAGATAATAAAATTGAAGGTTCATTGTAGAGAGCTGAATTGACTTTTTGTAATCTCCTACTCCTACAGTGTTTTATTAATACCAAAGTGTGAGTGAATGTGGGTAGAGGGGTTAACTTTACTTTGACCAGTGCAATAACTGGGGGCGTGGATTGCTAAAAAGAGAAGGGTTAAAAAAAAGGGGAAAATTTATTAAAGCTGGAGAAAGTTAACTTTTAGAAAGGCATGACAAAAATGAACTTGCTCTGTATGGCTTCCCAAAGAAGAAGTGACTTAATTATAATGTTGAAGTACAAAACAAACAAACAAAAAAAAAAGGGCAGCTAAATGTAGAAGACTATTTTAGCTAGCAGAAAAAAAATATAAAAACTCCTGGCTGGAAGCTGAAACCAAACAAATTCAAATGAGAAATAAAGCACAATTTTGCTGCAGCAATAGTATTTAACCTTCAGAGCAAAAAGCCAAGGGCAATGTGACTCTCCAGCTCTCTGCTTTCAAATCAAGAGTAGATGTTTTTCTGTAAGATGTTTAACATAACTACTAAGCTGAGGAGAACTGAAAATGAAATCTAATGACCTATGACATACAGGGTCAGAATATATGATCTAATGGATCCTTCCTGTCTTGGACTATATGAGAATGTTAATGGAGCCGAACTACTTTACAGAGATGAAGAATCTGCCTTTCGTGTCCATTACTCAGCACATTTTTTTTTCATATTTTTTTCCACTGGTCTGTGTAAGTAGATAGTAGAAATGGTTTTCCTTTGAAGATGTTATTCCATATATTACTGCACTGAAACACAGATAGCTATCAACTCCTCTCATTGAATTTATTTTTCAAGAATATTTCAGTTTTCTGAAAGTATTAATGCCATCTTCATCACTATCTAATGCCAAACAAATAAGCTCTGCAGTAAGATCTTTGCTCTCAACATGTTTTTTGTCTCTAATTAATTCAGACCTAGTCATTCACTACATCTTCATTCCTATATTTCTCTTCCCCTGTGTCTCTGAGGTTTTTGGTAATTAGAGGGTTGGAATTACGAATTCACGTAGTCTTGTGGGGTTTTTATTTTTACCTTCTTTTTCTTGCCTCATCTTTAAGCAGAATTTTATTCTCACCTCTCTTCCTGCCCTGAAGGTCTCTACAACATCCCTTGTGCTTCTGTCCTTATTCTGTTTCCTATCTAGTAGCTTAATCCCAGATTGATTCATTATATTTCTCCGAGGCTCACTATAGCAATTTTTCAGATCTGATTTTTCTCCTGATACACACAGCTCTACTTTCCCCCCAGTCTCTTTCATGTTTTTGTCTTCCAGAAAGTCTGGAAGCCCTGCGTTTAGAATTAATATTCTTTCTTGGGAATAAATCATGTTTCTTATGTAAGTACTACACTGCCATGCATTTGATTACCAGATGTTCACATTTTGAATATGATACTTCTGTAATGGAATCTCCAGAAACAGTATCCTGGTTACACACTGGATGTGGAGGTACATGAATATTTCATAACTCTACTCATGGAAGATAATACTTAAGTGTCTTTTATAGATTAGCTACATGGTGAATCAATTGTCCCATTGTTAAAGAAGTCCTTTTTAAGTATTACTTTAGGTTCTATTAGAGTTAAGCCTCAAGTCTCAATGTTACAGCATAAATAATTATGCACCCTTTTCCATTTTGTAATAGTTGCCTAAAAAGGGGGGACTTGATGTCACTGTTCTGGTCAGGATCTGAACTTTATGAAGTACAGTAGGACTTCTAGTAAGGAGAAGTTAAATTTTCCCAGAGTGACCGATCTAGTGAGTCCTGTTAATTCAGTAATGTAACTTTAATAGCAGGCAGTATCAGAAGTTTGATTGGATAGTGAAACAGTTGTTCAAAATCAACTTTTAAAAAAATTGACCAGCATGACTTACTTTTTGACATGAAGAATATTGACTACCTATAAATTAATATTGCCTTTTTTGATTTTTGGGTCATCCTCTAATTTTTCCTAATTTCTTTTAGAAAAGGATATTCCATTACTTGGATTCATTTTTGAAATTTATGTAGAAGGTATGAAATGACATGCATATCCCAAACCCAAGTACATTAACATTATTTCTTGTCTCCAACAGTTAAGCAGGTATACCTCTCTCCCAGTATCTAATTATTCTATATGACATGAGGAATTTTTGATGGTTTTTTACTGACTTTTTGTTACTGAAAAACTCAATTATTTAAAGTAGTCGCAGATTTAATTCTACTTATCCTCTTCTCTACAGCTGAATAATTTCAAAGCCTTGGTTCTCTGAGGTTTTAGGTTATGTGTACTTCCAACATTTCCATCAATTGGCAAACACTTCTAAATGTGTATTAGGGATGAAAAAATTAGTAGTTAAGGCTTTCAAATAGTAACATTTTTAACATCACGGTACCTTGACTCTGGGGTAGAATTTGGAGCAAGAGACTGAGAGAAATAACATTTCTAAGAAATAATTCATTCTTGTCCTTCTTTTAGAATATTTGGATTTGAAGAAGAATTTACCTTGTAAACTGTCAAGTAGAAAGTAAACTGTAGATAAACTTCAGATGTGAGCTGGAGCCATTGTGGTTTCCTTTTAATGACCAACACTTCATTAGTATGTTGCTTGTTATCAGTTACAATGACTAACACTTGAACCTCAGTAGGGAGGAAGACATCATTTTCCTGCCTCTAATATTGAAACTGCGTTCACTTTGCAGGATTTTAGAGAGTGGGGTGCTCTTCATTTTTACTAAAATGTCTACGGGTTTTGACATTTTAACAAAAGTAGGTTCATAAACTAAAATGTTGGGGAAAAGAGATCTTGGTGGAAATGTTTTTGTGGAAATAAATGTTGAATTAAAAACTACAATATTAAGTAAAATTGTATACCTAACAGAAAATACTGGAAACATGGGCAGTTTAATTAATTGGGGGGGAGGGGGAGAGTGGTGGTGGGGTAGTTTTAGATGTAGATCCTGAAAACCCTAACATATATAATGGCCATAGAGATAGAAAAAATTTTACAAGTTGGAAATATTCAAAGTTCACCTGTAAAAGCATACTTGTTGGTTGCTGCAAGCTAAGTCTTATCTTCTTTCTCAGTCTTTTTGATACAACTATAAATCTCAGAGGCTCAAGCATGCATGACACTCCAGTTGTTAGAGAAACACCATTTGCTTGGAAAACAATGTGGGAAATGTGTTAATTCTATTGCTAAGAAATAACACCAAAACCTGAAATCCTATATGAAATGCTTATTCTCCAGTCATTTGTGCATGTAATTGTAAATATACAAAAATGGTGACATTATGCAATGAAATATGTGCTTAAAGGCAAACCCATTGAATATTTACTAATAATTCTTAGTACTTGCTTTACTTTCTTAGTTATATATTGACTATTAAGTTGATACTTTTATAGAATTATGTGTAACTATCATGGATTCTTACTCCTTTTTGGTAAAATTTTTCTTCTAGGTATTTCTTGTTTTTTTTCCAGGTGCACTTCTTTACATTTATCTGCAGAAAATTTCTTCCAGTGTAAGAATTTGCAGTCAAATCATTCTTCCACAAATCAGGGCAGTTCGTGACATTGAAGGCTATTTGAAGCATGTGCTATAAAAGTTTTCTTAGGAGTACAATTGTCTGGGAGTGCAGTAGAGTTCAGAGGCAGCTACTTTCTGCAGTAAGTTTTCCATCTCTGACAATGGGCAGTCATACAGATTTTATATTTACTTTGGTGCAGTAATTCTTGAAATGGACTAAGTACCACAGAAATGCAGATGCAGAGCCTGAGATTCTGCTTTTTTTTTCTTTTTTCCTTCTTTTTATTTAAAATAGTATACATAAAAAGTACTATTTTCAGCATTTCCTTTTAATTTATAGCAATTCTTTGCCCGGATAATAAATACCAAATTATTTACTTCAGAGGATTGAGAGGATTACTTAGTTAATGTTTAAAATGCACTTTGAAGATAAAAAGCACTATTGAGCTGCTTAAGACTTGGTGTATAGTTAATTATCTAAAGGTCCTATTCTCCCCCCTACAGGTTATTTCTACATAGGGGAGAGTAAACTCTGAGCTTCATATCATGACTTTCAAAGCCAGGCTTTTTAAATCTTATTGGTTTCAAAATTTGCTTTTCTTTTCAGTGGCCTGAATCTGATTCCTTTGAAGTCAGTGGCAAGAGTCCAACACTGAAAAAAAGTCTGCTGCAGCATAATGTAGTTGTTCAGAATAAACAAGTTGAAGCAATGGTTAGAACCCCTACTCATATTATTTACGTTTTGTCTCAGTGTGTATGTATAGATTCATATGCACACACGTGCAAACATAGGTGCAGTGGACACACAGTGGTTTGAGGAGAAGTGAGATAGATTTTTAAATTTGGGGCTTTAAGCATGTGGGACTAATTTCTTCATGAAGTGCAATTTTCAAAGGGACATGCTGACCTTGCTGTGACCTTCTATGGGCAAAAATGATCTCATTGCAAGACCTTGGCACAAAAGATGTATTCTTTTGTAACTGGGGTTGGGAAATATTAAGAAGTCTCCACTAGGCTCCTGCTCTCTAGATCCCTCACAGCTGACTCAGACATCTCATACAAAGAAATGGAGAGGAAGGGAAGCGTTTTTGAGCTCAACATTCAGAGTCAGCCCTTGTCCATGATAAGGTGGTTGAAGGTAATTACTGGTCCTATTCAGTCTTAGCTGCTAAAACTGTTTAATTCCTTCAGTCTTAGCTGCTAAAACTACCATAAGTAGTCAGTGTAAGGTAAATGTTACTCCCTGCTGAAGACAGGAATCTCCCTTCGAACTAGGTAGTCTGGAACACACTGTTGCACACATATCAGGTCTTTACTGTAGAAGACATCAGTGCCTGATGTCTTCTAAAACACCAGTGCATATATTTAATTCTGCAAATACTAAATACTTCTTGATTCTGATATGGCTGGTTAGGACTTAGATGTTAAGTATTTCTTACTACTTGCATAATTATGGCCTAAAATTATCAATATATGCCATTTGAGAAAAAGTTGTGAGAGTTATATATTTAAGTGAAGTTCATAATTGATTCCTCTCTAAGACAAAGAACAGTATGTCAACCTGATTCAATTTGAATTTGACCTTTTAATGTGCAGCAGTAGCATACTATCTTATGATTTTAACTGTGTTGGCTCTTAAATCAGGGTCTAGATGTAAAAGGTCATACTGAATTCTTGAGTTGAATTTTTAACAAGGACAACTCCTAAGTTTTTTGTGATTCATACCAAGAACATGTAGGGGTTACTAGAGGAAAGAATAAAAGAGCGAGAGGAGATTTGATTAGCAAACTGCTTTCTGTAAACCCTATTCTGCTTGCAAACATATACTAATCAGATGACATGAAACATAGCTGAAGAAATTATGGTTAAAACGCAATGCTATGAAATAAAAAATTAGTTGATCTTTATAATAAGTATGTACATCTTCAGTTAACAAAAAGAATGGCCCACATGTGTCAGACATTTCTGAAATGCAGAGGTAGTTATAAGTTTATGGCTTTATGCTTCTAAAATATTCCTCTCCCACAGGATCTCATGAAATATGTGTATGTTTACAGGAAACTGTGGAAATAGTGAGTCATCTTTTCAATAATTAACACAGGATAATTTCTTGAAAACGAGAGCAGCAGGGTTTTTTATTCTGGTTACAAAGAATTTTGGTTAGCTACTTTTGGATATGCTCAAAACAAGGAGAATTTTCAGAGTACTATCTAGGTGACATTTACTCTTTGGGAATACTTTACCACTTTTACCACTAGTTGCTCCAGTGTTCTCTAAACCCTAACCTTGTATCTGTCACTAGGATCTTTAAAAACTTCATTTTCTGACTGGTACTGGGAGCACAAGAAACTCCCAATATGTGGAAATGTCTCAGGTTTCTCCAGTTCAGTAGGCTGTGGAGTTTTTCATAAATACAGTCGGAGAGATTGAAGGTAAGTGTTGGTCAATGGCATCTAAAAAGTGATCAAAACCTAAATTGTCTGTTCTATCCTCAAACTCTGCAAAAAGGAATGGAATAATGTCACACTAAACATTATGACTTTGCTAAGTTCGGTGTAAGTAGAGCAACAAGTGAGCTGTGTCAGGAAAATGTCGCACACACATGCACTGGGCTGATTACCAGCCCAGTGAGTCAGAACAGTGAAGTCCAGGGGACTGTGACACTCCTCTGCCCTGTCTCTTTGTCAAGCCCTTGGGCAGAGGCTCAGCACCAATTCATAAACAGTTCCACCCCAGGCACACTGCTTCTACACTTCCTGGATGTCCACATAACATTCTCTCCAACCCCAGCCTCTAGTACCAAGTGTGTTTATAGCCAAATGATGAGATCAGATCACAGCACCCCCTCCCAGCAGTTTCAGGTAGCATTCCCTGTCAGTTTTGATCCATGGTCCACACCAAGGCTCAGATCCTCTTTGAGTGTCAGATGTGGCTCATTATGCTCAGGCCTTGTTTGCAGTGTCCTCTTGGCCATGGCTCGTTATAATGTCTCTCAGTCCTTGAGAGACTTGATTCACAAGGCAAAGCCATGTGAAATGAAGGACAGTGTCTCTGGCCCTTCACTCAAAGTAAGCATTTATTCCTGTCAGATGATAATTTGTGAAACTCTGGGATGGTTTTCTACTTCATGTTTCTGCATACTAAATGCTGGAGCTGCCTGCAGATGGTCTAGTTC
This sequence comes from Cinclus cinclus, assembly GCF_963662255.1. Taxonomy (NCBI): domain Eukaryota; kingdom Metazoa; phylum Chordata; class Aves; order Passeriformes; family Cinclidae; genus Cinclus; species Cinclus cinclus. Next base: position 14,947,008 of record NC_085052.1, on the reverse strand, counting down.
ATGATATAAATTACAAGACCTATTTGGATTCCTCCAGTTCACATCTGAAACCACAGCTCCAGGGGGAACAGGAATAATATATAAGCAATATAGAGAGGATGTAATTTTTCTTTGGCTGCATCTCCTGTTGCAGGAACTGCAAGAAGAAAGGGCATAGAGTCACCACAACACATAAAATGTAACTCCAGGATATTGTTATAATGATGTAGAACTATAATGAACTCTTTCAAGTATTTCTTACAGACAGCCCTGTAGAACCTAACGTTATTTTCATAATGAAGAAAATTCAGGAGTGTTATTGCTAAAAAATAGATCAAGTTCTTGCAGATGCTCAAACAGAACACGATGTCCAGCATAATGAGTATGCTAAATGAATAGCCACAGGATACAGAAATTGTTCTACAAGTCTTCTCCATTAATCTTTTAAAAGAATGAGAATCTGCTGCAGCATCGGAATTTTGTTTTGATACTTTCTAATTTAAAGCTTATTGTAGCCTTCATTTCATTCAGAACCTAGAAATAGTAGCTAATGAAATTTGACCTCATAGACAGAGAGTAAAATAAATAATATCTGTACTCATCAATTAAAAAAGCAAAATCTATCAGCACACATTTTAGATGTATGTAAAGAATACATTTCTGACCTGTAGAAGTATTTTAAATTCATGCATTGACCTATATGACCTTTTTATCAGTATACCCCACATGAATAATGCAGCCACCCCAAACTCATGCCATTAAAAATTGTAATAGTTGTCTGACAGGCACAAGCAATGTTACACCAGGGATCTATTTGGCCCAGGGCATTCCATTAAAACACAAAGTGAGTTTCAAATGTACATGTTAAAATGAAACATCAGCTATAATGAAAAAGGAAGCAGAACAGAGTGGGCCTCTGTTATTAGTGTGCGTCTTCCTTTTGAGAAAATTCTGCCACGCTTGTACAATACCTAATGCCATTCCATATTTGAAGTACAATCAATCCACATTTTATTTTGCTTTTAAAATTCTCCTATGAAAGGTATAAGGCAATCAGTGTTCTGTGCTCTAGAGAGATGTTGGTATTATTTCAGTTTTTATTGCTATTTGATATTTAGTTTTCAATAAAGCCTTGATTATAGTCCATTGTATTAGCTACCATACAAGTACTGAGGAAAACGTGGCCCCCAGTCAAAATGTTCAGCATTTCTATTTGAGTTATGAAGCTTTGGTAACCTTAGAAAAAGAAAGGTGAAACACAACAGAGTGGACTGGTTATTACTTGTTACTCGTATGTTATCTCGAACATTCAAAGACTGACATCTGTCACACACATCAGTCCACCATCTTCACATTCTTGTACCAGTTCATATAGCAGCATACTAAAGCTCAGGATACCTGAGAAATCATCCTGCTGGAATTAATGAGTTTTTAAAAGTGATTTGAAAGACCTTTGACACTGCACAGCAGAGTACTGGACATTACATAGCTTTGAAAGATTGTCTTCCCAACACTGCAGAGTTCAGCCCTTCCCTTTAGCAGTGAGGAATTCAGGCATGGCGAGAGCAAAACGCAAAACCCGCTTGTTGGTGTGTCTTCTACTGAGCAGTGAACCTACCTCCACAGACATCCTTGACATGACAAGTGTATTCCAGAGTGTATCAGAGGTAAAGCAACAGTGGATCAATGACAGGAGAGGGTCATTTAAGACTTTGACAATCCTGAATTTATTCTGGCTTGGACAAAGTATGCAGGTAAAAATTCTTTTCATTCATTTTTGTAATTTTAGTGGGGGTACTGGTGGGTAAAGTGGTTTTCCCTGACACCAGATGCACATGAAAAAATTAATGCTTCTGTGAAATACTGGGAGGCAGACCTAGACCCCAAAGACAATACATGTAGCCTTTGGATTCCTACATCTATAAAGCTGTTGTGGATACTATGTGCACTGAATCTCAAATATTATTGATAAATTTATTCAAGAAAATGAATACCTACATTTATGCACTGTAAGGCGTTTATTAATAGAAGGAGGCAGCCAGTGTTTCACAACTTGCCAGCTTTAAGGACATTTATATTAGAGTTGATGTCATGTACATGTCCTGTGTTTACTTTTATGCAGCCTCACAGTTTTATGTTAAGACTAAATTTTTAGTCTACTCATTCGGCATTGACTAAAACAAATTTATATTTTATTCTCTTGCTTCAGTCTTCATACTGGCACATAATAAACAGTTTTCTCATACTCTGAGAACAAAAGGGCAGATATTATATTATATTATATTATATTATATTATATTATATTATATTATATTATATTATATTATATTATATTATATTATATTATATATTGTGTTACATTATATTATACAATATATCTCCGATTAATATGGTAAACATCAGATTTCAGCCTGCAGTGAATTTTGTAACAAAGTGGTAAACAGGGATTTGGAAGAGAAATAGTGAGAGGTCTCTTACTAACATTTTAGCACTGTTGAATTTGAAAAGTTTATGAAAGTTTCATCATGTATAATTACTGTATTTGCAAGAGCATTTCCCAACACAGATAAAGGCTATATTTATGGCAGCCTGCCATCCTGCCTCATTTTCAGCATTCCTGTTTTTCTTGGAGGCAATTTTTAATGACTATGTACAAGCACCTGAAAAATCAGGTGCATAAATTAACTACCAATTAAGGTAATACAAAAAAAGCAAAATGTAATTACTAGTTTCTATATATAAGCCCACTCATTATCATGTGGAATGTGTGCATGTTTATCATGTAGTAATTACTGAGGCACAAAAGAAAAGTGAGGTTTTCATTGTGTTGCAGTCCTGAAACTGCATATAACATGAAGCAAAAGACCCTGCTCTCAAATTTATATGTCAGTGCTTAATGTTGAAAGAATGTTATCATGATTTAATATAAGGAGTGCTTAATTATTTTTGCATAACATTTCCCCACATTTGATATCACTGTCTGTCTGGTGTGGCTGTTGACCTACTTTTCAATTAATTGCAATGAGAATTAAAAAATGCCTTAAAAGCAGTGCTTTTTTTCTTTACTGGATTACACATGACAGCTGAAATTGTGAATTCATAATTGATAAATTTTGTTGACACTATCAATAGTGAACTGGCATTATTAAGAAAAAATCTTACAAAGTACTAACGGCATCAAAAAACATACAGAATGTTGAGATTCTGTGAACAACCAGTATGCTTCTCCAGTAGATAGCATTTTAATCTTTCTTTGAATATTTCAGGTAGGTTTACTCTTTGTTTAAAATTTAACTACTGGAATAGAAAAAAAAAAGAGATCAATCTGGTAGTGACAATGTCCCTTTTATGTAATAAGCTTTGGTTCAGTACTTCAGTTATCTTTTATCATAACTCATCAAGCTTATATATCTTAACTCCCACTGGAACCCAGGAGAATTTATATACCTAAATTCCTCTGTAAATATGATGCCTAGAAGTGAGAACCCTACTCAAAAATATTTAAGAGCTAAAACTGAGGTTCTCCATTGCCTGAGAGGATTCAAACCACATATTCTCAGAGGCTGAGCTAGTCCTGCCACATCCAGAGTCAAAATACCACTCACCCATATGTAGAATTTAGCTACCATCAGATGATATAATGGATTTATAGCTGTATATATTTCATCAATTTTTTATGGTAGTTCAAGGATTTTAATGCTAGTAAGACACACAGATGGAAACTAAAATCCACAGATGGTAAATACTCCCAAGTACCTGTGACCTCTCCATTGTGCATTCAAGCATAATTCCTTCTACTTTTTAAACTTTTTTAAAACATTTTTTTTACTTCTATTTTTTTTCCAGAAACACCTCTCAAAGTAACATTAAAAGAACAAATGGCTAGCAATTAGGTTGTTGCTGACGCCTCAGAATACAGGATGACTGCATACAATTTAAGTAACATGCAGACTGTAACTTACAGCATTAGAGACATTTACTGTATGCTTTTTTATTTTCAATACTTTGATAGCTATGGACTGTATTCAGCACCTGCTGGTAAAATTAACCTCAGCTAACTGTATGTTACTTGTCTCTCTCTATTTCATTATTCACCACCATTTGTTGTTGAGGTCTACACTATTAGCACCACGTGAATCACCTTAAAGCAATTTAATCAGTCAAGGTCTCCTGTCACTTAATCCTGGTCAGTTTAGGCTGCCCTGGTATTAAATCAATGCATAATGTAAGTTTATGGATGAAAATTAAAGGAGATTGTGTTACAATACAAATTGTATTCTCATTATTTGCATTTCAAGTTGGTTGCCCTTTAGTAGGTTTTCCATCCTGCATTGCTCACTTTGGTGACAAGGGGCCTTTAGTAAATGTTAGTGTGGTACAGCTCATAGGGACCACCCTCTGCTGACTCTCAGACCAGTTATTATTTCCCATGAAAGTACTTTTAGGTATGCAAGCCAAGCTTGACAATATCGTCGTGGTCAGCCACGGATAGTCCTTTATCGGAAAATTCATAAGAAATATTCAGGATTTTTATCTTTTTAAAAAAATCAGTGTTTTGCTTTTTATTCACAGTGTTTTCCATATTGCTGGATAAAAGAAAGGCTAAAGACAGAAATAGATGAGAAGATCAAGGAAGATGCTAAGTGGGCTGGAATTCTGTACAGGCTGGTAAAATCATAAAATCTCATATGATTAATCTTGTAGGTAAGACTTTACTTACTAATGTGAGAGGTTTTCTGTGCATTTGTTTTTATGTTCCAAAGCTCTCAGTCAGCTTTTGGCATTAGGCAGATGACCAGCACCTTCACTACATTTTTTTTGATCACATATCAGGACCCAGGATATTAAAGTAATTTTGTGGGGTTTCCCAGTATCTTTAAGAATACACTGGTGATAGTTTTTTGTAAACAGGAGACAAAAATGTCTCTCTAATTTATTTTCACATCAGTTTTTTTCACAGGTAGTCCTTTCTGCTTAAGGTTTTTGTGAATTTTTAAAATAGTTAATCTTAGTCCTTCTGGCCTCTCTGCCTCATATAAATACAAGGGCAAGACCTATGTTTATTTTTATGACAGGAAGTACAGAATTCTCTTCACTCAAGAATGATGATTTTTACTTCTTTGCCTTTACATGCATTAGTAAAAAAAAAGTTTTTTAGAAGGAGAAAAAGGAATGAGGAAAATCTGTATTATGCTACTGATTCTTCATGTCCAAATGGTAGAATACTATAAATCATGTGAACTCAGATGAGAAATCTCAAAAGGAAGCATTTTGCCTTTTTATAATGCCACAGAGACAGATGTGATGCATACCAAGAGCAAGGGTACGGGCCTGGAGTTAGTACAGAAGCTTGAGTTGCAAGTAGATATTGTCTGTAGTTTCCTCAGGTATCCCCACAGTTTGCTAGGAATTCATTAGGTAGCTCGAAGCAGAAAGGCACTTGCTTCTCCCCTGTGCCTTTTCTATTTGACAGTTCCTAGAAGCGGAAATCTGGCATCTCTGGATACCACATTTAGGATAAGGTTTATTAAAGTTATCCATGAGCACTGTCAAAATACAAAATGTCTGTAGGTTTTGAAAGATGCATTGCATGCAGAAGCTGATTTGTATGTTATGCACATAAATTTAAAGATAAATGATACTTCTCCCCCAAGTGGAAAAGACTCCGGAAACTTTGGAGCAGCAGTTACACGAGCTTCCATCCTTCACTCTGAAGGAAACTAAATGAAGTCACGTGTCTAAGAATACAGATATACTGCTGAGCAGCAGCCAGTGTGAGAACAGTTTGCTGACAAGAAATGAATAACAACAGAAGGTAAAAATCCCAGGAAGCACTAATGGTTCTCAAATAGTCTTGTGTGAAACAGAAACACTGTGAGTTAGAATCTTGAACTTCGAGGTTTGCAGTTTTTTAGCTGTACAATGTTAGAAAACTTTAGAGCATTTTGTGGAAAGTAAAATAGGTGTTCCATAAGTGATCTTTAAAAAAAATTATAATGTTGGATTCTTCTTATGCAAAATGCTTCAGATTTTATATCCATACTTCTGCATTTTATACTTAGAATTTTTAATTCAATGAAACCAATTAATATCAAAACAGCCAAGTATTTTAAACACTAGGTATATCAAAATCAAATAGCATTTTTTCTCTGAAAAGGGCACACTTGGAGAAGGATAAAAATGCAAATATGTTCATAATTTTTTTCCCAGAATTGACAGAAAATGCATTTTTTATGTCTGCATAGTCACAGTCTTATTCCAGTCTTATGTGGATCAGCTCTGGAGGTTATAATGTGTGCGTGTGCGTATGTGTGTGTATATATATATATATATATATATATATATATAGACACACACACACACAGAGAATACTTGAGAACTAATATATATAACTGCCATGCATTAGTCAGTCAATATCTGTCCTAGGGAATTTGTTTGGGGTGTTTATTGTTTGTTTTTTTTGTTTTATTCAGTAAAGAGTTCTTTATCACCACATTAATAAAACTTCAAATGTATCATTCCTATTTTATATATAAAAAAGTTTTCATTCTTTATTTGAACACATTATTGACATACATAAAAAAAAACTCATCTGACTTTCTGATCTGATCTGATAGCCTGTAACAGAATTTTACTTTGGCATTATTAACATTTTCCTCTAGGTGCATTTAAAGCCTATAATCCTAATTCACCAGGAACTCTAAGAGAGAGATACAGAATGCTGAAATACACATCCTTCACACGGTCTCTCTTTTTTCAATATGCAATAACCAGCTACATTAACATGCAAGTCATGAATCATCACATCAAGTCTCAGGAATGCCAGTTATGTTCAATCTCTTTTCCACAATAAGAATTTCTTACTCCTTTTATTGTGGAGTTATTATGGAATCTCATGGGATTTGTACATTAGCAACCGAAAAATGTTCTTTTACTTTGTGGGTTTTGGGATTTTTTTTGTACCAGTTCAGTTAATTCACGAGGGTGCAGATTTAAATCTAGTACAGTGATAACCAAGCTAGCTGTAAAGGAGCTATCTTGGGTGTCAACATCTGCCAAGTTGACACAGCATAAAATTCAACTTAGGCTAATACAGTCAGGTATTATCTGAGCTCACCTGAAACTGGGATTGTGTTCTCTTTGTTTCCTTACTTCGTAATATTGCTCATTTAGTTCCCTCTCATCTGGTTGAATCATCTCACAAGAACATAACCCACGAACTTGAGCTTTCTGCCTGCTTTAGTTTCCCAATTAACAGAAAAATTTCCATACTTTCACTGCTAGAAAATCTTTCCCTATGTTGAACACATATCCCCTCCCCTCCATGATGTAATTTTCAAAGACATTTCAATTACTTATACTTCAGATCAATTCAGAAACCTCTGAAAATGTAGATTCCCAGCACTGACAGATCACTAAAACAGTGAAAGAGACCAGGGCTTATGAAACAATGCACCGATGCATGGATGTGCAGTGATATTTGGAAATCATGCTCTAACCTTTTTAAAGATGTACACAGGGTTTAACACAAAACAAGCAAAAGAATCTAAAGTCTCTCACTCTTAGACCTTCTCTTGAAATGTATCACATTTTTCCTGTTATAGCATTCACTTCCAAAGTTCTCTAACTGCTTCACTCTCATTTGAAACAAGAGTGCCAGATGGTACTTGCCCTGAGGCCAAACATACCTTTATGTCTTGTCACTTCTTTAGTTTTAATGTGTCTTTTAAGAGAATGATATCTTTTCCAAAGCATTAGCAAAGATGTTAATATATTTTTCAAAGCTTCTCAATTCCTCTAATGTAGCCTTTGCTTCTCACTATCTTTATGTGTAGAGTGATGATCAGTGGGCTCATCTCATGGCAATCCTCTTCTCTGTTCATTCACATCTCATTTGTTTTCTCAGTGTAGTTGAAATAATTATCAACATACTCTGCTGCCAAAAGTAAGTAAAGCAATTCAGAATCAGTTATGTTGCAGACCTCTGAGATCATCAAGTCACACCTATGACTGAATGCCACCTTGTCAATTAGACCACGGCACAACATGGCACATCCAGTCTTAAACACCTCCAGGGGCTCCAGGGGCGGGCGGTGACTTTGCACCTCCTGGGCTGTCCATTCCAAGGTTTAATCACCCTTTCTGGGATGAAATTCCTCCTACTGTCCAACCTAAACCTTCCCTGGCCCAGCTTGAGGCCATTTTCTCTCATCATTAGTTGTCTGGGAGAAAGGGCCAACCCTGAAAAAGGAACTCTCGCATTCTGACGGTAACCATAAAAAAACCATGTTTGATATGTTCTGTTGACTTTGTTGTGCAATTAAGACAATACAGGACAGCAGATGGAAACTGATTTCCTCACTTGGTATTCCTCACTTGTGACTATTTCATTGGTACTCCATGAAAGTGCTGAAAACTTCAGTATCTTCCTATCAATCCTCCAGCCCTTCTCAGCAAGTCTTCAGTGTATCCCTAGGTACAGTTGAGAGCCTCTGCTGCAACTGCTCTGGCTTTGTCTGCAGCGTCAAGTTTTAAGGTAGACCATGTCAGCTATCATCTTTTCAGCCAGTGCCATCATGTTTTTTTGTTCCTAGGTGTCTGATCCAAAGCCCATAGAAGTCAGTGGAAGGCTTGTAATCATCTTTGGTGGGCTTTCACTGTCCACAGCCAGTCTTTCCTGTCACTATGTGCCTTTCACCAAGTTATTCTAATACAAAGAAATACCTCAGAAACAAAACAGAGAAACGTCTGTGGTCAAGTCCTACAAAAGCTTATTTGAGCAGTACTGTGTATTCTCAATCAAAAAATTCTTTTCACCCTGAAAATCTACCAGTTTACCAAACAAGCAAATGGAGGCAGTGAATGAACTTAATATTTGTATACTACTTTCTGCTAATTTAAATGCACTCTTTTTTGGGTGGTCTTTGCTCAAGTTCAGAGAAGAAATAAAGAATTTTACAGGATCATGATCACTTTTATATTATCTCTCTTTTTAGAGTTCTAGTAAGCCAAAGTGAAAAACACCTTTGAAAGGTGAAGTATAGGATTGCCTTGTCCTGTCCAATTTAAAGGGTAGATAAAGGGCCCTGGAGACCTTGCAGGACCACGTTCACCTAGGTGAGTTTAGTGCTGTGGGGTTTTTCTCTGGACTTAACTTGATTGGCTACTGGGGCAATGTATTTATGTATTTTGAAGCATTTAGAACTTTTTAAAAATACTTGGGAATGCATGGTTTTAACTCTGTAATTGTTTTTTATGACCCTAAAAGGCCACATCTATTCTGCAGTCAGAGCAACTCTGCAGGGAATCTTATCTCTGACATATGCCAAATTTTGCAGAATCTTAGCCAATTGCTAAGACACATTAAGTACAGTGACTTTTAAGGAATGTTTTTAGAACCTCAAGACTGATACTAACCTTCAAAAAGTGCTCAATCCATTTGTTGTGTCACTGCCTATCACCTGTTTCATTTTGGTCTTATATGATTGTTAAGACAGAAAATATATGCAAAAAAAGAAACAATCAGCCAACAAACAACAAACCCCCAAACAAACAAACAAACAAAGCCCCAACAAACCCCAACCTCCCCAGCCTGACTAATTCCTTCGTGTGCACAGAAAAATTTGCACCACCCACATTCCAGTTAAAGGATCTTCTCTCTAAAAATCATGTTTTTATGGCTCATACAAGGCACATCTTTGGCTTAATTGCAATGATATCTTTTATATGAATTTCAAAGATATTAGCCCCTTCACGTAGTTTTTCCTTAGAAACCTCTTGCATGGCCTCTTCTAGTGCTGAATATTAACTTGTAGGACCAAATTTTGTACGAAGATTCAAACTAACATATTGATTTTATCTCTGTGTAGAAAATGCTGAAATATACATTTAGTTCTGAAGGGTTCTTCACTGGGATTAGAAGGACTACATAGTAGATATTGAAATTCAATGGTAGCTGAGTTCTTCATTCACAGAATTATCTGCCAGTATCTTTCCTGTGATAAATTTAGGAATTAAATATCAACACATGACAAAGTCTTCATTACTGAAATGCATCCTTTTAGGAAAATTAAATGTGCATATATATTTTATTTGTATAAAATACTGACAAGGAGTTGATAAACTACTACATTTTAAAAATAGTTTAAACTGGCTTCCTTTTTGCCCAGTTTCTGCAGAACTGAAATTACCATAGGCTTCAAACATTAAATCATTTATCTTTATACTAGAGATTACTGCTTGAGACAGATTCTTTAACCTAAAACTTGCTTATCAAAAATTACCAACTCCTCCTAATTAATGAAATCAAGCAAAGTTGGACTACGATTGCAAAAACTTTTATCTCAGACATGACTTTGTATTTAAAACAAAGGAAAAATGGATGTATCATTTGAGTTACTTGCACCCCAAAGAGCCACATGTAAATATCTGTGAGGATTAGTGTCTAAGAAACTCACATGGCTCAAGTAAGAATGTTTTATCTACATTAGTGCTTCATTAGCTTTGGGCATGACAATCAATCAAACCAGATTTGTGGGGTTTTTAGTCCATCATGGATAGACAGATTTAATTTTATTGCAAGTTTAATATTAATAGAAATATTTCAAGTGTTTACAATTTGTTTTTATTATTATTAATCCCTAAACACTTGCCCTCCATAATATGAAAGGGAATAACTTTAAGGTTTTCTGTGCTAAATTTTTTTTCATTTTTTTTTAAAGGTGCAGTTTGGAGAAAAAATATGCATGTAATTCACTGTGGGACTCAATGTATTCCTGTAAATATATAGACTTAATATTAACAGACTACAATGCTCTTCCAGACAGCTTCAGTGACTAAGACACTGTGGAGAAAATACTACCCCTTCTTTTTCCTAAAAAATATTATGTAATTTGCTAGGATCAGTTAGCACAAACTTTAATTTGAAATGCATGAAAACTCTCTAGTACATACACAATTTCATATAGTCAGTTCTTCCTAACAGCATTTAGGATTTTCCAGAAGATCTGATTTGTAAAAAGCCCATCTATGTACAGCATTTTTAGTTTTGCAGGAACAGAACATTTTCCATGTTGCTTCCTGTAGACATGAACTATACAGAGTTCACAGGCAGGAAAGTGTACTGTGCAGAAATGGGAAGATGATGAATGTTTTTTATGTGCTGTTCACGCTTGGTTTCAGATTAATTTATTCAGACTGAAATGCATTTCAGTTCATGATTTCATTTTAGAGTGAAGAAGAAGTAGAAAGGTCTTTCCTTTTTAAAGACCCCCTAAAGGAATAATTGCAAGGGCAAAGGGTGACATGATACGTTTAATAAATATCCCCAAATTGTGACTGCTGAACATCTTCAAAGGCATACAGAAAAATCCACGTAAAAGATCAACACTGCCTAGATTCTCCCAGTTGCTGTATTTGCTATCGAGCAGTCTGAAGTTCTAATCCATCCTGAGAACAACTGAAGGCTTTTCCTTCCATTCCCAATGAAACAGCAATGGAAAATCCTTTCTTTAAGCTCACCCTGCTGCCTAAGAGCTGGCACGTTTTTCCCCATCTGTCGGTGGCACTGCAGAGATGTGTCTGTCTCACAAACACCGAGCTGCTCTTTCTCTAGAAGCAGTGAGGAGCACTTTTGCCTTTTAGCAGGTCCATGTATTTCCGTGTGATCACTGCCTTGCAGCAAGGGAAGATGTGCAGGAGCACTACCTGATTCTGCACCAAGATTCTGTCACCACAGGAATATCTTCACACTGTAAAAGTAAATATGAAAACCAAGTTTTGTGCTGTACAGTCGGATTCTGTGATGTTAGTCTTGCAGCTACTCCTGAGTTAATGTAAAACCTATCCCAAATGTGTTTTGTTGAAGTAACATTTAGCATTTAAATAGCCAAGATAAGTGTCAAGAGGTGTTTCTGTTCCATGTATTTTTTACTTTAGAACTAATTTTTTCCCCAAGGTAATTTAATTGTTAAAAACACCTTTATCATATTAAAATTGTATCATTCTTCAGAAAAGCGGGAATGACTCTACACCTTCTATACTTCAGGGGCAATTTTCTTTATATTCTATTGTTTTCAAATTTTATTCACACAAATATAAGCCTATATTATTTCAGATGTATGTACTTCTGGAAAAAATTGATTGAAAAAATTAATAGCTCATTATTGGCTTGCTGTTTCTTAAAGAACATAATACCACACGTTTACATTGCAGGAGTTAATAATTTATAGCAAATTCCTTAAGGCATTATCAAACTGTGTGAATTTGTGTATCTGATCAAATATTTATTAGTTGCAGTCTCTTCCTACACTGATTTTTCTTTTCATTTATTGCTCTAGGCCTTACTGCAGAACTCTTAGGTGATACTCATGGGCATATGCCCCCAAAAGAAAGGCAATCATTGAAATACCCAACTTCAAAACAGCAGACTGTGTGAATTTTAATTTTTGTGGGGACTTACTTTTTTAAGTAAACAGACACACTGTCTGATTATCTTTTATATCTCATTTACTTGACCTATATTAAAATGAAACCGAAACAAACTTTCATCATCTAAGCTGCTAATAGATTTTAATTTTGATTGAGTGATGTCCCAGGATTTTATATGTATATATTTTTTTACACTTCTATTTAAACTTTTCTTATTGTGGTATAATCCTACAGAAAGTGATCTGATTCTTCATTAATGGTTTACATTCTCTGCAGGGGTCTGCTCTCCATTGTTCTCCTTTTCCATAAACATGTTAGGTTTGCAATGAGTCCATTGCACTCAAGTAGTCTGAAACTTTAGAACCAGTAAATTTAATAACTCATAGTTGAATAAAAATGAAATGTAATTTAAGAAAAAGAAATGTGTGCAAACTTCCCCACCACTCACAGTTTCAGCATTTAACTGTTCCTCCCCAAATGTCCATTGCAAGGTTTCTTACTTTGTTATATTGGATAGCTTCAGAGGCTAGAGAACTCTTCTGGGCTGTGATCAATTATGCTTTGCAACAGGACTTTCCTTCTCTGAGCATCACACAGTGAGTTGTCAGGATCTCTGTTATAATTTGAACATCTGTACCACTCTTTTAAAACCGATTGAAAGAAAAAAAATATTAGTTTTGCTCAGGAAAATAACATGTCCTTAGTTTTCCTGAATTTCTCTAGAGGCATAAAAAGCTCTGGAGTAACCTGTTGAAAATAGTTACACCCATAGAAAATTACACATATATAAGGAAAATCAGAGGCACTATCTTCTTATTCCATTCTCTTTAATGTTCCTCATAGATACTCATCATACCTCAGAGGATATAGGCCAAAAATAAGCCATGAAGACACTGTGTAAATAGTACTCTTTAAAATATCCCATGCTCTCTTAAATAGAGCCATCTTCAGATCTTAAAGTTAAATTGACAGACTGCTGCAGAATGCAAACAAATGTACACAGGCAAAATAATCCCGAGTTATGCCTACAAGAATTTACATTTCATAAAGGAAAACAGGGATAAATTCTTGGGATAGTGCAAAGACACAGACTTGTGGGAGCTATGCATTATTTAGACTCATACAAATAGATGAAGAGGCGCTTACGCTAAGCCTATGATGAGCCCTAGGCAGCCTTGACAATTATGAATAAGCATAAGCATCATAAAGAATGAAGCACCCTGCAGCATTCACTGCCATCCACAGCACTGTGTGTTAGACCTTACAGCAACAGGAAACAAAGAAAGCAAGCATCCCTTGTCCCCTTCTAAAGAGAAATTCTGGTGCTGGACCACAGGATGCATATAGTATCAGTCATTTCATTGCTAAAATTTTCTTTTAGATGGATGGATGGATGGATGGATGGATGGATGGATGGATGGATGGATGGATGGATGGATGGATCTCCTGTGTATGTATATATAATCTTGTATGAAATGTGAGAAATAATTGTCTGCATTTCCATTGTTCAGGAGGAGTAAACAAGAAAGGTCTAATAAAAAATCACTGACTAATACATTTTTATAGCTACAGAAACAACATCTTACCTGATATGTTAACTTTCAATTTTTTTTTCTTTCTATTATCAATCAAACATACATATAGACAATTGTTATAACTAGAAGAAATTCAACATTAGTCCCAAGATTCCTTAATGATACATCAAGGATAAAGGGCTCTAGTCTGCAATAATAAGTCAGCTTGGAGAAATAAACATTTTAAAATTTAAGTTGTTAATAAAACAATAGTCATGCTTATGTTATTCCACTAGTTTGGTGCTGGACACTGGTATAAAGGGGGCAGTATTTAGGTAATTAAGTGGTTCTGTGCTTCAGATTCTGAATTATTTATGTCTGATAAACCATTGAAATTAGTGAAGATTTTCTGCAGCACTGGGAAAATATCTAAAGTGTTGAGGGTTTTTAGGTCAGGAAGCTGGAAGTAAGTAACTTCATCAGGAGTTTAATTAGAAGAATGTTTCCCTTCTATTGCTTAGCAGGAGTTCAAAGTTATACAAAGCCAAATATTCTGTCACTCTGTCCTGAGGAGTGCTTCTGTGTGCTGATCCTTTTCCCTTCTTTGCTCTTTCCTTCTAAGTTCTGAGAAGAGACATGAGGGAGCCATGTGATGTTTAACATGACTGCATGAGGTAAGAGAGATGTGACTTTCTGTCTATTTGATTCAGACAGGTTTGGATTTTAATTTGGATTTTGTATTTGGAGAAGGGTAACTGTTGCACACAACCTCAAAAAGTGTCTGTTAAGATGATTACTTTCATCTAAGTACTTATTTGTATTTGAAAACTGTATGGAATAAGATTCAAGTTTTTGTAAATTATTATTGTTTAGTTAAACCAGCCAAGAATAAATATTTGCAATAAAATACTAGGATATAAACATTTGGTAGATCTGTTTATATTTCATGAAGTGTGCTATAATTTTGTAAACCAAGCTGAATTTAATACTAACATCCTCAGTTTCTTTCTTTCTCCAGAGATGTCAACGTGCTTTTTTTTTCATACCGAGATGGAGAGATGATAACTAAATTACTTCCTCTACCTGTTTACACATGGTACCTGGTCTCTAGGTAGATTTCTTAAGGATTTACAGGAAGAGTTACAAAGGTAGGAATTGAAATTAGGTATCTAACACAACTGAGAAAGCCCCAAGAACTCTGTTAAAGAAATTGATAGAACACTTGCTTTTCCATAAGGAAAATGTAAATAAATTAATTTGTTTGTATTTTCTAATATGAGCCCATGTTTCTAATGAATTTCATCCTGTAAAAATGGTTTCACACTGAAAGGTTACCTTTATCTACACGGCTATAATTATAGAAGAAGCCTAAACAAGATGAGGGAAAATGTAGAATTTGTGACTGTAAATTCTTTGGTTGAAGTGGAGAAATGCAGAGACGAGCACTCTTACCTCAACATTGGCAATTGTATTCATTTACAATCATGATGATTCATCATTATTTTGAGAATTAAATCTCATCTTGCAAATGCTGTTAAACTTTTTGAATTTAAACAATGATGATTGTTATGTGAGTGGCAAAAGGAATGTGACAGTATTTCATACAAAGCTGGGTTTAGATTTTTTATTAGTGCTTTCATCTGAAGTACTTTTTTTAATCACACTTGCACTTTCATTGGGAAGCATTTTTGAGAGGAAAACAATAATAAATTTCACTATATTTGCTGAAACTGTGTGTTTATCCTGTGAAAGGAGAGAAGCAATGTTGGAGGGAGACAGCGGAGTTCACTGAGGGACTTTCTTCCCTCACCACTTTTAACTGAATCAAAGATGAAATAGGAAATTGAGATGATGAAGAAACTCACTGTTCCAAAAGAAAGGGCTACGGGCAGTATGAAGTTACCAGACTAACCATGGGCATTTCTACCTCTCATTGGGGGAATGTCCTGAATTATCAGTATTCTGATCATTCCTGGAAGCATTCCTAGAAGAAATATGAAGAGAACAGAATTGATTCTGTACCTTTTTCACTGTTCTGGCAGCAGAAAACAAATGGAGAGCTGAACTAAGTGGCCATATCCTTAGCTGACCAAAGTTTTGCCAAGAGGTGTTGTAGATACAACCGTTCTGGCATTCCCCATTTTGTGGTGAGATTTAGGAATAAATTATGAAGAACTTTATGCTAGAGGTTGGTGTAGCAGAAGGTCAGAAGAATGACTGCTGTCTTTTTCCTATTTGGAGTCTGAGGCAGACCTAGGGTCCTGGCCCTGAGCTCTTCCTGGGTTTCTGCAGCAGGTCTGTGGACTTTAGGTGATAAGATTGGGTTGACAAATCACAGTCAAAGTAGCTGGGACAAAGCAGTAGCTTTTGTTTCCTGCAAGTGAACTGAACTTTATTAAAAAAATTTGCTGCAGTTCTTAGAACAAGAGACATAGAGAATTTTAAACAAAGATTGAGTTGTCCAGATATTACAGGTCCTATAAAATATATATAACAATATAGCAGAAGTCACAGTTAGGAGGATGTGCTGAAAGCCCAGGTGTAAGGTAACATACTATCCAGCTTTTGTTTTCCCATCACTTTCTCCTCTAAAATATTATGTCCTGTCGTGTTTTGAGTTTTGTTGTGGTGGTTTCTCTGTGAATTCTTACTATTCCCATTCAATTGTACTTTCATTCTGTAAAGAAGCATCCCATGTTGGTATTTCTGCTGGTCAATTGAAAACTTCCTTCTTGGCACTGTATAGGTGACTGAGTAATTTTGGATGAGTCACACAGCACAATGCAAGGCTCATTGTATATCTGTGCTTATTCTGAACCAGTAATCATGGGTGACAGAAGTCCCTTAAATATAATTTCTATTCCAGGAAGAAAGCAGCAGTATAATATGAGGACAGTACATTTACTGTCCTCAGCCTCAGCATACAATTATGATTATGCTCTTCTTAAAACATAAGCTACTGTCTGTATACTTAAGTATATTCCAAATGCAATAGTACAGTTCACTGGGCCTAAAACTCTATTGTCAGGTATTCAGAGATGTCCTGTGAAATATTTAAACTTGGTTTTGATGATGTACTACACTGCATAGAGAGGTAAATTATTCTTGAATCTTGCAGGAGAATATAGATTTGGTCTCAGTTTATTCTTTCATTGTGAACTTTGTTTTGATAAAATCACTCTAATGTATCTTTATTTGTAACATGGGGGATACTTGGCTTCATCTAGCTTTAGTTCAGGCAATATAACCAAGTTTGTGTCTTTGCTTGAAACGAGAGGTCGAAAGCTAAAAGCTCAGTGTGAATGAAAATGTGAATTTATGTAATTAGGAACATGAGCATAGTAACCTTAAATGAAGGTCATATCCTCACAAAGAGGTTTATAATGAGGGTGACAAGTACACATGCTGCTGAAACATAACCCTCTGAACTCTACTGCATAGAAGTTGTAATGATTCATTGGGTTTGTGGGGTTTTTTAATTAATTCAGTGATGGGTGAAATCTCCTGTGTCTTGCTTTTATTGTCTCTTTGTGACATTCACCAAATAATTATCATCTTTTAATGTTACACAGGATCTCCCAACTATTTTCAGTTCTTGGTAAAATCATTTTCACTGTTGGTCTATAGCATTGTCATCGATTCTTTAAAAAAATTAGATCATATTTGTACTGTAGTACAGACTTCTAATGCCCAAAACTCAAAGCTGTAATAGGTAAGTATTTCCCAGGTTTCCAAAAGAAAGTCTTGTAAATTAAGGGTTTATCACTGGAGTTATATTGCAATCTCAATTTGCTTGCATCAGATGGTTTGGAAATGTAGTATTCTGAACCTCAATGATTTCTTATTATTCTCACTCAAGAACCTTTGTTTATGTACCTTTGAAAAATATTGATCAAATTACACTTCTGGTTAATTCTTGGTTGCAAAAATCATTAAAAGGGGAAAATACTTGTAATACTCTCAGTGCTCTCTAGAATGTTTGGTGTGCTAGTCATTAATACGTTGTGCTTGTGTTATTTATCACTTTATCTTTTGAAATTAAATAATTCTGTATATAAAAAGTAAATTCTTTTGCCTTATTGAACTTAACACACTAGATATACTTTCCTTTAAAACTGCTTTCACAAGTTAGGTCAGATCAAGTCTGAAAAATATTAAAAATATTTCTCAATTATTGTTCTAGTTGTATTCATGCTACTACATGAAACAGTATATATTAAAATATAGTACATATTAAAATAGCTAATTTTGTTTTAATTTTATTTTGCAGTTAAGTATATTTTACTTGAGGACATACTAGCACAAATGGAAAAAGCAATGTTCTTGGTGAAATGTATGAGCTGTGCTAATTAACACATAGTTTTTATAGTGCCTCACACATGAGCAAATATTGAAGTCAGTATATCAGATAAAAAAGGTTTAGTACAACAGGTTGGTATATTTTTGTTTAGAAGCTATGGAAGAGTTCAGACAACAACTGTGAAAATAATTTTTAAAATTCAACCAACACAGAAGCATAAAATTATGATTCTTGGTGCAACTAAAAGGATGACAAGAAAAAGTAACCATTATACCCGGTCAGAACTTGCAAATGCACAGACCTAGAAGCTTTGAAAGAAACTTCTCAAAATTAGATTATTTCAACTGGTTCGGTTTACTGTGAAATAGAAAACACTGAATAAAATCATCACTCCCCTTAAGGAGAAGCTCTGTATTGGATAATATTAGGCACTTTATTAATTCAATTTATTGCTTGTTTACATTTATATGTATTAGATTTGAGTTCTCCAGCCTACTTAAACTACATATTTTCAAATGAGCTAAATTGGAATATTGCTATATTTAGTTTTAGTGAGACAGAGACAGCCATGACATCATACATTTTCTCACATCAGAATCCTAAATGGACAGCTTTGATATCAGCTTGGAATCAGGCAGTTTTAAGATTGAAGGATTATCACCTGCCTCGTGCAAACCCCATGGAACACTAACACAAGGTGTTAACTGGTATCAGCGCATTTTTGGTTTTTGGGCTGTATCTTAAAGGAGAGGATTTCTGTATTGCAGTCCAGGACTACAGAAGAAGCAGCAGTTGGAGA
Source organism: Cinclus cinclus (assembly GCF_963662255.1). Taxonomy (NCBI): domain Eukaryota; kingdom Metazoa; phylum Chordata; class Aves; order Passeriformes; family Cinclidae; genus Cinclus; species Cinclus cinclus. Next base: position 14,927,987 of record NC_085052.1, on the reverse strand, counting down.
GTGGTTTCCAGAAGTAGTCTAGAAGGATGTTCTCTGATTTCTAGTCTCAATCAATTCTGGCCAGTCTTCAGCTCAAATTGGTCAGCTGTAGACTCCCCTGTGAAAGGAAGGTCAGGGCTACTGCAGACCCAGGTTACCTGTGAGATTTCAGAGCCTAGTGCTGGGGAAGATCAATGCAAACATAGGTCTGCAGCCACCAGGCCACTGCAGGATCACACAGCTTCCAGTAAAACTGGCTGTTAAGGGCTATTTCACACATTTTTACATAATTTCTCACAGTGTGGTACAAACATCTTCAGGTCTTTTAAAAAAAAAAAACAAAACAACACGAGTTTAGAATATTGCTTGATGAATGGGAATGGTAGGAGTCTTGCAATTTTACTACATCGCACTTTTTTGCTGGGAGTTATTGGTAGCTCAGTTGAGATTCACCAATGAAATCTGTTTTCCTTTCTTTGCTTAAATTCCAGTGAACCTAAACCTTTGCACTGAAACCAATGAGGAGTCACACTTCCTCTCATGAGTCCTGCATTTCCTATGAAAGGCTAACAAATTTCTTAGTTTCTTTCAGCAAATGACTTGTGATTTTCTTAGCAAACTATTAATTGGTAATGTTGCATAAATTTTTGAAAATGTGGATGTAATCTAATCACAGATATCCCTTTATAATCACATTTTTCTCCTTTCCCAACAAAGCCAAGATCCTGTTGTGAATTTCACTTGATTCTTGTTTAAATCATTGCTTTATAACAATTTAATTTTTTTTTTTTCCCCAGCACTTTCTTCCATAATTCACTGTTACAATCTAGTTGCTGTGCTACTGGTAGTGTCCTAAATTTGTATCAGGTGAGTCCTTTCAGATCCTTCTCTGTGTTTACAGTTTCACTGATACTAAATATGTGGGGAAGATTTTCCAGTTTAGATTTTTAGATGGTCCAAAGAAATTAGAAATTCTGAAGAGAACAGTGTGAGAAGCAGATGTCTAACATAAAGGCATATTTAGTAGCAAAAAAAAAAAAAATGGCAAGTTTATTCAGCAGAAATGTGTCTCATACATTGTTGGGAAGGATTATAGATGTTTTTATACTTGGCAGAACTAATGGCTATGAGTCAGGCCTGGCTGTAAGGTTTTATGCATGTGCAAGTTTCTTTAACAAAACCAATTGAGAATGGAAACTTCATTAAAATGACAGCTTTTTTAAATCAGTCCCCTTCACAGCTGCCTTATTCTAAAGGGTACAAGGATGATAGCTGACCTTCTGGATACAGAAATGACATTTAACAATATTAAAAAGTACAGATTAATCTAGTTATAAAAGGAAAATACATTATATCATTTCTTTGTCTTTGGCATTACTGTTTTGCAGTGTTAACCTGTCTCAGTTGAGATCTGTGGGAATTTACAATTGATTTAAACTCAGTAAAATGTGCCATCTCCTGACATGGGAAAAAGGCTGACTGAAGAGCTTAAGGTGTCTGTACAGTTTTATTTTTGGAAAGTATGCAAATAGACTTCCTGATGTATTTGAACAAAACTAATGTATACTGGGCCTGATTTCTGTTACTGCTGTAAGCAGCTTTCCCACACTGCGGTTCCAAGGATGTACACTTGGGAAGTGGGAGGCAGAGATTTGAATTTGTAGCAGCTAAGGAGAAAAATCCCACAGTTTTTCTGCTTTTCAACAGATTAGTCTAACTTAAGAGTTGTTTTTAAAAAGGCAGGTATCATCAGCCAGCTAATCTTCAGAAGAAGGGAGTCCCAACTAATTAAGTGCCTGTCTTCAGGTAATTTATTCAAGTGTGCAGAGGATGCACGTGTGAAGGTCCTTAATGTGCTGCGCTGTCACTGGTATTTTTGGTGGCTTTTTTGGCTCATTGCTATGCTCCCAGTGATTTATTGGCTAGAACTGGATATCTCCACCCCCATCACCCCCATCACAGAGTGGGGTTTTTTTTCATCTGCTAGTCTACTGAGGTTTTTTTTTTCTTTTATTTATTTCTGAAGGGAACTTGGGTACCTGACTTCCTTGGATCATCTCATAAACCCTTGGATCAACCTAGTAGTATCAGGCACCTAAATTTTTGCTGCTGCTTAAACTGGATATACTTTGCCCCTTTCTTTTCATCTTAAGTTAATACACTTGATTTTCAGGAAATTATTTTCTCGTTGTCTATTGCTATATTGGTTAAAAAAACCCAACAAAAAAAATCCAGAAACAAACAAAAAACCCCAAGCAAACAAACAAACAAATAAAAACATAAAACCCCCAGATTTTATATACTAGTATTCTTTTATACTTGCAGGGGCTGGAAGTAAGTCAGATGAACTTGCTAATCAAAATTGATGTGGTAGTAACAGTTGTCCAAAGTTTGGTCTAAAATTAGAAGAAGAAGATTGAATCAGTCCTTTGATTTTTATCTCTGCTGCATTAATGGTGTTAGTGCTGTCACAAGTTCATTTATACAGGGTTTTGTTGGAAAAATTCTAGCAGAACATTTCTATCAGTATTAGTTTACTTAGTCAGGAAAAAGTGGAAATGTAGTAATTGCTTTCAGTTCTTAAATGAGACCAGACAAGTTTCTGGTAAATCCTGTGCAGTTTCCCAACAGCTCACCTGACCTCATTGTGGCTGGTAGCCCATGGGAAATTGCAGACCCAGGGACTGTGGGTTATTTGGATTCCCAGATAGCAGACTATATTTAGTTTTCCAATCATAAAAGAAAATCCCAATTTCTTTTAAGACCCCAGCAGTTTAAAATGGGAGTACTTTTTGCAACCTAAAATATTTTAAATTAAATATATTTCAGATTCTGGAATATAAAATCTCTTTACCGAGAGGAGAATTGTGGAGTTTTTTCTGCAGTGAGGTTTGATTGTTTCTTTTTTTCCTTTCCTTTCCTTTCCTTTCCTTTCCTTTCCTTTCCTTTCCTTTCCTTTCCTTTCCTTTCCTTTCCTTTCCTTTCCTTTCCTTTCCTTTCCTTTCCTTTCCTTTCCTTTCCCTTTCCCTTTCCCTTTCCCTTTCCCTTTCCCTTTCCCTTTCCCTTTCCCTTTCCCTTTCCCTTTCCCTTTCCCTTTCCCTTTCCCTTTCCCTTTCCTTTTCTTTTCTCTTTTTTCTTTTTCCTTTTCTTTTCTCTTTTTTCTTTTTCTTTTTCTTTTTCTTTTTCTTTTTCTTTTTCTTTTTCTTTTTCTTTTTCTTTTTCTTTTTCTTTTTCTTTTTCTTTTTCTTTTTCTTTTTCTTTTTCGGGTGGAGAAAAGGCTGTTGTGGCTTTTTACCCCTGTAATAGATAGGTTTTAATTTTTGACAGACCACTGTGCTAGCCAAGTTACCAGAATTTTGTAACTACCTCCTTCACGCTGTCCTTTATAATTACAGTCATCAACATCAGCTTTGTGAGCTTGAAAATGTGCAGGGATTTTTGCTGGAACTCCTCCCACCGATTGTGTCTAACAGTATTTTTAAGAAGGCATTGAACAAAGAGCAGGGTAGCAGTCACACTGTACAAAAGTCTGCATTTTATTAAAATATGCCTAAACAAAAATTGGAAAGAGCATTGTCTTTTCCTCTCTTGCTTCTGTATTGTAGTTTTTTACTAAGCTGATGCTCAGGAAAAAAACCTGACAAATGCAAGAACTGCTCTTGTTTTACAGCTGCAATACTAGCAAGAAGGAAAAGAAATTCCTGTGCTTTTTAGGCAGTTTCTATTAATGACAAGTGCATCAATGAGTGGTGTTGAAGGTTTCATTTCAGTAGTTGAATCAGCCGACAAACTATGGAATTTTTTTTGAAGTATGAATGTAATTATAAGCAATTCTAGCAGTAGGAAACAGGAGTGGGATTTGTCAGAATCTAAGCCCACAAATTGTTAAGTTGTAGTTCCATCAACTTCAATTTATAAGAAATTCTAAGCCAGGAAAGTCACTGTATGCAATGTAAATTACCCCAGTGTAAAAACTGAGCTGGATTTTTTCATTTCCTCACTTTTCCATCAAAACCATTGTACCAGTACAGAATACAACACATTATTGATTTGAGTTTCTCTGCTACCCACTCAGCACCAAGCCAGCAGAGAGCCATAGTGACAGCAGGTCAGAGCATCATGTACCCATTGTTTCTTTTACTGTCTGTCCTAAAAGGAGGCCTATTTATGCCCTAGTAGCAGATTCATTCATTTTTGCTCAGCAAATACAGAGTTTAAATTATTCTTAGACTGGCATAATAGTTTTGGATTTCTAACACTTCCCCACTTCAAACTTCACCCATTTATTACAATGAGCAATTACACAAAGGTTTCAGTACCTTGGCTTGACACATTTTTCAAACTAGCAAAGCCTTGCTCAATATACATATTTTTCTATACGTGTGTGTATGGGTATTTTTTCCTTTGTTTGCATGTTATGTAGTTAGTTAATGCACGGTAATTAACACCCTATAAACAATCTAAGGCAGTTGTAGTTATTGCAACAGAGATGACAGAGCTCTGTTGCTGCATTCAGCTTTTTGGCCTAAAGCCATTTAAAATTAGTTAATGGAATTTCATTTTTCACCCTGGTATTTAAACATGGTAAATTTTCCCATTAAAGATCCCTGACATTCTCCTGTGACAGTAGATGAAGCTGAGTGACATAAGTCTCTGCCCTCTTGTGGCAGATCACGTTGATGAAGGAAGCAATGACTGGAAATATTTTCTTCAACGGCGTCTCTCTAAAACAATAAAAAGTTTTAAGGGTTCACCTCTGCAGATGCAGAAATCTTCACCTAGTTCTTAATGGAATCAGGCCCACAGGGAGAAAATGACTGGTGTTTCTGATTCATCTCTGCTATTCAAACTATGAAGACTGATATTTTCAAATTTAAGAAAAAAGTCTCTATGACATAGTGATGGGTAAATTCTGCCTGCAAAAGATGATTCAGATTTTCTGCAGCTTACAGCAGACAAATCATTAAATATGGGATTAAGTTGTAACAGTTCAATCCCATCTTCTAAAGATACCAGGAAGAGTTAAATGTAGGCATATTTAATCAAGGTGTACTTTAATGTAAGTGTTAAACAGAGAAAACTGGTGTGTGAATGTCCTCATACGAAAAGAAATCAAAAGAGTATAATTTGGACATTCAGGCAAGGAAGAAACTCTTTTCTCCTTTGTTGCCCTAACAGCAAAGTATTTTTCAATAGTATTTTTCAAGGCACTTGCTGATTCAGCAAGTTCTCTTTCCTGTTTCGAGCTTCTGGCATAGTTTGTAGATGGTTCACTGTGAGAAGAGGTATAATAATAGAAAAATGATAGTGGCATGCTGGTGAACTAAGTAGAAATTATTTTTTCTTTTAACAAAAGAATTTGTGAAGACAAGTTGAAAAGCTCTGGGTGCACTAAAAGCTATAGGAGGTTATAGTAAATGAGTGATTCTAGTTAAAATGTAGAAATATAGAAAAACATAGCAAAGGGAGACTGGAGGTCAGGTTTTGCTCGTCATTGCAGAGCTGCCCTTCCAATTCACTCTTGGAACAAAATCAGAACAGTCATCTTAGCTCCAATTCGATATAATAAAAGGCTGAGGAACATTCTGAAGGGAGAGAAAGAAGAAATAAGGAATTATCTGTAAAAGAAATGAAAGCAAAACAACCCCCCTCCAAACAAACAACAACAACAAAATCCACAAACACAAACAAAAGAATCAAAACAAGCCTCAACCAACCAACCAACCAATCTACTCCAGGTTCAGTAAGTAGAAGAAAAGTTCAGGATAAATATAATTCTGTAGTAATGTATTTATTTAGTAATGTATTTTATTTGAATTTTGGAACATGACTTAGTCTTAGATGTGAAGTACAAAAATTAGTTCTGTTTCAATCTGAGGTTCAGTTCTTTAAGATCAGAAATCCCCTCTGTTTGAGGACTAAAGTGTGACACCCATGTAGCACTTGATTGTTTTGAGCTCACTAGTGCAGAGATCTCTCGTCCAGATGCTTTACTGACCACCAAATGCTGTGATGTCCTGCATGGCTCAGTATCAGCAAATGTATCCACCATGAAAAACCATAAAATACCATCAAACCATATGTTATTCAGATATCAAGTTGCAGAATAGAACTGTCTATATGCAAGGTAAAACAAGAAAACAACTGAAAGCCGTAAGAATAAAAAGTAAAATCAGGAAAGTAAGAAATACCAGTTCTTAAAGTTTGTAAGGCCAGTTTAACAATGTAAGAATATTCTAAGAATCAGTCAACAGGATGCTATTGATTTGGGGACATATGAGGTTAAACAAGAACAAAAGCAAAAGAGAAGGCAACGGAGCTTTTATTATGTATTGCAGAATGTGCCACGTATATTTTGGCTGCTTTAGTATTTCTGTAGTTTGTAATGAATGGCACACTAAATGCCCTCCTATCCAAAATTGCCATTCTGTAGTGAAGAAGACATCTTGACACTAAAATTCTTACCAAGGAAAGAAAGAAGGAAAGAGATAAAGAGAGGGAGAGAGAAAGAGAAGAAGGAAGGGGAAGGGGAAGGGGAAGGGAATGAGGAAAGACAAAGAGTGTGTGCATAGACTGAAAATAGGCAGAGCCCCAGCTGCCAGAAGAAAACAAGGGCTGTGGTTGGGGCTGGGAGGGTCATGCACAGACAGGGTAGGGGAAAGCAATGGAGAGAAGTGAATGGGAGAACAGAAAAGCCAAGAATTACTGGTGCTTGCAGTAAACTTGCTTACAAAAAGTATTTGGGTTACTGTTGGCTTATACATTTAATTGAAAATTTAAAAAAACCCCACTGTGGATTAGCATGCATGTAGCTGTGAGCATATTTATTATTAAATCCCACATCTTCATGTCCTTTGTGTACTGTTACCATGAGCAGACAGCCTACTATTTTTCAAACATCTGTTTTGAAAGACTTTTGAATATTTACTTACAGTAGCATATATTTAACATTTAAACACTTTCAGCAACTCTTTGAAACAATTAGCAGATAATGAACAGCTTCCATGCTAGCAACCTATGCTAAAATGCTTACTAAGAACTTTAAAATATTGAGACTGACTTTAACAAAAACAGGCCACACAATCATCAGCTCATTCTTGGGAGTCTTTCTGAGGTATTGCTTCTACAAAGCAGAAAATAATTGCTTCAAAAGTTCCATTTTACTCTAAGCTTTTGTGCCAGGACAGTACCTGAAGGTACCTCAAAACCTGCTGAGGTTGAGTGCTTTGTGCCAGATTGCTGAAACGTCACATGAACAGAGCTTTGACATGGTATGCTATAAAAAGTATTTGGAATTTTCTTGGCCTTCCTCATGAACTTTTATCTCGCTTCCTACACCATCGTCAGGCCCAAGGTGTTACCCTGACTACCTAGCTCTAATAACCAGTTTTGACAAGATGCTCAAGCCAGGTGAAAAAAAGGAAGAGAATGTGTGTCCTGACACCACCTGCAACAGAGAAGGCGGCTGACAACGAGGCCTTGCCACAGGCATAGACCATCAAAAAGAGGAACTTTTCTCCCAAACAGAGCTTTCTCCTGTGTTTCTTGAACACTGAATAGTTTTGCCAGTATTTGAGAACTTCTTAAAGCTGTCCTTGAGAAATGAGCAAGGCTTCTTAGTGTGCATCCCTCCCAGATATGCCAGGAGTCTTAAAAAACCCAAACAAACAAAAAAAGAAACCAACCAGAAAACCCAAACAGCAGAAAAATACTTCAGCCTAGGAACCCGAATTATTTAGCTGAACCACAGAAATTTAAATAAATAAGTAAAAAAATCTCTTCTTTGTCCCCCTAAACTTTAGGAATGTTTATTATTGCTTTAAGATGTACATCCTTCTCTTCTAAATTCACCTAATTTGTACTTTGCAACTTCTAGACACTGCAAAATAAAAAAAAAAAATACCTAAAAGGGACTTCCTAATTTATCTCAACTATTCTATTAGAGGTTTTCCTATGTATCAAATATCCCTAAGAAGGAGTTATATCAAGGTTATGGAAAATATAAGGAATACATATGCATGTGGAAACACAAGAGCTTTAATTTGTTAATAGCCCCCTTGGTCCAGAAACAGCCTTGGTGCTTCCTTTTACAAGAAGCAATTTTTGTCATGACTGCAGTGGCCTTGTGTATTTAGCTTTGATGCTTTATTCCAGCATCCTCTCTCTTGGTTCTTTTTGTCTTATTTTGTGAATTGCAGTCCCATACATCATATTCTATCCTATTGAAAGATACTGCATTTATGAAGAAATGCTAAGATTTTAGGGACACTTGTTTATAGAATGTGGCGTGCAAATATTTGGAAGTACTTCTCTTTTTCCTTCATGTTCAAACACATTTGAAACACTACTCTAAAATATGTATTGAGAAACACAGTGATAGAATGGTTTCCCATTTTCTAAACAGACAAGAGTTCTTCTAAATTGTTCAGATTCTACATATATAAATGAAATAAAAAGGGCATCTTCAGTACACCTTGTTTTCTGTTATTAGCTACATAATTACCATAATTGCCCATTGTATTCCATACATCTTGGTCTAAACTAGAAAAGTCTAACTGCTGTTATATTCCTGAAAATGTCATATTGCTAGTCATTCTCAACCCAGGGGCATATGTGCTTAGCATCATAAATTATATGTAATCTCAAAGAGAAATAATCAGTTTATCTTTTGCTAACTTGGCTAAGTTTGGGGCAGAGGAAAAATCTACTTTTAAAAATTTCTACTTTTAAAAATTTTCTTTCTCAGTTATATGAGTATGATTTTGCATACATCATGAAATAAACTTCTATGAATAACTTGAGATAAGTTACCCACATTACAACTTGAGCAAAACATCAGCTTCCCCAGCAGACAGAAAAATAAGGTGCATAATAATATTTTTTTAAACAATAATAAGAAAAATAAGCTTTGGTCATTCAAAAAATCTGAGGTTAGTTCTTCTGCTGTTAGGTGAATTAACCTAAAGGCAAATGTGATTTTTTTCCTGCCATTTCTCTGAACACCAGCCATCAGGCAGCCACCGAGTTTCAGCAGTACAGCTGTAATCATAGCTCCAACAGCCTGCATCACAGCAGCCCACAGCTCCTGTCTGCAAGGTGCTTTCCTCTATTCAGCTCAAAACATACGAGACTGACACTGTGTCTCTTGGTAAAACAGTGTCCATATATCCTCTGTCCATGTCACCTAATTTAGTCTGTCATTCATTAGGCCTGGGCTCAGTCTTTTAGTTAGTTCAAATCAGATTTCTACTTCTTTTGTTGGAGATTTTTCATGTAGGGTCCTCTCGATATATAGGACAACCTTGCATGTCCAAAACTCTCAAGCACCCAGAGAAACAAACAAAACACAAACCAAAAAAAAAAGCAAAATAAAATTAAAACTTTACTACTTACGTTTATAGTTTTTAAGTGTGCTTAATACAGTTAAAACACCTTAGTATATTATTCTTACAATTTGTTAATGTATTTATTATATACTTATATTTAGTATAGCAATAATATCTTTAGGGGAGGAGTACCTACAGTTACCACTTCAATATCAGCTGGGTTTTGAAGCACAAACCATTCTGAAAAATCAGGCCTCAGGTTTGCATAGGTTGGACATGTCAAAATTGAAGGCATATGTTTAAATCTTTGTAATTATCTCTTCCCGTAGAGTTAATAAGCAATTAAGTCTGTCTGCAAAAAAAATCTGAGGCAAAGAGATCCATTATTTTCTGTGTTAACCTGCATGGTAGCCTTTGCCTATCAAACATTATTAGTGGAGGGTTTATATGCTCCTATGCCTTTAGTTTTGTGTTCAGAACACTATGTGGTACCTAAAAACCTGGGAATGCAATTATTCTTTGTGGTTTTTGGAGGGGGGGTCTGATTAAGCAGGTCTCCATTGTTACAGGCACAGCTGTGAAAGAATTGGCTGTGACATGAGTTATGTATTCCAAACTGAAGGCCTGGTTGCTCTGTAGAGGATTGTGTTTGTTATTTGAGAGTAGAATCAACAACAAAGCAAATAATTAACATCAGAAGAATACAGATACCATTATTTTCTCGTTTCAAGTGATTTCTTTTTCTTTGACAAGTATGGTAAGTTGCTCTTTTAAGGTTAATCTGTTATTTTAAAGACTAAAATCATCACTGAGTAATCTTCTTTGATGGTTTACAGGTCAAGAGAGGTGGATTCTATTTAGTTAAAATAGTCCATAGCACTCTGAAGTGTTAAAATGAACCAATTACTGTACTAACTTGCCAAGAAAAAAATCTAATTGAAATATCAAAAACTACATAAAAACTATTGCAAAGTGATCAAATATCAAAACCCAATTGAAGTCAATGCCCACACTTCTTTTAATTACTCTTATTTCCTCAAAATAGATTGTATTTCCTTGTTCACCATCAGTGTCCAACAGTTTCAATGAAAAAGTCTCAGCTGACTTCCACAAATGTAGACAGAGATGTGATATACATGTGAACAAATGAAAATGTTTTCAATGGGAAAGCAGGACTTCAAGAGTTGAGAACTCTTAACTTTGAAAACTGCGGTGTTTAGGGAGATGTGGCAGATTCAGTCTCTAGGCTACCATAAAATGGACTAAGCCTATAAAGTCATTTGAGAGCTGAACAAAGTCTAAGTACCTCACTTAAAAGTATTGTAAGTATTATTTTTTCATAATTTTATGTTTAGAAACTTCTACATTGATTTAGATTTATTTAATCCATAATGATTACAGCTACATGTGAAAACATAGGCCAAATTATTTTCTACATTAAATAATTGGCTATTTAGAGAAATTTCTTTATTTTAACCATGAGCATTTTACTTAAAATGGCTTTTCCCTGAAACATATCTGCTACAGAGCCTTTTTTTCAGCCAAGAAATTCAACATTTGAGGCCATGAAGCAAAATCACTGATTTTTAAAAATTCTAATTAAAGAACTGTTAACCCAGCCATACAGATAAAGGAACTTTAAATGGTCTGAACTTTGCAAACATGGAGAAGTAAGTAAGAGAAAACACATAACAGATTGAGTGAATAAGATAAAGGTATGATTCTATGATTTTTCTTAATGTAATTATCTCAGTCTCTGTTTCATGTGGCTGATTGGTAAGACTACATACTAGAAAGCTATAGATTTATTCAGTTCTTTGTATTAGTCTCTTCTGTATCTTTTATTGTCTGAAGTTATAGTCAGTTTTTGTCCTGATAAGAAGATACTAACCATTCCATAATGTTTGGATAAATAAAATCGCCATGTGACATTTCTTGTGCACCTACAGGAAGATAACTGAGTTTAAAGCAACTTTCAGAAAAACAAGCACACTAAATTGGTAAGGAACTTCTTATTTCTTAATAGACTGCTAAGTTGTCATTTTTCTGTGTGTCAAAAAGGTGCAAAATCATCTGCAAAAAACCATAACCTGGAATTATGCCCATCCTTGTGAAGTGCAAAGTACAGTCCTACAACTATGACCCCATAAGTTTATGGGTTAACCTTTGCTATTCTTTGTATTCAGAGCTTCTCCACAAGGTCATACATTTGGAGTTATAAGCTTGTTTGTGATCCTATATGCCCATATGCCAAGAAAATTTTACATTAATCCATGGAGTCTACTTCCCCATTGTAAAGTGTTTACATCTGCCTCAGTGGTTTTAGGAGCCCTGAGAAAGGGTCCATCTCCTTTCCTTCAAAACTTCCTGTGAAACGGTGTCACACAGAGACAAGTGTTACCAGTGTAAGTACTGACAGCACTGTGATACCAAGGCAAAGGTGGCCCTCTAAATTATTTTGATATGGATGTATTTCTTCATATTTGCTGTAATGCCCTTTATCAGAAAAATCTTCTGGAATAACAGTAGCAGGGATAGTAACTTTTAAACTGTGCTGCCTGAACTCTGTTCAGAATAGATCTAAGAACAAACTAAAGAGTTGTAATGGACTAATGACTTATCTTGGTAATTATTACTTCTATTGTCAAAGAAGTAAAACAGAAAAAATTCTGTCATGGATGGATTTAATGAGCCTGCTCAGGTTATTCAGTGTTACCACAGCAATCAGACTGACTGTATATGAAATACTTTTCCATGAATATTTTTGAGCCTCAAGAATAATCAGTTATGCATCAATGTAGTCTGACTAACCATCCCATATATCTTGCATTACAGACTAAACAGATGGTTTTAAATCCCTCCCTTTGAAATCATTATGGCTCTGGAGTTCAGCAGTGCAGAAGATGATAACAAATCCCAGGAATGAGGGGGATGAAACTTTGTAGCTGTTGCTTCAAAATACAGGAGTTTAATATATGATGAATGACTATTTATGGTTTATATAATACCATCTGTGTGAATAGCAATTTGTGCCATAAAAACTAACAGGTTTCTAACTATCTTGATTTTCCAGTGTAATACTGAAAACTCAGTGTTACAGGTTAGTTTTCTTCTTGCCTTTACATTTGTAGAAATCACTGTAGAATAAATTATTGGCAAGAATGAACTAAAAAGAAATAAATTCATTGAGAAATTGTGTTGACACATTGCAGTAGATGAGAGCTATTGATAAAGAGTGAAAAGCAGATTTCCCTGAAGTCAATTGGAATTTTGCTACTGGATTCTGCATTGCCAAAATTTCACTGCCAGTGAGAGTTTGACTATTTTTAGAGTTTGGCTATTTTTACCTTTAACTGATGTAGCATTCATCTGTTTTCCTACCCTTTCCCACTTATTTTCTCCTACTCTCCCTCCCTCCTTACCTCTCTTTGGTCCCTGTCCTATATCTGCTGCATCTGCCAGGCAGTTAAATTTTAAAATAGCTTTTCTCTTTGAAGTGCTAATACCAGCACTGCTATTTCTACAGCAAGTAACTTCACTGACTGTTGTGGTTTGCTTTTACTCTTTGTTTTGTGTTTGTACATGCATATGTGGATATTACATGATATTAAGAGTGAAGAAGTGGAAAAAGTGGAAAGAAAGAAAAGTATCTCCCAATTAAGTTTTATAAATGGAAGTTAAATCCCAGCTGCTCCACATCAGGCTGTGATTTTGTCAGATCTCACGAGGGAAGCAGACTGAACTTGGCGAGTAATTAGATCAGAGACCTCTCAGGAAAGCCCAGGGTGCTGTATGTGGTGCACAGAAAATTCAGGAGCTGTGATGGCTCTTCATCAGAATGGGTAAATCATTGCTTGTGTTGCTCTTCCTTCTTTGAATCCATGAGTAGCTATGAAACATGACAGGTCTGTGCAGAAAATCTGTTTCAGAAAATAATACTTTTAATACTTTATTACTGCCAGAAGGTAGGAGGATATCCTGAAAGACCACTTTATACACACTCATTTACAGCCTTTAACCATCTGGCCAAGGATAGGGAAGTAGATGAACTGTACACCAGAGACAGAGTACTGGAACTTTGATCAGTTCCAGCATGTGAAATATTCCATTTTTGTGTATTGAGCACTTGAGCAATCACTGTTGTCTTCTGCAAGATGTCTCTTTTTGCTGCTGCATATGATATGTATGAGTGTGTTTATTTTAAACTGTCCTTATGTGACCATTTTACTACACCATGCTGTGCATTTATTTATCAAAGTGAAAAAAAGCATTCCATTCTTGGGTGTTAACCTTAAGGATTTTGTGAGTCCTGACTGATACTGTGAGATTTAGAAAGCTCAGAGGTGGACATTTGAAATATTTTTGCTTCATTCATTAGTGTATTGTATCTTCCACATAAGTCTTTTCATTGATTTACAGGTGCAGAAAAAATTATTAATGAAGTCAGCAGTTACGTGTGCACTGAGAAAATTAATCTGGATTACTCTCAGAGTTTCCTTTGGGAAAGATAATTTGAGATAACTGTTTCCCGGTCTGTATAGTCAGAAATGTGTTTTGATGAGTTTAACAGTGGGACAAAGCTTGATGACTTCTGCCAAGCTATATCCTCTTGTATAGCTGTTTCTTTAAGACATTTCTGTTTACAAGAAACTACAAAATCCTATCTCCTTGAACAAGGCACTGGAGTATTTCTTCACTCCTTGCTCCGAGCCACTTTCAGCTCACTACCCCAAAAGACTCTCTCCTTTTCTAAGCTTCTTTCAAGGCACCTGAGGCAAAGTCAAAAGATACCTGCCTACATTCTCTTCATTTTTTCCTGGACTTGCTGGAGAGAGGATATAGGTGTGTTGGGGAGGTTACAGACACCAAAATCTTTATATAAAAGTTGAGAATTAAAACCTTTTTCTCTTCTATAGGAATGTCTTTTCGATTTAGTAGGTCCATGGGTATTTGAAAGGTAGCTAGATAGAGCAGTTACAGCTCCCAAAGAGCTATAAATGATTCTTAGGGAGCTTAAGGGAAGGCACACCTCTGAAAATATGGAGTGGGAATTCTGTAAATCAATGAATAATGGTATGTATATTTCTAGCTGAGATTTATATCTTTAATAATAACATGTATATTTACATCTGAGATCTATCACTCTGTCACACAGCCTTGTTACTGTGCCCAAAGCCTGGTCAAAATTTGTTGATTATTCCCATTAGATGGAGAAGCTGTTAATAGAGATTGATCTTTTATCAGTGCAGCCCTATTTCTAAGAAGCAACATTTAAAAAAAATCTTCTTTTTTGAGCATAGCAGAAATTATACCTATTGAAAAAGTTTTTTATTTTTCAGAGATTCAATGTGTGTCAGTTTGTGCCAGCAGCCCAAAATCTGTCCAGGTTTACTCCTTGGTACCTGTTCTTAGGCATTAATTGGACATGAGCTATGTATTTCCTCTTCCTCCACATTTATGCACATCCTACATGCATAACCTACATACGTTGTGTCACATTTATTTGTATCCTCCTTAAAAACCAGCGAAACCACTCCACCCACTTCATTCACATTCTGACCTGGCTTCTTCAAGCTTTTGTTTTGTACAGAGATGTGTAATTGTGTTTGGGGTTTAGAGACTAAAGTCATTTCAGTTACTTGTTTCAGCAAAAGAGCATAATGACTTCTTACATCTATCTTAAATGAAGAGGGACATCTATATCCAAGAGCTGCAATGAGGTTTACCTGACCCATAATTTTACAGCATTACAAACCACATTTCAGCTGAAACATCAGGGCAAGCAAAATAATAATGGTCTTGGTTCAGCACTGTGGTGTAGTGAGTTTGCCTTCCAGTGATCTCATGTCTGTTCCTACAGAAGCAGGAAATGCATTGGGGTTCTGAAGGGCAAGCCTGCAACATGCTTTACTCTTTAGCAAATTGCACAGGTTCAGGAGGATGCTCAGAGATTGTATACTGTAGACACCAGCCTTGTCTGCAACTTGCCCTAGCTTTGTATAGATCATTTTGGACTGTTTTCAGGGTGAGAGAACTACAAAAGCAATTGCTCTTTAGTTACAGTCTGCTCTGAGTCTGCAGAAGGTACAACTCAGACGGGCTAGCAATTTGGAGTAATATGTTTTTTTGGATCATCTTATTTCTTGCTGTGATTTTTCAGACACCCTTCCTATTTTCTCTCTTTCTTCAGTTCACTGCCTCTGGTGACACAATTTAAGGTAACACAATTGACTTGTGAGTGAGGGTATTTAAAACTAAGAGCAGTTTTAAAAATCAGAAATAATGTATATAGCAAAATGTTTCAGTTTCAAAAATTATCTACACTTGTCTGGAATGCCTCAGTAACCCTTCAGGAATGACAGAACTGCCCCCCTTTCAGAAAATGTCTGTCATCTTTCAACATAATTGATGTCCTATCAGTATTTTGTGCCTATTTCTTTACTGTTAATAAGGGTTTCTAACAATTCTTCTGGCTTCAGTAAGAAACAGTTATTTCATGAAAATTAAGATGTCAGAAATTGCAATACTCAATGATCAGATAAACATGAGAGAAGATGCACTTCTCTGGAATATTTCAGAAGTTGTTACTGTATTGAATAATAGAAGTTGCCTGTGTCAAGCCCTGAGCTTTGATATGATATAGTCCCGTAAGTTTTATACAGATTGAAATTCACATTTGTCTAGATAATCTGACTTTTATAAAGCTGAGAAGAAAAGTTCTTTAGAGAATGAGGAAAGTTGAGTCAAACTCACTCTTAATTAACACTAGTGCTTTGAATACCAAAAGGTAGACCTGCACCCTTATTTGTCAGATATTTAATTCATTGAAAATTAGTTGAAAATCAAGGCAAAATACACTCTTTATGCCTTGAGTTTTAGTCTGTGCCTCAGACTGAAAAAAAATAATCATAATTCATCTGAAACCACAGTTTCCATGTAGTAGCCAGAATTAGTTATAAATCAGACCAACTTCATGAATCTTAACAGATGAATAACTGTGGCCAAGTTTGGAATATTAAGCCTTGAATCAAGAAAATGTTATATGGCCTTCAGGCCAGGGAGATTTCATATAGATGTACTATTATAATTTGCTTTTAGTTTTACTAAATCTGGATTGACTCTATCATGCAGTATTCTTCCTTCAATATAGTTTATTTTCTAGAAATAAACCTACACACGTTTATATTTAATATAAGCTACTGTAATTAGGGATTTCAAGTCAAATGCAGTGAACCCTCAGAGAAAATTCAGTGAATGAAATCCTAGCTCTGATTAATTAACTAGAAGAATTTCTTTGATTTTTGTGTGATTGAGATTTCATCCCAAGTCTTAGACAGAGATACACCAAGACCAAACATCTAGATGTGGCAACACTGAAACTTGATTCACAATATAAAATAAAACCAGTACTTGAAATATTTTTAATGAATCTGTGTCCATATAACTTCATATGTTGCAATACTGGAACTATGCATCCATCTTCTCATACCAATAGGGTACCAGCAAGGACTGGTAAAAATTATAATATTATAAATTAATAATAAAATTATAAATTAATATTTTTGCTGAAACATAAAGTTGTACTTCAATAAATAACAATAACATCAGAAATCTGGGCTTTGAAGTTTTGCATGCTTTGATAGTTGCATAGTTCTGCCACTCTCACTGAGATGACACGTGAAAAAAATTGCCCAGGCAATTGAGTTCTGTAATAAGAGGAACCTGGAGAATTTCCAAAAATAGAAGAAATGAGTGAAAAGCATAGAAAATAGGTCCACTCTTCCCCCTCTCTATCCATGGTGATTTTTCTTTGAATTGCAGTACTAGGTCGTTTTTAAGTTGGAAATGTTGCACAGCAGATAGACTGGACTTTTACCAAGCTACTCATGACTATTTTTCTCCTTTGTTTTTAATTATACTACATCTTTATCCCAGACTCTGCAACAGTTGACAACTCATACACCATCTCATTTAACACCTTTTCAGAGTTTAATACAAGTCACCTGTGGGCAACGACTGAAATGGAAGACAAGCAAACCTGTATAGAAAATGTGAAGGGGATAAGGACCTGCAAAGGAAGAGAGATAAAGATTCATTTCTGCTGAAAAGAGATCAATGCATAAATGGAATTTGCTAGGTTTGTCAAGACTCAGATATTATTTCTGTATCCCTTAATAAATTCATTATTCATCTTAGAAAATAAAGCTGCTGTTGATTTGCAGCTTGTCAATAGTACACACAAAATACTGGAGCCAAGAAACAGCATTGTACTATAAGATAACAAAATTCAAGATTATGCACCAGAGCCTGATAAAAACTTTTGGTGTAATCTGGTAATTCATGCGTCAAAAGTTGTATGGCATGAGAAAGACTTGTTGGTGTTGAGCACAGGAAAAACTGAAAGCTATCTACGTAGGAAAGTCAAGAAAGAAAGTGAGGCAAAGCCCACCTTTATCAGTGTTTAAATGGGGGTAAAGAGACCATTGTGGGCATTACTAGTAAGAGTTTACTGGAATGCCATGTATGAAACTCTGTCCATCTACCAGTGTTTAAAAATTACTAATTCAAACTCTAATAGGTCATAGATATCATCAGGAAAATCCAGAACTTGTTTTATGGAAAGAGCTTCAAAGAGGATCTGTTTCAACTGAAGAAAAATGTGAGCATTGTATATAAAGATACCAATAGGTGACCAGAAGACAATAATACTTAGAATATTCTGGGGAGACAAACAAATGAGACTATTTCTAAACAGGGGAGCCAGTGCATGTTTAGGCACTGCCTTCACTAGGAAGAGTGAAATGAATTGATTTTAAGATGAAGCACTGGATTACAGAAGATGTTAGGTAATGTCTGCTAAAGAGCAGACTTTTGGATTGGTGATTCAGAGGTTTTAATCAAGTTCCTTTTTTTTTTTTACTTTTTCAGATGAGTACATCAGTTGTTGCAGGAAACATTTGATTCTAATAAAATCCATTTTATTTTCCAAAAGAAGTAGGTAGAACAACTAAATCTGCTATTATGTAATTATCTCGGAACACCAGAACCAAGTGCAATGAAGTAATGTACGTTACCCTATTTCTGCTTAATTTTAAAAGTTCAAAATCAGCTTTATTGTGTTTTTTCCTAGAGTACGAATGGCTTCTAATATACACAGGAACCTTCAGAATTCACAGGTGAAAATCTGGAATAACTGGGAAAAGACAATTATGATTTTTCTTTGTAGAAGGCAAGTAAGTATTTTTTTAGAAAGAAAATTCAACTGTAATTCTTATGTGCTATTGTGCTGTGTCATGCATATGCAGCATTCAAGTATTGAACCTAGAGATTTTTAGTCCTGCTGTAAGTGTAAACCACAACACAGCCTTAACTGTGGAGTTAATTACTCTTTTGTATATGATGAGTAACACACATCTACAGCATAACACAAAAGAAAAATTAATGTGTCATGTAAATGAATTTTCCCCACAAAACTTCTCTACTTTTTCATTGATTTTCTTCTTCCCCCTTATACAACTTTAAACCTCTTTGCCTATGATTATCTATCTTAGGGCTTATGACAATTTGGGGATCTCTCTATGTAAAGCTTATGAACTGTGTCTGGTACTTGGAAATCTCTACATATGGCTGTGTCAGCTTGAAGATTCTTTGCTAATCTAAAATCCACAAGAGGTGATTTTTGCTCCTGGCACATGATCAATAAAGAAATGTTAAACCATGATAACATCCTATTCAAATACATTCCCTTGGAGTATGACAATAGGTAGGCAAACCTGATTTTATAGATGATGTGAGGCTGTACAAAGTAGGTGATAAATCATCTGTTCTACACAGATTTCATCACCTGACTAAGGACCTACCTGACTAAGAAGGTAAAGGAGGCATCTTGCTTGGTGTTGCAAAGTTCATCTTGTATTAAGTACTGGAGGGGGATGGTGGACTTAAGAGGACTTCTACCTATATTTGGAGTGAAAAACGAAGGCAGAGAAATGCAAAGCGTTTACCGCATTTAACAAGTGCTCTGAAACCATTAAAGTCACAGTGGTCTTTTGCCCCTTCTGTGAATAAACTCAAAGCCCAGCGTACCGCTAGTTTAACAAATGGTGCTTGAAGAAATCGGCGCTGCCCCCAGCAGAGAGGGCAGCACAGCTGTGCCGGAGGACTGGGGAAGGAGCTCTGCCTCAGCAAGCTCACACGGACACCAGTGATGTGCTGCATGGAAAAACCTGGCTCCAGCAACTGGTGCGTGGCCGAGCAGTTGTTTTCACCAAGGCTGAGGAGGGGTTTTGGACACATTTGAGCAAATGAGCTTAGTCCCGCTTACCGCGATCACGGCCACACGGACGCCCGGGATGCTTGTACTGCCCGGCTGGCCCCGGCCCCTCCGTGCCGGCAGCTCGGGGCTCTGGGGCCCCGCTCCACAGCCAAGGCACCCGGCGGGCCGCTGGCAGCCAGGAGACAAGGAGGGGCTGCGGCTCCCGTGGAGCTGAGGGTGCTCCCGCGTCCAGCTGAGCGGTGACTGCAGCCCGCTCCGGCGGCGCGGAGGCTTCCCAACTTCCCACGGTCACCCGGCCGGCCCTGCCCGCTCCCAGCGCGGCGCCGCCCGGGGGGACCAGTCCAAGGAGAGCCCGCCCTCCCTCCCTCCGGCCGGGCAGCGCAGGGGGGGCCCGCGGAAAGCCGGGCGCTGGCGCGGCGTCCCCCCGGAGCCCTGTGCCGGGCGAACTCCGGGAGAAGGGACCGTCCCGTGCGCCCTGCCTCTCCCCAGCCCCCGCGCCTGCCTCCTCCCTGGTCACTGGGACTGATGAATTAATCATGATGTGGCTGCTGTTAATGCATTTATGTGGAGCGGGCTGTGCCAGTGGCTCTCGGCGCGGCGGGTGAGGGAGCGCGGGGAGCGCCGGCCCCTCCGCTCCGCTCCGCTCCGCTCCGGGCGAGCCGCGGCCGCGGCGCTCTCCATGGCTCCGGAGGAGGTAATGGGAGTCGGGACGCGCTCCCCGTTCCCCCGGCAGCCAGGGAAGGGGCAGGGCAGGCGGGGCAGCTCCAGCTTGCCGGCAGGGGGCACGGGAAGGCTCGGGCTGCGGCGGGCGGTGTGCGGGGTGTGCTCGCTTCGCGTCCCCGAGGTTCCCCCAAATCCTGCCCGTGGTTTAAAAATCGCTCTCTTGGCGTAAGTGCACGGGAGCCAGGCTCACTTCCCCGTCGCTGCCGCTGTCAAAATCGCCGTGGCTCCAGCAGTAACAGCAGCGAGCCCCCTCCCTGCCTTCCCTCCCTCCTTCCCTCCCTCCGCCGGGTCAGCCGCTCCTCGTGAGAAACCAAACGCTGGTATTCCATTAGCTTCATCTTCCCCGCTTACGCGACAGTGAGAAGACTTGCTAATTAATTTACATACGAGGGAATGATGTCTGAAGGAAGGAAAAAATACCCCCTTGCACCTGCTCCGCCGAGACTTGTCATCTGAATCTGGAGGAGAGCTATAAATCATGTAAAGTGTTCGCGGTGGAGCCGGCTTCTTCTGAGAGCTGTAGGATTATGTATCCAAATGCTGAATTTATATTTCCCACTAGGAAAAGACTGAAACTCAGGTCAGATATAAACTGCATCGTTTCATTTAAAACAAAACTGTAGTTATTTATTGTAATTCTAGAGGGGATTTTTCTTCTCTCCTGATTAAATAGAAAGTACTATTTAGAGCATGTAGTAATGATTTACACATTACAGCCTGAAATCCCTTGCAGAGTTGGACGTGGTAGAGTGTAAGGATGGTGCTTTAGAATCATATATGTCCTGTTATTTTTGCCACACATGAAAAGACTGAGAATAACCAGGCTGTTTTACCTTCTGTTTTTAGTGTGTACAAACCCATATTTTCTAAGATACAGGACGGGGAGAACTTAGACAAGGGATAGCACAACTTCCATTGAAAAGGTTGACTTTCTCAACTACAGCAACTAAAATCTGTGTGATGTCTGCTTTGATTATTTCCACCCTTGAAAAAAAGCTTTAAAAATGTCTTTTTAAAATAAGCTACTTCCAAGAATTTCACTTAGTGCCCCTAAGGCAATACTGTAATAGTTCTTGACCCTTGCCTGCTAAATGAGCTGAACTGGGGAGACCTACTGTTCAGTAAGATGTTTGTGTTATTCGTGTGCCAGGTATTTCATCATAAAATACAAAATGACAGCTTTAGTCTGATGCAATAATGGTTTCATATTGTAGAAATTATTAATACTTCAGTTTTGTGAATTTTCATTTATTTCACTAGGTTTGTTGCTGGCAAAACTAGACCGAGGTTTTGTCATCTCAAATAGAACTAATTTAGATTGGGGTTAATTGCTTTAGTAGCCTACTGTGTTTTTGGCAAAACTGTAAGCGGCAAATATTATTAAGTTCTTTTGTTCCACTTACGTAAAAATACTGCTTTTTGATTGAAAACATGTTATGTGTTATAGACGGATCCTGTACAGTGGATCTGAATGAGGGAATTAAGGAGTTTGTGTGCTTTGACAGCACGTGTGATTTGCAAGTTTCATAACTTGTGAGCTTATTGTAAAAGTGTGTGTATATGTGTGGCAAAAGACTGCTATGCTAGCAGAGGAAACTAACAACACAAAAATCTGTGAGGTAAGCAAGAACATATGAGCCAGGTTAACCACTCAATATGCTTACTTTGAAAGCAAGCCTGGATGCAGTGGTTTTCATATCACTGTTCTACAGCAACAAAATACGGGAGACAAAAATAAGCACAAGAGAGAAATAAAAAGACAACATTTTTAAAGGAGAATAGTCAGGTGGGAAAAAACATTTGGAAATCAAGTCTTTCTGTCAAATCCATGGCTGCAGGTTATTGTTAAATGAAATCATACTCACATGCACAGTATTTTTATGGCATTTAGGGTGGAAGCCTTGCTCTAGACGATAACCAAACAAATAAAAATATTCAGTTGTTGAGAATTTGGTTTGTCACCAAGTAAAAATGGTAGGCAGTCAATAAGAATGGAGTTCATCTTTGGACTTGGAATGGGAGAACAGTTTGTTTTCTTTTCCAAATCTTCTGTCTCTTAACTGGTAATGCTGTCATGGACACCAGTCCACAAAGTGGTCAAAATTTATTCATTAGTGAACATTTATTGTTCTGAGTACCATTATAATAGAAATGCTTTTTCTGTGTATCTGTCATTCTTCTGGCCATTGCATTGGCTTTGTAAGTCAAAAATGAAACATGGGAGTTCTGATTTGGGGTTTGAACAATATATGCCACTGTGTAAATTTCAGTTCAGTGTACATTTTTGTTTGGCTGTCAAGCATTGGATTGACTTATATTGGAAAAACATTTCTTTCTAGAACAAAATTTTTAAAAAATCATTTTTCAGCTAGAGGGAGGTGGGGAAATGTGTTCACACTCACCAGACTTTATTGGCCTTGCAATAATGACTTGTGTTTGATATGAGGGATTGTGAGGTTGGTTAATGACAGACATGCCTACGTTTTCAACATCTGCAGCAGGCTGAGCATGCTCTTTGGGTGAAGAAACCACAGTGCTGCTTGTTTATTGATGGACTTTGAAAAGAGCTGAATGGAGAAGAGTTGGTTGTCTGCAACATTGCTCAATGTTCACTTACTGCTGTACAAATAATTACGTGACAACTGGCCAGTAGCTGCAGTCATGTGAATATGCCCTCTCTCTTTTTTGTAGCTGTTTTTGCTTTACTCACTGCCATGGAGAACTTCTGAATTGGTTGTTCAATGATTAACATGAAAGTACCACGTTATGAAACGTGGGGATAGTTGTATGTCTTAAGAGACAGGGTTACATATCTCTGAATTGTGACAGTGTTTGAGGTGTATTTGCTTTGAGTACAATCAGATCCCCTCTTTGTTTATGTAGTGAGCAGGAATCCATTAAACTGGCAAGGAGGACAAATATTTAATGAAGACCCAAAGAGGCAATATCATTTCAGTATGTTTGCAGTGCACTGCTCTGTTTAGCTACTGCTTAAATCTTCTGATCTCAAGGAGATCTTCTAGTCATCTGCTTTGATGCAATGTTCAATAAAATCATTTAAGCTAGAGGGGAAAGAGCTAAAGTCTTAAGATTGTTTTCTCTTAAGGACAAAAAATGGCATGAGGTCCTCTCACAGCCCTTGTTGAACTTCAGTGGGAATAGTGTGAGCAAAAATCTGGGAAGAAGTGGAGCAGAACAGGGAGTAGTTAATCACCATAGTAATTCAGGGCTGAAGAAAAGACCTTCCTGAGTTAAAAACAATCTTAGTTAATTTCAGTCATAAAGTCATCACGGTCTATCTTTAAGTACATTGCCCTGTTGCTCTTTCTGGAAAGAGGTTTCACAACCTCTCTCCTAATGCTTAGAGCTTTCTTTGAATGTTCAGCCTAAATATATGCTTTGGTTCCTAATTTTTAATCTCTCAATATTGTTGTTTAAAACCAATTCCTTTCTCAGTGTGTAGCCCTCAATAAATTATAAACATTGATCATGTGTCTTCCTCAGCTTGTATGTGCTAGGATCAAAAAGCAGAGCAAGCACCTATTAGTCCATCTACCAAAACAGAATAAATAGGAAGATACAGAGGCTAGTAACTTAATTCTCCTGAATTCTGAACCTTGTACCTGAAGTGCTTGGTCAAAGTCTTGAATAAGAGTGCTAATGCTCCATTTGGTCTTTTGAAAATACCTTGTCAGACACTGGCAATATCAAGTTTGTTTTACAGATAGACCAGGTTGGTTTAATCTGTTAATAATAGTAAACACGGGTGCGTGATTTATCTTTTTGTGTTGCTCTCAAATGATAAGAGACTATCACAGAAATAATCACAGAAATTCTACTGTTTGTAATCATGTGGCTTTGAAGAGTTGCTGAAGGTTTTGCCATTTCTAATGCACCTATGCAAATACTCCTCCAATTTCTTCTGTGATTTAGCAAGAACCCCGCCATGTATCAAGAGGGCTTCCTGTAAGCAGTTTTTATCAAAACACCTCTGCTTTTCACCATGTTTACAGACATGTCATGAGTATGAAGACTGATTTTAAAGAAGCCCATTCAATATGTGCCATTAATCACCTTTATATCAACTTCATTTTTATGTTATGCTTATATTTCCAAGTCAGTAAATAATTGCTGGGTGATACCATAACAGATGGACTCTGGAGACTTCTGCCCAGTTCTTTCCCCCTGGTTGGTCCCAAGACTTTTACCAGTGCACACAGTTATTGTTCTATGGGTAAAGAACATGTATTTCCTTTTGCTGAACTTTATATCTCCAGCCTGTTGAGGTCCCACTTAATGGCAGCACTACTCCTTATTTCATATGCTCTGCCAACTCACTGAGGATGCCCTCAGTCCCAGTATTCTGGTCTTTAAGGAAAATGTCCCCAATATCAACGGGAGTGCACAATTAATTATGTTCCCAGCTGAATTTTGTGGCAGTGATCGCAATCCTCCGAGCCCAGCAATTCCACTACTTTCCATTTCACCTCACTTTCATGCTTCATTAATAATAATGTAATTGTTAGTAATAATAGTTAGTAACATCAGTAATAATTTTACTACTGCTGTGTGACCGGGAAGATTAACAGATAAAAATATCTCTTTACCATCTTTCCTTGCTCTGGTTTATTAGCACTGGCACGTGTGTGTACACACATGCACCAACTGACAGTTGCCTTTTTGTCTGTGTTTGAGTGCATGACTGTGAATTACTCATACCATATGTTTGACATGGGGAAGATATTATTTTACATGTCATACAGGCACTGCATTTTTTTTTTTTTGCATTAAGTTTATTTTCCCCGCCTCATTTTTATAGGGTGAATGAACCTTTGGGCTTGCTATAATTAAGGGGAATTTGAAATATGTAATCTTTAAACTGATTGCAAAATAGAGGTGAATTAATTTCTCTGTAGCTGAAGTTTTAGAAGTCAAATGGCCTTTAATTCAGGTAAAGCAATTGTGTACCTTATGCTTAAAAATACAAGGACTTTTTTATGCTTCCTTCAAATTGCAAAAAAATTTTTTTAGAAAAACCAGTTCTGTATTCCATCTTTTCTCTTGCTATTCACACTCACCTGCTTTTCCAGCAACAGTGAGAAAAGACATTGCTCTACCCTCATTGCAAACAGTGCTTAAGATTTCTAGGGTGAGACTCAGTGCTCTGTGTTTAAGCACAAATTATTTGAGTTTGGTCTAGGATCAAGCTGTTTTGCTGCAGGAAAATTAATTCAATATTGCTTGAAGAAGTTTTCTGTTAGTTTAGCAAGTTACTGATACTTTTGATTTTAGCTAAAAAAACATATATTTTTTCATGTGTGTGCACATAGAAGAGTGATGAAAAGGAACTTTTTAATCAAACGGCTTTCCATTTTCATAATACTGCAAAGATAGCACTTAAAATACCAAAAATGTTGATTCTCTTTTTTTCTCCACCTTGAAATGAGGATATAGTCAATTGTACTTTCAACCTAATACCTTGACACTGATTTTGAGAAGCAGTGTAGCCTTTGCAATTTGATGTCTGTCAGAAAAATGGGAGAATTTTGCTCCTCTGTGTGAGGATGCCTCATCTCAGGATGCCTCCAGAATTTGGAGAGAAATGGCTCTTGGCATCTAAGCTGCAGTGAACAGGTGGGAATTGAAAAATTTTGAGTGGGCACCTGTGCAAGTATGCAGCTCTAGCCTTTACTTTTATTCCCAAAATCAATATAAATATGTATGTGCTCATCATCTGAATTTCAGAAGAATAATTGCTTTTATTATTTGTTTTTTCTTCTTTTTGTTGTTGTCTAAAATCTTCCGTTAACACTTTATTTAAATGTGGAAAGGCAGAGTGAATCCTTTTCAACTGAGGTTATAAAAGGTACAGATATATTTATTATGTACAGTGTTACACATTACCTGCAGAACAATGGAGAAAATTATTTAATATCTTTTTATCCTACAGTTCTCCAGATTGCTAACCAACCACTTTGTATCATTTAAGTTTCTGCAAATAAAGAAAACTGTTCAGGGAGGTAAAAAAGGTGTTGAATTTAACTTTTTGTAAACTGCTAACAGTAGACTTTTTTCCCCTAGAAATTGACAGGAAAATGTGTTCTGATATTGTATTTATTTGCAGTGGAATCTTAATGGATATCTGGAAAAAAATTAAATGAGATACTAGGGACATAGATTATTTTGATAAATGGCAAACTATCAGTTAATAGAGATACTGGGTTTTAGACATGAATTAATAAGGTAATTCAAATACAAGCACAATATTTTAGCTTCTGGATGGAGATAAACAGGGCTGCTTCTGCCCTCGTTATAATTTAGCATTTATACAGTGTTTACAAGGTAAAAAACTCCTTAATGATCTTCATTGCACCCTCTGAAGGCAGGTGGGTGTTCTGCAAATTAATGGTATAGGACCAATATATTTTTAGGCCTAGAAATCTGCTAAGAGTTTGAATTTTGGTATAAATGTGTTTGAAGTTTATACAGAGCGGACTGTATCCCTCAGAATACAGAACCAGCTCTTACAAGATATGCTTTCATTTTCAAGGAACAAAGATACAGGGTTTCATTCAGAATGCTTGAATAACATCATGTCTCTTTGATAACAAAGTCTAGTCAGACACAGTTTTCCTGAATAAAAGTGCTGGATACGATAAATAACATTTTTAAAGGTTCACACAGAATAGATCTGCAATTTACAGAGATTCTATAAGATTTAGCTTCCATTTTCTGCAAAAAAGGTAGTTACACATGGAAAGAGGAGTAGTTACACATAGAAAGAGGGAGCCTGTCTTTCCTGTCTCCACCCTCCTTGGTTGACTGACTTTCCCTCCAGCAAGCAGTTGACAGCAATCAGTTTGTGGATTATTTCTGGAAGGAAAAAGTTTACAGCTTTTCTCCAACAGTAAGATTAAAAATAAAGTAGCTGTCATCTATTTCCATGGCTTAACTAGTTAAAATCGTAGCCACAAAAATGCCATATTACTCAGCTAAGCTGTTCACTGCGTTTGGTACAATAAGCAGAGCTTACAAAATAAAGGCAGTGAAGCCTTGCAAACAGTGGTTTGCAACAAAAAGATTTTAAAAATTGAATTTTTAGTGGAACTTCAGAATTTTTTATTTATTGTTTGTAGATACACTAATTCTTTAAGATTATCTTTACACAGATATTACAATGAAATATTTAATTTTGTGATCTTGTCATATATGAAGGACATGTAGGTAATTCTCAGGATGAAAGAAGTTCTTACCTTGTAACAACTGGATTCTTGAGCATCTTCCACACTTGGCTTACATTAATTCTCACAGCACTGTGTTTTCCATTGCACCATTTATAAAGGTAAATCCTATCAGATTTAAGATGGAAAATAATTTGCAATTGTCAGCTTTCACGCTTTCTAGTACTATATTCTTGAGATATAATATGAAAACAAGCATTTAAGGGGTTTCTTTATATAGATTGCCACAGTCAGAAATCCTTTAGACCTAATCCCCACAGATTAGGCTATTTCAGTCTCACAAATTATCACTCTGCTTCCTTTGCAGCACATGCTGCCTTAAGTTTATTCTGTAAATAAATAGTTCAGTTTACTTAGATAGGGTTTTGTTGTGCTTTTAAAATCTACTTAATTTACAGAATTTAATTTTATGGCTTTGATTTTGTTCTGTTCTGTACAGTGTGAAGTCTTCCAGTAGTTTTGGCAGCCTTTGTATCTCAGATTTCCTGGCTATGGTATTTTTCCTCCTGTCCTATAGTAGCATAATGAAATATCCTTACTATGAGTAGACTTTTTGTCTTTTTAGGGTTTTCTAAATTCAAAATGTGATATGTGTATTGGAGAATGGAGAAGAACAAAAAGCTCTTCGTTTTCATACTCTGCTGCATTCTTATCTTAGCTCCAAGTTTCTGATCCTAAAGTAAGATTCCTGCCTGTACACTGCAAGCATTCCTGAGACCTTAGGCCTCTTCAGCAAGTTAGAGAGCTTAACACTTGTGTTGTTTTCAGTCTTTTTTTTAATCCCCTCTCTGCAAAATTATGAAAGTTTAAGGCAGTTATTTAAATGGTTAATGGCTGCCTTTTTATGCTTGCACTTTATCTCCTCTATCCTGAGAGTATAAATAGAGCCAGTGATATAAAACCAAAGTTACTAAACTAAATTCATCTTGAAAAGAGGACTGTTAGGATAATTATGCGTAGAGCTTTAGAAAATGGAACTAATATTCACTAAATAGTGATTACTCAGATAATCTGCTATTCTGAAAAGAGTACTGTATCATTCTTCTTTTGAATCCTTGTGTGGTCGCACACACAGAACATGGTGGTGTAATACTCCAAGGAATTGTTCTACTTTGCTTCTTTGCTTCTGTAGTGAAGCAGTTTCCTTTAATCAAATGGAAGCCAATAGAAATACACAAGCATTGAACAGGGCTCTCTGTTGCCTGCTGGGAG
Organism: Cinclus cinclus; assembly: GCF_963662255.1. Taxonomy (NCBI): domain Eukaryota; kingdom Metazoa; phylum Chordata; class Aves; order Passeriformes; family Cinclidae; genus Cinclus; species Cinclus cinclus. The sequence continues at coordinate 14,899,230 of NC_085052.1, read as the reverse complement.
ATATTTAAATTTGTGCTGGCTTGCACTAGAAGGAAATGCTGTTAAAGCATTTTGTTTTGTTTCTGTAAAAACTCTTAATACTCAGTCTAGTAATATTCAGTGTGAAATTGCCATTAAAAAAAAAAAAAACAACAACAAAACGACCAGATAATGTTGTATGTACTGATTCAGGCAATTAACTATTCAGCCAATTATAGAATAATGACATACATGTTTTAACATGTTTATTCCTGTACAAGCTAATCATACTACTTTTTACTATAAATAAAAAGTATGGGCTACTCTGTTGTTTCTACTTAACTTTTTTGTGATCTGGGGGTATTCTCATTTATTAAATGGAAATAATTTATATCTATAGATAGATTGATAGATATGGAAGGAAGTAATTAGATAGGTCTTAAATTTTAAGAATTGATTTTTGAAATTGAAATTGTTTTCAACTGAAAAGCAGTTGAAAGTATTGTTTCAGTCAAGATGATTTTGCATTTATCAATAAATGACTCCTTGTTAAAAAGGTTCAGAAAAAGAAGAATTTTAAAATTAAAGAGTAATTTTAAAAAATGATGAATCAAAAAATATCAGTTGTTTCTGCATATGGTGTATTATATGTGCATTAGTATTTTGAAGCATTCTCTGTCTGTTCAGCCATGTGCTGTTGATCCTGGTCTCACAAAATGTGTTAATTGTGCATAGCTATTAATAGCAAGAATTGCTTTTTAATTTTTCTTTTGTTGATGTTTTTTGTTGCGGATAGTAAGATTAAATTTATTTTTTCAATCTTTTTATAATCTTCTTTTTTTAAAGAGATGGTGCAACCAAGCATATACTGTGAGTTGTTATGCAGGAGGCTTTGGGTAAGACTGAGAACTAAGTTTTGGGTTTGTAGTTATTGAATGAGACACATGAATGTACCTAAAGTACAGTGGTTTAAATGCAGTGTGTAACTGAGGTGAATTTGTTCTTGGCACTTTAAAATGTACTTGTGTAAAGCATGAAGATATTTTAGGTATCAGCATAGGGTGGGTGAGAAACTGTCGGAGGTAGGTACCTGTCCACACACTATTTCAGCATAATATTACCTGAGGAATTGTTGATTATATTTAATAAAATTAGTTTTCCTACTCCTAACAAACTTTAAAAGAACTACAGGTTTCAGGAATCTGAGTTGTAGGGCAGAACTCACCATGCTGGCAGCTGGAAATCTGTCTAAGTAGTGGAGTTTGTTTCACCTAACTTAATGGAATTTTTATTTTTTTTTAACAAATCATGAGGAGAAACTTCTTTCGCCTTCTACAAATTATCTGAGGAATTTTATTTCCTAAGTGAACTAATTTGTTGTACTGGAGCTGTACTGGAGTTTCAGGATTCCTCAAAATGCAAATTCTACCTTCCATTTAGTTAGATAAGTATCCAAGTATGAAATAATTTCATCTTGACCTTTTAATATCTAACTTATTTGAATTGTGCTTCTGAGTAAATACCTACTTAACTTTAATACATTCCTGTTTAATGTGGAATGGCTCTGAAAAGTGAATATTACCTTCTAATTGTTAAGGTAACAAGGAAAACATTTTCTGTATTTGAAGTTTTATACATTAGTTTCTTCTTACTTAATGTCAAGAAAATGAGTTTAGGAAAGCTGAGGAAAATGGGAGGAGCTATAAATGGTTTTCCTCCAAGGTAATTAGATGATCCTTTCCAAGTTAAACTGAATGAATCATTTTTGTTTAAATCTTATTAATTCGGTACACATATAATACTTCTCTCTTCTCTCCATTCATAACCTCTGATCCTAGCTGGCAAAGTAAGGTGTACTCTGTGTGATTGTCTGAGAGTAGCTACTTCATGTGCTCAAGTCACAGATCCATGTTATCTCCCAGTGAAGATCCAGACAAGCCAAAAATACTGTTGTACCTTCTTGCCAAATAGATTTAATCTGATGCGTGTGAAACTGTTATTTTAGAGAAGCTAGTAGAGAGCAAATAGAACATAATAAAAGAAATCATACACTGTTTTTTCTGGGGGGAGCAAAGAATATGAAACACATTGAACACTAGGGTGGAAAGATAGATGCTCCTGTTTCAATGCAGTCTAGGTAAGAGGTATGCCTGGGATTAATCTAGTGGTAAATTACTTTTATCCTACACTCATAATCTGTGTTTATTGGACTTGTTATTGTGTGATAATCCAATTTCTCCATATGACACTAGTGTAAAAGGGAACTGTCTTTGCCTGCAGAGACCAGTGCCATCTATTTTCCTGCTCATCTCTTTCACAGACCAGAAAGCAATTGTACACTGCACTGCATTTCTAAATACAGCTTTCTTTGCCCTTTGTCGGATTCTTCATTTGGCACAGAAAACTCAAGAACTGAGTCTGTTTTGATCTACTGGGCTTGACTTTATAGCTGGGGCTCAGATTGGGTGTCAGTGGAAAAGCTGAGCTTTCTGCTGTGGATAATCAACAGTTGGCCAGCAGCTATATGTGGAAAGGGCTCAACTGTAGAGCCTTGTTGTGAAAAGCCAGTGTTTTATCATCCATATAATTGGTGTCTGAAGTCCATCTGCAGCCATGTGTTAACAGATCACTCAGGTTAGAATTAACAGTCTCTAGCAGTGATCACCAATTCCTGGAGAAAACCATGGATGCTATAGGGATGTGATAATGCTGAAGTGTTGATGTAGAGCCAGCACTAGAAGTCAGGGGAAGGACAGAGCCTTAAGACAAGGTTTTAGTCCCAGAACCTTGGCCAAACTGTATTTAAATAGATGTTGTCTACCTACCCTGACTGTCTTATTTTTGAATGCAGTGTAGTCTGAAGAAAAGAAATTGAAAAATGTCCATAGTGCAAAGGAGAACCTCTATTTCTGGCATTATAAAATATAAGAGGCCTGAAATTAACCTTTGAAGGTAATCTTGCATGCTATTATACTCAGTTCTTTAACTTTAGAAACTAGAGGGTCTTCGCTGTCGCAAATGTTTTTTTCCCTGCGTATTATTTGTGATCATCTGATAGGAATTGTGTTCAGACATTTCTGAGGCTACTGTTAAGAAATAACATTTGTTCAGTTTGAATTTCATATTATTTGCTTTTGTAGAGTAACTAGTTCACTTCTATCCCTCTCTTTCTCTTTTTTGCTTTCATTTTTTTCCCCCAAGCATTGTGAATGTTTTTTCAAGGAAGATAGTCTGCAAGCCTTAAATATCACCCTGCCATTCTAATTCTTAAATTGAAACCTATGGTTTTATGTTTTTCTCTGTAATCTTGGTGTATATGCTGTCTTTCCCCTCTTATCTGTCAGAAAGATTAATGTGAGAGTATTAACATAGCACGGCACAGGATTGTGTGAGCTAGTTCTTGTCACTCTAGAGAGGACATCTATTCCTTTATTGTATAGTGTGTTTGAATTTGACATGAGAGTAGGATCCTACTGGAGGATAAATTTATCTCTTTGGAAAGCTAACAAAGGAACAATTTCATGAACAGAAGCGTCACAGAAGAGTGGTCACAGTTTTCATTGCTTGCACCTTCAGAGTAAAAAGTAGATTTGGATCCAGTCCTTTAGTGCAGTTCTTGGATACTACAGTCACAGTAGCTGAGAGTAGTTGGATAAGTGGACAGACAAGAAAATAGGGAAAGCACATTTAGTATTTAAAGTTATTTTTAAAATACTCACTGAAGAAGCATGGGGTCACTATTTTTCACACTTAGGGAAGATTGCAGAATAATTTAAACTCTATAACAATGCTAACAAGATGGGAAGCCACTGTCTTTCATTTAAGAAGCATCAGAACAAAGGTATGTCAGTAAAATAGCAATACATGTAGCTGAGGGGTTTTGCTGAAATAAATCTTAGAAGAAATGAGAAAATGGCAGAAAAGTGAAAAATGAACCAAATGACCTTTTGTAAATGACTACTTGAAGTGTGAATTCAGACACCACTTTGTGAGAGCTTTTAGATGGAATGGTAGATGGAGAATAGCTAGGAACAGAAAACTTGCTTGCTTGTTATTTGTTATGCTAAGAAAAGCAGAAATTTAACTGTTAATAAGCAAGATTGCACCAGACACCAAGTTCCATCATCTGTTTCTTTCCTTAATCAGATAAAACTTGGACAACACTGTAATTTTATGTAGCTGTCTAGGTCAGCTGTAGTTGAGCTGATTCCACCTTTATCCAGAACCAACTCTTTTCATGCTATAATAATCAAGATAAGAATGGAAAAGAGAGGTCCATCATGCTCTGAATCATTCCATCTCTGATCTGTGTAATTGGCCCAAGGGATTGCTAGAGAACTTCAGGTTTTTTTTGGAGAACTTTAGTCTTCTAGCCAGCGAAGCAGTTATTGAGTCTGCACAGTGCACTCTAACTCACTTTTGAAAGACTTGCACCTGCTTCCACTGAAATGTGTGAGAAGCCAGGCAAGGTGTTGGATGAGGAGAGGTCTGAGCACACTTCTTGCTCCTGACTTGTTAAGCAACTGTTGAGCAACAGGAACTCTAATTGTCAAAACCAAACCTAGTCATGTTGAAACTGGGAAGAGATTAATTCTTCCAGAATGGAATGTTGATTTTTTTTTTTTTTAATGTTGAGGGTAATACAGTTTTTTTAATCTATGCTTACTTAAAAGTATGAGAACCTGTGATAGTCTCCCAAAAGTGCTATTTCCTGCACCATTTTGTCTCCTGCTGTATGTGTAAAACTTGTTACAGAGTTAGAATTTAACATCTCTTTCTCTTACCTACCTTTACTTTAAGACCTCCTCTCCCTCTCCCTCTCCCTCTCCCTCTCCCTCTCCCTCTCCCTCTCCCTCTCCCTCTCCCTCTCCCTCTCCCTCTCCCTCTCCCTCTCCCTCTCCCTCTCCCTCTCCCTCTCCCTCTCCCTCTCCCTCCTCACACAGTGTGTTATTTGTATTTTCATATTGTGTATACTTCTAGAATATAGATGGTGTTTTGGTTGGATTTTTTTTTTTTTTGGTTTAACCATGGTAGATTTAGCTCTGACCTTACTCTGTTCCTTTAAAATGAATTGTGAATAATTCTGTCATAGATTATAGGCTCATACAATAAATTCAGGTTGGAAGATACCTCAGAAGGCATCTTGGTCCAGTCCTCTGCTCAAAAAGTGTTAAAGTGAGGCTGGGTTGCTCAGGGTTTTCCCAGTTTGGTCTGGAAAACATCTAAGGACAGAGACAGTACCACCTCCTGGGGCAGCCTGTTCCCATGGCTGACTGTCCTTGGACTAAAAACACTTTTCTTAATAGACATTTGGAATCTTGTGTCCCAGCTTACATCTGTTATCTTGTGTCCTCCCACCAAGCAACACCCTGAAGAGCCTGTCTCTGCTCTTGTGGTGACATCCTTGTAGGCAAGTTCTTTTGTTGTTAATAGCAGTTTTATAGCTGTTAAAGTACTCTGCCTCACTTAGAAGATTAGCTTCCTTTTTTGTGGTTCTGATATAAAGAAATATTGGAGGCAATTTGTTCTGTGTGTCGTATCTTCTCTGTCAAAGATGTGGGTGCTTAAAGGGAAGGCTCAGAAAGACTTTATCAGAGTTTATAAACATCTAATTGGAGAGTGCACAGACGAACCTCTGCTCTTCTCAGTGGTGCCCAGTGGCAGAACAAGAGATAATAAACATGAACTGAAGCAATTTAAGTGAATTCTATATGAATATAAGGAAATGGTTTTTACTGTAATGGAGGTTTGGAGTGGAAGTGTTTGGATTCGCGTTTGGTTTATTTATTATTATCTGAAAATAAAAAAACACAATCTCATGCAGAAGTAAATTTTACATGGTGATGGAAAGATGAAATGAGATGCAAGTTAAAGGGAGCCAATTAAACAACAGCTAAAATTCTTAGGAAAAAATTGTTTTTAATGCTATGTTCTTAACTGTGTTTTATTTAGAGGCATATATCTGCTGAAATTAGAGTAAAATGTCTTGATTTTTTTCTTTTCCACCTGTGAAGCCACTGTGTCCATTTGCTTCTGTAATGTTAAGCATTTTAGTAAAAATTCTGGGTTAGGTCTCCAAACAATTCCTGTTGTTCCAATAGGAAAAGAAAGGCAAAGTATTCTGACTCACTGTATAACAAAAAAAGGTTTTGGTTTTTTTATTATCTCACACTTTATGAAGCAACATTAACATAAATTTATTCTGCTAGGTGCACAAACCAGAACAAACTTGTTTAAGATAGCTGTTTAATATGAGTCTGAGTTAAATTTTCCAGAGGACGAACTTGAAAATTTGTAGAGGCACTTCAAGATTTATGGCTTGTAACTGGAGACACTCAGAATAACAGATTATTAGCTAAATTGAAAAACTGTGTACGTTGAGGGACTGCCAAACATTTCTGAGATGGTATTTAAGACCTTTATTTGCAGATAAGTATGTGTACTGAAATATCAGCATTCTTTGCTTATTAGGGCAAATCAACCTGGAGAGTTGTACCTCATGCAATGATCTCTTTTGTACCTCTCCAGAATCATTTGGAGCTGATGATGCCAAGGGCTGTATTTAGGTAATGCTGCTCCATAATACAGAGTGTCAGACATGCATCGAGTGATCACACACACATCCCTCTTCATGCCCTACAATTCTGGCACCTAATAAAGCTAAAATTAGGGTTCTAGACTCTCCAAAGTAAGTGGTGGATTCAGAGACTAATTCAGCTGTCTGTTAGGAACACAATCTGTATTGGTTTCACAAAGGATTCCCATTTCCTGCAAACCTAAACAACTATTTAATTAAATTATGTCTTTAGGGGAAAGGGAATGTTCATTCTATCTCCATCTTTACCTGACTCCTCCCTCACATAACTTTGAAAGGAAAATAATTTTCAGTAGACTGTGCTCCTTGTTTTGGTGTTTGACTGGGGCTTCTTAAACATGATCTTTTTTTATCTCACAGATCAGCTGTTCCTGTCTCTTTTACTAAGGGATAGAAGATCTGAGTATAAGGCTGAAAATTGTTTCATTGAAAATTGATCCTTGTGCCACCCAAAGTGGTGTTCTTGGACGTTGTCATCTAAGAAGCCTAAAAACACAATCTATGTGACTATTTAAACTTTTTTCTGCAGCTGTTCTGTATTACTGTCTAATTAAAATATATAGAAAATATGTTGCATGTCACTAGCAATTTTGTCCTAAGGCAAGAAATAAGAAATACTCCTTGAGATGAGCTTTCCTCTGCTTGGAGATCACTTCCCCACCTGTGAAGTAGTCCTAGGGAAACTCAGTAACTGAAGAAGAGAAAACCACACGCTGAGATTTTCCTATCATTTCATGTCTATCATGGAAGTTTTCAAGCAAAGATTGTCAGGCCTCTCTTTTTACATTAGAAAATATGTCTCCAGTAGATTGGATGGCAGAGTTTTTTGAAGACTTCATTTTGAGAATACTGAAAACTAGTAACAAATTTTCTTTTCAAAAGCTAAACTCTAATGCTTCCCAAGTGGCAGTTAATCCACCAGTACCATTAAGAACTATATCTCTGTTCTGGTTTTCTCCTTGGGTAATAAAACCCTAAGAATTCAGTGTGCTTATCCTGTATGCTTTCCCTGCCAGTGTAGTAATTAGAGAATGGGTTGGGTGGAAAGGGACCTTACTGCCTGCCATGGGCAGGGACACCTTTCACTGGACCTGGCTGCTCACAGCACCCCCCACTGCCCGGGATGGATCCACAGCTTCTCTGGGAAACCTGTTCCAGTGCCTCACCCCCGTCAAAGTGAGGCATTTCTTCCAAATGTCCAGTATAAATCTACCCTCTGTCAGTTCAAAGCCATTCCCCCTTGTCCTGTCACTGCAAGCCCTTGTAAAAAGTCCCTCTCCAGCTGTCCCGCAGGCCCCTTTAGGTGCAGGAAGGTGCAAATGTCTCCCCAAACTCTTCTCCAACTCTCAGGATGTGTGTGTCCGGCACTTGGTGATACCTGGATGAACTTCACACTGTCTCCACAATTGCTGATATAAATTTACTGTATAACAGTTTTACTGAAAGTTCTGAAAATGAGGCATTACATGTTTCAGCAGCCTACATCATATTTTAGCTATGAAACTCGTGTTAGAAGGGTCTAAGATTTGGGGATTTAGATTCTTAAAGAGGCATCAGAATCTGTATCTGGAGTGATCTGATAAAGGTGGTTGTTTTTTATAAGTATAAACAGTCTTTCAATAAGAACAAGTAGTGCTCAGAAGCATTTCTGGTACTAGCAAGTTTTCTCTTTCAACCATGAAAGTGATAATCATTCTCTCAACTAGAAGATTGCCTTCAGATTTTTAAAGCACTCTTTCAGTTGAAAGTGTATTTTCATTTTTGTTCTCTTATTGATCTATGGTGACTATATAAGGTAAGGTCTTTCCTGTATTGATAAATTTTGCTAAGAAATCCCTTGCTGATCATTTAACTTCCTAAGTTTTAAACCTTTGCTGTTTGGGGCATTAAATGTAAATTGAAATGAAGATTTGTTGAGGCTTTTTGGTTTTGATGCATTTATCAGAAACTTACCTGCAAAGTCAATTGAGGTTTTAGAGATAGATAAATATAGAGGTATATTTCTAGAGGAAATGTCTTTAACCCAAATTTTAATTGCTACATTTCTAATATTTTTTTGTTGATATATGGTTATTGTAATAGTTTTTTCAATGAGAAGAAAAAGATACTGTCTCCCCCCTAAAGTCACTGCCGTTGAAACACTGTTCACATCTTTCTTTCAATTTTGTTTTGTAAACGTATTTTTAGAAACAGCAACAAAAAGCAAACACAAACAAACAAAAAAAGCAAATGAAAAAATCCGTGAGTAGAAACAAAGTGAGTTTTCCCCATATCTTATCATCTGGCTTAATAATCATTATACCTGCAACTAGGTCTAAAGAATGCTTTAATTCTAGCTCATCTATTGCTTTAAAACACCAAAGTTAAAGTCTCTCCTGGAGTAATAATTTTTTCTTTTAAATTCTAGGATTTTTTTTTCAGGAAAACTGAAGAAAAATAGATGCATAAACTTATTACAGGTATATCTTCCTTCTTATTAACACTGTGTAAAATTTTGTCAGATTGCCTTCTGTTTCAAATAGATTATAAAAAATTTTTTTTTAATATCTTATATTGGTTTTAGTTCAGCCCTCTTTTCCTCAGATTATCTTTCTGGGACACTGGATACAGCTTCAGGCAACACCTTTTGCCATTTAAGTATTGGTACCAGAGCAATGAAACTGAAAATGAATTTCTAAAAATGAAAATCAGGAAGGGCAGTGTAGGGCACAGATACAAAGTGCTAGAGAGCACCAGGTAGCTGCTGATGTTCATGTGCTCTTGAGCAGTTGGAGATGCTCAAAACTGACACAGCACATTGAGATTTATCACACTGGTAACCAGGAGTCCCACAGACATGCTGTGGGCTAACAGAGACATGGTGAACTCCTGTCAGGAGTGAAGTGTTGTGGCTGTAATTGTGACAGACAGTGACCCCTACCAGTTCTGCAAGTAAATAAATATATAAGCTTCCTTCTGTAACCCTTTTTAACAGCCTAAATGTAATGTACTTAAGCTCTTTTTCCTTGTCTGATAAATGGAAATTTTAAAATATTCTGAAATTTGAGGGTTTATTCTTTATTCTTCAGAAAAATTGCCTACATTAAAGGAGTCACAAGCACATCAATTTCCTGAGCAGCTTCACTAAGTGATCTGTTTTGTAACATTGTACTTAGCAAAAGCCAACAATTTATAACTTCAGGCACCTGGATAATTTTGAATAAAAACATTGCTGCTAAAAAGATTTAATATCAGTGCTGTTAAGAAGCAGTGCTTATTGTTTCAATAAACAATACTACCCTTCAGACACTACACAGTAATCTTTTATTTATATTTATATATACACTTTCAACTTTCAAATTAAAATCTTGTTGATAGAATTTGATGAATACATTGGTTTCACTACAGACCATTTTGCAATGGCTCAGAGCAGGCCTGGCTAAAAGGCTACATGTGCTTTAATTGCACATTCTTCAGTCTCAATCTACAAGTTTCTTTTTTCTTAGTTTCCTCCCATCTACGGTGACTGTACAGATACTGCTGTGGCACCAGGGCACTTTAAAGGTAACTTTTAGAGATTATAATAAATTTATAAAGTAACAATAATAAACATATTGACTCTTGTTATTATAAAGCAACAAGAGTCAATATTTTAAATTATTAGCATCTTTACTCACAGCTGTATCTCTTGATTTTTGTTTTAAACCTCTGGATATATGCCACAGAATAGATTATATGCTATAGCTATTTTTGCTGGGGTTATCCATGTTGGGCATTGTTAGACTTGTAGAGTATTGTACTGTTAATGAGTCAAATGTAGAGGTGTTCAGCTGTTCTGAGAAACTTCTAGTGCTTTTACCTACTCTCATAACTTTGATCTCTGATTAAATAACACTAACAATTGTTTTCTGAAATTCTTGCTGCTTTGTAACTGTTTCCGAGAGCATCAAAGACTATAATGTAATTTATATTCTTACAACTTAATTAAAGTGTTATTTTACTGCAGAATACTAAGCAAAATCTTCATGATGGGAGTTGTGCATATGAAACAACTCATGACTGAACTGCAGGAAAGAACCTGCAGAGACAGAGATTCATGTGTAGGATGCGTTGAAGATGATGCAGGTGCACTTTGCAGCTCATTGTGAGAAAACATGGCAACTCCATGTGTATCTGCCTATGTTGCTATGACTGTAGCTCTACCTCTTAGAGAGCTGTTTTGTTTATGAACTGTATCTTACACTAGCAGAAGATGTCAACTTTCAGCAAGACAAGATGTAGAAGGGAAGTATAATCCCAAGCTCTCCCCTGAGGTGCTGCTGTCTGACAGTTGTGCAAAACCAGCTCTTGAATAACTAACAGTGAGGTATTTTGTATTTTTTAAAAATACATTTGTTTTTATGCTCATTGTTAACAGCTTTTGTCACTTACATAGAATTTGGTTTTGGATTTTGTTTTGTTTGGAGTTTTTTGTGGGGATTGGTTTGGGTTTTCTTAATGCTCCAGGAAAGTCCCATATTTAAACAAATACAAGGAATGCCATGTCTTCAGGGCAGATGCAGAATAAGGTGAGACCTAAGCCCACCCTGCGGTTGATTAGCTCTTTGCTAATGAATAAGAATGTACTAATTTATAACTACCTGTAAAGACTTTTTCTGTTTAATTATATTCATTTCTTGAGAATGCCTACAGTGACCATTTAGCAGTGTCCAAGTTCATGTTGAGAATCTGGCTCTTCTTTATGATTCAGGTGTTTGATATATTAATTTTTTGGATTGAATCTTACATGGATTAGATGATCCAACCTTTCTGAAACTTCCTTTCTACTTCTTTCAAGGAAAGAGACAGGGATCTTTGATATCTCTTTCTTCTTCCTTTTTTTTTTTCTTAATTATGTTTCTGCAACCATCTGTTCCTTTTAATCTAGTTTGATGCCAAAAAGTTCTTACTCAGGGCAAAGCTAGCTTCACAGACAATACTGTGTCATCCTTGCATCATCATAAACAGAACTGGACTTCTGCACAGAAGTAACATTTGCACAGAAGTCTCCAACCGGAAAAAAAAAATGGTACTGGTGGCTTTCTTGTGACCTTTTCTCCATTGAAGTATTTCTTAAAAGCATGCTTAGTAAAATCCTGATATTTCATAAGTAGCAGTTGATATTGAAAGAAGCTCAAAGACTTTCTATTCTTTGTTCTCCAGTGCAGAATTTCACGTGTAAGGCTACTCATGCCCTGACAGCACTACCTGCTGTGACATTTTCTGATTATTAGTGATTGTTGGCAGCATTTTGCAAGTATTCCACAGCAGAAAATATTTCATTATAGGTGCAGCCAAAATCTCAGTCAAGGGCTGCATTTCGAAGAATACATACCAATGAAGTGATAAAAAACCACAAAAAAAAAAAAGAAAAAAAAAAAAAGAAAGAAAAACCGAAAGCAAGGAAAATTATCAGAACCAGAGGATGACTTTTCAGTACAACATTATGAAATTGAAATGTAAAGGCTTTCTACGTCTTTGGAATACTTTAGTTTGTTTTTCTAATGTATTTTTCATTGTGCCTCAGTTTTGATTCTTTATTTAGCTCTTTTGTCAGTTATCTCCAGAGAGTTTAATACCTCAACCTCATTTGCTATTAAGAAACTAAAAGAAAAATGGCCAAAGGTCAGAGAAAGAGTATCGGTCTTTAAAATGAAATCTTATATATATATATATATATATATATATATATATATTCCTGAAGCCTTTTTTTTTCTACTATCTATCCAGAGGATCTTTAGTTTGTCTCTAATAAAATGAAAAGGGCTTCAAAATAAAGTCTGTGTAGTTTTCAAAGTATTTTCTTCAAAAGCAGGTTTGCAGTAGCACTTTCAGATGCTTTTCCTCGCAGAAGTTTATTACAGACCTTATGCTGAGCAGAGCAGACATGAAGAGAGCTGCAGTGTCCAGGCAGGAGAGCTGCTGCCCCCCTGCAATACCCACAGGGACATTCCTGCTCGCAGTGACAGGGCAGTCACCACCCAAAAACTTCCTGCTCCAGGCTGGGGGCTTCTCTCCCTGCATTGGTTCCTCACCAGGAACGCTCCTTTTGGAACACAACGAAATTGCACATTGTTTTCAATTATGTCAAATAGCCATTTTTGGAGAAGTGAATATAAAGCACAGGTGGACAAGAACTGAAAAGTTGCAATTGCAAACTAGATATAAATAAACATTTATTGTATTTTATTTAAAGAATTTGAGCTTGTAAATATTCAAAAATATGCTTGGATGTGATAGTGTTCCTTGTGGAGTGGGTTTTTGCTCTGTTGGAAGAGGCTTTTCAGTCACCTCTGACAGTAGCACTAATGCTTTTGCCATCTTAAGGCTCCTTTCAGAAAAGGTTCACTTTTACTGGTGTGTCCTATTTCATTACAAGATTGGTTACCAGCCCCTCCAGAACTGCTCTGCACGCAAGGGGCATAACAAAATAGTGAGGTCTCAAGGAAACTAATATTTTAGGGGTTATTTTATTTACTGTATTGCAATGTGTCTTGGATTTCAAGCCTGGGACCACTGGGTGGGGCTGTACAAATGTCAAAGACATCTGCCTATGAGTTTGTAATATAAGCATGAGCTGAGACAGCACGTGGATAGAAACCAAGGGGGAGGAGAAATATAAGGCAGTAGTAAGATGTTAGATGATAATCATTCAGCAAAGAAGCAACTGGCTTTTGAAGGCCAAGGAAGCAAAGAATTTGAAACAGACCAATGAAGTGGCTTTACTGTTACTTTCAAGGATGTTTTGTGTGCAGAAGAGCACCAACTTTGCAATCCTCCTCCAAGTAAAGCAATAAAGTACATAAAGACATAAAATACAGCTACAGAAAAAGATAGATTATAAACCACTGAAGAAAATGAGGGGAAGCAGGAGACTATACAGATTTTTGGCCTATATTGGCATAGCTTCAAATCCTTTTAACTTTCCTTCTCTTAAAGAATTATGTTGTATAACATCAGGGTTAAAGCATTCATCCTACATACAGTGTGTTATAGCTTAACAGAAGAGTTACATGTTAATCTGACAACGTAATTTCTGTTATCTTTCAGTTCCAGTAACTACAGAATCCAAATGATTTAAAGATTGAAGTCTTCTGAGAATACGTCTGATTCTTTCCTTTTGTGTCAGGTTGCTGAAAATTTCACTCTGAATGGCTGCTGCCATGCTTAATTAGGAAGCAGATCATAAGTGAAACTGCTTCTTCACCAGCTGTGACCAGCAGGTATTGACAAGAAAGCCATGTAAACTCTACAAATGACTGCTGGTGTGCTTAAACCGGCAGAAAAATATGTTCACTTCAACGTCCCTGGGGCATTTAGCTTTGTATTAGACAGCAGCTTTTACTGGAAATGTGAGCACAAGGCTTGTGAACTTGCAAAAATCTATAATGTTCCAGCTGTTTGAAAAGGTCCCCACACACTTATTGGTAGAATGTTGTCAATATTTAACTCAGTAAGCTCAAAACTTTTCTTCTAGGAGATACAAAATCAAAAAAGAGATTGTCCATTTTTCCACTTTTCAAAATTGTTTTTGATCTATTTTTGTAACTCCTTTTCTTCCAGATATTGGGACTAAAGCCCTAAAGCCGTCCTTTTTCCATAACTGCAAGAACTTTTGTTCTCTACCACCATGAAAATTTTAATTTGTCTAGTAAAAATATTCTCATAAAGGAGAAAAAAATGCAAAGTTGGGGGAAAAAAGTAAGAAGCCTTAGTTAATGTGTATTAAATTCTGGAAAGAGTTGTTGCCTTTGCAGGTGAAATCCTGCTGGGTTTTATGTTGTTAGGAGGGAATTAATTCTTCATCCTTATTGCAACCAACAAGGATTCCCAGCTCCTGCTTGTGAATAAACTGTAATATTGACCCTTCAGTGCAAGTCAGGATGCAGACGGGTGTCCAGAGCCTTCTGGCTTGGCCTGACCATAAAGTCCTCATTTGTGAAGGTGCTAATTTCTTTATCATTAGAACCTTTGGCTTCAATGGACCTAGACACCTGGGATTACTTCGCATTATAACTTTTTATTAAACCACAGGCTACCCACAGGGGATGTGTGTGTGTGTCCTTCTGTATCAAAATAATATGAAAGTTATATAATTTTATTTAAAATACGCTATTGGAGAATTGAAGAATTCAAGGCGTTTGTACCTTGATTAATTGTGAAATTCTCTGTCATTTACTAATTTAAGAGCACTTGTGATCAGTTATGCAGAATTTCTCTTTTTATGTAATTGGAAACCAAGATACATTCTGTATGCCTAGTCATGGAGATATATAGTGCATAGTCATTATCTGCATGAATTCAAGAGTGCCATATTGTGGATTAAAACTGGAAAGAATTAATCTTGCAGACCAGTGTCAGAAAGGACTTTTGCTATCTTGAATAATAGGTGCAATTTTAAACAGTATTTTTCTAGATTGCCTAAGGAAGTGGTGGGTTTTCCATCACTGGAAATGGTATAAGATCAGGTTATACAAACATCTTGTCAAAAATGGTTTCAGTATAGTTGATCAAGCCTTGGGGCAGAGTGGCAAAGTGACTTCATGAGGTCCCTTCCACCTCAGTGTTCCGTGGCTCTGTGGTATTGGGATGCCACATATTGCAGATATGTATATAGAAGTTACCCACTTAGAAAATTGATATCTACTATTTTATCCCACCCCAATTTCCTAAAGTTCAGGGATTTATGCAGATAAGTACAAAAGAAAGGAGAATGGTTCCTAATTAATTACGAAAATTTTTGCAATTTAATTGGATTATTCATTTTGAGATCTACCTCAAGACTGAATGAAAGGAGGACAAAAGCAAAGCAGCACAGATGAAGACTTGGAATTTGTTAAAGCAACCTTTCTTATTTAAATGATGGTATGTTTAGCAGAGTTGTTAGCCTTTACTAACAGATGATATAAATCACATGCTAATTCAGTCTATTCTGTGCAGTTCAAAATGTGCATTTGTAGCCTCTGACTGACTGTGGTCTCCAGGACTGAAATCGTCCTGTCCATGGAATGAGGGTACAGTTACCTTCAGGACTCTTCAAAGCTATAGATGCCATGAACAACGATGTTCATGCCTCTGTAGCTATGCCTGCAATTTATTATCATCTTCCCAGTCTCAAAAACTGAAATCCCGAGGGAGGTGGGGAAAAGCTGGGTAAGGAGGAGAGGACCCAAGTGCTATTCTTGGAGTGGTCTGGTCTAATAATGGCAAATTAGATCTCACTCAGACTAATCAAGTACTTGATTGTTCTCCAGAGCCCAGACTACTGTCCTAACAGCAGCCCTTCAAACGCTTCTTAATGACATAGCACTTTTGTTAAATATTTAAGTGTTTCAGTTTTGGTGTTCTGCAGAGGGAACATCAGTTAAAAAACTTCAGAATGTAAATGGCTTTGCAATAGAGATCTCCTGTACATGTTGTAGGTACAGTTAATACTGCTTAGATGTTATGAGAAATGCAACGTGGATTTTTTATTACAAATCAAGCTAAACTTGCTAGAATTGACTGAAGTTAAATCTCTCGCAGAAGTGAAGCAGTAGTTTCACTGGTCGAACAGAACTGAGGTTTCTTAAACAGTGACTAATAGTTAAGTCATCTTTCAAGCTTAATAACAATTTATACCTGTGCATGTCAGTGTTTGCTCTTCATTGTTCAATTGAAGACGTTTGTTTTAATTTATTTAATTGGTTTCATTTTGGGTTTAACATTACTGGGTTCGTACTTTTTTTAACTCAACATTATTTGATATTGTTACGTAATGTTTCTGTCATTAAAATGCATGTCTACTACTAAACATCAGTTCTTGAGAATGTTCTTTAAATACTACTATATAATAACAGACTGAAAATTTTTAGGTTTTTGAAATTGACCCATTTTTTAAAAATTTTGCAACATTTGCAGATTCAGAATGCAAACAGCTACTCCATATATAGAACACTCATTAAAAATGAAGTAGCAATTTAGTACAGGAATAGTTAAGAGGTCAGTGAAAGTCCCTGCAGCCTGGGACAAATGCATTGCCTTTATTTGCCATAGTACTTAAAATTTTTCATCAGTGAGATTAAAAAATGGTGACATAAGCTCTTATTTAGCTCAGCTGGACATGCATGGTTAATTTGCTTATTCTGAGTAGACATATTAAAATAATAAGTGTTGATAATGTAAGCACATGTGCAAATACCCACTTTCAAAGAAGACCATGGGAGAAAATATTTTCTCTTGCCTTAAAAAATATTTAACACACATATTTTGAAGTACTTATTAATTATATATGTTTCTATTCTCAACTGTTTGGTGTAGTTATTATCAGGTGATATGTACATGACTGTCCTTGTTAATATGGGCTGTGTTTGTAGAAGTATTTTATTTGGAAATCTTGTATTCATATTTATTTAGCAGGGATGCGTATTTTAATATTAATTTAGAAGGGATGCATTAAAATTTACTGGAAACTTCTAAAAAAGTTGCTCTATGTTTCCATGTCTATGGAGTCTTGAAATGTTGTTTGTCAGAATCTATTTTTTATAGAAAATTACTGGTTTGAGCCTTTTCTTCGAGTTTGTTGTTTTTGTTCTCCTCACTCATTTGTCACAGTTAAGTATTTAAAAATGTGTGAGTAATTCCAGCCAATTTTGAAAGAGAGCTGTTTACATGCACCTTAAGATTTACCCTTGCTGAAGTGAAGTTCAAGTACCAGATACAACAATCTAGTTAAGATATCCCAGGATCAATGTGGGAGGTCTGCCAGCTGAAGGAGACATTGATAAAATTGCAGTATGATATTGGAAATGTATATATTTTTTTCCCCTGGTTTTATTTGATTACAAAATAATGTAAGCAAACACTTTTAGACTGAAATACACCATTTTTTACCCCAAGGAGTTCTAATGTGTGCCTAAATTCAAGAACATGACTAAGAGCTTCATTGGTTACCTCTGTTCAGTCATGTCCTGAGTAGAGAGAAAAGTTAAAAGATAGTTCTTAAATGTAGCTGAGATACTGACAACTGATTGTCAAGAAATAATTGCTCAGTGTCAGAGAGGTTGCATAGCCTTAATCAAAAAATGAAATGTCAGGTGTAAAACATTATTGGCTTATTAGCATTTAACCCATTCTTATGAACTGTTCCAAAGCTATTAAACTGAGTACAAATAATTCCCACTGGTCGGTGGGGTTTGTGTTGTATACTTATTGTAGAGGAGGTTTATTGCAAAAACATCAGCAGATCTGAGCAAGTGAACTGATGCTTTCACCTAGGCCAATTCCAAAGCAGTGTATTGGCATATTGAGCTGTGTGGTTGGTTTGAGTCTTGGACTTCAGTAACAAATTAAGGTCCTCTAGAATCCAAAAATTTCAATTTACTTATTCTAGTTTGTTTGGTTGTATATTAAATGGCTATCTTCATCTACTTTTGCTATATCTCTTAGGGGTTCATTTAGTCTGTTCCAAAAATCAGATTTGGGCTAAGTCTGTTACGAGGAGGCACCAACACATCAGTAAGTAAGAAATTAAGGCAGGCCTGTTACTCCATTATCCAAGAGTAACAGAAACATAAAGCCCAAAAATACAACATTAAACCACAATAATGTAGACTACAAGGGAGCTTACAAAGCAACTTGTTAAAGACATAAGACCAGCATTATTTCAAATGCATTAGAACAGGAAAATTTACACAGGAAAATTTGAAGTTGACAGAATAGGAGGAATGAAAGCCACCTGCAAAGAAGTACCTCAGTGATACTGAGTGATAAAGTGACAAGTGAAATTCACTGTTAATAAAGTGGTTCTCAAAGGGTAAAAAAATACAAATTTGTGCGGAAGAATGGACATCAAACTGTTTAAGAACTTCACTGTGAGATTATCTATTCACATTGTATTCACTGTGAGCTATGAAAATAGTAGCAGCAAAAGAAAAAGTAAATTTAAAATTACACACTTTTAGAAAGAAATAGAATAAATTAGAGAACGTCATGGTTACAAGCAATGTCACAACGCTGCACCTGCATCTTGAATAGGTAAAGAGAAGAATGGGTAGGATGAGTAAGGGGTGATTAAAAAAATCTTTTGAACAAGGAGCAGGTAGAACTACAGGCTTTCAGTCTGGGAAGAAGAAAATTGAAGGAGACTATGACAAGTTTATTAACTCATGAGTGGTGAGTAAATAGATAGTGAGTGATTGTTCACTGGCTCTTTACTGCAGGGACATTGGGCATTAGGTGAAACTGGCAGGTACTGTGTTTAAGTTGAACCAGAGGAGGTATTTTTCAGTTTCACATAGTTACACCATGGAACTCCTTGACACAAGCTGTGTTAACAATGATTCAGAAAGTAGTGAGATTTACAGAATTACTGATATTAAGGACTAAAAAGCTCATCATGCTGTTCCAGAGAGTCATTGTAGCTCAGACTCGCTGGCGCCTAGGAAAGTGTGCTTGGAAAAATCTCTGCATGTTTGCCTTGAGTTTGTACACCCCCTCAAGTGTCCTTCATGGGGCACTGCTAGAGAGGGGATACAAGGCAAGTAAATGCTTGGTTCAATCAAGTATGTCCTTTCTTAGATGAAGCTTAACAAATGTTTCAGTTAAAAACACTGCTAAGATGTAAGCATGCTTCAATTTGCTTGTAGCTTCAGAGATGGAGAGCTGGCTTTGTCTCTTCTATGTTTGTTTTAATTTTATTTAATCTGAAATTAACATCTCCATTGACACAAATGGGATAGGATTTCTAAGTGTTTGTTGTTTGTCATGTGAAATTATCTTCCTTTCATGGCTAATTATATTTTAATTTGCTCACTGCATACATTAATATCTCTTTTTCTTCATTAAATCACATATCAGTTCTTGCCTTGTATTTAATTCCTGTATTTCCTTTTTAATACATTTTGAATGGAAGTTGTGCTGAGGAGTTCAGTATTTATTGGCAAAAGCCCGCATCGGACTGCACAATTTTAAAGCATAAAAAAAAAATCAGTAGATGGTATCTTTTATTCATTACTTGGATTATGGGGGAGACAAGGGTGACTTTGAGACAGGAAGGGTTCAAGAATACTGTAGAAAGGACTGGGTGTAAAAATGCTGTTGCTATCTCCAAGAAAAGGTTTGCATAAAATAGGCTGCGGTTCAATAGAAACAATGATAAGTAGAAAAGGTGAGAAATGTTTAACCAAACAAATCCCAACTGTGGAGGTTTTGGCTAGAAGAGTTCTGCTCTGAAAAATGTCACATGATTTAATGCATTAGAAACGGTTCAGGAATTAATGCCGTCTCCAAGTAAAAAAGCAGGAAGAATGTAAGGATTATTTACATGGACCAGAATCTTGTTCTCTGTGTTAGTGAGGTGTGATCTGAGTAAAAAGGCCTAGAATTTGGTGTCTTGATTGAATATGAAGCAACAGAAAACTCAGATATCTGTGAGAATGGCCAGAGTCTAGAACACACGATTCACAATCTAAAATTAAATGAACCATGATTGTTATCACACGTCCTCTTAAGTTTAGTCATTTAATCATGTTACTTTGTGCCCTGGCATCTATGAAACATAGAAGCATCTGAGTTCCTAACTTTCTCTGTTAGCTTGCTGCATTTTTTATATTTGCAGCCTTTTCCCCTCTGGAATGTGACTCCAAATCCTTGTCTTCTGTAGATCCAAATTTGCTTATACTTTCAATATCAATGTCAGACTGTATGCTCTAATTGTATATTTCCCAGCCTTTACTAAAGTAGTGAAAGGCAAAATTTGGGCTTTGAGAGATAGGAGTGGAAACTGTGGTCGTTTAGCCCGAAATGGAGATTTCTTCTCTCTCCCTCTTTCCACAGAACTCAATAAACAAACACATCCAAATGCATTTAAAATTGTTTGGACTTTATTTATGTGAAATTTCTTTGAAAAGTATCTTTAGTAAGTGGGTTCATGTTTCTGTATGACATATCTCCTAGTTATGAAGCTAGAAATGCAGTTTTCTCAAACTGATCTCTGTTTCACCTGAAGCTCTTGTAAAATCTACTTTTATAGTAGATTTTTTAAATGAGAGATTTAATACTCCGTTTTGAAATATAACTTATAATGTCCTTTTTCTTTGTCAGCAGCTGCTTTCTTTTTGTTTGCGTTCTATAGATCTGCAGTAACAGTGACAATGACACTCCTGAAATAATTGTGCATTGTTCAGAACATACACCTTTGTCAGTTTTAATTTTGTTGCCTTTTTGTTTCTCTGAAATATGTTTTGTGAACTTGTGAGGGAATGAGCAAGGGTTATCTTAGTTCATTTATCTAATGCAGCAGTCAAAGTACAGACTCTGCATTTTTTACTATCTCCTTATATTGGCAAATTATTTATGCTTGCAATCTTTTGTTGAAAGCCACCTCTGAACTCCCTTTCCCTTTTGAGAGTGATTGACCAGAATGAAACATGCTGTTCTAGTCATTCTGAACCATTAGTTTACCAAAATGCACTAAAACTGTACTGACATTTTTTCTTACTGCTTTTGCATAATAATGATGTGCTGGCCTTTGTCCACTGCTGTGCATACAACTGAAGTTTTCACTCAGATTTTTGAGTGCTTCATAAAGAATTGTAAGGGTAGGGCCTTCCAGGAGGTCTAAGGCAACTAGGTGTTCATCTTGAATTTGAAATTCAAATTTCTGATGCATAAGGAACTGAAGCTCCTTAGACTCTTGAAACTCTCAGCCAGTATCTTTTCCTAAGGAGATGTCTGGTGCAAGGTTGTGAATTAACTGGTTGTGAGGATTTCTTGTGTTTTCTTACATGCTTTCTGAGC
Organism: Cinclus cinclus; assembly: GCF_963662255.1. NCBI lineage: Eukaryota > Metazoa > Chordata > Aves > Passeriformes > Cinclidae > Cinclus > Cinclus cinclus. The sequence continues at coordinate 14,877,881 of NC_085052.1, read as the reverse complement.
TATTTTCTTAATCCACATTAAGTCTTGGCTTTTTTCACTCTGAAACTAATAGTGAAGTGCTTTGTCAGAAGGCCAAATAAACTTTGTCAACCTCTTTTTTAGCCCCTGCTATTTAGCTTGCATGACCAATGGAATCCAAAAGCAGTGTCAAACTTTTGCTCAGCAAAGTAAGATATGTGTTTGTTCATATAAGAGGGAGGCATTATCTAAACACATTTATTTAATTTAGGATATCATCTCTCCATTTTCTCCCTAATTTCAGTGTAATTTCTCTCAATTTACATCAATGACCATGATATTTTTAGTATTGTTCATGGGTTTAAAATATCTTTCAACATGTGGCTGATACTGCTTGGTAGTTTTTCAGCTCTGTGACTGAAAATCTTTCCAGAACACCTGGATGTATTTCTAAATATGCATAGTGATTAAATGTTTCCTTTATTGTTCAGCTGTAGCAATGCAACTCAGCATTTCAATCTTAACAATTTTATGGTTTCCTCCATTCTTCTTTCACCTGGACATTCAAGGGGTTTGAATATACCTTTGTAATATCACTACAAGGTGAGAAATACAATTCTGAAAAAGCACAAGAAGAGGAAGAGAGGGGAATCTTTCAAAATTTTCATAACTTTGCTACTGAGTAAAAAATACTATGACTGACTTCTGTGGGACTGGAATGAGACCAGCATAAACGGTTCTAAAAATTTCATTCTCAAGGCTTGCCTTCAGGGGGAAATTACTGTGAGAAATCTGAGGTGTAAATTATAAAACACTTCAGCTGCTGAACATTAACTCCCTGTGCGAATAAACAGAGTTTGAGTAAGTTGCTCTGTTTGAAAAGTGTGTAATCAGCTGTAAGTTCAAACTCCATCTCACTTTGTTATGGCATAACTGCACAAGGTATGTTTGATCTAGAAAATCTGAAACCTGAACTCCAATTAATTCAATTTCCACATGAATTTACCACAGTTCCATCCTTAACCACTTTTGCCTCCCTTTGTACCTGCACTACAGTAAAATCTAAACTTTCCTAGGGTTTGGTATGTTATAACAATCTAAGTTCTTCTGTACTTGAACATTTGATCCTGAACATATTTTGGGTGCACCCACATCTATCTATTTGCAATCCACTTTTATAATCTGCATTTATCAGCATTGGCTGCATTGTTCATAAACCCATTTAACTTAAATTCTTTAATGTGCGTGTAGTGTTTTCTATACTGTCTCTTCTTTATTTCTCTGTCTTTTATATATATGTGTGTGTGTGTGTGTGTTTTCACCAGTATAGAACCTAACTGTTCCCACTAAAATTATTAACAACCTGTTTATTCCTACAAATGCTCAATTTTTTGTTTTCCATCACTTCCCTTGCTTTCTCCAGTCCTTTGCAGTTCATTTAGTAGAAGTTGGTTATCTGTTATAATTTAAAGTACTTCAAATTCAATTTCTCTTGCATACTCATACATACACAGCAGATCATGATGTTTTATGAAATAGGTTGGACTTCATGATTTATTTCTCCTGGTACTTTTATATTTGACTGAAATATTTCCAGACTCTGAATGACAGTTAAATCAGCTACATACTCTAAATGTCAGAGGAAATAGCTTATTTTATTACTTTTTTGACATGCTATACCCTAATTTCTTATATAATTTTACCAAGTTTTATAGTATAGGAATAATGATTCTTTCACATTCAGTAATTGAATCCCTTATTTCTCACACACTGAAAAATATTGTTTTATACCAGGATCTTGATTCTGATATCAAAAATCTTCTCTGAACTCTTTATTATCTCTAAACTCAAAGTCACTTTTTCTGTTGACTGTAATTCTTCCTAAGATAGTAGTAGTTGTAATAATTTTCCAAGTGCAACCATATCACCTCCCTGGAGGAACAAAAAACCTTCCAGGGGAAATTTAACCTTCTCTTAATATTAATGTCCTTTTGCTTAAAATTGATAGATGCCATTAAGAATAAGTGGGACATGAATGTGAAAATATTTTAGCTAAGAAATATCAAACTACAAATCTAAGATGAAAATTCAGCATCAAAAATGTGAAATCATGTATACAATTTATAGTTGAAAGAAATACTGTACTTCCTTGAGAGGAAAAGCCTTATCATTGCTTTAAAACAGAACTGGTATCAACAACCAGTAGCTTACACTGCATACTTGCACTACCTTTTTTAGTATGCTATAAACAGAAATACCTATTCCATATTTTATAGTTACAAATTAAATTTCAATCCAGATTTATTTTCCCATGTGAGCACATGTTTTAAGGTAAGAGGAATGAATACTCATAATCAGAATGCAGAAAAAAATTCCTTTATTGTCACAAAATTAAACATGATGGTGCTTTAAATAGAAGTACATATTTCTCACAAACTGGGCTCAGGGGAAATAGTATTATGACTGTATTTTCAAACCACTATATGTGGCAATGGCCAAAGACTGAGATACTAAACCCTGAACGCAGGAGGATGGATAGGTTTGTGTAACTAAATTGGAAATTCCACCAGAGATCCTCTTTCCCTACCTAAATTTCATATTAATCTTTCTGAACTACTGTGTGAACGTGAGGATGTTTCCAGATATTAAAGTTCCTATGAAATGGTACAGGACACATCATCAGCTGCACAGAGGGAGGCTGCAAATGTCTGCTAGAGAATCTTTACACACACTGGCACGTGTTTCTTCCATGTTGCTGAGTTGGAAAAGTGTTGTATCAGTGCCTGAAAACAGACAACCTTCAGTGGAGCTCTCAGCCATCCTAGAATGCAAAAAAAAACACCTCAGGTGCTCAAAATCTTTAAAAACTGCAACACAATTTATGTAGTGAATTAAGATTCTCAAGTCTCAGCTTCAGCACTATCCAACTCCATCTCCCATTTTATTAAAGGAGTAAACTTTTCTCTGTGGTAAATGGCAGCAGCACATCATTCTGATTTTACACGGTTTTAGGCAGTCTGATTTGAAAGTGTTGGTTTGGTGCTTTGCTTTCTGGTTTTTATCTATGAATCCCACTGGACTTGTAAATTAACTGGTATTCACATGTTGACATTTGTTCTTCAAAATGTTTAAAGTAGCTGCAAAGACACCGATGAAGGATGCTGCAGAAAAACTGCTAATAATACCCTGCTAACACTGCAAAAACTCTGAATGCATTCACAAGGAGAGAAAAAAATGTCAGAAGTAAAAGGTGCAGTGAAATGATGATTTTCTTTAAAATTGCACTATCCATGGGGACAGCTAAGGGTATTCATGGGGCAATGAAACAAGGATCAGGATGCACAAGATGTGTATTTTATCCTTAAAGCCACCATATACTAACACCTACATCTTTGCTTTATATAACAGTGTTTTACTGGTAATGGAGAACAGTGAAAAGAGAAATTAGTACATCAACTTTCCTTTTTTTAAATTTCCTGAGAAAAATATTAGGTGGCCTAGAACAGTGTGGAATATGTGGATCATAAGCTATATAGTAAGAAGAAAGAATTAATTGCAGCTAGAACATGGATCTAGAATTGCAAAATTGATCACCTCCTCCCACAGAAAAAGTAAAGGTTTTCTGCCAGTTAGTTTGGAATTACAATAACAAAATGTTGTGCTTTGAGGGTTTTTCTCTTTTATTTGGGAAGGAAGGAGACTGAGAGAGAAAATGTAAGGTGATGGAGGTACCTTTCTCCTCTATGCTATGTTGAAGTAATGGTCACTGGGGAAATGTCCAGTTGTTGTGGCACTGTGAGACCAGTCTGCTGTCATACTGTGTCTGCTTGAGTAGATGAAATCAGGGGATTTAGAATCAGTTAAAGTACATGTGTTGTACAGCCTACCCAGTCTTAAAAGAATGGCTTTGAACATTCTAACTCTTGTCATTCTAATTGCTCTAATTAATATCCAGTTAATTATGAGAATATATCAGAACCCTTCCCTACCTCTGCCTCCATCTCTGGGTGTTCCTATGACCTTATCAACTCTGAATACAGATAAGACAATTCAGATTTAAGGAGAAAAATATTAAAAGATCATTATAAGATACCTAAGTGTAACAGATGTTTTCCAAATTGATACTACAGTTTAAAAAAAAAAAATTGCTACTAATCAACTTTATTATCTTAAACAGCAAATATAGTATTTGAATCTGAGAGCTAATCTTGACACTCTCTTATTTTGTCTCCAACCACATCTATTGTAGATCTGTCTAGCTAGAGTTTTTGTTGTGACAAACCCTCACCATTTGTCACAAGTCTCACAAATCTGAAATCTTAAAGTCCACATCCTGAATGTATGTGATGGCTCCTAAATATGATTTTACCTTAAAGACCTAGGTGAAAATTGACAGAGCTTAAAGGTGCCAAAAAAATTGCTGTAGGCACTCTGAGCCATAAAAGAGCCTTTCTGAGAAGCTGTAACTGATTTGAAGTGAAGCAGCATTAAAGGAAAAGTGTGGAAGACTTTTTTTGGGTGCACTATGGCACTGAGCTATGGGGGCAGAAATGATGCTGTGCAGTGAGGAGCATGTTCTGCTTGAATTAACTGTGCTATATAATGCAGTGATGTAACAACAGAAAGTGTTTTTGTGAGGACACCTTAAACCTGTAGGTGCAGAGGATGGTTTTGCACAGGGAAGTTTCCGTAACAGTATGGACTGGGCAGAGAGGAAAGGGAATTGCTTTGCTTTCCACTGAAGTGTAGGAGTTTCTGGCATGTGTACCTACACCTTTGGTTGTACTACTGACATGTCTGTAGGATCAGGCTGTACTTCAAAGTTTGAAAAATCCAGATTGCATAGAAGTTTTCCTAAGTTCTGTCTTTCCTAATTAAAAATTGGAAAAGACAGTCAGACAGGACCCTACTAAATCTCAGAAGTCCTGGAGAAAATCATTACAATTATGTGGTATTAGTTACCTGTTCTCAGACTCTTTAAGAGTGGTGACTATTCTTTTACTGCATTTTAATGTGCTACTTGGCAGTGGAAACAGGTTTGGTAAGGAGCAAGGATCTGATTTCTGATTTTCCATAACAGCCAGAAAATAATCTGCCTTTTACTTACTCCATGTTTTCAGCTGTCATCTTTGCCTCCCAGTATCAGCCTGAGGAGCAGCGTGAGAGACACAAGAGGGTCACACTCGGGGCTGGTTTATGTGCTGTATTCCAGTTATCAGGCATTTTCAAACGTTCCCTAAATTGCTTTCATTCCAGCATCTCTACAGCTATCTACGTGCTGAATGTGCATGTAGCTTGATGATGGATATGTGTTGAAGAACTTAAGCTTCCATTCAAGAAATGTTTTATCTATTTGTTTCTTTTCTAATATGTTTGCCTATTCTGTATTGCAGTGTATTTACCTTATTTATTAATAAGGATTTGTTTACCAGTGGAAGGTGGACTTTTGATTAATATATGTATTTTACTAATGTATTTTTATACATTTCACTAATAAATTTATTAATCAGCGTTAAGTTGTTTTCTAGGGTCTCTTCAAGTCGTACTTGTTTGTTTACTCTGAGAAAAGAACTATGAGGTCCTTTCTGTATAATTTTTGATTCTTTGATGCCCAAAGTCTCTCACCATACCTAAACCTCAGTGTGGATTTAGTGTGTTTTTTGGTTTTGTAAATCCCATTATTTTATCAAACATTCATACTCATTCACACTGTTTTTCTCTGACCTTTATCTTGATCTTGTCTTTTTCAGGGCCTGTGCCAGTATCCAAAATCTCAAAATCAAATTTTTAATCTTAAGTCTGTCATTGATTTATTATTCCAGCTTCTTTATATCCTCTCACATCCTCTGTTCTGCAGTGCCTCTTTTAAAAAATTGCTCCTGAGCTATTACTTTTCTTAAAGTTTGTTCAGTCATCCTTTACAAGGCCAAAAGATTTCAACTCTGATGGGTCTTTCAGCTGCTCTTTTTTTTTATTCTGGTTGAATTCCCTGCTCAGTTTGCATCTGTGCTTTGCAGTGTAACCCTGAGCCAAGAAGTTGGATCCTTCTCTTACTATTTGCATTTGATACTGAAAGCTTTTTAGCCTGGTGATTGTTGGGTAGCAGGACTGATTACCAAGGGAAGGATCAGCTTGATTCATGCCTTGTATGATGGGAATATGCAACAGCTATATGGGACCCAATAGAGCAATTATTATCAGACACCATCAGAGAATTACTTCCCAGGGGCTAATGCCAGAGCCTTGCAAAAGTTATTCAAAAGGATGTAAGCAAAGGGAGAAAAACTGATCTTGGCTCATGGGACTCACCTGAGATGTCTCACTGCTGGGTACATTTCAAGGTGGGGATAAAGAAGCCTCCCTGCCTGCAGGACTTTTGTTGCCTGGCTTGTCCCCTGGCCAGTTCCCCACATGTCACTCCTGGCTGTCCTGGGGTGATCCCTGAGCTCTGCCCCGACTGCTCCTCCCCTGCACCGGGGCAGTGCTGAAAACAAAACGTGTAGCATTGACAAGTGCTGCCCAGAAACGCTCTGAGAGGAGTTTTCCCTTTTTGGAGTCCTTGAAGTTGGAATGTCTTAAAACCAGTATGGGTTTGTGGGTGCTCTTTGGCTTTTAGTTGGGGTTTTTTGGCAGGGGTAGGATTTGGTGGAGGGGTTGTGTCTGTGATTATTTGGGGTTGTTTGTTTGTTTGCTTTAACACCAGGAATCTTTACAAGAGCATAAAATATTTTCGAGTCAGTTATTTGGCATAGATGTGCTGTAGGAATTTGCTGTTTTGTGCCACAGAGTTACCCTGTCCTCATCCCTCTTGAATACTTCTCTTGCCATCTCTGACCCTCAGGGATTTTTTCTCCATTAAAGGACAGGTCTCTCATAAATCCTCTGCATCAAATTCTAATTTTATGTCCTAAACATCTGTGAGTATTAAGGTGACGTTTTCATTTTATTTTATTTGTGACAATGAGAGTAGGAAAATTAATAGTATTCAATTAATTATACCAGAGGTAGAGAGGCTGAAGTTTAACCTTTTTGCTGTCCTATAGAAATATACACAAAAACTACTTATCAGCCACACATCATTACACTTTGCACCTTTATAATTACATGATTATGGCTTGTTTGGCTGAAGAACTGGCATGGCATCTTTGTTACTTCCATTTCTATTAATTCAGATGCTTAATTAACAATTAGAGGTGTAAGTTTAATTCAACAAAATGGTAATGCAATTCCATTTCAAATACGCCAATGTGATAAGTAAAATTTGCCTTCTCATCTGTGCTAATCTAACCATTATCCACTCTTTGCATCTTAATAGGAACAGAATTTTTATTTATGTCTGTTTAGAAGTATCCTTAGAATGTACCTGGCTTTATGGGCTAAACTTATTAAAGATCTTTATGAAATTGTAATTCAGTGACTTTTATGTGGATAGTTTGAGTGTGATATTTTTCAAAGATACCATAAAATATAAGTGTGCAAACTACAACTGTAGAAGGTTTATTTAGCTCAGAAATTTATTAGTGTGTTTGTACTGTATATATTACTGTACTGCTACATATTTGCAGTCATATTAACATCAGGTACTTTTCTATCTTGAGTTATCAGAAAAGGGAATTAGGAAATGTAATGCTAGCCTTAGGGAAGCAAACTTTTTTCAAAACTCCTATCTGCTAATATCACCTGCCAGTGATTTAATGGTGTTTATAGTTTATGCTAACATTTCTTAGCTTTCCTTTTTTTTCCATTATAGTCTGTGTACCTGGTAGCAGCCTGCAGCCAATTGCTGTTATTTTGTAGTTCCTACCTTTACTCATGAAATATCTATTTCCTTTTTTATTCCTTTTTTTTTAAATTCCTGTAAGGTAGTAACTGTTGGCTGTTATAAAACTGTGGTCTCATTGGAAAAGGCTCACACAAATAAATTCACTGCTGAGATTAGGACTTTAAATTTTTAATGTCTTTGTCTTTCTTTGTGCTAACATATATTTTTGTATTGATGCTTAAAGAGAAACGTTTAAACTTTTTTATTACCCAAAGAGGTGTCAGGACAGCAAGGCAGCATTTCTGGGCAGTCTGTGGGCTCATGGGTTTTTAGATACTGCCTCATTTAGGAATTCTTAGTGCATCTCCCTAACAAAAATACGTCCATAGTTTGAGTAAAATGAAAGTGAACAAAATTCTTAGGTGCCTACCAGACTCTTAAGGTTCTTCATCAGAATATGAACTGTTGCAATGTTTATATGATTTTGGGTCTATGGTCCTTTTCACACTTAGTCCTTCCTCTGCTCTTTGTATGAAAAGAGACCACTGAACTCAACTTGCAGTGCAGCAAGCAACTCCAGTGTCTCTCTCACCCTTTCTTGCTTTCTCCAGCTGGCAGCAAACATTTGCCATAGTTTCATGTGGGAGGCATATTCTTGGGAATTGACTGACCTCTCCTACCCAATTCTGATAAAGCCCAGTAATGGCAGTGCAAATGTTATTTAATCACTACAGATAGTCTGGGACTGGAGCACAGCATAGAAGTGTAGCAGGGGTAACCCTATAAAGGGTTATCTGTCTGTGCTAACTGTCCTTTCCCACATAGTCTTTAGTCTCATGAAATAGGTAATTTGGGATTCCTCTGTATCAAGTCTCGCTTCTAGGGCACAGCTCTAAAACTACTCAGTTGCATCTGATTGTTCTCATTCTAACATAAACCTAAAGTAATTGCTCTGCTTGTAATAAAATTAAGACTCACAATAGTTTTTACACTTTTCCAAAGTGTAAGCTTTTCCAAAATTTTTAATATTTTTTCATGCTCAGAAATGTGCTGTCATTGTCTCCTGAACTCTGCCTAGGCATATCTCATATGTGTGGCTAGAAGTAGCTGAACAGTGTTTCCTCCAATTAATATTAAAGAGGGATACCTTCTTCTTCAAGTATTTTCAAATGTCCAATATTTCACAAGTTATATTATAATCAGAGTTAAAGTACTATGAAGAGGACTTTTGATGATAATATTGCTTATAATACTTAATGCTTAGAATTAATAGAATTAGTCATTATTGGATTTGAATAAGCAATAAGTTTGGATTCTATTAAGCAATATGTCCTATATGCACTGGATAATTAATTTGCCTGTTTTTAAAACATGTATAAGCCATACTGAGTGCAGATTTGCATTTATTGTGCTAGGTAACTAATTCTAGTTTTACTGAAGGATGATCACCAGCCTAATTTCAGCTATTCCAAAACTTTTAGAATTATATTGATGTTGTTTAGAATTATTGCATAAGCCAGTCTGTAAAGGGATACTTTACATGGCTCTAACTGACATCACAGTATGATTGACCTTCAAAAGAATTCTGAACCTGTTCACCTTATATGGTCTTTGGTTGTGAATATAGTTAGGCTGGAATTGTTTTTTTTATATTATCAAAATTAGAGATGTTCTTAATTACAGATATATAACTGAGCTGTTGCAAGTTGGTGTGCCAATATGCCTTGACATGTTTGCATTGTACTGTCCTCAGTGATTGATCTTTGTGTTCAACGCGATCTTTGTGTCATCTTTGTGTGGGACGTGTTCGTATCTAATAGGAATTAACAGGAAAAGCAGTAGCCTTTCTTGAATCCCATTATATTTTTTAAAATCAAGACAAAAATTGGTGTTTTGTTATGCTTGCTCTGACCACCTCCCCTTGATGCAGTTTTCAGTCTGCAACGGAAGTATTTTTGCACAAATGACTTGAAACAAAATCCTGAGTTTGTAGTTCGTACTTAATTCCCTTTTTAATCCCTTTTTTAAATTTTATTTATTTTTGCAAAGAGCAAGTGGAAAGAAGCAGCTTTATTAAAAGAAAAAAAAATCCAAACTTGAGTTTTATACTGAAACATTGAGGAATCTCTTTGCTTTTCAGTTCAGCAAGTAATGTAAAATCCAGCTATAAGTTATCATAAAGGTTGTGAGAGGCTGCTATGGAATGGCATGAAGTTGGAATTGGAAGGGGAATTGGATGGAGAATTAGAAGCCCTGGGGTTTTTATTATTGGTTGGACTGTAAACCTGCTATGTGACCTTGAGCAGATCAGATTAACCTGACTCTCCAAAGCATTTGCACTTCTGAACTGGATCTGTGCATTGGTCAGTTCAATTTCCTGTGAGGTGAGAATGGTGCCTTAATAAGGTGCAGGCAGTTCATTAACACAGAGTGCTGCAGAATTCTCCAATGAAAAGCATTACAGGCAATGTAATACAGGAAGTATTATTAGGGACTAATAATGGTGCAAATTAGTAATAATAATAATAATAATATATTTAGGTTTACCCTACGCTTTGGTACTTTACCCCAAAGCAAGATAAATCATAAGACACTTACAAGTCTTTTTTCAGAGTAGAGTGAAGCAGTTAAGGGTCTTTAGTACATTTCTGTAATATTAAAATGATTTTTCAGCCAGCATAGCAGTTCTCAAGTCTAGTCTAAGGTTTTAAAAAAGTAAAACAAACAGCAGCCTAAGGTATTATTTACTTAACTAGTACTTTCTGCAGCATGAATTTATTTCTGAACTACATTTCTGCTTAATAAGTATCATATCTATTGATGCTCCTTATGTTAATAAACAGCACCAACACTACCAAATAATAAGGAAAAATAGTAATAAGACATTGTAATTCTGATCACGTGTCATGGGGTTAGTTTCATGAGGGTATTTTCAGATTCTTCATTGGTGCAATGCACCAATGTAAAATATATTGTTTTCATTATAAAAGTTGTTAATATCTTCTAAAAATGTAATTATGTAAAGGCATAAAAGCAACAACACAAAAATTATACAAATAGCATTCTAATTATACCTGATAAATCTTCTTTAAAACCTTTACATTTACGTAGCAATTATAACCTGACTACTGGATCTAACATCTTAGAGCTGCACTGAAATCAGTCAAATATCTGAGGCCAAAGCTGAAATGTTGTTCTGACAGAATTGTTCCCAAAGGCAATCTTGATCTATTCAGGAACCAGTTTTACAGTACATTCTGAATTTTATTTTTTCTGTAGTATTTCCTGGGTAAGGTTTTTTCCTAGCAATGATTCTAAGTAATTTGTAAAACAATTAATTAATTTGAAAACTGGTTGAAAAGGTTAATAATTATGTTTAATTATTTTTCAAACAATACTCCAGTCCACAGAATATGCAGAATCTCTTCTGCAGCTTGCTATCTGAATGTGTTTTACAGAGAACTGCTGATTTCAGATGGTAAATTAAGCAGACTCTCACATCAGAAGTGAACCTGAGAATATTTTGGAAGACCAATCTTTCCTCGGTGATAAGTATGACTTTCTCATTCAGCTTACAGTGTTCTTTGGTTTCAGTATTTGGACCTGATTCTTAGGTGTATGCAACTAGAAAACTCAGTTAGTTGTGGATGAAATAATATTAGTGTGTCTGAATTTTTTAAACAAAATAAAAAAGAGAATTTGAGAATTATTTCACCTGTCACCAGATTTAGGAGCAGCACATCTCTGTCTGTACTACTGCAGAGTCCCAGTATCAAATACTTGTTTCTTTTTTACTCCGGTTCATTTCAGAAAAATCCCTGCTTTTTCCCTCTTTCTTTCTATTTTTTTCAGTTTCAGCTGTCAACCTAGTTAGTGTCAAGAACACTGATTTTCAAGAAATATAAAAATAGTTTTCTTTCAAGTTAAATGAAGTTGCCTAAAATACCTGTCAAGAATCAGTTCTTGAAATTGTTTCAAAATCGGATAGGTCCAGAATTTAAATCAGATCATGAGCTGTATGTCTCCACCTTGGTATTTGTACGTAATCCCTTGCTAGGCACACATTCAGGCAGGTCTTCCCTCAGTTCAAAGTACTTGTAATCTAATGTATAGATGTGTAAGTACCTTTATAATGTATAACGTGCTGTATTATCGTGAAAGAAATAAATTGAGAAAAACCATAAGATTTTTATAAAAGCAATTCCTCAATCTTCCTGAAAGAATTTTAATTTAACAATGACGATCAATAGAATGCAAACTAACACTGGGATTTCAGAACAGATTAAAAGAATTATTAACTGCTCCCAAATCCCAGCCTGCTGGCATCACAGGTCTGGAAAGATGCCATACGGTCATATGCTGCTACTTCTGAAAACATCTTATGCATAGCTATGCCTTTCCTCAGATTGAACTGTTCAGGAACCTTGCGAATTGTGAAAAAATTGTCTTGAAATTATTAAAGCAGAGTTCCTTCTTTGAAAGCTGGCATTCCAGGAATCATCTGGGGTGTGATGCTTCAAATTTGGTGCTGTGCATCCTAAGGAGCTTTCGAAAGCCAACATTAGCTGCCATTATTGTAAAATGCATTTTAATCCCTCAGCAGCACTAAACAGCATGATGACCATTTCCCAAACTTGCTATCCAAAGGAATAGTAACTATAAATGATTTTGGTATAAACATCCTGTTCTTCCCTCCTGTGATTGCCATAGAAATTCTCACATCCTTTGCTCTTGGGAACTTCAAATAGAACTTCTGTGTGAAGTTCCTAGTAAAAAAAAAAGTAATCCTTAAAATGAAACCTCCTTTCAAGTTCTTAAAGAACAGCATTCCAGTCTGTCGTTACAAAGCCAATTTGTACTTAGACATTTCCAATAATTAGTAATTGTATACTCACTCACTGTTCCTAGTTGAAACTGTGCTCTTTTTGAAGAAGCAGTTGCCCTTTAAGTCTTGCTTGGACATGACAGGGAATGTTCTCTGCAGATTTCCTCACTAAAGGTCATAGTTTATTTTTTTAATGACAAGTTTAGGGTTAATATTTGCTATACAACTGTGAGTTTAGTGCTCATTGAGGCTGACTGGAGTCATTCCCTAGATATCCAAGAAGCTGGAGAAGGTTTCAATAAAATTTAGAAAATAGATTTAATAAAGCTGCTGCATTGCCTGAACTGTTATTATCAAAAATTTAAAATCTTTAAGCCTGTAAAGTAAGATTCAAAGTAAACAATTTTTAAATAGAAATACTGAATACTCCTCAGTGCCATGACAAATGGGAATTGGCTGTATTTTCTAAGATCATTTCTAAGAGATGAAGTACTGTGACCAATATGTTCAGAAAAAAGAAAGAGATAGTGAAACTGGAGAAGGAGCTAATGTTTCTGAGACTACTTTAAATTATGAGCCATAATTGAAAATTATTCCAAAAGTGGTTATAGTTTTTTAAATGACTGCTGCTTCACTGTACAAAGAAAAGCTTGTTTCGGTATGCTACAATGAAAACAAAACAAGTATGTAGATATATCCCACTTAAAAAAACCTTAAAATCCTGTAATTGCTCAGAAATGGAGTGAAACTCAAGAGTCCTCTCAATGGGAATTTCTCCCGTAGGATTTTCAGAGTTAAAAACAGGCAATCCAAGCACAGTGGTTCAAGTGCAGGTGTTGCATTGATCTGAATTTTTTATGAGTGTTGTTGTGACGTCAGATCTGTAAGCAATCTGTTTCAAATATTATATACAAGAGCTACCCAGGAGATTCAAATGTTACTAACACAGTCACATAGATGTTTTCATTCACTTACACCTGCACATGCACAAGCCTACTAGCCTGAAGTTTTTACAAATGGTGAAGATGTTTAGCAATCTCCACTTCTTGAAATGACCATATGCAATGTGGTTAAAAGAAGCTATTCAGCCTCCCTGCAGAAATCTCTTAAGTGACCAGAAAGCATCTGGGTATCTCTTATACCCAGGGCTTTGGAGGAACTGCAGAATATTATCTGAAGATCTGACTTTGCCAAGACTTTTCCAGCATTTCTATGACTGTGCATCACGCTTGGATAGTTGCAGAGATTCCATCCACCCTGCATCATTTGTTTTTTTCCACATTGATCCAACTTAGCCACTTAACTCTTGCTTTGACACAGCTAATTTTGTGCTCTAAAGGAGCTCAGATGCCAAAAGTTTGTCTCTATCTGTGTTTTGCTTTCTGTGTCTAAGTAAACAGAATTATTTTTGTGTGATTCGTAGCTCACTAGAACCCAGATGTAGCACCATCATCCAGGTGTGTTATTTATATAAGAATATATTATTCTACAGGGAATTTGAGGAAAGGTGTTGACAATCAAATATACTTTGGAGTTATTGTTATGATACAGTGTATGGTAATTATTACAAGAGCAGTATGTGGTATATATGGATGAGAATTAGGAAAATCAAAGCAAGCAACAAATGGTCAGGATTAAAAATCAGGTAAACAATTCTAATCTGCTTAGAGGAAATAAAAGTCGTTGAAAGGTTAGTATCTATCATTGGTCACTCATGGTAAGGAGAAAAAAGCCCCAACACATGGGACTTTTCTGTCCTTCTGAAATAAAATCAGGGGAGACAATTAACTTCCCTATAAATTCCCTATTGGGTTCACAGATCAGCTTTGTGAATTGAATTGAGTTGTATTTTTTAAGTGATGGTGAGTTTAGAAACACTGACTTATTTTATTTTGCAGATGCTTCAGAAGTTTGCTGTGTGCTTGCCACGGGTTCTGCCGACCATCTCAAGAGGGGACTCATCTATTCTTTCATTAATTGAGAAAAACATTATCTTGAAGTAATTATTCCTCTCCACATGGCCTTCCTACTCGTGTCAGCTTATCTTCTGCTGACTCACGCTCGGGGTGCTCCTGTTGAGAATGGGGCACTGTTGGAAACACTGAAGTCACAAGTGGGATTATTCAGCAATAAAAGTGAGCACTATTCAGCACAGGTGAGACCTCCTGGCACGAGCCGACAAATACCTCAGACAATCATCATAGGAGTTCGTAAAGGAGGGACCAGAGCTTTGCTGGAGATGTTGGATATTCATCCTAACATTGTGGTGGCAGCTACAGAAGTCCACTTCTTTGACTGGGATGAAAATTATGTGAAAGGAATAGACTGGTATAGAAATCTGATGCCATTTTCTTACGGAAATCAGATTACAATTGAGAAAACACCAGGCTATTTTACATCACCGCAGGCTCCAGGAAGAATTCATGACATGAACAGCTCCATTAAACTGCTGCTCATTTTAAGAGATCCCACTGAGAGAGTTATATCTGACTATACCCAAGTATATTACAACAGAGTAGAAAGTCACAAGCCTGTTCAGCTCTTTGAAGATATTGTTATTAAGAATGGAGTGCTTAATACCAAATACAAAGCTATTCAGAGAAGTCTGTATGATGTCCATATGGAAAAGTGGCTTAAGCATTTCAGTTTGGATCAGATTCACATAGTGGATGGCAATACTTTGATCAAGGACCCTCTTCCTGAATTACAAAAAGTTGAAAGGTTTTTAAATCTTCCTTCCCGAATTATGTCTTCTAATTTTTATTTTAACCAAACCAAGGGATTCTACTGCATCAGAAGTGATGGGAGGGAGAGATGTTTACATGAATCCAAAGGGCGTCCCCATCCTCTTGTTAACAGCACTGTTTTAGAGCAACTGTATTCTTACTTCAGAGAGCACAATGCAAAATTTTACAGGATGGTTAATCATTCCTTTGACTGGCATTAACGCATTTGGAATCAATGCTTCTTAAAAAGGCCCTGACACAAACTTTCAGACATATCTTTCTAAACTGAAAAGACTCATATTATGAGAATTAACTGGTTATTATTATACTGGTTATTATTATACTGGTTATATGTTTCATTGGAATAGCACATCCATTAACTCATTGAAATGCCACTCTTTATGTTGGGAAAAATAAGTATGTATGATTGCTGGGAGTCATATTCTGATCTTCTTTCTCTCAAATGCAAATACATTAACTTCAGCAGACTAAGCAAATATGTATCTCTACAAGATTTCTGCTGTTTTGGAAAAATACATCTAAGTGTAGAAATGTAAATATTGGAAATAGTATTATTCTAACTGTTCTGTATTTTTTGTTGTTAGTATTTTTTTATATCCCACATGATAGTGGTGTTGATTTATAGAATTTTTCATAAAATAAGTTAAAACTGTATGTAAAAATAGGGGCGCACATAGCTCCAATAAATAAATCATCATCTTTAATATGCTGAAGTAATTGATAATAAACGAAAACTGTTTCACCTGTAATTTTGAATAGGTGAGCTGAAGCTACCTGTCTGTATTACCACCCTCTTTGTATCTTGGGTTTGCAAAAAAAATCTCCAAAGTAAGAATATGAACTGTTTGAAGAATGTTTAAGTGAGAGTTCTGAATGTAAAGAATTTAAAATATCCCAGGAACACTAATACTCCAGACACTAAAGAAAATCAATGCCAAAAAAAAGTATTAATGATTATTGAGCAATTGTACAAATATTTGATTGCATAAATTATGCCACTTTGCTCTTGAATGGAAAAGCTCTTAAAACTGCCATATAAATTACATTTGTACTCTGTGACTAGTTATTCTATTGCTCCCCTGACTTTGGTTTATATATATCCATTGGCACAACACCTGCTAAAAAGAAAAAAAACATTTTTGCTTGCCCCCTGAAGCATGATGTAGTTTTATTTTGCCATTTCTGATGCAGACAACGGGATGGTATCAACATTAAAATAACCTCTTGCGTTACATATCACAGTGTTCAGTATGACATACTCAGGTTATATGTAAGAACCACAACCGTTTTTAGCTCTGCATCAGGATTTTATTTTCAATTTTTTAAAACAGTATTGTGCTGATTTTTGTTTTTACATAAACATTTAATTGCATATCAATACCAAAGAAGAAAATCAACTCTGAGTGTCAAACCCTACTGAACCCTAGTGAGGGTCCTGCATCTGTGTCTTTCTACCTGAGTCACTGCTCATCCTAAAGGAGTGTATGTTCCTGCCGTAGGATTCTTCCATTTTCCAGGCTAAAAGGTATGTATTGCAGAGCTGATTTTTAGGTTTTTAATACTTTATGAGAGGGCTGCTTAGGCAGATAGCAGTATTCCTTTGAAGCTCGATAGAATCAGACTCAGATTATGTGGAAATATTCTCTCAAAAAAATGTAAAATGTTAAAAATAATACAATAAATCTTATTCTTTATCTGTTCTACTACTTGTATATGTATATGTGAGAGAAAATACAGAGTGTATATATGAGAGCAAATTATTTTCATTAGCATATAATTAATCTCTGAAATTGCCTTTCTGAAGTATATTTACTACATCCCTGATTTTTATAGATAGTACAAATTTTCTTTTACTTCTGCCACTTTTCTGAGATTGTGGTTTAATCATTAATATGATGTAGGCACTAAGAAATACAATGTCAAATAAGAATCTGTGGAAATAAAAAAATACTTGTTTCAAATCAGTCAAAGAACAGAATGTTTATGCTGTCTTCTACCATCTCTACAAGGACACTGAATAGGCAGACTGCAATAATTACAGTTGTGCAGTCTAACAGTATCTTCTTTCTCTTTTGTCTAGTAAAAAGCTAAACCAGAAAATTTCTGAGCTCTGAATTAAAGTGTGATTCTCTATCAGAACAGCTCTTTCTGTTCTGTGGGCACAGCACTTTAGTCTGATAACAGAACACCCAAATCCAGATTCCCAGTATTGTCTAGCATGGGTATTTCTTTCTGACCAATGCAATCTCAGTGATAAACAAAACTCCTTCCTGTCCACTCATTTCAGAAATACATCATCAACGGGAGCAACATAAATGCAGCTTATATCAGACAAAAATATATGACTTTCTGTTTCTTATGCATTCTGAAAACCTGTTTTTCTCTTTTTTATTTTTTCCTTACAAGAAGAAAATTTAAAAACAATGTATATTTTAAGAAAACTTTCAGGTAGATGGTAGTAATTGAAAAACTCAGATGCCTATATGCCACATTAAATTTCATAATCTTCCAAGAAAAAGGAAAGGAGAAAATTCTAATGTCTTTCTATATTTATGCTTGCAGGCATCAAGTCTTTCTCTTTCTTCTCTGAAGTTTACAGCTAATCTTTAAATGACCTGAATGCAGGAGCACCAGTTAGCAGAAGCTGTATGCATCTTTGAAAATGCAAGTCCCATTCTGGAATTTACATTTCAAGAAGAGCTGAGCTGTATGGATTAGTGATGCATATATCTGTTTGATTTGTTATCACTCCTCACTCCTGTTCAGCATTTTGGGGAAGAACAGAGTTGATGGAATGAATTTAATTATTATCTTAGAGTTTACTAATATCATGAGAAGTATATTAAACATTAATAAGTATATTAATATAATCTAGGTGAGGGGTTAGTTGGCTTGGTTTGGTTTTATGTAAACCAAGACTTTCATCAAAAATTTTGTTTTGGTAAATGGTCAAAAACCAAAACCTTAACCTCTGCAAAACAGAGGTTAGACTGTAATTTTACTTGGCAAACTTCCAATCAGTTTCTCATTTTGTGGTCTGTAAAATATAAAATACTCCTTCAGGCCATCCTGACCTTTTCCATTCTTATTCTTTAAGAAAACCCTCCTCCCCTCATGCTCAGGAAGGGAATCAGATCAACTTAATAGACAATCCATTGAGCCATACTTGAGTAATAGTAAAATGAAAAGTACTCCGTTTTTGACACTTGGAATTCAAAAGTAATCCATTTTTTTGGAAAGACGTGTAGGCTTACAATGCTGATGTTATTAACAAGACAGTAGCAATTTAAAAAATTACCTATCTCTCATGAATTTACACAACTGATAGTAAACCAGAAATTACTTTTCTCTAAACTGGTCATCAAAGAACTTTCATCTCATTATCTGATACTCAAGTGTTCTTCGCAAAAGTGAATTTCATGTGGGAAGATCACTTGAAGAAGTCATGCAGTTGTTTCAAATGTTTTTGGGCGTATCTGGAATATAATTATATGTGCAAGACTCCTGCAGAATTTATGTTGGTTTGACCAGCTTTTGATATTGTTTTACATTCCAGAAATACTAAGCTTTCACTTTAAATACTGTTCCTTTCCTTTTTAAATAAAAATTCCATAGTCCTAGTTGGTTTGCTCTAATATTACAGAAAATTAACCATATCAAGCAGCTGTAACTGGATCAGTTCAGTCACAATAAGCAGCACACACTTAATGTCTAGATAAGTCTAATATCACCTTCTCTATTTATCCTTTTTTTGGACTATGTATATATTATCTACAGTACATAAAGGAAATTCCTGAGAAACTTAAAAGCTAGGATTTTGCTCCCAAAACTTCTAGTACTTAACTAATGGGAAAGAAATGAAAAAGTCCCTCCATTGCACTCTAACCCATTACTTTACCAGGAAAAGGGTTGGATTTTTCCATTGTATGCCCTGTATCCAGCTGCTCAAAAGCCTTGGACCTTAGCTTCTGGTCTTTCACAATTTAGCCTTGAAAATTTAGCATTTAGGGTTCCTCTGAAAGGATACCTGTTAAAGCAGAGACATTATTTTATTGTGGAGAACTTCACAGAGGGCACACAAATCATTGCATGCTGTTTCACATCAGCTCCTTTACCATCATCTTGACACAAAACTGATAATCCTGTAAAGATTATCATCTGTTGAAGACCAATCAGATTGACTACTGTAGGGAAGCTTATCCACAAAAGGAGTTTTCGGTCTTCATGTACATCAAAAAGAAAAATAAAAAATTGTTTCTATCAAATTTGTCTGTTTATTGCCTTTGTCAATTCAGATGTTTTCATGAGTTGGAGAAAAATGTTAATATTTTTTATAATCCCTATAATTTCTTCTTTAATCTATGTGGTCAAAACCGAAAAGTATGATTTATCAGTTTACTTATACAGTTTAACCAAAAAGAATTAAATAAATAAAAAGAGAGATTTATCCCCTAAAACTTTGATTCATAGCAAGAACTGCACAACAGCTTTTCCCTGAAGAGAAAGGAATATTTAAATTATTAAAGTAAATATTATACTATTGTAGATTATTCTTTTCTGTACTTGTGCATTTGGTCTTCCTTCAAAAGCTTGAATTTTGTCAAGTATGCAGACACGTTGAAAATAAAATCAATAATTATTTGCCTAGCACATTAATCATTACCAGCAGTTAATGAACAATATTTAGTTACTGGCCAAATAGTTTCCACTTTGACTATTTCAAGTTTCAATGTGACTTTATAAATTGTCTTGCTATTTTCTAAAACTAATTTAAAACTTAAAACCAGCAGTTGTTAAAAAGACTCTGCAGTATCATTCTGTGATTACAGAGGACTTTTATTGTCTTGCCTTTAAGGTTAATTAACAGCGACATGAGCTTACCACAATTCCTGAAAACATTTTGGAAACCAAGACACTAACAGAACTGCAGTGTATAAATTAGTGCTTGAAGGTGAATCTGCTACTTAGGGAAAATACAACAGGTTAAACCAGACTGATAAAAATAATAGTTTTCTGTGAAAATAGATATCATAAAAAATGCAGACTGTCCTGTATTAGCCGACATAACAAGCACTGTGAGTTCTATTTTCTGATTCAATATAGTTTTATATTTTTCACTGTGTATTCTTTCCATGCCATTACAAAACCCTCTCAGTAAGTGTTTAAAAAAAATACCTTCACGTAAACTCTCAATCAGGGGTACAGTTTTTCTCTCAAAGGCCATTTCTCTAGTATTATATTGTTTCCTCTGAGATAAAAAGGTGGCTTGCAATAAAAGTAGAGAGTTATCATGCCAGAATTAATATTACTTCAATTTGTTACAGTTCTCAGTAAAAAAACACTTCTATGTAGGGACAGATAATAGCTTAACAGTCACAGTATTTTCTCTCTTCTTATTGCCTAATACAACTGTGTTCCAATTTTTCTTATTCTGACAAATGTTAGACTAAACACATTGTCACTCTAAAGCACTGCCTTACAGATTTAAATCGAGTGGCAGTAATTAAAGGGAAGCACGGGTAATTAAGGAGCCTTTGCCTTTGCTCCTTGGACTGGATAAGGTTTTCTTTTTGATCCTTCATAAACTTCCTGTTAGAGATGTACCAGCCAAACTTGCAATAGGAAAAAAATAAGACAAAGGCAAGTATAACATGATAAAACCTGAGCTGAACACACTATTCTGCAAAATATTTGTTAACCCAATATGGCACAGTTACAAATTAAAATTATGATTGGCCTGGTGAGACAATGCAGAGGACTAGGATGCTGTTTCAGGGATTTAGCTAAGTTTTCTACACGTCTGAATTAATTTTGTGATCATTAGGCTATTAGGAATATACTTGAATATACATTTTTGAAACACTGTATTTCACCTTATTAGAGAGTCCTACAGTGCTGTAGGACAGGTTGAGTATATTATGCCCATCCTTGGGTGAAATTCTGCAGTGATACCGTGGTAAATGGGATGGGAAGTAACAACTGTCCTCGCTGAATGTTGGGCATTTTAAAGCACTCTGAAAAGTCAGCATCACTAGATGCAGCAGGTTTGTTGTTGATTTGACAAGGACTGTCAGCCTAGAAAAATGCTGTGCAGCTGTCATGAGAAGATTGAAGATACCTTTTCTATTCTCTGCCATGATACAAATCTACAATTCAAGACAAGTGATGCAGATGGAACTCTGCAAACTGCGGGGGGGCAGGGCTGCCTCAAGTGAAGGAAGATTAAGGGCTCATAAACAACATGTGCTGTAGTTACACGTGTGCATCATACACAGCTTACAAAGTACACTGAGTGTAAAACAAAAACAGGCAGAGTCTACAGCTGGGCACTGAATTGATGCTGTTGAAGGCATACCAAGCCAGAGGTAACATTTATATATAAGCTATTTGTAACTTATTATTTGTCATATTAATTATGTGCTTGCCAGACAACCAGTGTGTTTGTGTGATTGAAGTTCTTTGTCAAGTGTACATATGAAAACATGAATAAAACCAATGCACAGATTGTTTGGGGGAAAACAGCCAGTGGATCATATGCATAGGGCCTACTTATGCACAGGAATCCAGATCAGGGTTCCAGTAAACAGCCTTTTAGACTTTTAAAAAAACAAACTTTCTCTGTGTTTTAGTTTTTTAGTGTATGTGCATGTGTGTGCAAGTGTAAAATCCTCCTCTGCATTTTTTAATTGTAAATGTGGAATTTTAAAATTCAAATGCATCCAAGAATTTTAAAATATTTCGGTTTCAGTGTTCTAAATAAGGTACTACCATTCAAAAGTAGCTACATCTTTAACAGCATTACAACACTGTTCACTTCCCATTATGTTCATTTATGCCTTGTACTGCTCCCTCTCATCTCTCCTTCAAAATGTTTTCATGGGAAATACCTTTTTGTGCCAGCTGATTTCAATTTTATATGGGTACATCTTACAGTATGCGTCACTTGCATTAAAAATACAAAGATTAGACAAGGGGATAGCCAAGCCTTACACTTCCAGATGAGTGAGAAAAATGGCCTATGAAATATAACTATGTTCACTTAGAATGGGCACCTGCTGAATCATACTGAGCTGTGTGCCCCACGTTAGAGAGAGCAGGGATGCCTCAGCAGTCAAATGTCTGCTTGCAACAGTTTTTGAGAGCTTGGGAGGAGTGGTTTTCAGCCTTCCATCAGAGGTTCAGGCTTCAATATGAGAAAAATCTTTTTTTCTGGTTGGTAGAGTGCCTGTGTGGAAATGAGTGATCAGGTGCCTTTTTACCCCTCAAATCACCCACAAGACAGATTTTTGCCCAATTGCAGTATGTACTCCGTTGGTAACAGCAAACTAAATTTGGAAGACCCGTTTTTTTACTAGATTCTCCATTATTTTTTCTGCAAAGCACTGGTTTTCACAGATGGTAACTATGACAGATAAATAAAGCTACTCAAGTAAATATGAATAAAATATACCAATCTGGCTTTCTGTACCTACAGGATACAATGAGCTAGAAAATACAGAAGGTTGTTATCTGTCTTCTTAGAGTCCTTTGTCCATGATTCCTTTTTATCAAATAAGAATTGGGTACAGTTGTATATGCTTGTATGACTCCCTATCTGATCATCTGTGTATTATGATCAAAGGGAACAGGATTATGTTACCTCACCGTAATACTAAAACCCACACTATTTATTCCACATAAATGCAACTCTCCTTCCAGTCACCCACTATCTTTGATTTTCTCTATCTATTAATTCTGTGTTTCATTTTTTGTTGTTGAGGTATTTGTTCATGTATTAATGAATTCTGGCTTTTGTCTTTTATGGAATAAATAGTTTTGATCTTAAATTGAGCTTTCCCTATCTGAGAACAGTAAAAGCTGAAAAACACGCTGTGGTTTGCAAAAATAAATATATTTTGTCTCTCTATTTTGTTAGTATATCAGGAAATCAGATTAAAAACTTGCAAGCTATTAAGACAAAATAACAAATCCTAACACATATAGCAAGCATAATTAAAGATATTTTGGATAGGTAAAAAAAAATCACCTTCCATTTTTAAAAATTATTAATTTGGTATTTAACAGAATCATTTGGATTAATGTGTTCCACTGATATAAAGTGACACTGATGACAGTCTGCTGCAGTAGCTGCAGTAAAACGACTCTAATTTGTGTTAAGAACCCAGCCTGAAATTTATATACCCAGAAAATCCTACTTCAGTCTTAGGCAGCTGATAAACCAAATTAAATAGCTGTAATTTTGGAATCATAAATACTCTTATTGCCTAATACACAAACATTTGATAGTAATGCTAATATAGAAGCTTCTCTGCTAGTTTGATTTTTCTGTAGAAATTCTAGTCAGTGAGTTAGCCAATGACAAGCAATAAACTGTGAGGAGAGGAGGGGGGAGAATTCCTTTATTTGCATGGCTGGCCTCATTCTGTCAACATATCACCCAGATTGCTGGATGCACACAGAGATACATTCTGGCAATGCTAGGAAGGGACCTGCATTTCCTGCTGTCTACTTTGACTTACTAGGAACAGGATGATGCTTCTGGCACGTCTAAAATGAATTAATATTGGATTAATTCACTTCAAGAAGGCATCAAGAAAACATGTTGCAGATTCATTCATCACAAACTTGATACTAATATGTTTAAAAAAGAGTACCACAGAAATCATATTTACATGTATAATTGCCTAAAGCTGAGCCAAATGACAGAACATATTCTAACACTTCGCAACATGCCTTCAATGCTGATTAAGCCACCAGTTCTCAAAATAAATATAGTATTTTCAATGCTAACAATAACAAAAAGAAATTATTTCCAACAGTTTTGTTTTACTTTAGAAAATTTTTTACCTGAATTATTACAGGATTTTTTTTTTTATTGCTCTTGATTCAAAATTGTGTTCAGTTACTAATTCTTTGCTCTTCACTGATGGTCATTTAGATATCTTTGAATATCAAGAAATAAGAGTGCAGCAGTGCTCTTTTAGTGGTAATAAGCTGGGCAAGGACAACTGTCAAACATTACATTATTGCCTTAAGTGAAGTATTGCTAGGAACATTTTATAAGACTATAGCTAATCAATTTATATATAGTATAATATAATGCCAAAAGTAAGAGCAATAGAAAAGTCTGAATAAATGTTGTAACATTTCCACTACCTTATTGATAGGAAGATAAAAATAAGCAAAACAAAGGGGATCCTGATTCTTTGCCGTTGACCAGAAAAGAAACCTACTTGTTGCAGACACACAAGCTGAGGTGCAGTCACAGACCTGGACCCTTTATTTGGATGCACCTGCATTCTGATACTTTATTCACACTTCCTGTATCTTCAGTAGGAGCTCAGGTACAGTTACATTCTACTCAAGTTAAGTAAACCTGAATAAACAGAATGTCACTCGATGTGGGTGCTCATGTGAATGATTCATGGCCCCCAGTCGTGGTATAACCAGAAAACATTTATTAAAATTGTATATAGGTTTTATAATACTTTCACTATCAGATTAGAGTAACACATTCCTGGATAGCCAATATTATAACTGTTCATGTGTCTGCTAACCAATAATGTAAATTATCATATTCCTAATGTTCACATCAGGGGTTTTTTTCCCTAAAACAAGTACTTGTGTACCAATTTTTTTCTGCAAACTACTGTCCTTCTGCTACCTGTTACATTTTAGAAACTTTGTTACATCTCTCCTGCTTTGGCTAAATAGGCCTTGCTCTTCTTAACCAAGCAGTCTTGTCCTCTTATTACTAAGCATACTTTGTTTTCTTGCCCCACATCTCCTCAGCCCCTTTATTTACTAAGCATTGCAAAGCAAGTACAGTGTGTGTCTGCATAAGCATTGCCTGATTTGTGTTCTGATTGATAAGCCCTTGAATACAAGAAAAGACACATGGCAAACATAACATAATCATCAAAAGCACTCTAAGTCCCATTTTAACTAAACCAACTACATGTTTAACACAAGGTCCAAAACTGAAACCTCTCACGCAGGAGAACAGGCTGAAAAGATCCCACCCCTGGTTTTGCTGCAGATTTCCAGACAGTTCCTTCAATTCCTGGATGCTTTTGTGAATGGATTCAGTAAAATCCAGTGCTGCTTATAGCGACTCCTGTGTTGTCTGTGCTTGGATAGTTAGACTAATTAAAATAAAAACATACAGGAGCTTTTATAGAGCCTAGTGCATCCAGTTCTTGAGGCTGCAGTGAGAGAGCAGGGAAGTTCTTTTTCTCATGTCTGTATTAATATTGCTCAAATACCATCCCACAGGTTGGCCAGCATTATTATTCAGTATTGTCATCATCCCAAACACTGCCATGATGATCTGTGTTTACCTGGAGTTGTACAATCACACATGACTGTTTGATGGTGTCACATTTTCCTTTCATCCTTCATTGAAGGAATGCCAACCAGACATGTTTGTATATACATGACCAGTCCTGGTGATCCATTTCAAAGTGTAGATTGGTTAATTGCTTTGGCTAATGTGAGCCAAACATTGGTCTTTGGTTGTGGGACCTACACTTCATTCACATTTCTCGAGAATCCACTGAGGATGACAAAAAAGGCTACATACATTGTGCTTAAACCCATTGCAACCGATTACCAAACTAAAATTGTGATGCCTCTAGTCTTCATTCCTTCTGCAGTCGGTTTGATGTTCTTTGCATGTAACCAGTAAGGTCCTGTGGACAGAGAAGCACAATCATATCCATACCCCCATGTTAGCAAAGGCAGAGGGCCTAGCCAGTGTCCACTCTGCAAATTTTTACAGTAGCCAGGTGGTTGAACATCTGGTAAGGTATCATGGAAAAACCTTCATTCGCTTGCTGTTTTGTTATCAAATCTTGAAACATTTTAAAAATTTAAAACCAATGTTGCTTTGTCCAATTGTTCCTGAGGTGTTATACCAAGGGGATTGCCCATTTTTGTTTGAGATGCATATTCTTTTAAATGGCATGACCCTGTAAAGGGCATAAACAGCTTGACCTCTTGAGGAATGAGGTACGCCAGTTAAGTGATGTGTACCCCAATAACGAAAAAAGGTTTTAACTGATTGTGAGACATATGCTGAACCTCTATCAGTTTTCACTACCTCAGGAACTCCTAAGATAGCAATAGCTCACAGCGTGTGCTAAATGACATTTCTCGCCTTTTCCTCTTTATGAGCAGAGGCAACAAAAAATTTGGAATGTGAGTCAACTGATTCATGCACATATTTTAAGGTGCCAAAAGAAGAAATGTGTGTAACGTCCATCTGCCAGACTTCATTGACATCTAATCCTCTTGGGATTGTACCTACTGTGGTAGGTAAAGGTGTTAAGCATGCACAATCAGAGTAAGAATGAACCATTTGCTTAGTTTGAGAACAAGTAAGATTAAATCGTTCACTCAAAGCTTTTGCATTCTGATGATAGAATTCATGCGACAACTTTGCCTGTGTAATTTGATTTGGAACTGTTGCCATTGTCGTTAGAGCGTCTGTGACTACTTTGCCTTCCACCAGAGGTCCAGGCAAACATGAGTGAGGCCTAAGATGCATAAGGTAAAAATAATGAGATCGGCATCGAACATGATTACACATAATCATACAATCAACCGTATGTGGTGGTTTATAAACAGTATAAACAAAGTCTTGTGCACTTGCTTTGGAAAGGAATGTTCAATACGGTTTCAAATGCCAACTACATACATGGAATCTGATATTAAGTTGAAAGGCTCATTTTGAAACAACTGAAAAGCCTCTACAGCGGCTGCTTCTAGCTGTGTCGACCTTGGCTGAAAAATCACAGAGTTTTCCCAATACCCTGTGGGATTTTTCCAGGCAGCAACTTCTTACTGAGTTTTCCAAGAGCCATCAAAGACTGCATTTGCTCCAGGCTGGGGTTATGACAACGTTAGAAAATGCAGCTATAGAGAAAGATCTTTTAAACATTGCAAAAGTTTACTTTCTGGCAAAGAATTAACAATGTTTCCCAAAAAGTCTGTCAGGGCAGTCTGTAAAGGTAATGATTCCTGGAACATATCCTGAAAAGCATCTGCAGCCAAAGGAATGTGGATATGAGAAGGATCATCCCCACTTAGGGTTTGGTATCATTTTTGTCCTGTGGAAACAAGTCTAACAATCATGTCAAGTAATGTGGTTGCTGGTTTTGAAAATGTGTGAGTCAAAAGTACCCACTCTAGCATCCAGTTGCTAGTTCCAGCCATCTCGTTGTCCATCATCACACCACTGTGCTATTCATGCATATGGTTGGAATTCAGCTGTGATAACAAGAAGTCTCAGTGTTAAGTCTGCCTGTCATTTGGATACAAAGGATGTCTAAATTTTATCTGTCACAATTTGCAATGCTTTACGGGCTTCTGGATTGAGCTCACAATGAGATGTTAAATCTGTGTCTCCATTCAGTAAATTAAATAAGGGTGACAATTCCTCCATGGAGATAGCAAGGGTAGGTCTTGAGCCAATTAACAGTTCCTAATAATTTTTGTAAATCATTTAATGTTTTAATAGAGGTCAGCAGCAAAATGGGCTAAGGAACAATTTTCTGTTCAAATAATAGAAAGTCTAGGTATTTCCAAGGGAGGAAAATTTGAACTTTGCTGCAATACAAAGACCAAATTTGTCAAGAGAAAGACCCAAAAAGACAAAATAGTTATGCAATACGACAGTTATCTTCTGCTAGCAGTATACCATCTGTATAAATGATACAATAGAACAGTTGAAAATTACTGCTGCACTGATTGCAAAGCATTTGTGACCACAAACTGGCATACTGTAGGGCTATATTTCATCCCTTCTGGTAATGCAGCCCAAAAGTGATACCTTTGCATGGGTTCGCTGTTGTTCAAGGATTGTAATGAAAAAGCAAAATGAGGTGCATCACCAGGGTGCAGTGCAATCGTGAAAAAACAATCTTTTAAGTCAATAATTAACAATTCCCAAGTTACAGGGATCATTGCTAGATCAGGAATTCTGTGTTTCTGTTCACCCACTGGGGCTATTACTGCATTGATAGCTCTCAGATCTTGTAAAAGTCTTCATTTGCCAGTCTTTTTTGGAGTCACAAATATTGGGGTGTTCCACGGGCCAGTGGAAGGAACTGTGTTTCCCAGATTAAGTTCTTCTTTGACCAGTTTTTGTGCTTTTTGCAGCCATTCCCCTCTGGGGGGCCACTGATCAATCCACACAGGAGTATGTGTCCCATGCGAGTTTAAGTCTCTCCTGCACATAAGTGACTGCTTTTAAAACTCTGCAGTCGATGTCAGTTCCCACTGTGATAACAGATCTCTTCCCCACAGTCTACATGGAGTAGAAGGTACATACAGTTTGAGATGTGCTTGTTTCCTTTCTGGCCCATATACCATGAGTCCCTTAGCTGACTGCTGTGGCATTTTCTGACCTCCAGTGCCCCTGATGATCACTGCTGGAGGTGTTAAGGGCCATGTGGATGGCCATTCACATTTGCTGATGATGGTTACATCTGCTCCGGTATCTGTTAATCCTGTAAAAGATTTGCCATCTCTAACACACATTAGAAAGTGTTTGTACTCAAATGAGTTTAGACCAACAAATGTTAGGAGTACCTGTAGTCCCAAAACTTCCAGTACCCCTGTCAGCATTGACAGATGGTACAAACTGCATATCTGGCAATATAGGGAGTGCTATCAGCTGAGCAGTGCATGATCCTGCTGGGATAGTACAAGGTGGGTTAGGAGTCCAAGCTATGATTTTTATTTCATCCCTAGAATCAGAGTTGATGATTCCTAGTAAAATAAAAGCCCACTTTTAGAAGATGATGATATCCCGAGTAGCAACGCATGGCATTTAAAAGGAAAGTGTCCATTTAGGCCTGTAGGTGTAAGGTGAACCGATGTGTCATTTATTGTGGTTCTGGTGGAAACTGGCAAGTCCAAGCTGGCACTGTCTGGGGTTCTCCTGATGTAACTTGAGCTGTGTGCATTTGATGTGCCTGGATCCTGTTTTGCTGTGGAGCACTGGATTTCACATCACCTTTCAATTTTCGCCGTTGTGGCAGAGGTTTGCCGTCTTTGTCATACTTAGAACAGCACTCATTACTCCAACGGTAACCTTTCTCGCATCTGGGACACAGTTTATTAGGTTTTTTTATTCCCTTGCTTATTCTCTGAGCACTGCCTTCTCACATGACCTTTCTCTCCACAGACAAAGCATTTAATTGCTGCCCAAGCCACTTGTAGCTGCTGAGGCAGTTGCTAGTAAGTCTGCTTTGTCCTGTACCAATATGTGCACAAGTTTTGATAAAGTCAGTTAAACAAATACCAGGTTTACTTTTTATTTGATCAAGTGCCTTACGACATATTAGTATTAGCACTTTCATAGGCTAAGGATTCCAATAAAGCTTCTGCTGCAGCTGGTAAATCAATTTGCCTGTTCACAGCTGTTTGCAAGCCATCGATAAAAGTGATGTAGGGTTCTTGGGGTCCTTGCCTTATGATGGAGAAGCCACGTTCAGTTCTGTTAATGTCTGGCACTCTTTTAAGAGCTCTTATAGCCAACCCCCTCACCTGGTTATATGTCTCTGGGGGCATTCTTAACTAATCTCTTATGGTTGTCTGAGCTCTAGTCCCTGCCAAATGGTCCTTTGTTATTCCAGCATTACCAGTGCTCATGTTAGCCCGTGCTTGATTTTCACATAACTCTTCATACTCTTCCCACCATATTGAATATTGTCTTATTGTCATAATCAATTTAAATAAAGCTTTCCACTCAGCAGGAAACATAACATAGTTTTTTTGCTACAGCTTCTACAAATCCCATTGTATAGGAAGATTTCAGACCATTTTCTTTCACAGATTTCCTTAATTCCTTAACCATTTCATAAGAAATTTGCTCATGACAAGGCTGATTGCCTTGATAGACTGTGGGCATAGCATGGAGCAATTCAACATCCCCTTGGTCTAATACTTGTCTTCGGCAGGAGTCTAAAAAGTGTTTTGGCTCAGGGGACAGCAAAAGTTCATTATCAGTCATACGTCTTAAGGGCTCATAGGGTGGGGGACATGAGTGTTGTTTTAGCACCTTTGCATCAGTAGATGGTGATGCAGCCATAGCTTTCAGCGGCTGAGGCATTATAGCAGGATATAAATCACATTCCTGCCTTAGATCAATAGCTCTTAGATTCACGAGATCACCCTCTGGTTCCTCCCCATTAATTCTCTCCTCCACTTGCAAAACAAGCAAATTAGGGCGTGAAAGCAGTGCTGTGAGTGCATGGGAAGTGTCTGCAGATGAATTTGTGGCTGGGTGTAATATTTCTTATGAATTGAGAAAAACTTGTAGAGCAGAATAAACAATCTGCCATGTAATGAATTAATCAGGATTAACTTCATGACTGTCTAACTGATGAGACTTTAGAGACTCCCCCACTCACTTCCAGTGATTGAGGTCATAGCAGCCCTCGGGGGATAGCAAGGACAGTATGTTTTGACCCATATAAGGAGTTGTATAAGCTTTCTTTCTTGTATTTTATAGCCTTGTTCCTTTGTAATATGCAAGAAACAGTCTTTATGGAGAGTTTCCAGTTTACTTATATTATTGCCCATTTTATGGGGAAATTTTCCCAACCCCTTGCAAGGCTAACCTGTTCCTTAACAGCCAGCGATGACAGCACGTCCTCGGCAGTGCTTGAAGGGCACGGTGGGTACGGTTGGGATGCGCCGCAGGCCCAGGATCGCCTGGGAGCTTGTGTGTCCCTGTTCAGGGAGCCATTTGTGGCCTATGAATGATGCATGGCCCCCAGTCACAGTATAACTAGAAAACATTTAGTAGAAGTATATTTAGCTTTCATAATATTTTCACTATCAGATTAGAACAACACGCGCCAGGATAGCCAATAAGTACAACTGTTCATGCATCTGCTGACCAATAATGTAAGTGGTTGCATTCTTAATATTCACATCAGCTTTGTTTTCCTTAAAACAAATGCTTGTGTAAGAAATTTGTATGTAAACTATAGTGGTTCTGCTTCCTGTTTCATTTTAGAGACTTTGTTACATCTCACCTGACTTAAATAAATAGTCCTTGTTCTTAACGAAGTGGTCACTGTTCTCTTATTACTAAACATCCTTTGTTTTCTTGCCTCACATCTGGGGATGTATTTGGATTTACTCCTCTTGCAGTTATGACAGGCAGATGTAATACAGACAGAGTAATAAAGATACCTCTAGCAGAAGAGTCTCAGCATGTTTAGTACCTGACCTTTGTGCATTTTACAAGTGAAGAGCATAAAAATCTTATTTGTCTGAAGTACTTAATGTCTTATGATTTAAAATAAGCAATCATAAAAGCCTCTTATAGATTCTTATATGTACTGGAAAGTAAGATGAAAATGTCAAATTAATAACATTTCATAACCAATGTCCAAGGCAAAGAGTGAGGACTCTCATAATACTAGGATATTCCCACAGTGTTTCTTCCTTAGTCTACTACTTTAAATCATATGTGCTACCAGTTAAATAGTTACAATTGACAGTAGTGTCATGCAAAGCTTAGGTAGAAAACATGTATTTAAATATACTAAATGTATTGCACACTTCAGCTCTGGAGGGAAAAATTCCAGACAGCCAGTACTCCAGAGGAAAAGATACCGCATACACCCAGCTGGCTCATTTCAGACAGCCTTCAGGCCCCAGATCTCTCCCTCCTAACCATCAAGACTGAAATGTAATACAGGGCATCAGAAGCTCAAAAACGCATTTGGGATGCAATCCTCTTGGGACTTCAAATGTTAACACAAAAAATCTTAAACTTGGGCTACCAGGGAGCTGAGACAGACAGCAAAACATTGCGAGGAGTCACACACTTCTGCTGATCTCTCCTTGCAACAGCAACACAAAATGACACAGTGAACCAGCTGCAGATCATTTATGCAAGTTGCCCTACGTGCCACATGTATTTCATTAATCTGTCTCCATTTCCCAAAGATGTGCTCGGTGACTCTCACCGGGGAATTCCAGCACAGCATGGTCTCATTTCTGTCACAGTGGAGTTACCAGCTGAACTCGGGTCCCTGTGCTGCAGCCTCTGCTCAGCAACTGCACGGAGCCAGCACCTCACCACCATCCAGGGGAACAGCGCCTTCTGCAGAGCTCCTGCCCAAACCCACCATGAACAACTCAACCAGGGCTTTGTCTTAGCTAACCTCGCCTTTTGATGACATATTTCAGTCATATAAAAGGAAAGCAATTGCAAGTCTTGTTTAGTTGCAGCTGGGTACAAATTATGCTAATGGTAACTCAGGCCATCTTCCTCTCAAACTCTCAATAAGGCAGATTGGACTTTCAAATAAGTACAGGAACCAAACCAGACCCCTGCAAGACACAATGCAAAAACAGGCAAGAAAATAACTCGTGCAGAAATATTCTGGGACCACTTGCCATCCCAGGTAGCTTAGGAAAATAAACCAGTCCCAAAGAAATGCAGGACTGAAAGAAAAAGAAATAGGTTTCTTAATGTTCATCAGTTTGATATAACCCTCTATTTTTTAAGCCTTCAGGGTGTTCTAGTGTCATATTTCCATGCTTTTCTCTCTCTACAACCAGAAAAAATAAACACATGCTTAAATTAAAAAAATGTAAGGCAAGATACTTAACTAATATAGTCTCAAATTTCCAATAGCTGGAAAAAAGAGTAATTACCTTGACATTTGAACTTTGAACATGGGAGCTGGCAAAGTGGGAGAGAGATTGATCACATACTTCCTATTTCTAATTTATCAGCTGGAGAATTTTCTGGATCTCCAATATAAGAGAAATATAATGCAAAAGGTGGTCAGGCAAACAGCTATAAAGCACAGGGGACATCATCTACTTATCAGATCCTCATTTTATTTTATGCTATATGACATAATACAAAGCCAGATTCTTCTGCTACTTTAGTCTGAATTTGGGTCATGGCAGGAATTTACAACATTTATATCAAACTCCGTGAACAGAAAAATTTTTATTATCTAGGAAATATAGACTTTTGTTGATAATAATCAGTGATACATACTCCTTGCATTTTTTTTTTTGCTTCTAATGAACATGCTATTCTTTAAAAAGGCATGTTCAAGACATTTAAACAGGAAGTCCAAATTTTCAAACTCTGCCCTATAGAGTTCTTTAGATTATGAACATTTCATGTGGATTTTGCGATTACTCAGTCATGAAATTTTGTTACACGTTTATGCAATAAAGGAATTAAACCAGATTAGGGCTATATTAATGCTCCAATGCTTTTAGTTATTCTGCATATAGGAATAAAATATAAATTGTGTAATTTAATAAATGTTTGATTTGACACTGTCATGGGTGTGTTTTCTTGATGAATAATACCTAGAAGTTAGCAGTTCTATTATGGATGAGAATGACATTGAGCTTGCATTTATAAGACCATCAACAAATGAGAGATCAATTATTTTAAAGAGCTTAGAAGCAACAATTTCTTGATAATTTTTTGGTTTATCCTCAACCAAACACCTGTACTCTGACACTTTGTAAAACACAACAGTGTGAGATTTCCTTCTATTCTTTGGATGTCAGCAGTGTTTGCTTGTAGATCCTAATCTCTCCTCCATCCAATTATCATCTATTTCAGGTTACCCTGACCTCAATCACTGCAGCTGAATAACTGAAGAGAAACTTCTTTTTTTCCCCAAGCTATTTGTAAAGAGGAAGAAGCAGCTTTCTCTCTAAAGCTCCAGGCTCACCAGCCAGCTGTTAATTTACTGTGACTTCCTTCCGTAATACTTAAATTGGATGCATGTTTAACAAGGGAAAATATTGCAAAAAGCAAAGGCAAGTACTGCTGGAACGATTCCTTTACATGATGCTACAGAATTTCAAATAAAAACAAAAAAGCCACACTCGTTTTGCAGGCAATGCCCCCTATTGATGTGAATGACCATCAGCATCCTTTATGTGTGGAATTCTGCACCAACTGCTAGAGACACCAGGAGTCATTCCCTAAGCAGCTCCCTGGGCTCTGCAGGCAGGACAGCCACACTGTGCCAACACCTCTGCTGTGGACAAAACCTCCCCAGGCACAGGAGCCTGTTCTCTGTACTGGTGTACCAGTGGTGGTCCACCAGTCTCACCTTCTGCTATCACACAGCAAAGAAAAGCAGAACAGAAAATAAAGTCTCTTCCAAACTTCTCAAATGTAATGGATCCATATCTTTCAATACTGGGGGGTAGAATATCACACTACTGGGAATGTCTGAGAAAGAAGAGAGAAAAAGTCTTGCGTTTATTTATTCCAAAAGCAGACATTCAACAAAATTTCTGTACTGAAGAGAAATTTTAAACCCCCATAATAAAAGTCAATATTTAAAACATACATACATGGGGAATATAAAATGGTGCCTAGATTTCATGTTGAAAAGGTTAAAATTATGCAGATTTATTTTTATGCTGGGGAAATCAACAAATATAAAATAAATCTAAATTTTAAAAGAGAAAATAAAAAATAAGTTAAAGAGTAAAGAAAAAAATTACATATATAATGAGAACATTTGCTAGATTAAATTTAGTGGGGGACTGTTTCTCATGTATTTTATGCAAATATATTATTTGAATATTTTCAATCTCATCCATTATATATTTGTTTGCAGATTTAGCAGATGATTTTTACCTCTCAAGATTAATCACTGTTTAAATACTCACTTTAATGTAATTAGAATATTGATGGTTTTGGAAATATTCTGAATTACAGGAATTATCTCACAAATAAATTTATTTGATAAAACATGCTTTAATGATAGAAAATGATAATAAGAACATTAACAAATGTTGAATCAGATGCTGGGACATTAGGAACATTTTTCATAAAAAAATAAAGTCATGGTGGCTATTCTTGGATTTTAAAGATGCATCTTAGTGTATAAGTTTCACCCAGTTAATTAGAATGACTAGCAGGCTAAACTGACAGCTATGATTACTTTTTCCTGCCACAGCTATAGTTTCTTTCTTTTCTCTACATAGTTGCTTGTGTTTCTTGTATGAAAGCAGAACAAAAAAAAAAGAGCACTACAGAATTGATTTTTCTTTAAGAAATCCTAGCTGGTTTTGTTTTTACTAAAAGGAAGTCTTAATCATAAATATGTTATTTGTTTAAATTTTTTTTTTTTTGCCTCTTTCTGTGTATTGTCTTTACTCATCATTGTAAAACATCTGCAAGGTTTTCTGTGTGGTCAAAAAGAATCTGACACTAAATATGGATTTTTTTTAGTGCATGCAAGTATGCAGAGCACATTTCTAAGTAAGTTTTATAGAATTTGTTATTTCCATGTAACTATACAGAGTAGTGTAGCATCAGTAGATTTTTCAGATGTATCCGTACAAAATACAAATATGTGTATATGTGAGTATAAAGGTCAACGTCTATAAAAAGCCTTTTTAAAAGCTCAAATTCCTAATTATTTTTTCAAAGATTGCTAGAGCTTCTTTCATTCAGATCACCTTTCAATTTTTAATTTACTTTACGAAAATCTCAATAAGTCATCATATTGTGAACTTCTCTATCTGGAATTCATTAACATATCAGAAGATAATTTATCAACCACATCTTATATATTGCTTCTCATGCATCAATTTGTCATTCTCTGCTTTCATTCTCTTTTGTGACTAATAAATCTTATCTGATTTCAAATTTCTATTCATTCAGGACATATAAATTTTGGCTATTTAAAGTCATCTAAATGCTGAAGTTACCTAAATTTACATGTTCCAACTTTTTAAACTTTTGTGCTTGACAGATGAATGTCTTAAGATACCAAGTATTGTTTGAGAGAGCAGAGGTATATTTTGCAGAATTCAGAGTATGCAGAATATCGTTAAATAAGAACTCCATGTGGATTAGCAGAAACTGAAAAGTCACAGAGATTTTACATCATTTTAAAAAAGTATTGCTTAATTCTGAAAGACACAAAAAAGCCAAGTCTTGTGTATAACAATCTTAGCAAGTCAAAAAATAGTCCCATTTTAAAACTCTGTAATATCAACAGAGGAATTGTTCCATGCATATCTGATAAAGCCCATCAGCAAGGATAATAAAAAGCATATGATTTTGTAATAGCATCTTCTCAGGAGGGAATATAAAAGAATTTATGGAATGGAGACATCAAGTACAAGCAGAAGAGGCTGTAGATAATCTCTCTTAACATTTTCCAGTGAAACACAGTTGTGAGAAACTGTGAACAATGATCAATATAATATTCATTCCACCTAAATTTTCATGCTTTCATTGTAGCTAACTCCATATAAGTATTATCTGATTTTTTTTTTGCACATAGAAGTAATATGCAGCAAGGGAAGAAATATTCACTTATAGAACACAGTTCATATGGCCTATTTTAGGCATCTGTGCAAAAGAATACAAATTATGCCCTAAAGGTATCTGTTGCCATTCATTGAAATATACCTACGAGTTAACATTTGCAAATATATGCACTGAAAGGGTTTAAGTTCAAGCAGATGAATCTTAACCAAATTTTTATCAATGAGAAGAACAAATGAAGAGTGTTTATATACAAACATGGATGAAAACAACCATACTGTCTCACTCTGGCAACCAAAAATGTCATTGTGGCCATAAATAATCATGGGAGTTCAAGTAGAATGTATTCTTTTTAATTCAAATACTGCCCATTTTTTATTTGCCATTGTGCTCAGGGTCCTTGCTTTCAAAACTGTATCTGTTTCATCCATTCTGCAAACTATTCAAAAGAAAAAAAATTTTACTAGTTGCTGTTAATGAACCCTTAAAAGCTGCTATAATCAGCTCCTGACTTGCCTCAATGACCTCCTGAAACAGCAAATGCCAATGAATGATTATATTCCAGGAAAAAGAATCCCTTTGGCCTTTCATTTCACTTTATCTCCTTGCTTCACACATTGAGATAGAGCTAAAAGGAAGGAAGTAGTCATTTCTTACTAATCTTCTCACTTCAATCATATCCTTATTATTCACCTTATTCAGACTGAATTATCCTTGCTCTTTTCAATAACTCTTTGTTCCTATAGAAGTTCTACTGTTCCTTTAATCAACTTCCTTACACCTACCTGGATGCTTTCAGTCTCAGCTTTATCTTCCTGAGGCAGCTGCCAGGGAAGGCTCTGGGTTCACAAACTTGTACAGAAACTGGATAAGTTTCTTACACAGGGTTTCCCAGATTGCCAGCGAGCTTGTGCACACACTTGTTCATTCCTCCAACCTGAAAAACAAGTTGTTCTTGTGTTGGTTTACAGACTGTAAACAATCTTCTAGATTACACAATAGGCTGTAGAATCTGTGGACGTTTCAAATGACAACACAAACTTATAAACTCTTGTAAATAAAATACAGTCACAAGAACAAAGGGGCAGTCTGTCTGCCCCTTTTTATTTTACAACTCTGGGGGAGTAGTGTGAGAAAATACTGTGAATTTATGATAGAAAATGCTGGCCAAGCAGTCACAGAGCTGACTGAAAGTATAAAGATCACACACAAAGAGTTAAAAGGAAAGAACAAGTCATAGGAAATTTAAAAAATAGTATAAAAATTTAGTTGATCTACGGCACCTGCCTAGGTGGAAGAAGAAATAGTGGTGGGAGAAAAACACAATGAGAGATCAGGGATATTTTATGCTGGTAAAAGTATCAGGGAAAACTAATTGTGGAAAAGTCCATATAAAATTTTGCTCGGAATCCTATGAAGTTTATCTGAAGTTTATCTCTTCTGCCCTCTCCCCTTCTTGCCAAAAAAATGCACAATGATCAAATGGGACCTTTTGCTCCTTTAAATCAAGCTGGATGCCAAGAACAGAGGATTAAAGAACAACTTTTCCTGAACAAAAATATAACTTCCTTTGTAAAGTTTATTGATGTTTAAAAGAAAAAGGACAGAGATGACATAACACAGCTGAATGATCTTGGAGGTGAAAACATCACCCAGTGTCTTGAATGATTTCCTGCGTATTTTTCATACAACATTGATAGAGTACTTGGGCCAAATCAACCTAACTGTTGATATCAACCTAATTACATGAGGGACAAGTCAGTCACATCTTCTTGAAAAATTTACAGACATCTAAAGTCAAAGAAAAAAGAAGATACTAAGCATTTTGTCATAAAGCTTCTTAAAGAGATTCTGCATGACTGCAGGAAAAATAAAAATAAATAATTTTTTAAAGAAAATTAAAGCTAAGGTTAGCAGAGAACTGTTCACTAAAACAATAATCCTCTTTTTATCAAAGGTTTTTAGACAAATTTTGTTGCACCAGGATGACATCAAGTGGCTGCTCAAGCCAATTACTCTACACTTGCTGAAAACAGTCATTATGACATCTCTTTAATAAGTTATTCCTACTGCATAAACATAATTGTATTACCTTACCAACAACTGCCTCTATTTTAAATTCAAAGTTTGCATGTCTTCATTTCAAATCCTCTGGACTTTCCTGAAGTGCTTCTAAAGAAATAATAAACTTTTCAAATCATGGAATAAATTACCTTTCATATAATACTTTTGAGTTCAGAGAATGATAAATGCAGGCTTCTGTGGATTTAACAGATTTATCAAACTTTATAATAGCTGGAATAATTAGACTTAGCTAATCATTCTTTAACTAGAGGGAAGATATTAGTCCTTGAAAGATCTTCTTGATATGTAAAACACATGATTAATAATTGAAAGTAATCTCACATCTTAAGCCAGTGAGAACAGTAAGTCACTAACCCACCTCACCAGAGACATGGGACAGCCTCCATCACTGGAGGCTTTCAAGATGTGGTGGGACAGGTTGGAAATAATTTAATCTCTGCTCCCTTTCCTATGAAAGGCTGGACCAGATGACCTTTCAAAGTCCTTTCTTGCATACGATATTCTGTGATTCTGTATTTTAGACAACAAACATCTGTGGCTTCTATAAACATGCATTAAGGCTATAAAAATATGATAATAATTTAGAGCTAGTTAATAGATTAAATTTCAAGCACCTTTTGACTTTAATAATAATATGGTTCACTATATTTTGTATTTCTCAAAATTTTATCTCAAGAAATTTCCATCTTCAAATATGGCAATAAGAATTGCAATCCAAAATTCAATTTGCAGAAAGTCAAGTATTTCCAGGTATTTAAAACACAACCTCTTTATAATATAAAGAATGTGACCTTACAAGTTTACATTTCCTTCTGAGATGCTGTACATAATTCAAGAAAGTCTTCAAAGAAAAAGAAATTGATTTATAATAAGAACTTCTATCCTTCAGTCCCCTACAAAGATTTACTCACCTCAATAACTTCCCCTTATTCCAAAGAACCAGGAATATTCTGCCTGCTTTTCATACAGCGTGACATTATTTTGAATAAATCTCCAGCATGTAAGTGCCACAGATCTCATAGGAATTTAAGTATATTCCAAATTTGCTTGAAAATAGCTATAATTTCAGAAGTTATTATGGGTGCAATGACCAGGAGAAGAGAAGCAGGGACAGCATTGCCACGTAAGCCCTGTCTCCTCTTTACTGTAGGACTGTGATTATGTCTGTAAACTGTAACCAAAAAAAAAAGCTCTTAGGAGTGAAGATATACATACTGAGTACTTCTGGATACATCTCAGATTCATCCTCTCTCTGCTGGTGGGTCTCATCCCTTCATGGGTCACAATTGCCCACTCTGAAGGTGTCTTGCACAATATACCTACAGGAGATTTGTCCAAACCTTGTCTTGGCAGCAGTTTCTGCCCTGCTTGCACATCAAATGACATCTTCATTTGAATACTCAAGTGACACCAACCTGCCAAGGTCTGCCAAGAGTTCCTCTAAGTTATGTTGTCATGTTTTTATTTAAAATCCCTGATTGACTCTCGGAAGGATATTTTTATCTGCTGTGAAGCCCACGGTAAGCAGATCCATGCTAGCCCCTAGAAAAGCAGGCCTGAAAGAAACTACTTGTCTGAAAGAACTAAGCTGCCCTTCAGAGTCTGATATTCACCCAAATGCCCTCAGGGACTTTTCTAACAAGACAGTCACCTTGTCTTTCCTGAGCTTTGGGGTTTCAGAGATAGGCTTGATGAGGAATGACAGCTCTTAGTCATAGCAGACTCTGGAACTAACAAACTTCTTTTAGGTGACAGACAGAAAACTTGCTGTACTGAGTCCATGATTTTGTGGTACTGGGTATAATACACTTCTTCAAAAGAATCTGCCTTCTAAATACCTGCGTATTTTTTTCCTTCAATAATTTATTCATATTGAAAGTAGTTTTAGAACAATATCATCATGAGGGCTGCATTGTCAGGATTCATTTAACCAGCACTGCAGTACAAGCAGCTTAATAATCACCAGAAGAAACACAAATGCTTGATTCTGTTTTCACTGAAAGCCACAGCAAAATGCATGAATTTGAACAGGAATACAGCTGTGGTCCTAAAATCTGTAATACTTTAGCTTTGAATTTTTAAAATATTTCTTTTAGTAACACCCTGCAAGTTCAAGCATCTATTAAGTTTGGGCCATTATCCATTTGAACACTTTAAACTATTACTAGCAGCTTAGACTTACAAGTAATGGACCACATATTTAGAGGAAGTAGTTCAGATGGCTTTTTCTAGTGGTATTTCCTTGTAATGTCCACCTTTGATAGCTCTACCAATTAATTTTCTTTCCTCCCTGCAAGATCAAAAGGAAATTATTTCATAAATCTTTGATTTTATTTGTTCCAAATAATTTTGGCTTTCCATTTTTTGGATAAATTAGAAGTGAACTGTGATTTCCATGATGCACAGATAAGAAATGATGCTCATATTTCTGTCACAAACTGAAGTAAAGAATACAGAATTAAGTGCTAACCAGCTAAGATCATTCAGTCATTGTCTGTAGAACACTGTCAGAGAACGGAAACATGAGGCACTCCTCTAGAGCACTTCATACACATTATTCCAAACAGCATTTGATAAATAGTATAAACATAAAATAGTCATATCACCAAGCCTAAAAGATAGGCGGGACATCTTATCCATTAATAAAGGGCACATATAATCACAGACTGGCTTGTGTTGGAAGTGACCCAAAGATTGTCTAGTTCCACCCCCTGCCATGGGCAGGGACCCCTTCCACTGAAGCAGGTGCTCAGAGCCCCATCCAGTCTGGGCTTGAACACTCCCAGCGATGGAACAGCCACAATTTCTCTGGGCAACCTGTAACAGCATCTCACCAACCTCACAGTAAAGAATTTCTTCCTAATATCTAACCTAAACCTACTCTCTTTGAAGCTACTTCCCCTTGTCTTATCACTACATGCTCTTGTCAAAAGTCCCTCTCCAGCTTTCCTGTGGACCCCCAGTACGCAGTGGGGGGTGCCAAATTGGTGCTGCTGCTCCCCAGGGTGGATAGCCCAAATTATTTCTGCTGTCATAGGAAAGGTGCTTCAGTCCCCTGATCAACAATTAAGAAGGCTGTTATTCTTGTTGTCCAATGCACAGTCCAGTTTCCATAATTTATTTTTCAAAGCTTTCAGGCTTTTTTCTCTAATTAAGGCTAACAGAGAGAGAGCATGAGCAAGCACAAGGACAGAGAGAGAGCAAATGTGCACACAAAAACTGCTGCAAGTCATTTCCCACAGGCTTGAGGTCTAATGATGGAAACAATACCATAATAAAAAATGTAGCTATTTAAAAATATCTACTGGAGTTCTGTTTTAACAATAATTCAACATATTTACCAATATGTTTCCATCACTGGGAAATTCAAGTATTTCCAAGAACAGGAGCAAACGAACAGAGGAACAATAATGCAGCATGCATAAAGCCAAAGAGAAAGGTTTTCTTTCCAGACTCCAAGAGAATTCGTGTCTTCTCCTTCTTTTGGCACCAAAAAAA
Organism: Cinclus cinclus; assembly: GCF_963662255.1. Taxonomy (NCBI): domain Eukaryota; kingdom Metazoa; phylum Chordata; class Aves; order Passeriformes; family Cinclidae; genus Cinclus; species Cinclus cinclus. The sequence goes on along the minus strand of NC_085052.1, from coordinate 14,835,702 downwards.
CACTGAGAAAGAGAATGTGGTCTGAGTACTAAAGAGGGTGTATGCACAGCTTCCTTTTTAAGGAAGAGGAAGGACCTATAATAGTAGATAAGAGATTCATATTGAATGCTGAGTACTTGGTAGAACTACTTTGTTTTGATTTGTTTTAATGATAAAATACCTGAAAGTCAAAATGAAAACCTCTTAGTGCATTATCACTTAGGAAATTGAGACTTGTGGGTTTGTTTTCTTAGGGGTCAGATTCTTACCTGATGGAAATGCACATAATCCCACCAAGCTGGCTGTAACCAGATGAAGTTTCATGAGCTATTGCCTATAACCAACAGAAAATATGCAGCATATAACAGAATTTTTTTTTCTCTCTGATATAGTGTTTTTATAACCTGAGGTACAATTAGGTGCAAAAAACAACTAGGGAAAATGAAAACTTTATAAATCCATTTCCAGTCCTACTGCCATAGACAGAACATGATGTGGCAAATCAAAAGCAGATTGCAAAACAATTAGATAAAATAACTTTGTTGTCTTTGATTCATTAATGCAACCCTACATTGTAAATCTAGCTATAAGGAATGCTTATGCTGTTGCCTAGTCAGCTGCAGGCAAATGAGAAATAACATAATACAGGAGTGGACCCTTTCCTCAACAGCCCTACAGTCTCCTTTTGTTACTGCTGTAGTGGTAGAATCTCTTATGGCTTCTCCTTATGTCCTAACCTGGAGTTAGCTCCAGCTAAACCTGGCTTTACACCCCTAAGCGATGTTTTTGTAGCATCTTTGGCACCTATTCTTGCTTCCTATATGCTCTCTTTTTGCTTTAAGAAGCTATTGCTGACTATTTAGAGTTGGCAATAGTCTGGCAGCAGGAAGCTTGTTGGGGTAACAGATGTTGGAGTAAGGAAAGAGTTAAACAGAGAGCGGCAGCAGCAGTGTCTCTCAGGACAGCTGACCTGAGACAGAACTGGACAAATGAGCTTCTATTTCTACCTCAACACAGAACTGTACACTCTTCACACTCCTTTACCACAGCTTTGGAGAGAGCAATGGAAAATGTCAAGAGGACAGATTTATTGTAGGACTGTGATTACATCTGTAAGCTGTAACCAAAAAAAGCTCTTAGGAGTGAAGATATACATACTGAGTGCTTCTGAATAAATCTCAGGTTCACTCTCTGCTGCCCAGTCTTGGCTCTTCATGTATCACAAAGGCTGGACTAGGTGATCCTCAAAGATATTTTCCAACCAATATTGCCATGATTCTGTGAATGTCTTTTTCAATAACTATTGATTTCTAAAGCAATATTAACAGTTCTATTAATAACAGTACATATAAAATTTAGCATTTAGTGCAATCTACTCATGAGAACACAGTCAATATTAATTTTGGAAGCCACAAAATATTGCTCCCGTTCAGTAATCAATGGTCATTATCTCAGAAAAAAAGCTATTTTAACAAAAACCTTGGTACTCATACTGAACTGCCATTATTCAAATACAAATATTTTGTTTGAAGAACTAATACTGTGCTGGCTGTTAATATCTTAAGAAAGACAACAATTTCAGGTTCTAAATTATTGTCTGCTCACATCTGATGATACACATGGATGTTATATTAAAGACAGGTTAAAAAAAATGTTTCATAATTTCCATATCATATGAAAGCAATCGGGCAATATCACCTTAAATTGCCACAAGGGGGTTCAATTCCCTACTCCTTTAAATTTCAGCAAAATAATTTACAACTATTTAGAAGATAGGCAATCTGTTACCAGACTGGTCTGATTTCATTTAACACTTAATTCCACTCTGCATATGTGCAAATTAATAGCCGAGATGCAAATCAGTGGAGAATTAGGATTCAAGGCAGAAAACTTTGTCTAGCGATTAGAATTTCATAATGTACTTACAGAATGGAAGGCCACCTGAGACAATTCATAGAGTACAACTAAGTACCCATGAAGTTATTTGAAACTCTTAGTTCTGTAACCTGGCAAGAGAGCAGAGGTTTGGGCTAGCCCGAGGACATGACCCAGACAGGAGTTATTCACAGAGGAGCATCCAGGAATAGCTGCTCCCACCTTCTCCAGCTCTGTACTATGGGATATCCCGGGGAAACTAAGCAGCAAAAGCAAAGTATAGCAGAACTTATGAGCCCACATTTCCTTGTGGAATTTGACTCAAGATCTAAAGAAATTAAATACTGTCACAGCCAAACCAGTCTTAACAATCAGGGAATTTATTTTAACTCAATTTGACTTATTGCCAGTTAACACAAACTTAGAATGACTGATTCAAATATTGGGGAAAAGGAAACATAAGTAATTAAACAAACACTTATGGAAATACTGCTTCCCCCTTGCTCAGGCCCAGCTCAGGCCAAACTCATACCTTCTCCCACTTGCAAGTTCCAAATTTCTTTATTTTCCTCATGACTTGTGTTCTGCTCATCCTAATTTCTTCAGTGAGGTGACAGACCATGCAAAAGTTTGGCATCAAGAGTGTAATGGTTTCTTTCTGCAATCTGGGCCAGGAAAATGAGCTGCACTAAAAGCAAGCAAAGACAACAGCAAAAAGAGATTTGAGTTGCAGGAACAGCCATTCGCCACTGCTTGTAAGGGGTAAGGAAGCTTTCTCCTGGGAAGGCTAAATTGGCACAAGGCTTCTCAGTATTTTTTACCTTACTTAAAGTACCGAAAGAAATTATCAAGTCCCTGGGAAAGACTTGTCATGCAAATTTGCTGCAAGAACAGTATGAGCCCCAGCAGGCAGATTCCAAGGTAACAGGGTGATAAAGGACTTGACAGCAAACTTAAAAGCTGGAAGGAAGAGCCTGTAGGATGCTGAACCAGAGTTAAGAGGCTGACCTTCAGCTAGATTGATTTAAAGGCATTACAGCGTCAGAAAAAAAGTGAAGGTCTTTTCATAAAGGGAAAGAACATTTTACATAGTCTAGAAGGCAGCATAAAGAAACAGAATGGATAACAAATACCTGCTGTGTGCAGTCATCAGGCCAGGAAAAAGCTAAACAGATGTAAAATTAATTTTCAGTGTCCACACTAACAGGAGTAATTATATGAAGCACCTAATTTGGGTGCCTAAACCCAGAAGTTTCGATGTAGACACACAGAAGTTTCCAGGACTGTAACACTCAATTAATTTCCTTTGTACTCCCCTGCCTTTGACCCTATCTCTAGGCTTCCATTCAACATCATTTTGTTCTTTCTCACTAACAAAATGAAACTGGCATCTAGTGGCAACACCCTGACAGAAAGGACCTCCAAGATTTTTGGTATTGATTTCTTTGTAGCCGGGATTTCACTCATTCATGGCACAATAACCTGCAAAATGTCACCTGTTGTTTCCACGTCGGGAGAGTGTCTTTCACAGAAGAATGAAGATTATCCTGATATACCCCTGCTAAATCAGGTGCCAAACGTGATAATGATGCATTACTGCATTGTTCTGCCTTGAGCAACTTACCTCGCTTTGTCAGCAAAGCAGCCAAACTAAGAATGCTCATCTTCTAAAGTTCTCCTGCTTCTGAGATCTGAGCCACTCATAAGGAGCTGATGGTGAAAATATTCATGAAAATATGCCATTACATAATCTCTTCAACAGTTTCTTTGGAAATAATACACATCTAGACTAGCAATTTCCACATCAGAGCTAACTAAAACTGTCTTCATCTTACTTATTATTGTTTGCAGTATGATGTCCATCCCAGTGGAGAATTCAGCAATTCAATAAATAATACTAAACTCTTCATATCTTTGTTACAGGAAAGCAAGAGATAGTGCAATGTGCAACTGCTATTAAAGTTGTTATTGAAAATATTAAGGAAAGGATAATGGTAATATTATTTCATCTCTCACACACAGAGATACTGTGCATGGAACCTGGGAAGAAAGGGTGCCATGTCAGTGTTGATTCATAGTGGATAATACAGAAATTGAGATGTTGTGTGTGACTGAGCACACAGAGGATCTGCTCTATAGGAGACTAGAAATGAAGAATTTGCTTTATCAGTTCTCCAGCCTGTAGGCTACACAATTAAAAATTGGTTACAAATCAGGTTACTGGCTTAGATTCAGTGTCTTCTTGGCTGTCTGAGAACAGCTAAAATCCTACAAATGGACACTATTTTAGATGTTTTGATTTGTATATCTCCCAGTGAGATTCTGGAACTCCATCTGCCTCCTGCTTATAACAATTTATATTCACTTGTTCCTTTCCTGCCTTTTAGGTTCTGAGTGTTAACACCTCAGAAACAGCCACTTTGGGCATTGGGTCCTGAGTATTTTTGTTGGGTTTTTTTTGTTTTTTTTTTTTTTAACACCAACAAAACAGTAGAGTTTGAAGACTCTATTAGAACCCACAAAGTTCTATAAAGAATTGAAAATGGCCTTTTGTAGTATCTTATATCCTGTTAACAGGATAAAATTACAACTTATGTCTGGCCTGGGTTTCTACATAGAACTATGCCAAGGACTATCTAGAGTTGATACTAAGAAACTAAATTCAAAATAAAACCCTGAGAGTCTTTACATGGTTGTTCCATTTCACTTGGCTATTACTGCCATCTAGTGATATAATTTACAATAGTCAAAACTTCCCATTTAGAAATTATATTTCATCAAAAGTATAAGGAAATGTGCAGGATATATTCTAAAAATCTATCCTTCATTTACTTGCTAATGTAATGCCCTATGTTGGCATGCAATTTTTTACATACTCAAGTTTGAAGATTGATGTTTTCCTGTCTTCCCTGTAAGAATGCACTTGAAGACCCAGATACTTGCACAAGAAGAAAACTTCTCAGAGCCATAGGAGTTTATAATGTATTCAACTTCTCTTCTGGCAAAATTTCCCCTGAAACGGCCATGTTATTTATTACTGAATTGGTTGTTCAAAAATTATTCATAATTATTTATATGAATATAAGTGATGAAAATAATTTGGGTCAAGTAAAGAGAGCTAACCTCTTCCTCTTTTCAAACACCAGAGTGTTCCATCTTGTTTGAAAAGTAATCACTTCCCAAATCTCCACCCTACCTAACTTGACTCCTCGGATATTACCAGAGGCTGTAGACCAAATGCAAATAGGGCACACAGTCTTAATAATGAAGGTAAATTCCCTATTTTAAACACTTATTCTTTGTGTGTGATTTGAGGTCTTTAAATCAGGGCTGATCTTTCTACAGAGTTCACTGGAGTTCAGATTGGCAGATGGGGTTTATGACCATCTGGTTTTACTTCCTAAGTAGCAAATTACCTAGTGATTTTCTGTAGCTATGTGCACTTTATTTCTATTTTTAGTCAGATTATCTCACTGAACTGCATGGTCAGACAATTCATAGTGGTTCTGTGCTCAAATGAAGTTACACATAGAACAAAAAGATACTAACAACAAAATATGACACTTGGAATTATCACACCAACCATATTCAAATTTGGTTTTGATTGTTAATTGAACTGTTAATTTTGATTGTTAATTGCATGTGAAAAGTCATCCCATGGAATTCTACCCTGGGACAGCTCAGACTTTCTCCAGGCTTATCAGAGGTGTCTGCATCACGGACTGAGCACTGGGGGTTTAGGCACAGAGAGCTTTTTCTTAGCTTTTTCTTCACAGGTTGATGTTTCTCCAAGTACTTCCACAGGCCTCTAGGGAATGTTTTTATACTCATTTAGATGTCACTCCTTGGTATCTTCCCTAGCTTTGACATTCTGAAGAATGTTGTCATTCTTTAAATTAAGTAATCCTCAAGTCCTTTATTCTAGCAAAAAAAATTCTATTAAAAACACTTTGACTATCATCAGAGTGAGCTGATGAATATTCTCTTTTAATATTTCCAAATACCATATGCCTTCCTGTGTTTTTCAATTCTCAGTGTTGAAACAAATACGTATGTTTAATTCTGATTTTAGACTTAACTCTCGGTACAAAATTAAACTGAGAATTTAGCACAAAGGTAATCCCATTGTCACATGTAGCAGCAACCTCAGTCCTAGAGTATCTAATTAAAATAATCTCCAAAATCCCACAAAGCCTAATTCTTAGATTTTCAGCTTTTCAATACCTGGATAAAAATCATTGTAACAATACAAGCAGGCAAATGTAGCTCTGATAATTAATTGGGCAAATTGGAAAGAAGAAAATGCAAGGCAGAGTATTTTGTACAGTGGATTTTCATTTTTCCTGGAATCTCTTCAGATTTAGATGCTTTTAATAAATATACACTTTACCATATTACAGTGAGATATTCAAAACACATATTTCTAACCACTTGAGTAAACTGAAAGAAAATGCTTCTTCTGAAATCAGAGGTGTCTTAGCATTGTCAATTAAATACACAGATTATACTCTTTAGAAAATTCATGACTTCTTGCATTCATAGGTCATTGTTAAATTAACTAAACTGAAAGAGTACTAACAATTGTAATTTACACTATTTTATGAATCACAGCATGACTTCAAGTGATGGAAAAGCATGCATTACAAATTAACATTTAAAGAAGCAATCTGGCAGTGTCAGAAATGCAAGTTGGGATAGAAAACAGAAACCATGCTCATACAGAGAATTCTGTAACTTGTCAGAGCCAGTCAGAAATGGGTCAGACCAGTGCTTTTAAACCAGTTACCCAGAACTAGTCCAGGGAATGCCAACACACAGCATTTAACTTCGAAATGAAATCAAGATAATTTTTTTTTTTTCTGAAAACAGCTGTTGAGCTGTGGCAAAAAATAGCATCATGGGATGGTTTGATGTTATGTCTTGAACTGAATTTACGAATGCATCGTGACTGAAAGGGGGGATCTTCCTCCTTCGGACTAGAAACGCTGCTCTTTATTCCCACTCTGACTCTCCCACACATCATGCCCTGAACTGAGTCAATTCAAGTCATTGAAAGAGAAGAAAAAGAGCCTAACAAAGAAAGAAAGTTTGTGGTTTGAAACAATTTATCCAGTCGAGTACTAGAGCTGGTTTGAGGGGGAATCAGGCAGCTGGGCCCAGCTGAGGAGGAATTGACCCATTGTCACAAGAATGAGCCATTACATTTCATCAGTCCTCAGCACCACCTTATCCTCAAACTGTGCTTCCAAACCCTCCATCTTCATGTCACCTACACAGTGTTGCACCCTGCTACGTCTCAGTTCTGGTGCTTGTTCAACCAGGGTGCTGTTATTAATAAAAGACCGATTTTTTTAATTGTCACTGACATATTTTACTGGGTCACATTGCTTAAAAGAGAAAAAAAAGTCAAACAAGCCATGCTGAACCTGACTTAGTAAACTGGCAGAGATGCTTGATCAAGGCATTTCAAGAAGCCAAGCTAGTCAATCATACTGGTTTGGCTTCCCACTAAATTGCAGTCTCCCTCAGAATTAGAAAAAACTGCTTTCCTCTCAGTATTCTAGCTTTTCTTTCCATTTCTTTCTTCATTTATGGACAGAATAACAAAACAGAGCAGCTGGAAGATAGAACTGGGCCATCATTTGGTAGGACAAGCAGAAGGTAAGTGGGGAATATTAGCCCACCCTACTCCTAACCTTTCCTGCAACTGGGAAATTACCTGAGGCTCACAGCTTGAATTTTTCAATAGGAGACGTCAGCAGCATGTAAAATTATTTCATTCTAATGATAATTGAAGAAACCCAGTTGGAAAAGATTGCCATATTGGGATTAATTGAAAAACCAAGACTGAGTTAAATGTCAAGTTTAAAAATACTATAATCTCATTAAGCTAATTCATTATTTGTTTTAATAAAGACAAATCTATTATAACTGTGATCCTATAAAGACAATAGGCCAGAAATTATAAAGTAACAGCATATGAAATTATAAAATTCAGCAATAACATACCCACTATAATCACAGTCTTTATAAGATCTCATAAAAATGAATAAACATTTTGCCTTATGACAGTTGGTAATGTATCTTCATATATTGAAAAATAAGATATATGGAAATTTTTTTGTTGTTATAAATACAATTTTTTAAGGCAAATATCTCCATAGCAGTTGCAGAAGGAAAAGGGATTAAATGTTTTGAGCTTACAACAACAGAGCTGCAGTATGACTGTTCAGCTACAAAGCTGAGGATATGCAGTAATCAGGTGCTGAACCAGGCCAAACACATCAGCTCTGCAGTGACCCTCTCTGGGTTAATTCATCTCTCACTCTCCTCCAAACCCTTACCAGCTCTCACTGAGCAGTTGAAAATGATTTGGCAAACTCAGCTGGGATCATTGTGGTGGAACAATCTTGAGATGGGCCCTTGAATTGCTGCAGATGCAGTTCAGTGTTACTGCAGCATCCATGAAATGCACCAAGCCCACTCCAAGAAAGATCAGCTTCCAGGTAGAACAGGTGTGACCAGGTCTTTCTGCCCAAAGCAAGGGCAGCTTTGAGGTCAGATGAAATTACCTGGAGTTTTATCCCTTTAGTTTTGAAAAACGTCCAAGGACAGAGCCTGTCCAAGTTCTCTGTGCAGCCTGCTCCAGTGTTAACGCAAACCTGTCCTGGAATAGGATGACTAAACTATTTCCCCTTACAGTCAGACACTACTGGCCAGCACAAACCGCTAAAGGACCATGAAGAATTTTGGTGTAAAAAAGACTTTAAAGTCTGATTTCCAGCAAAAGCAAAAATGAAATAAATTAAAGAGTTAAAGTATGTTCAGCAGAGCAGCCTCCTCCTCTCTTACAGCAGCCATAAGGGATACAAGAAGAGAAGCAGTCCCCTATAAATACTCTTTGAAATACTGATCACTTCTCTGCCTGTATTCCAAAGAGCAAAATCACCCAAAAAGCAGGAGCTTTTTCTTGTTTCCTCTGATCTGCTATTTCTTCATGAGAGGTAAACTAAGACATTGAGAAATTCTGGACAGCTGCTAATTCAGCTAACATCCATAAAGGCAGTTTTCTCTTAAAATTCAGCTGGCTGTACATCTAAATGAAACAAGGCTGAAAACAGTAGGTCATAATTACTTCACTGAGCAAGGTCACCTGGCAAACTTCATCTGAAAAAAATATAAAATTAACTGGCTGGATCAAAATCTTAGAAGAAGACTAACCTGAATGATAAAATCACTATCTTTGATAAAATCACTACCTTTGTAATTAACTACATACACTCCTCCTCAACACTGGAAACCAAGCTAAGGCCCAAATTAAAAAAAAAAAAATCAAAGCACTCAGGGAATATTCTACCTGTATTTAAATAAATTCCCATCTTAATAACTGTTTTAAAAGGGCTATACATTATCACCTTCCTTAAGTGTCCAATTTTCCCTCCTTGGCAGTAGTCAAAAGAAATTAATATTCAGAATTAACACCTTAATAGTTTCTGAATTCATAATTCCATTGCTGTAAGAAAACATGTTGCATAAGACAAAGTGAGAAATAGACAATTGAACTTCTGATTATTGAAGTAGGATGAAATACTGAAATCTTTATGTTTTCAATGAAAAGCAATCTACTGTGAAGAGCAAAAAACAAGTTTTATACTGAAAAGTTTGAAAGTAAATATTGATAGTGGTTTACATTTCAGCTTTGCAGCTCCCAGAGACCAGCAGTGATTCTTTCAGGTGTTTTTGCTGTAACTCAGCTCCAGAGGAGCTGTTTGGGCTTCAGTCTCACAGACTGATACCAAGTATCTCTATGGGAAGAAAACACTAGATAATAGAGAATTATCTCATTCCTAAGGAATAGCCTAACAAGAACCAAGAGTGAGAAGTGGAAAAAGAAATGTGAGGTGATTAATCATGGTGGGGAGAGGGATTACCAAGAAAAATAAGGGTCCCATCTTTTGACATTTCAGTCAAAATGAGGTAATTTTTGAAAGACAAACTACAGTAAAATAAAATTAGTAGGATCAACAGCAGAAGTAATGTGGTAAAATGCAAGAGCCTGTTAAGTGATCACCCCCTATTAAACCTTCTAAAGATTAATTTCTCTCACTTACAACGTTTTGCTTCAAAACAAAAATCATACTTTATAAGTTTCAGAACACTTTGTAATGTAGTCATAATAGGGGAGAAGGAACTGTATTAAGCCAGACCTTAACTGAGAGAGAAAAGCAGATTAATCCCAAGGGGGGTTTTCCCTAACCTTTGCACAGAAAATTTATTCTAACAGGGAAATACAAATCCATTCCCTGCATTTTCTGGTAAGATGAATTTTCTGGCTATAGATTTGAAAATTAAAATGTTGATAGTCTAATCGAAATGAGCAATTTTTAGACAGTCGTTCTGGTAATTTTTGTGTAATCTAGATTTCACCTGATTTCAGAGCCTGATTTGATAAGTGTTTTGCAATTGCCAGGAAGGAAGGGCATAAAATAAATAGCTTTTAATATTCTTCATGTGAATACTTTCCATGTAATAAATATACTAAATTATACTAATTATACTAATATTATAAAAATACTTTCCATGTACTTTCCTTTTTGGAAAAAAGGAAAACTTCTCACCACAAAGAAATAGTCAGACTTATCAAAGTTCTGGTTTATATTCAAGCTTCAAATTCTTTTTTTCAATAGTGTATTTTTAAGAGAGACACACACATACTAAAAACTGAACATTTTCTGTGAATGAACCATTTTCAAAGTAAATTTGATGAAAACATATGCAAAAATTTAAAAAAAGAAAAAAGAAAGATATAAAATATTAAAAGGCCTTTAAACCCTGCATAGACTGAAAAAAAAACAACATACATTCAGGAAAACATTTTAATAGTTACTCTGTCTTACTTTCACTAGCCAAAATAGTATTCAGTGTTTTTCTGATATGTTTATGACACACTTGCATCACCTGACGTGCTTCAGAACTTGGCATAGAATTAAGATTTGAAACCACTTTTAAAGAGTGAATGCTTACTGCACAAAAGGAAAATATTTTTATTCTTGCTGTTTATCTGTCTCTCTCAAAACAAAGTCATTGCAGATGGTACAGAGGCTGCTTGGACATAATCTCAGCTAGAGATACTGCTAGACATGAATTACGTTTGTTCACAATCTGAAATAGTTCTCTTGTTTTCTTTCTTTGTTTTAGGAGCTCACAATTCTGCTACGAAGGCACAGAAGTCTGCTACAGTTCATCTATTGATAGAAGAATAGACCATTGTGCACTCCTGCACTGGGTGAATCTTCTGGGACACGTGAGCCAGGACCCAGTAGCACTTAGAGGAGTCACTGAAGGCAAAATGAGAAATTGTCTGTGTGTATAGCTACAGAAGTATCAGGAGAACCACAGGGGGACTGTGTCAAAGGCTTTAAAGAAGTCCAGACAAAACCCTTCCCTTGCCCACTGATGTCCCTCTCCATCATGGAAGGCCCCTGGGCTGGGCAGGCAGGATTTGCCCTTGGTGAAGCTGTGCTGGCTGTCCCAAATCTCCTCCCTGCCCTCCATGTGCCTTAGCAGAACTGCTGAGAGGATCTGTTCGTGATCTTCCCAGGCACAGAGGTGAGGGTGGCAGGGCAGTTGTTCCCAGGATCTTCCCTCCTATCCCTGTTAAAGAAGAGTACAATGTTTCCCCTTTTCCAGTCACTTGGGACTCCACTTGACTGCCAAGACCTTTCAAACATCATAGAGAGGGGATTGGCAACTACAGCAACCAATTCCCTCGGGTCTTTTGGATGCATCTCTTTCCTCAGGTGGCCAAGAACTTGCTCTTTACTTGCAGCAGGGACCACTTTTCCACCACAGTCCCCATCCTGCTGTGCATCCACTCCAGAGGTGTGGGTAGACAGGTCACTGTCAGGCACTCCTCACTGATGACTGAGGAAATTCTGGGATGCAATTTAGCTAGTACAAGTTAAAATTCTATGTTTTGAAAACAGAAACGCAATGCTTCCTGGCTTGTTTTAGTATAAACATTATTCCATGACACTGCATATATAAATTATTGCATAACCATATTTAAACTAAGATCTGCAAACATATCACTATAGCACCAAAATTATGCCTTAGATCACACACTTTCTGAAAGAACAGACATTAAAAAAAAACAATGTTCTTAAAAAGCAGGTTAGAAGACTGTTTATCACAACCACCAAATATTAACAAGGAGTCTACAGCAAATATGTCTAAGTTAGTATCCCCTAATGACCTAAACACAATACTAACAAAATCTCTTGTCCTGAAATATAAATTCTAACCACCACAAACAGAATGTGTTTGATAGATTTGCAGCAGGTTTCAGCTACAAGTAGAAAAAAAGGTTTTCAAATATATGGAACAAGTATGAATTTTATTCTTACTCCACTTAATTATTTTATTTTGGTGATTATCCAAAACGGAGCCTGAAGAGAGAGTTGTCTAAGATTGGGATGCTGTAATTTTGTCATGTTCAAATCAAATACCTGAATGCAACTTTGCTTTTAGAACAGGGGTGAACAACATTATAGTTTAACAAATCTTTCTATCAGACTACAGAAAATATGAATAAACTCTATTCGTGCTCAGAAATTTTAGAACAAACAGGTCTGCTGTAACATTACTTCAAAACCAATATAAATAAAATGTAACTGCCACAATCAGTTAAGAACTGTTGACCTCTTCATATTCATAACTTCAACATTGTGTCATTCTGTTTTCACAAGAATGCTCTCCAAACAGTTTTCAAGGTTAATTTTGCTGTTACTCCCTCTGGCAGCATAAGCAGATAATTCTGTCTCCTCACTAATTCCCAGCTTCTTTGATATCAGTCACTTGTACCCATGCTAAATGAAGTTTTCATATTTTGCCAAGGCTGCTGTTTGAATTCGTTTGTTATATTTCCAGTGGTAATATTGACACTTCAAAGAATATAGAAAAAACATTGTCTGCTTCTTGTTAGTAAGGTTGTTGAGGATGTTGCATACCTTCAGTGGCAACTTCGTACAGCAAGCTGCTGTATTGCCTCCATTTCTGTTTCAGAGTAATTAAAATCAGAGAGGATTTGCTTGAACCTGATCAAAAATACTTCCTCCTGTGGCTGTATAGCAGAGTGGGGCAAAATATAAATCTCTTGGTCACAACGTCAAGCATTAAGACATAGATTAACTGTATAAATGTTAAAGCTTCATTTTTCAGATCATATTCTTCAAAAAGTGCTCCATTCCTTGTGTTACTCACATTAGTAATTCTACTGAAATAAGACTATTCTTTTAAGTGTAAACATGTAAATCTGTTTAATTTAGGGGCCTGTGAAGCTTTTGGCTACAGTCAGTTTAGTTGTTTGCAGAACTAGTAGATTCAGATTTCATCGAAAGAACAAGTTCCTAAATACAAAAATATGAACTTTTGTTCAATGAACAGCATGAAAACTTCAAGGCCTGCTGCTGTGAATCAACACAATTTCACCCCACAAATCTTTACTGGTTCGCATCAGCTGGGGACTGGTCTACAGGAGAGGCAGGAGATACTCTGCACTTGGGGCTAACAGATTGTTCAGAAGTGCCACTGCCATTTACTGATCAGTCAGGAAAATACTTGAAGTAATTGAAGTCTTATGAGCCAATACATCTGTTTACAGATGAAAGAAATCCTGACATTTTATTAACATGTAGATATTTTTCCACATCTGAAATGCATTCTTTTCAAAAATTGTATCCATTTTAAATTAGAGACAAAACCTGGTGTGTGGAAATGATGCCACACATCAGTAACACTGTTCTGAGGCAAGGCACAGAAAAATTCCTGCAATTCTGGCTTTTTATACTTTGAAGATGTGGTGCTGCAGTCCGGTCAGCAAATCTTGCTTTCTTGCTTTTATGAAAACAGGAAATCTATTTCCTTTTTTTTTTTAAATTAATCCCCTACTGAAAACTAACTAGTGACTTGAACTGGCTTATGAAGAAGAACACCAAAAGCCAGAATCAGCACAGAACAAGCAACAGAGGCATGTGACTGGGACTCAGTGGAAAAGCAGAGAGGTAGCAGTGCTCTATTAAGATTTTCTCTGCTGATGTAAAGAAACAGAACCTTCAGAAAGATTCAGAACTGATTCAATTAAGGATTTACCTTCATTATCCTACCTTCTATCCATATCTTCCTCTATATTTCCCCAAAGATGAATGAGAGGTTTCTCTTTGAACATGCTGGATTCCCAGTATTACACTGAATGCACTAGTACTTCAGTTAGTATACTACTGAAACACAATTAATGAAGACAGCAAAGTCACCTGCAAGCACTGAAAAACTGAGAAAAATTTTAAAAACTGCTCTCTGCATCCTTTCTAGTGATAAACAAGGTGACAATGGTTCAAATACTTCTATCAGTGTTCAAGTTTAAACACAACTTTTTTCCTTAAAGTAACTCTGTCTGCAGGGACTTAAAATGCAGATTATTTTAGAGTTTACTACACTGCTGAATTAATTTGAGTGATCCACTCAGGTCGTACAGGAATACACAGTTGAGGTATCAGAAGGCAGACATGCAAAGCCATTTTGAGGAGTGTTCATTACACTCTACGTATCTGGCAGAGGTTAGGAGGCTTGGGGCAGCTTATCCCCCCCAGTCATAACATTGCTATAAGCTCAACAATCCTTTCCAGGGAGCTGTGAAACAATTCACAAAAAAGTGAAACAATTTGTTTGTCCTGCTGAGGACAGGAGGGTTTGCCAGCTACCAGGCTGCTCTGCTTGTTTCCTCACTGATCCCCTGGGGAAGACAATTCTGTGCAAAAGCATCTCGTAGTTTGTCACACACTAGAGATGGATCATTAATAGATGCACAATAAATCACATTTTAGTTCAGAAACATCACTTGGAAGGGAGAGAGTGGCCAGCACCAGCACACCAGAAACTGTTCAAATTTAGCCTGCCCTAATGTGCAAAACTGAAAACAATTATTTTTGGTAGGCCAGAGTGATCTGCAGTTTAAGAAGGACTCCGTACCACAGAAGTGAAAAGTGTAACTGCATGTTTGAGTTCCTCCAGTAGATCACCCTGCAAGCACATAGCTAAGCAGTACTTTGAAGGAAGAAAAATGGATAAAAGCCACACTCACAGGGAAAAAAAAAATCCCAAATCAAATATTGGAAAGAATATGAGCCTTTCCTCATTTAAAAGAACAGCAAGAGGCAATTTAAAGATAGGAAAATCTTTTTAGGGTAGTTTCAAGACGTTTGTGTTAGCTAACATACATCAAGTGGAACTTAAATATAATCAGATCAAATATTTTGATTTCAAAAAAACTTCTACTAGTTGTATTGGAATTCTGTTGCATCTGTACAGTTCAACAGGGTTTCAGCATTGGTGTGTAAAATATTGGCACTTCATATATCCCTCGGAACCATAGGAGAAAAAACACCCCAAAGATTTTGAGGTTCCGGTGATTTTGCTGGGTCTCTTTTGCTGACTTCAGTGGATGCTGAATCAGATCTCTGAATGTATTTTTCCCAGTTGATTTTCACAAGCTGCTTCCTGCAGTTTGCAAAAAACAACTTTGTTCACATGACTTAGCCCAGAAAAAACACTTTTGAAGGCCAACTACTGTATCTTGTGTTCCTTTAGCACTTAAGATATTTGCCAGCTTCATTCTTTCAGACAAAATATGCAAGCTTTCTTTCCAACAGCTTTGAGCATTGCCATTCCTGACAGTAGCATAGTTTTTATAGTTTATGCCTGAACTATCTGCTCACATTTCATGCATCTTCACTTTAAGGCAATTAAACTTAAAAAAAAAAATAGAATAATGCATCTTGGTTCAAAATTATGTTTGGCATTTGCAAACAGGAATGCTCATTCTTTTCTGCTTATATAAATGTCCTATAAATGGATTTTGTGCAAATGGGCATTTTTTGCAAGGATCACTCCCTGACGGTTTTATGCATTCACCACATTTTCCTGAAATGAATTTGCAGTGGTCATACTTTCAAGCTAAACATTGAAGACTTTAGGCACCAAACTGTGAAGTAATTTACATTCACAAAATAAACTCAACTTGGGCAAAAATTATTATGCAACACTTCCAAAGCATTATATACAAATATTATGTATTCAGTGTCTTTTAGCAATGCTTTCCTTTATAATATTTACCACAAATGCCACAAATAATAGTAATTTAATTATATATTTGTCCAGGTAAGTATGTTACTTACTTAAAACTTGGCTAATTTAAATTCAGCAGTTTTGTCAGCAAAACCCTTCAGCTTCCCTGGTCACCTATCAAGAGGCCTTTGTTTATTTTTTTTTGGTGAATCACACAGGGCAATACAGGGCTGTAGTTTCATTAAGTGCAGTTTATCATCAAAGAGAAAGGCTCTGAATCATCACAGAACAAAAATACATAATTTTTACCCCATATGCTGAAGTACAAAACAGAAGATGGGGGGAGGTTAAAACAAGGAGACAATTAGCCTCACTAATTAGAGCTGACAAATCAGTCAGCACTATGAGCAATATGATCAGTCCCACAACAACCTGTCTATCAAGATAGTTTTTATAGGTACTGTGGGGAAAGGTGATTTTTAACAAAAGATTTCTAGAAAGCAAATAAAAAAGCTTTGTATGTGTATGAGCAAAACCTTTTTGTAGAGTGGAATGAAAAAAGATGCTAATTCGAAAAAGTTACAATGAATGCTGTCATCTTTGGTGAAGCAGAGGTACAAATCAGCTTCTCAGAAGTGAATAAAAGGAGTCCAGTGCAAGTACTGATTGTGTATGGAAGTCCTGGAAAGCAAAAAACCTCCCTACACCACAAAGTGCTTATGCCTTAGTCCTGGAAAAAATCAACTCAGGCCACTGCAAGTCAGAGCCCTTTTGGAATATAGCACCATCCATTCTTCAGTATGTTCTTAAAGCTATTTTCAGAACATGCATTTAACATATATTATGCTCATGATAAGGACTATGACAGAGTATAATTAACAGACAGAAATCCCCTGAGCCCATACATACAACCATTACAGGGTACATGCACCACCCATGCACTCATCAAGAATGTCAAATTCATTGTGGACACCAAGCACCCTTACATGTCAACTGTTTGAAAATGCATGATCATCATCCTGTTGCTGCTTAGAACAGATCTATTGGTCCAAGAAAATAAACTCTAAAGAAAGTATGAAACTTAAAGGTTAGAAGAAACCATTTATAGAAGAATGTGCATGTGTGTGCTCCTTTTTGAAAGCCAGCACTGCAGGCTGGTAGATCCCATCCCAGTTAACAGTTCTCTTCAGTCTGTATTCATAACACACAAACAGTAACTCCGTTTTGATCTTCCACCTTTTGGTCATTACACAGAATGTGCAATTACGAATGAGTCTCCCGGTTTGAGTTCAGATGCTATGGTAGAAGGTCTGACAAACACCATTCCTACATTTAAAATGTGTGAGAAATTCAATAGGAAAGGCCTGAATTAGTCGTATCCAAAGTTTATTTGAGAAATACTATTCTACAAATTTGAGCTTAATTTGACTGTAAGTAGTATCTTGTAATAGTGACCTCTCAAATTGCTACTACAGCTTCCTGACAACTATGCCTCCAGCCTAATCATACTTTTCCAAGCTGCTACAGAGGTCCAATGAACTGCATTCCAAGCTATTCTCTTTCAAAACTACAGTTCAAATATTATAAATCATGAAGCTAATGGAAGATAAATCTAGAGCTTTCATTCACATCTCTGTGTTACAGCCCAGTTTTCCCATCTGGCTGCATCTGCTCCGCAACAATCCTTCATGGAAGGACAGGTTACAACTGTTTTAGAGGAGCAGTCGAGAATAGCTTTTAACATTCAAAAGGGGCTGTTCAAACAGAGTGCTCAAAAGTTGGCAGCTATGTACAATTAAGAATGTTCTTCACTTAGACAACTGTATTTTAAATATCAATTTTAAAACGCCTAACTCCCTCTCTCCCCCCCAAGGCAGGAATCAGTAAATTAATAACAACTGCACTGGGATGGTCAGGTATGGGGAGGGGGTGGCCTGAGCTGCTGGTTTTGGCTTTGGGGTTTTCTTTAAGAAACCTTGTTTTATCCTCTCTTGTCGTGGTTCAAAATCAGTTTCATGAAGCTTGCATGAGTCTTTTTATAGGAAATTGTTGCTAAATATTTATGATATCAAATTAAACATAAAACACATAAAATATTGGAAACAACAATTCTTGAAGGCATTAAAGTTTCAGACTATTTATTTTACACTAGCTACCAACTTTATGTGGCTTTCAGAGGAATGGAGTAAATTTCATAAAACATGCCTTGAGGTTAAAAAGGATTAGGTCACCACTTTGTATTCAACATCAAAGACAAAAGATTGACTGGTGCGTTCTTTCAAAATTTTTGTCTAAAACTTTGAAGTTGCCTGCTCTATTTATGTATTTCTAAATAAAACACAGTTTAATAAAGGTTTAATTCTGCAATCCAAATCAAAACCAGCTTTAATTGTATTCTAAAGAAAGATTGATACACAACTCAGCTGTAGCAGGTACTTTACAAATCCACAAAGAGATAATAGCAAATATAAAGCACAAAAATCAAAAGACTGCTCCTTCACACACAAGTGAACAACCTTATTGCTCTCAGTGAGGACCCCTAGCAGAGCCCTCAGACCCCACACCAGATTTCATTATGGTTTTCTGGGGATAGAACCCTTAACCTAAGCTTCACTCACCATCTAAAGGCATTAGATGGCCTTCCTGGAGCTCAGGACTAGAGCTTAAATAGCATCCATATTCCAGCTGCCAATCCAGCAATTTAGTGTTCAAGCCCCCAGGAAAACAAAAACCCAACAAACAGCCTTCCTTCTCCCCCTCTCCCTCAGAACACCATACAGCAAAACCAAAACTGACAATTCCCTTAGCACAGCTGGTACATGCAAAGCTGTTGAAATGTGTTCACAGCTCTGAACACTGTGTCCTGCTTTTGTGCAGTATATATTTCTCTTTCCAGGTGATACAGCTGTCTGACTGAAGGCAGAAAACCCAGCAGAACTGAAGTAAACATTTCATATTAAAGATCACAAAACTAAGTACTTGCTTCAGATCACAACTGGGATGGCTTCACAGGCACAGAACCTGAAGAAAAGCATTCACTGTAAACTGAAAAACAGATTTTTTTTTAAATTCAAGGTACTGTATACAAGTATTGTTTTGTGTGACAGAAAGGAACAAAATGAACTGGAGATTAAAAAAGCAAAATTAGGAAATTAAAGAAACTTTGAAATCTTCTGACAATGAAAGAACACACAGTGAATTTCAGGAGAGTCCAAATTTATGAATAAACAACATTAGGTAACAATTAAGATTGTGACTGCTTGTGACACTGCTGTTATCTGCATTCATTTGAGCCACTTCAAGAAATTTTAGCTGATCACTTCAGATTCTAATATATAAAGTAGATTACATAGGAGATGAGATGCAGTTTTAAAGTGTAATAAATGTCCTAAAAGAAAGATAGCAACTTGAAAGAAAATGGTTAATGAATTTGTTAGCAAATAGGACTAAATATGGTGAAAGATGTTTCCCAGCCTTGGCATCCAGCACGGAGCCTCACTGGTGCCTGGATAAGCAGAGGAAAGCCTTGTACACAGACCTTGCTATCTCCCCAGCAAAGCCACATTCGCAAGTGAAGGACATTGATAGAGATTCTCAAAATAGTGTGCTGGGGAAAAGGGGGGTGAGTGAGACTGAGAACACAGCGCAGGCTTTGAGAACAAAAGGTCCTCTCACAGATTTACACTTTCCAAACACCAGTGATGTATGTGAAAGGAAACACAGACGATAAATTCTCATTCTCAGCACACATTTCAAGACATCACTTTAATTATTCCTATCACTTCTGCTGTCTATTGCACTCCCCCAGCTTATGAGCAATACTTCCCATGTTTTCAGCAGCACTTTTTGTGTACCCAATGTGCAGGTGCAGCAAATACCTTGGCAAGGGGCAAAGCGATTATCACTTAAGAAAACAGTAACACTGTATAGTTCATACTTCTTCAAGGTCTTGAGCAAAGCATAAATTCTCATGAAAACGAAGTCACTGCACTTCAAGCATCAGACAGCGAACCAGGTAAATCTTACTGCTGCTTGTAGTGCTGATCTTACCATATTTTGTAATTTATAGACTTTTTCTTTATTTCTCTCTTGCGTTTGTTCAGTAATTCAAACAAGTATTTTCTCAGGTCTTAAAGTGTCAAATATTGTGCAGTAGTGCAATATATTGAGAAGGGGATATTGTTACCTACTTGTAATTAATTTTCAAGTCAAATTAACGGAGCTGCACTTCATTTTTTTTTCTAAAAGAACTCTGCACTTTCTTGAACGTATTTCAAAAAAATAGGCACTGATGAATTTTTAACATACTAAGTACTACTGAATCCTATGTATGAATGTTGGTTACCTCGTATTTCAACCTCTGTTTTAGTCTGCAGTAGTTTTTAACAGCCTTATAGCTCAAAAAGAAATGGTACTGTGTAAGGAATATAAACCATTTTTGTTCTCCCTAATATATGCATTTATATTCCAGGTTTACTCTTGCTGCAAGTGGAGCGAATTGTGATCTGGCTCGTTGTTCCTTTTTCCTATGCATATACTTCTTTGAGAATTCCTTCTAAAGAGGTATAGGGCATGGGAAAATGGGGCAACTGAGGTACTTCACCACTCATCTCGAGCAGCACCGAGAAGGCAGTGGCAGAAATGTTTAGAGAAAACAGATGGGTGAAGAAATTAAAGGTAAATTTATGAAACTCCCAATTAATCCTCAAAACTTGTGTAAAGAGATACTGGCACTATTTACTCTGAGTTAGTGTCTAAATGTTGGTTTCCTCTTAAAACCTGATTTATTACAGGAGTAATATTTTAAGTATTTCTCCAACCAGATTATTAAATAAAGCTCTTGATCTATTCTAAAACACATGCATTGCTAAGAAATTACTCCTAAAGTCCTTATTCCCAGAAGTTTCCAACTGAAAATAATGGAAATACAGTCACTCAAACTGCAGAAAATGTCACTGTTTCTCCCTGTCTCACAGGTGCTGGGATCAGCTGTCACTGAATCCAGGTAATGCTGACTCGCAGGTGCAAAGCCCTGTCATGCAAATGCTGCCTAAGTGGGCTGTCTGTAATATATCAATTATTTTTAGGACTTTAAGATCCTAAGTACCTTTTATATGATGCATGTATGCGTGGAATTGCAAAGTCTTCTCTTGTAAAATCAGTTAATAATAAATCAAATTAAAAACATGCTAATTTTTTTTCTTTCTTTCACCCACAGGTGTCTTGGAGGTGGAAGTAGAAGATCTCTCTGCTCATTTCATTTCGTAAGAAAACAGTCATTAAACATAATTTGTGTGTTTCTGTCTAATTACTTTCATTTACTCTAAACAGCAATGTGCCACATCAGTTCTGAGGGGCAAATACTGATGTTATGAAACAATGTAAATGTACATAAGGTGTGTCAAATAAATATCTAATGCTTCAGTCACAAATCAAAAGTTTGTGTTACACTGCATTACATTTACATTTTACTGGATTACATTACACTGTGTTTCCTCACAGTTTCTAACAAGTGCTGTAAAACTGTGAGGTCAGAAGGAGCACAACAAGGTGCCTTACAAGTAATTTTACCCAGTGGTTATTGTTATGCTACACTCTTCAACATTAAATTAATATTTTAGAAGGTACTTTTCATCTGTCTCTAATATAACAGTGTCAAAGGACTATTCTATTTACATATCATTTTTTTCTTAAATTAAAAGGCAATTTAAAAAATTACATCCACGACCATATCTTTATTCACTGGTTTCATATCAAAGCTTGTGGTAAAGAGAGCTTGTAAGGGTTATTTCTGAATATAAAAAAATGAATCTATTAATAGTCATTAAAATCAAAAGGAATCCCCAGAATTTCTGCACAAAATGTGGAAAAATACATACAAACCAAACGAAAGTATAACTAAACAAGAGACAACCTCACCATATAACTTAGTTCCTCATATTTCACTGAAATTTCACATTAATATGAAATTTTCAAAGCAATTGCACCAGAAAGGTGTCTATTTTACCTTTAATATGTCTCTTTCAAAACTTAGCCTATAACAGATCCAAGATTCCTATATAACAGGACTGCAACTGATTTTTTTTTTTTTCTCGTGGCACAGAATGCGCAGTTTAAGTTCAAAGCTAATAGGAATAATAATGCCATCTCAGTCACTACCAAAAATAGAAGGAAATAAATTTGAGTTGGAGTGAAATCTATAACAATATCAGGCCAAATATCAACCACAGCAATCACAGTAGCAGCAAAGCAAGCAGCAAGATTAAAGTGAACAACATGAACTGATAAACAAACACCTCTTTTATATTATTTTGGAATTTTATATGATTTGGGGTTGTTGGATTTTTTTGAGTTTTTGTAATGCTTCTAAAATCATTTAAAGAGAGCAAATCCAGTTCTCCCTCCTAACACCACTGGTTACTGATGCCACCTTCCGTGGCTAAAGTAAAAACTTCACAAGGCACAACATAACCTCGAATGGTTCCTAAACTCCAAACATCAGTCTCTGTAAGCATCTATAAAGTGAGGAAACAACAGGACATAAAAATGATAAAACTCTGAGCAGAGCTACCAAATCTGGAAGAGGGGTTGGACAGCGATGGGACAGTGAAGCACAGATAATTTACAGGGTTTTTTTACCTCTATCCAGCGTGTACTTAATCTTTCAAACACAAACCACAACCCTATGCTTAAACACCTTCCTGAACAAGGCTGAAAGGAGAGTAAAAGATGTGTTTAAAGTGTGGGTAGAGAGACCTTCCCCTCCTTTTTCTTCAGCATAGTGCAAGATACACACTAATTTTCATTTTTTAAAAAAAATATTTTAAGTGGGAACAATAAACCTAGGAGATAAGGACAGGATGATCTCATTCTGTAAGGTTTAAATAGAAAGACAGAATTTTAGCTATAGATATCTTTTTCACCTCCTGAAAACATCGGGCTAAGATAAACCTATGGAACGATGTGATGAAAATAACATACCGAGGTACGTGTCACATTACTAAATAGGGAATACTCAGTGGTGTAAAATAGGGGGCTGGAAAAATGCAAAAAATATTGCAATATAAAGGAAATCAGTATTAAGAGTTGTAGAGTCCAGCAAGTGCATTACAGTTTGTACCACTGAGTTAAATGAGCAGTGAAAGCTTTCACCAAGTTCCTCCACACAAATGTAGTCCTGCTGCTCATTCTGTTTGTCATTGCTCATGTAACTGCAGGGGATGGGAAAAAATTGAACACAAGATATCTTTTTTCAGAAATCATGTCCTCATATTTGGAAACATAGTGCATTTATAGTATAAATGTTATAGTGCATCCTGCAGTTCTCATGGCTCCCTGTTCCTTCTTTTGCTTCACTGTACCTGGGCTTTAAACGATCAGAGAACCAACCTACCCTGGGGGAAAAAAAAAAACCCGTATCAGACAAAAAATTCTGCTTCCTCCTCCCTGTGGAATGAATACCCTGATATAATCATTTTTGTACCTGCACAAACAGCTGCATCAGTTTAGTGAAAGAAATGAAAGAAGTTGCTTATGCTGGCAGGACAGTTTGGAGGAACCCCTTTGGAACTTCAGTGTGAGAAAAAAAATTTCCCCCTCTTCTGTACCCACTTTGCCAATAACACAAAATACCCACGACAGATTTGTCCTAGAGAAAAAATCTTCATCTCTGCCTATTTCAAAGACCCACAGACACTTGTAAATGCAATTCATCTCTAAACACCACCTGTCAGCACTGCCATTTGTGACAATGGAAAAGCAATAAGGAATTGTGGTCTGTACATCCAAATACAAGGGTTTTGCTACAAAACCAACACAAATAGGAGCAACATACTATACTGTGGACACCTACATTCATTGGTTACTGTAACTGAAGCTAAATATTCAAATACTATTCCAGCACACACATGAAATTTCTTTTAGGATGCCAGTAGTCAGCTTCATTACTCCATGTGAACAAGAGAGGTACAATTCTATATGCAAAACTGCACAGATTAAACAGCTCACTGATGCTGAAAAGGAGCAGTACGTCACACCTTTTTCCTCCTTCTGATCACCTTGGACAAATTCAGGCTAATTTTCTGAGCCACAGCTAACTCTTACAAAAGACAGAAAGAGGAAAGAGAAAAAATCTTGGCTTTGGGATTAAAAATGCAAACCAGAACAAACAAACAGGAAAAAAATCCACCGAAAAAACTTTGTATTTGTCTTCGCTAATTTCGTGGGGCTTTTCACTAAAAAATTGCAATTTAATGATAATCTACACACCATGCATGTGAGCACAGAGAGAGAAAGAAAAACATAAAGAGCCTGACTTGATATCAGAACTCAAATAGCTCAGTTTGAGACTAACCTGAGGGTTTCTTGCTCTAGTAAACAAATGCTACATCAATTAAATGAACGAGCTCTAATTCTTCCATCTCCCAATACTTGGACCAGACAATCAGATTTCACACAGCCCCTAGAGAGGAGCCGCTGAGATGCAGCTTGTGCCCAGAGCTTTGCGCCAGGCTCGGCGCTCCCCCTGCTGACACCGCCGGGCCGCGGGGCCGGGCGGCAGAGCCGGGGGACGCCGGGCTCCCAGAACACCGATGGAGGCACGGAAGGACTGGATGTTGATGGAGTATATTGGAAGATGAGGTCTAGTGCTAGAATAGAAGAATCTGGGGCCTTTAGGTTTTAGGTGGTTCCCTTTCTGCAGGCCGTTCATTTTAATAGTCCAACACCCTTCACGACCTGGGGTTACAACACTTACTCCTGTCAGTAAAATGCTTCTTTTACCATTATTGATAGTCAGCTTTGATACGCATCCACAATATGGATTTATTTATTTATTTTTAAAAGTAATCTTTGTAAGTGTTACACAAACTACCATGGGCTTAAAAGTAAAAACATACTGGCATTATTCAGTGTTAAATCTAGTTCATAGAACATGCCTTACAATGTGGACTGAATTTTCAGTGTAATAAACCATTCTATTTTTTTCCATACCTCTTCTCCATTCTTCAGGACCAAGTAAGAGAAGCTGTAGATCAAGTGAAGAACGGAAATATAAAAAAAAAAAAAATTGCAGTGAGAAAAGGCTAGTGACAGAGCAAACAGGGACATGTTTCCCACGAGATGAGTCGAGGTTTTAACAAAATCTCCCAACCTCCCTGCTTTTTTTTTTTTAAATGCTGTCGAGGCGGTTAAATGAAGATTAAGCAGTATTTGAATTGTAATTCTAAAAAAATAAGTACTGTTTTACATTAAAAGCGAGCGAGATGGGAGGATGATGTTTATTATCGTATGGATGATTCAAGGAAGAAAAGCACATCCCGACCCAGGGACGCGTGGCACATCCCGGCGGGAGGCGCTGCCCCAGTGCGGGGACCGAGCGGGACCGAGCCTGTCCCCAGCCGTGCCCGGGACCGAGCGGGACCGAGCCTGTCCCCAGCTGTGCCCGGGACCGAGCGGGACCGAGCCTGTCCCCAGCTGTGCCCGGGACCGAACGGGACCGAGCCTGTCCCCATCCGTGCCCGGGACCGAACGGGACCGAGCCTGTCCCCATCTGTGCCCGGGACCGAGCGGGACCGAGCCTGTCCCCGGCACAGCCCGGGATCGAACGGGACCGAGCCTGTCCCCAGCCGTGCCCGCCGGCTCCGGGCAGTGGCAGCCGGAGGGAGGCAGAGAGGGAGGGAGGCAGGGAGGGAGGGAGGCAGGCAGGGAGGGAGGCAGGGAGGGAGGGGGCCAGAGAGCGACACCCGGCTGGAGCAGCCGTGGGTTGGAGAGCTCTGCTGAAGCAGAGGGTAAACAGCTAGAAAAGATGGCAAAAGGAAGCCGTGACAGTAGAAGTCATATTCAAAAATCAGTATTTATTTACTAGCGAGTTACATGTCCATCTGCACATCAATCCAGCTCTCACCTTATTCTACCTTACTATCTCCATCTGGAAAAAGTAAGGAATTATAGTGACCCACTGACTGTAGAGACACCTGAATTTACTTATATAAAGCAACAAATCTATTCACTACTGAATGAAACATCCTGGTTCTTCCTCTTCCCTTCCATGCTTCAAGCATTGCTCTGTGCAAGTTACAGAGCTCGTCCAACTTTTCAGTAAGTGGGTATATCTTCAAACTGTTAAAAAAAAAAAAAGCCATTTTCTTTTTTTTTTTTTCTTTCCCCTCTCTTTCCTGCTGGCTTAGAAACCTAAATGGACTCCTTGATAAACCAGAGGGGCATCTAAACTCAGAGCATATGGGGAAAAAGCATGGCAAAAAAAACATGGAAGCAGGAGGAGTGAAACAATTCTTTCCAACAGCAGAGCTGGTGTTTCATTTAGATAGGCATGTCCGTTGTATGAGATAGAAATTAATGTAGTTTGTAAAGTTTTTATCTGATTAATGTCATTAATATTTGTTAAAATAATTGAATAACCTGTTTCCAGAAGTCTTCATTGCTAGTATATTGACAAATCCAACTACACCTTCTATGCACTAATATTTTCTGTGCTCAAACCAATACGAGAAAAGTAATTGCTGCTTTGCAGGAAATTATCTTGACAACTGATACAATGATTAAAAACATTAACAACTTTGAGACACATCATAAAGTTATTTCCAGAAGACACTTAGACAACAGAAAGCGCAGCTGTAGGTGTCACCAGACGTTCTTACAGAGGGCTCTGTCAAGAAAAGCTGTCATTAAATTGCAGCAGTAAAACGTGGGTCAGTTGCAGCTCCACTGCACTTACTACCAGCTTACCAGTTACGTTCAAAGTTTGAGTCATCATGGATTTTGCAGTCCACGTGTTCATAAAAAGTGCTGATAATCAATGGAAAATGGGATAAATGTTTCATCACATCTTCTGACGAATGTTAATTGCTAACCAGAAACACACGACAATTACCTTTTGACTTGTAATTGCTCTCATGTGATGGTCGCTTATGAGATCCAATCACTCCATCGAAGTCCTTTTAATGGCAACTTTGCCTCAAGCCATGATCGGTATCTCATGTAAATCATCACAATAACACTCAGGCATGAACATTAGCGTATTTTTAAAATAACGTATTTCAAGTGTAATTTTTCAGGAGTTTATCACCTTCATAGCCACCGGTACTTCTAGTTTTGTTGAGTTTCCTGTTTAGTTCTATCATTGCAGCTCAAATGACAATTGGCAAAAAAAAAAAATTGTTTTTAATTAGGACGTCGCCTCCCCAAAATCAATCAATTACACACCACAATACCTCAAGTCTCTAAATTTGAAATATCAACCAAAGGAAACATAACAGAAAGATCTTAGAGAGGTAAATAACCACACTAACAAGAATAAAACCTATTAATAACAAAATAGAACACACTATTTTTCTAACAAAATAGAACACTATGCAGCTTTTTTAGTGCAGTCACATGCCAGCACAGGAAAGTTTAGTCATTATATCATCTACTTCTGTTTACAGTAATAGAGCTAGTGTCTGAAACAGCCACCAGAGTCACTTTCATTGTATGTCTGTACATGGTTTTCTGCATGAAAAAAAGTAGGAAGGAAGCCTCACGACCTAAACCATAGTCTGAAAGGCTGCTTTGCTTAGAGAGAAATAAAATATTGTATTAGCTTCTTGTGTCTTTTGAAATTAGGGCTTTTCTCCTGAAATCGTGCAATCAATTATTTCAATATAGTCAAATAATAGCATGATCCATGAAAACAGGGTAAAAAAAGCTGAAATACCCACAAACGGAAAAGTTTCATTGACACTAAAATACAAATTTTAAAAGTGTCATCACAGCGGCAAAATCGTCATTGTTTCAACACAAGTATTCATCTAGTAAAATAAGCACTATAATCAACAACTAGGAAAATTAATATAACAAAGGAATCCTTCTGGTTAGATGTTACCTGTAGCACTAAAATTACAATAATTCACTTCAGAAACTGTCCAGAATTTACTCATTTTTCCAGACCAAACTTTACTTTCTGGAGGATAAATTTGTAGGGTTATGAGACTAGGAAACTAAAAATAACTAAAAAATAATGGTCCATTATTTAGAATGGTCCATTCCAGACAAACCGTCCTGAACACTGAATCATTTTCCAGTAATTTTTACCATAACCTTATGGAAATTAAGAGAAGGGGCGGGGTGGTGGTGGTGGGTTTGGATTGGTTTTTACTAAAAAGAAAAGCTGTAGCTTTCAACTTGCCTCTTAATTGCTTTTAAGAGCTGCAAATTACTGTGGATGGAAGCAGGAGCACATGAAGACAATGCAACACTGTCTCTGTTAGCTTAGTCAGAAGAGCTTTTCTTTAAACCTTAAGTGTCAGGTCAGCCAAGTCATTGCTTTACGACAAAGCATATGGAGTCACCTATTAGAAGTGTCGTGTTTATTAAAAAAAAAAAAAAAAAAACAACAAAAAGACACAAAAAAAACCCCCCAAAACAACAAAAAGTTCCTCCCAGACTCCTCAGGTAGATATTAAAGAGATTTTTTTTTTTTACTACAAGAATAACAAAAGACTTTATGAAAGCAGATGAATGTATGAAGAATATTCAAAATCAGAGTGTAAAAATTTCTTAGGTGTGTCACGCCTCAACATAGTTAACAAAATTATATTGCATTTTAGGGGAGAAAATAAGAATCCTACCTGAGAAACACAGAAAACCTAAGACGAGGGAGAGCTGCGAGTGTAGCATTATCTTACTTACAGCCATCTAACTATAAATACATCACCCTTCATAAAAGGTGACATGAAATTCTTTGAAGTTTAAGAATTAGCACGTTGCCTCAAACATGTTCCGCTCCGCGTGGAAGCTGCTTCATTATCTCTGGCTGTGTAAACTCAAGCAGCGGTGGCTGTTTACTGAAACAACCTGTAAATGTGTTAGCCCGTGCTTGCCGAGGATAAGGACTGTGCCATCCCAGGCCCACTTCAGACCGTAAAAGTGGTTCTTTTCTCACCCTTATCTGAATCATCCTTGAACAGACTGCCTCTGAACAGAGTTTACACTCCTCTTCTTTGATCTACTTCATAAGAACATCAGAACTGTTTACTTTGAAATGCACACATTTCTTTCTTGGGATTCAGAGGAAAGAGATGGCTCTTTAAGACATGAATAGATAAATTCAAACGAGCTAGTAACTTTTTCAGTGTTTCTGATCTTGTCCAATATCCTGACACATAACTGCTCATTGCTTAATCTTATTCTTAAATAAATTCATAAGCATGAACTCAAAT
This sequence comes from Cinclus cinclus, assembly GCF_963662255.1. Taxonomy (NCBI): domain Eukaryota; kingdom Metazoa; phylum Chordata; class Aves; order Passeriformes; family Cinclidae; genus Cinclus; species Cinclus cinclus. The sequence goes on along the minus strand of NC_085052.1, from coordinate 14,806,510 downwards.
CATTCAGAACTTCCCACCCCGTTTTCTGAAAACGACCTAGCAAATTGCTATGCAAATGCCTCTGTCCTCTAGTTTCAACCATTCTCTTCCTGAAGCCTTCTTGAAATCTCTTATACTACATAAACTGAAGTCAACAAGTGTACTTAAGACTCAGAGGAAGATGAGAGTCCTGACTGCAGCACTCCACCTCATGGACAGCACCAAAATATTTAACCCTGCACTTTCCAAGTAACTGCAAGCTCAAACAACCTCTACCCACCCAGACTTAGTAAAGAGCACTGATGTCCTCACAGGCATATCGATAAGATACTGTATCAGTGTTTCTTCAAGATTTCTATCTGACGAGAACTACTCACTTGTTCCTGCCTCACGTCTCTACTTCCTTTGCTGATGGAAAGGCAAGGGGATTCTTTCAAGCCTTGCATCAAACAGGCAAGAGGGGCTCAAAATTTTAGCATAAGACTCATAAAAGGGGCTTCTTCCTGTTCTTCTTTGTTATCAGTCCCTTCCGAATCCTCGTCTTTCATAGCAGGAGATGAACGCTGGGAATCGAGGGGCCGAGGGCAGCTCGGGCAGCGTGAAGAAGCCCAGGCCGTGATGCAATTCCCAGCACCGACGTGCTGAGACGACTCCGAGCTGAACTTGGCGCCAGGCCAGGCAGCCTTGAGTTCTGCAAACTAGCGCGCTGGGAGATTAGGCGGATGTAACAATCACCTGAAAGGGGAGATTAAAGCGCCTCTCAACGAGGTCTTTTGTCCCCGGCCTCATTTGATGCTTTGGGCTTTTTCAAACCACGCCGGCGAAGGCGCTTTAAATGTTTGCCCCGGCGGCCGGGGCGGCTCCACCGAGGGCCGGCAGGGCTGGGGACATGGAGAAAGGGCCCTTCTCGGTGGAGTGGCTGGCCCAGAGCAGCCGCGGCGGAGCCCGGGAGATGCCCGGTGAGTGCCGGCCGCGCCCTCCGGGTCCCCCCGCACGGCGGCGGGCGCGGCGCTTTCGGTCCCCGCGGGCGGGGCACGGCCGGCACTGTGTCACCGCCCGCGGGGCCCGGGGCCCGCCGAGGGACGGGTTCCCCGAAAGGTTCCCCTTCGGACGCCTCCGTCTGTCCCCGCAGGCTCGCCCGGGGAGCGGGAGGCCGCGGAGCGCCCCGGGCACGAAGCGGTGCCGGAGAGCTCCGCGCCCGGGCGGTCCCGCACCAAGTTCTCGGCGGCGCAGCTGCAGGAGCTGGAGCGCAGCTTCCGCGAGCAGCGCTACATCGGCGCCGGCGAGAAGCGGCGCTTGGCCGCCGTGCTGAACCTCTCTCAGAGCCAGGTGAGCGCGGCCTCGCCCTCCGCCCGAGCGGGACGCGGGTCCCACGGGGCCGGGAGACATCGCACCTGGGAGCGGGGCCCAGGGACAGCTCCCGCAGGTGCGGCGGCCCGGGCCGCTCGCCGGCCTCGCCCCGCTGGCAGCAAACGGGGCTCGGGCAAATGGACAGCCCCGTCTCGCCCGGCGCAGCTCCGAGCGCTCCAGGGACAAGGTGCACATTGAAAACGGTGGATGCAGGTTCAAAAGACGAAACCTCGCTGGGTGGTAAAAGTACTTTTGCAATCTCCGACACTGGAGTTTTCAAGCTACTTCTTTCTTATGTTTATGTATCTCTTTGATAGGTACATTGCAGGATTTTTGAACAGAACTACCTCTACCCAGCCCTTTTAGCCCCACTGCACAAGTCTTGTGTTACAGCCCTGATCCAGATCTGAGTATTGGCTTCCCATGCATCGTGGAGTGTTCATGGCTTTAATTCTTCATCATGCCGAGACAATTACTCTGCATTAAATATAGACCAACGTTATTAGCCCTACACGTTAATTCATTCTGTTACTTTGGCAATAAGTCTGCCTTCAGGGTGCATTACTATATGGAAAAAGGATGAGGGGTTTGGTTCTTGACTCTTTTTTTTCTTATCCTCAGATAAAAACCTGGTTTCAGAATCGTCGTATGAAGTTCAAACGCCAAACTCAAGATGCCAGGATCGAAGCTCTTTTCTCGGGCTTGTTTTCGCCCTATCATTGTTACTCAGACACGGCTACATCCAGCTGTCCTCATGGGGTGGGTGTCAATGTCTCTGCTGCCTCTGCTGTTTCCCTTCACCCAGCTATGCCAAACACTGCCTGGTTGCTGCCTTCTGTTCCAACTCAGTCTCTTCAGTCAGTTTTGCCAAGTCCAGCTTTACTATTGCCTCCCGGGCCAGGATTATCTTGTTACTCTTCTGTGCTTCCAGCAGTGACTCTAACCACAGAACACGAAAGACTGATGTTCCAACCAGATCCTCCTTCCTGTTAAAAATGTCAACGATTATCTGTAACCTCAAAAAAGTGCCAAATATATCTAAGAGTAACTATTTATTTTGTTATATTAAAAATATTAAATTTTTTTAATTGTTTTCTTTTACATAAAAAGTTCTATTAGGGGACAAAATAATTTACCCGTATTATAGGAGTTATACTGAGTGTAAAAGTGGAGGACATTAAATTTCTCTGTTCCTACAGCCTTCACCATGCTGTATGGAAACTTCCATATAATTTTTCCTATCTAAAAGTTTTCAGATAATAACCTATAATCATGTGGAGATCTCCACTAAAAAAGTGGTGTACTGTTTACACTGAAATGTACGTAGTAACTATGTAATTTAATAGACAATTATGTTAAAACTTTGTCCCTTCTACCTGATGGGTGTTTTTACGGAAACATTTGTGAGGTAAAGCCAAGTGCATTGAAATTGAAATGTTACCAAAGGTAAGAGCACTATAAAGAAATCTGAACAAGTTGCCCAGTATTTTCTTTTATTTTTATATTCTACACCATTCAAGTGGTCTCACCTGTTTTTTTGATGGACATGTTGCATTTATGCACTAAAAAAGATAAAGATAAGGAATTAATTGGCAAGTTATTGATGCCAATGCCAAACATACTTAGAACTTAAATCTGCTTATGAAAACGAATTGTTCATCAATTCTGCTCTCTTTGAACACTAAAAGAAAACATTTCTTTTTACTTCCAAAAGTTGAAGCTGTAACTTGATAACCTTCCCTAACTTTTAAACTACTGTATTAGTTTAGGCTTGATCTTAGGAACCCTTAGGCCTGTTCCAAAAAGCCACAAAGCAAGTTTAATGTAAAGTGGCAAAGCCAAGCCTTTAGACAATGGGAAACAAGAGACCTTCCATCAATATAAAGCAGCTGCAGCAGATGTGACTACATCACCTTCCCCAATCCAGACCAAACTTGCTTGCCAGGTGATGGTTTAGACTACTCTGCAGTTGTAAAGAGAGAAAAAATTAACACAAAACAAAATGAAAAACCACCAACAAAGAAACCCAAACCCTCCCTTCCTCTGCTCACAAGGCAAAAAAAGTACCCTCCCCACCCCAACCCGGTTGGTAGGCAACAGGGAAGAGGGGAAGCTGGGAGACACTCAAAGGAATTTCCCCCACCACAGCCCTTCTGTGCACTACCAGGGCAGCACTGATCTGTGACACAGCCAGGCAGCTGAAGGGGCAACCTGGGCATTTCTGGGTCACTTTGAACACACTCTACAGAGAATTCTCTTTAGCCCTCCCAAGTATCTTTTTCACAAGTGAGAAGCCCCTAGGCTATTACATCGAAACTCTTGATGACTCACTGAATGAGAGGGCGGAGGGTGGAAATTTAGACTACAGTGCAACAATCAAGTATTTAAGAGGCCTTACAGGTTAACTGAGGAAACCTTATTAAAATCTAGACTAAGAAACGAGTGTTAACTAAACTCTTTTAGGAGTGAGCACCAATCCCAGGAAGAACTAAAAAAAACTAACACATTTCAGGATTACTAAAACAAAACTTTACATGCTTAAAGGGAATAGATGAAATTGCTTTAAAAAGTGCAAATTGCAAAGAATGCAATTATAATTGTTTTCTAGCTGTGAGACAAATGCCAAATTTTCAGGTTACAATCCTATTCAGATGATACGGCTTTGAACTAGACACAATTACACCCAAAGTCTTTTTTTACCTAGCATTTTTTTGGGCAATTTAAAAACTAAAATTCCGTAATGAAGCCCTGACCCGTTACTTCCTGTTCAAAAACATTCTGACTTAATAAATACTCTTACCTCTGCTGCCTGCACATGGAAAATGGGACTGGACTTGCGAGAGAAGTCGAGAAGAGAAGAGAAGAGAAGAGAAGAGAAGAGAAGAGAAGAGAAGAGAAGAGAAGAGAAGAGAAGAGAAGAGAAGAGAAGAGAAGAGAAGAGAAGAGAAGAGAAGAGAAGAGAAGAGAAGAGAAGAGAAGAGAAGAGAAGAGAAGAGAAGAGAAGAGAAGAGAAGAGAAGAGAAGAGAAGAGAAGAGAAGAGAAGAGAAGAGAAGAGAAGAGAAGAGAAGAGAAGAGAAGAGAAGAGAAGAGAAGAGAAGAGAAGAGAAGAGAAGAGAAGAGAAGAGAAGAGAAGAGAAGAGAAGAGAAGAGAAGAGAAGAGAAGAAGAAAGAAAAAAGCTCACTGACAGCTTATCCTTTCTTTGGAGGATGTACTTAGCTCAAAGCGCAGTACAGGGCAACTGGGTGCAGTCACCTCTGTCCAAGCTACCAAACACTCAACAACAGACAGACAGTCTCGGTGGGAGGGTAGGAAAATCAGACAAAACATGCACAAGTGCAACCTCTTAAAGAGCTGACACGTATAACTCAACTCATGCTTTATTTATTTACATACACATTTATGAAAAACCTGGGTGGAGCAATGAAAACCATATATATATATACAACACATTTTATACTAGATTTATTAATATTTTATTATCAAATATATAATTATTCATGTTAACATTTAACTTGCAGTAAAGACACTCTTCCAAATCAGGCAAGAGATTCTGAGCATTAAATACATAACGGTATAAACCACTTTTTTCACTATAATGCATATAAAGGATGGCATTGCCTGTCCATTTTGCTCTGAATAACTGGATGGAAAGAAGGATGAGGAAGAAGGTGTTGGTGATAGTAGGGGAATTCGTTTGCCATAAAGTGGTAGGTGCTTTGCGATGCATCGTATCTGGGAAAGGAGAAGCTGAACTGCACAGCAGGTATCGGGGCAAAAGGGAGGAGTCTCTGGTGCTGGGCAGCGAAGGGGTAGTGGAGACCATCCTGGAACAGAGTTGGTGAGGTCCCCGGGGAGTAGCTGTGGGCTGGAACAGGGGACACGAAGCTGTGCTGGTGGTCCTGGATCTGTCTCTTCAGTTTCATCCTCCGGTTCTGAAACCAGGTCTTAATCTAAGCAAGAAAAAAAAATAGGATCTGTGGGATGTAGAGGGAAGAGTGGCTGCGTTCAGGGATTTTACAATAATCAGATTCTTTAAGACCAGATATAAGGTCTGCATGGTATACACGCAGATCGCCATATATCCAGGACAGTTTACCTCACCAAGAAATAAATTAAAAAAAAAAAAAAGCCTTGATAGCCTCCCGATAGAAAGTGACGAAAATTTGCCGGAGTGGTAACTCGTTAATCCCCGAGGGATCCCAGAGCCCCTACAAAACTCGAGTGCTACGTCCGGAAAGACGGATGCGGGACCGCCGACCCTGGCTGCTCCTGCCAAACGGGGCGGGGAAGGATCCGCTTCCTGCGGGACTAACCTGGATCTCCGAGAGCTGCAAGGCAGCCGCCAGCTTCCTCCGCTCCGTGGCGCCCAGGTACTTCTGGCGCTGGAAGGTTTTCTCCAGCCGGCACACCTGCTCCGAGGTGAAGGCGGTGCGCGCCCGCCGCTGCCGCCCGCGGGTCCCGCCGCGCTCCCCTCCTGCGCTCTCGCTCTCGTAGCCCGAGGACTCGTCGGCGCTGAGCCAGCCGCCGTCGGGGGCTGCGCAGGAGGAGGAGGAGGAGCGGCGGTGAGACCCCTGCCCCGGCTGGAGATGTGCCTCCGCCGCCCCTCAGCCCCGCCAGCGTGTTGCACCGGCGGGAGCCCGGATCCCGGCGTGTCCCCAGCCCGCCCGCCCGCCCGCCCGTCCCGCTCTTCCCTCCGCCCGTTCTCGCCTCACCCACCTGGCTGCGCCGGGCAGGGGTCGGTGATATCCCGGGGATCGTCCGGGCTCCGCTCCGCCACGCAGGGCTCGCTGTCCGGCTGGGGGCTGCCCCGTCGGGGCTTGGCTCTGACCAGCAGGGTGGGGCTGCCCAGAGAGGTGGGGGCGCGGGGAGGGGGCGCACAGCAGATGTGGGGCCTGACCCCTTGGGGCTTGGTCTCCGCCGAGGGGATCTGGGCCTGATTCATGGCGAAGAGAGGCTGGGCGACCCGCGGCCGCGGCCCGCTCTTATATGGGCGCTCCGTCCCGGGAGGGGTGGTTTGTAAGTGCGAACACACATCAAAGTGGGAGTCGAGCAGAGATAGCAGCTACCGGCGAGGAGGAAAGTTCACACGTCTGGCAAATGTCTACAGCCCATGGCTCCAGCGTGTCTGCGAGGTCGGGGAGACCCCCTTGAAGTGCAAAGCTGCCCCTCTCCCCTGGAGGGCAGGGCACGGCCAGCCCCAGCCCCGCAAACGGAGCTAAAGACTGGTGGCTGCCGGACACGCATCCACGGGGCCGGGGCAGTGGTGAGAGATAAGGAACCTCGGATAGAATCTGCCGGTCCCACCGTTCTTTTCCCTCCCTGGAAAAATCCACGGGGGGCCAAAATCAAGAAGCCCCTCTCCTCCAGGCTCAGCCCTCACTCTCCGGGCCAGAGTCAGGCTGGAGATGAGCAGAGCCTCGGGCTCTCTCAGCTTGAACTTGGCGCCGTCTGTCTAGCCAGAAAACGCAGCCCATCTCCCCAATCCTTCAGTGATCAAAGCACTGAGTGAGCAGCGGAGCTCGCACCTCATCAGCTTCATACTACCCCAATCCATATGCCGATTCCCGAGAGGGACGGTGCCCTTGTAATGCAGGGAGGATGCCAAGACATCTCCCATCTTTGGCTGGGGGAACGGGGTATCTCGGCAGCTCAGCCCGTCTCCAGGTTCTTCTTTTGTTCAACTTCACCGGGCTTTCGGTCACGGCAGTAAAAAATACCACACAGACCACGAGCACATCGACAGTAGCGATAATTGAATAACTCACATTCTAACCCTCGCTAAAAGGAGAATGGAAGCCAGCCCCAATCCCTCCCACTGGGAAAATGCACTGAGAGGAGCTCAGTTTCAATGACGACTCCAAAGTCCTCAGAGTTCCTGCTCGGATGCATCACCGGAAGGAGTGGACACCATAAACCTGACTCTAACAGGGAAATAGTCTGTTTCTTTCTCAAATACAGCAATAATTTTGGTTCCCACACAAATGGGCAATGTGAGGGGTTTTTTTCTCTTAAAAGAAAAAAAAAAACCAAAAAACAAAAAGTCAACCAATCCCCAGCTAAACCACCTCCCCATTTTACAATGAAAAACATTTGGAAAAAAAACCCCCTCATTTCGTGCTATTCATTTTCATTATCTCAGCTGTTCCCGTAACTTCGCGGCCGCGGGAATCGATAGAGGGTTATCGACCCCTCCCGATCCCACAGAGTCGGCTTATCCCCACACTGGCCTCGGGGGAGGGATAAAGCCCAGGCACCTGAGCAATGCAAATACCTCACCAAGCCCACTGAGCCCGAGAGCTGGATGCCTCCTGAAGCTTTGCTTGCAACACCATCCCCTCAGGCCAGGGATGGGAAAGGCCGTGGCTCCGTCGGCACAGCCCCGACAGAGAGATCGCCCTGCTCTTTGAGGGGTGCTGGGCACAGGCACTAAAGGAGTTTCACTTACTGCTGGCACAAGACTGTCATTTTGTCTGATATGCACAAGCCAATGCAAACGCCCAAGCACTTGAATACAGCTGGATCCCACCCTGGATCAGAACCGCACACCTGTGAGTGCCACTGACCCCAACCAAAGCCATTGTAACATGAACGTTTAAATCCTAGACGCGTTTCAGTCAAGCAGGGGTAGGTCACTCACTGTTTCCAAATTTAACTAAGAGCCTGCACATTAATTTTAATGACTTCAAGTTTTAATAACTATTCCTGAACTATTCCACTTGCGTTTGGTCCCTCTTTTTCTGAAGCAAATGTACCGCTGTGTTGTCTCCTATCTTACTTCAGAACAGCAATTTCTGAATTGCCCTATATGTGGACAAATCCAAGCAGAGAAACTCATGTTCTGGACACAGAAACTCATTCATAGCAAGTTGTCCTTGGTAAAGCAGTGAGTGCTACCTGCAGAGCCTGACTACCTCACTAAAAAGAAGTTTAGAGTCAATACATGAAAACCACTATCAGGAACTCCTAAACTGAGTGCACCTCTACCAAGCAAGCAGCATGACCCCTGCTTCCAGCAAGGCACTCTTCCCCCACCGTTTCTCCAGCAGAAGAAACCTGTACCCAAGCCAGGCAGCCTTGGGTCTCCCATCCGAGCACACAGAAACACACAGGGACAACCCTCGAGGAGAGACACTTCATCCCCAGCTGCCAAAATTGAACCAGACACAAGATGACCACTCAGTGCTGTGCCCAGAGAATAACATTTGCAGTGGTAGGTTACATGTCTTATAGAACGGAACTGTTATTAACCCGGAAAAACTGCTGCCATTTCCTCTTTCTCCTTTGGCTGGGAATCGAGGGAAGCAGCTGACCTGCCCCACTGTTTGCTGAAAGTCAATGAAAACGGATTTCTTTTTTTATTAGACTCCAATCTGAATTGCCTATTTAGCGACACATTTAAATCCAACACTAGGAGCCCCCACCCCCAGATGAAAGTAGCTGCATCTGTGGACCACAAAACCTTGGAACAGATGGGAAAAGTGTGGAAGGTGTTATGTGGCCATTGCAGTTCCCATTAGAAAGAGGTGGCAGCTTGAGAAACTTGAAAACTTTAATGACCCTGAGTGGACAGAGGCCCTGCATCTGCAGTTTAATCTTCCCCTCACCTTGCAGTAATATGGAGCTCATCTGAAACACACATTTACTTCCATTCAGTTCTTTTCTATCACGTGAAATTTTTACAGCATTCAATTGATACATAAACACGATGAAAAATAAATCTAAATTCTCTCGGAAATTGTGTACTTTCCTATAGAATTCTGTATACTCAGAACTTCAGAATATTCAGAAATGTGCTGAAAATTTATGCCCTCTTGTAACTTGCTGTGATACCCTCAATGTCACTGCAGTGATTCATGCCAGGATGTGATAATCACAGATACAGCTGTCAGGACAGAGTGCTCTTCTCATGTGAGCTCTACAAGACTCTTAAGGACAAATGGTAGATTTCTCTCACTGCTATGCCTGGGAATATTTCATCTGAGGCTTTGTGCACACATGGAACATAAACCCATGGGAACAGGCAGGACGGCAGCAGCCCATCGTTCAGGCTGCAGCATCTCCTGCACAGGACACTAGATACTCATCCTTTGCCAGATGCTGAAGTACTTTTGTTGCCCAGGAATGCTGTTGGTGTGCCAAGGCCTTCAACAGACTATCACATTGATCTTGCATGAAAACATAAGAAAAAGTGGCCATATTTTGCCAACAGAAAAATAGTCATTCTCAAGGGGAATATTGCTAGCATAGTTGGGCAAATTATGTTGCAAACTTTCTTTCTATCTGCTAGCCATGCCTGTAAGTAGACCATGGGGAAAAAAAAAAACAAAAACAAAAAACAACCCAAACAAAAACCTCAAATCAATAATCAATATACAGACCAAATTGTCATAGCATGTATCATAGATTGAGAGCTGATGTACTAGGCCACCAGATCTGGAATAGTGGCTCCATCATAGGCAGATCCAATGATATTTATGAGAAGCACAGATTCTCCAGTATTTTCTTGACAAAACTGGAGAAGTGGCTATTTATAGGGGGTGCAAAAAAAACCCCAAACAACTGCAACGCCACCCACTCCACCATGAGAAAGTGAAAAACTCATCAAACCCAAACCAAAAATACCCCAACATTCGAACCCCACAAGAAACACGTTCAGCTGCACAAAGGGACAGGAGGAGAGAGCCTGGAGAAGTGTAGCAGCCCTTCGGAGGTAAGTGAACTCTTTGTAAGGAACGGGGTTTTAAAATGCAGCAGGACAAGCCAGTTTGCTGTGCTTCAGAAGGGGCCCCAGGAATCCCAGGCCCACAGGCAGCCGCAGGGCCCGGGCTGGGCTCCTGGCCAGTGGACAGCTGATGGCTGTTTGTACCCTCCACTGCTCCCCTTTGGAAATGCTAACTTGGTTATTCAGCGTCTCCTTTGATGTCTTGATAGGTGCTATTAGATAGTCAATTAGGCATCAACGAGATCGATTGTTTGGGAATATATGCTTTTCTGTTTGAAGTACCCGTGAACACTAACAGTGCCATCACCCCGCCGCTCCTTTGCCCACGGGAACAATGCGGGCTGACACACAATAAATGACAAATGCTACTGACTCAGCCGACAGTGCTGCACCCTCTTCACTCCCGACTCACACGCTGCAAGCCCAGATATTCCCATTCAGCTACTGTGGGAGCAAACACGCACTTTGCATTAAAAAGGGTTTACCAGGGAAATATTTTTGTGCGCTATGCAGAACTAATGGACAAAGCAACTCGATAAGTACAGTACAAGTCAGCTCGAAACAAACTAGTACTTGAATTTCTATGTACGCCATCGCCACATTGCCTGAGGACTTGTGACACCTCCACAGTTGTTCAGAATTGCCCAGGCAGAATAACTAAGAGCTGAAATAAGAACTAAAGCACTTAGCCTACCTGAACACCGAAGAGACATAGCAGAGACATCTCCCTACTATGTACTATTGGAGGATAACACTAGGTCGAAGCATAGGAGTTTAAGACACAAATATAAAGGAAGAGTAGTAAAATCAACACAAGGGATACGTTAAGACTAAGAAGTCTCTCCTCTTTCTTTCCCCCCCTCCACTTCGGTGGGATTTAGCAAGTTAATTGTCATCTAATTGAGTATCAAAGAAAGAGATAATGGGCAACAATTAGATGTAATGGCCTAACAGAGCGAGATCTCTCTGGATTAGCACACAACGCCGAGTAACTTCACCCAGTTTGTAAAGAGGTCCCTGGAGTGGCTCCAGCATGTCTGGGAGCTGCAGGGGGGTGATACACCCCGATCCTGTTCCCAGTCCCCTGATGGCTGCTTTAGCCAAACTGGGACGGGCGGTTCCGAGCGCGGTTCCTGGCGGCTCCCCCGGCCCGCGGTGTTAATTAAATCAGCGTTCTCCCCCTCAGCGCACGCACTGCAGGGGAGAAGGACTTTGAAGTTAGCGCTCTGGCAATTTCTCCCTCCCATCCCCTTCTCCTCCCCGGGGAGCCCAGTTTCCAGATTATACAGCCTCTTCTCGAGAGCCGCCGGGCCGGGGCTTCCGACAATTTCTCACCACGAGCATTAAACTACTCCTCCCCAGCTAATCGACTTGTCTTTTTTTTTTTTTTTTTTTTTTTTTTTTTTTTTTTTTTTTCCTTTTCCCCCTTTCTTTTCTTTTCCTCCCTCCCATTTGTAGCTGACATGCCCAGGCCGCTTGCGCGTTCCGGTGCTGGGTTGTTGCGGTGCGGTTGAACACACGAAAGCGGCGTGGTCCCCGCCGCGCTGCCCGGGATCGGCTGCGGGGGCTGGCGGCGGGCGCGGTGCCGGAGCACTCCGGTCTCCTGCCAGGGGCCGATACCGTGCAGGGGCCTGCCCTGACACTAGTGCCCCTTTACTGCTGCCGGGGCTAAAACACGGCGAAGGAGGAGTTCAAGTAAGCAGGAATAAAGCATGAAGTCCGAGTTTCTTTCTCTCAATCAAAGTAAAAACGTGCATTCGCATTTTAATGCCAGAGTTGGACAGCTTTAGCAAATGTGAAATTACTTCATGTAGAGTTTTCTAGACAACTGGAACGTAGTAATTACCTTCCAGAGGAGGCCGATTTTTGCAGGTAGGAGAGAAATTACCATGTAGACGTTCGGAGGAACCTGATACCATTAGGGACTTAGCCAAGTGAGCATCACCTCTCGCGTTCACTTGAGCAATTACCAGGAAACAGTACAGTATTTGCCCTGCCTAAACACTGGCAAAGTATTTCATGTGCTTGCTGAGTATATCTGTGGCCAAGGAGTCATTATGTTAAGTGACCATTAGCACCCCTTCGAGCAGAGATCAGCTTCTGCCTCGCCAGGTGTTCTGCAGCTCGTGTGCCCAGAGTTGGGATTCCCCGTTACTCTCCTTACCCAGCGTTCATCCCGGCACAAAACCCGCCAGCCTCGGCCAGAACACGGGGAGCCGCACACATCCACCCGGCGTGGTCCCCACAAACCCCGCGGGTTTAAATCACGGCAAGGATGGCAGCACTGCGCGTTGTCCCTGTCGCACCGGTTGTCTGTGCCTGGCTCTAAACCTCTGCACGGAGGGGAAGCTGCTGCCCCACTCCGGGCAGCGCTGGACGCGGTGGAGCCGAGCTCGGGTGCGGGCAGGGCAGCCCAGCCCGGCGGCTGCAGCCCCGTGTTACGGGCCCTGGAGGGCAGACCCAGGGGTTGAGGGCTTTTTCAGAGCCGCCCCAGATCACTTCTCACCGGGGACACGGGGGACCCGATAAGGTGTGCTCCCGCCTCTCCCTTTTTACCATTAAGGTGGGAGACGACGACACCCGCTTTGCCCGCACAAACTCCGTCCCCGCAGCTCCCCTCCCGGGAAACTGCTCCCCTCCTCCGCAGGCGGGAGCTCTTTGTTCTTCCTCTCTCCTCCTGAGCCTTTCCATCTGTCTCTCACTTTCCCCGGGCCCAGCTGTGGTGCTGCCCGTGCCCACTTCCCTTTCACCCTCCCCCATTTGGTTCGGGGGTGTTCGGCTCCCGGAACGCTGCGGGTAGTCCCGGTGCCCTCGGAGTGCTCCGTCCCTTCTCCCCCGGCTCCCCAAAACGCTGCTCTGGCTTCCGCGAGCAGGAAGGGTTATTACCATTATTCCTTTTGTACGGGCTGGGCAGAACATTTGGAGGAGTGGTGGGCCTCTCCTCTGTGGCTATGCAAGATTATAAAGGGAGCACCTAACCCTTCAACCAGTACTCCATTGAAAACGGAATAGCCACATGGAGTCTAATGCTTAATACTTTTTTTTTTTTAATAGTAAATTGTACATTTATTTGCCTTGACTGTTGTTTTGTTGCTTTAAACATGACTGCCTTAGAGCAGAGGAAAATACTCACGACTGCAGCTCTCTCTGGAGACACCCCAGTTTCCTAATGATGTTTGAAAGAGTCGGAGAGACTTATTAATGTTACCGTTTAAGGATACCTGACTTGAAGAAACAAGTCTCCATCGAACGGGAATTTTACTTACGTTTCAACAAATTTCCTTAATCCATGACTGCATTATTTTCCTGAGACCTCAGCAAGGTGAGCAAGGGCTCACTTGAGCCCTTTTTAATTAAGCTTAAACTCTTGCATTACAGACACACAATTTGTGCAATTGCAAACAAATACTAACATCTCGAAAGACTAGAAGAATACAGCATAGATTACAAAATAATCAAGGAGACTTCCAGAAGCGACTGCAAGCCCGCTGCCCACAGCAGCACACAAATGTTGCTTTTTACCAGGCAAGGGTACTCAAGTGGCAGATTGGCCCCTGTATACAAAAGATATTCAAGGCAGCTGACAGAGAACCCTCAGACCATTCATTACAGGAGTTTAAATCACCAGTGTGTCGGAAACCTTCTAATAACACCCCAGATCACCTCTAAAGTGATGGAAATTTTTATTGCTCTTTTCATGTTAGCTGACAATTGACTTCGTAAGATTTATGTCAACTGTCAAAGATCACTTCTCAGAGCCCTTTTTCTGGCCTGAAATCAGGCCATTTTGATCATCAGTTTACTGGCTCATTATCCAAATTTTAAAAGTGCATAGGGCAGTGGTAAGGAATTTTACTGCCACTTATGGAAAACCAGCTTTGGAATATTAAAATTCTTTTGATCATCACCCTTGTACCCTGATAACTGCATGTGAGATGGCTAGATACTGTTTTGTAGGTGAGAAATTTCGAGATAATTTCCATGATCTGTTTAGCTAAGAGGTTCTTACTAATGTACTGAGGCTGCTCATAAAAGCATGAAGATATACATATTTAGATTTTTTTTTTTGACTCTTAAAAGCATCTGTTCTGCTACTGTAAGGATACCAGTATTAAGTAATACGCGTATCCACATATTTGGCTAAAAGCACAGTTTCATGACAGAAATTCTCATCTAGTAAGTAGCCACAGAGTAAATTGTAGGGAGGCAGAACAAATCTAGATAAGGAGTCTATGCTTCTTTAAATGAAGAGGAACTTTCTTTTGGGGCAAGATGAATACCTCTACAATCCTTGAGAAAAGAATTCACATGAAAGCTGGAAAAAATAGGTTTATTAAAAGATTCAGTTTATATTACTGTTTATCCCACCTCGTTTATATTTTACAGTTGCCTATAAATGCAAGGGCCTGAAGTCCGTAATTCAGATTGTCCAGCGTGTCTGTAAACGTTCGGATCGCTGCTGCATCTTAACTCCACCAGGCAGTTACAGACGACGGCAACCCAGATCTTTATCAGTAGTGCAAATCCTCTTTAGTCATAGTTCGAATCAGAGGGTCAGACACCTAGCAAGAAAGCTCTGGGGTCCCGATACCCGACGAAGCAGGGTGCTGCCCAAAAGCCAACTGGCTGTGCTCTGCAGGCGCTGCTGAGGTCCAGGACGGGTGCCGGCAGGGCAGTCAAAGGGCAGCCCTCAGAGGCAGCCCCTTGCCGGGGCAGAGGCGGCGGCCGGGCCACGTACGCGAGCGGCAAGGGCACCACAGCGCCCTGGGGTCCGTAAGGAAGAGCGGGGCTGCAGAACGGCTCCGTCCTCAACTCCTGCAGCTGCCGCTTGAGCTTCATCCGCCGGTTCTGAAACCAGGTCTTGATCTGTGGGAAGGACAAAAGACGAGGTTACGACGCCGCCCAGGCTTGTTTGTCCGGTTGTTTGGAGCCGCGCCGCCGCCGTTCCCCGAGCCCGCGCTCACCTGCACCTCGGAGAGGCGCATCCTGCCCGCCAGCTGCCGGCGCTCGGCCGCGCCCAGGTACTGCTGCCGCTGGAAGGAGCTCTCCAGGGTGCTGATCTGCTCCGCGCTGAACGCCGTGCGCAGCCGCCGCCCGCCGCGGCCGCAGGGCTCCTCGGGGCCTGGGCACTCGGGACCCTCCTCCGGCACGGGCTGCCCCGCTCCCGACGGCCTCCCGCCCGCTCCTGGGGACAGGGACAAGGAGGAAAGGGGTCGGACAGGCCCGGGCACCGCGTGGGGAACCGCCCGCCTCCTCCGCCCCCGAGCGGCCGCCGCTCACGGCGCTCTGCCTTCCCGGGCCCGGGGGTGTCCCGGCCCCGCCGCCCCCCCCCCGCCCGGGAGCCCCAGGCTGTCCCGGTGGTCGCGGTACCTGCTGCGGGAGCGGCCCCCACGCTCTCCCTGCTCCTGCCGCCTCTCCCATCCCGCGGACCCGCGGGCTGCTCTCGGTTCCGCTCGCTCCGGCCGAGGCCAGAGCCGGAGCCGGGCCGGTGGCCCGCGGACGATGCTCGGTGCGGAAAGCCCTCGGTGGGACCCTCGAGAGCTTGGCTGCTCTGGGACAACCATTCCACAGAGAAAGGGGCCTTAGTCATCCTGCCTTGTTTCGGAGATGACGGGAAGGAGGGAGCGGAGAAGCACGGGCCTCTCCTTTATAGTGCAACTCCCGGAGAAAAACGTTGTTTGTGTAACTACACATCAAAGAGCCAGATAAGTATCATCTAATTGCTATCAGTCCTCCCCCCCCCCAACAAAAGATATCGTTCACACATTGCCCCGGCTCGCGGAGGCTCGGCTCCGCCGTGTCTGCTCCAGAGGAGTTCACTCCGCCGTCAGTGATTTACAGCTCTTGTTACATCCTATCCCCATGCAAATGGCATTTATGGAGCTGAGCAGCCTCAAACAGCGCTGGGGAATGTACCCCCGGGGAGCGCAGCATCCCCGGCCGCCGGAGGGAGAGGGGACGCTGCTGCTCCTTCCGATCTCCCTTCCCCTGCTGCAGTTCGCTTTCCCATTCCTTTTCAAGGACCAGGCCCCTTGCTCTTCTCAAGTCTGTTCCTTTCCGGGCTGATCATTGTGCTCCCGAGATAGCCTCAAACAGGCAAGCGGAGAAACTCACTCACTGGGTTCTCCGGGATTGCAGCTGCAAAATATAAACACCAGGCACAGGCTGAGGGGCTTGGAGGAGAAAGCTGTGAAACAGAAAAAGGTAATTGTCAAGGTCATTGGATTCTACGAATCGACAGGTTTCTGATCGTTTATATAAAAGTATGGTTTCTGGACTAACAACAGGAACACTTGGCTGCTGCAGTAAAGCCTCTGTAGTATATTAACAAAAGGCTCTCGGTGGTTTATGGGCAGTTTTTCACTGCAGGGTAACCATGAATTCCCTCCTCTTTTCACCCTCCCCTCCTGTAAAAGAAGAGAGCAGGACTCCCAGTGCATTGATAATTCCTATCACAGCCCCGCTTGGTATCAGTCTGCCTCCAGAGATCATGATTGCACATCTTTATCTGTCCATGTTATTGCCTGCTGCTTTACACCCGCCCACCACCTGCACACAAACCCAGTGCTCTGCTGCCTGTCTGCCCTGTGACTTGGCCGACCTGTTATTCTGTCACTCTGGCTGAATTCCTCAGCATTCACTTTCTCTGTGATAACAGTTACTGTAACTACAGTTCTATTTCTTAAATACTCGGTGAGGCAGAGATTTGAAGACTGAAAACTCTCCTACTGAGTTTATGTCTAAATCTTCCAATGGATTCAATTTTTAATATTATACAGATATATTTTTTCTTTCTATTAATCTGGTAAGTCTTATTAAAATCCTTTGTCAATCTTATCCTAAACCAAACATTTCAACCTCTTTTTCACTCCAAATATAGTTGCTACATCCATTCATCAAGAAATCCTGCAGATTTTTGTTCATCAGAAGATTGTTTCATTGTACTATATTCAAGTTAGACTTGTGAACCACTTTCAGGCTCTGTCTCTCATTGATTATTTATTTTCATGGCATAGCATGAGTCCTACTTTGCTTTACCAGTGATGATACTGTTCAAGAGTTTGTCTCTAACCAAACAAAAACACAAACACGATAGTCACCTTTATTTAAAGGTGTCGAATAACTGATTTAGAAGCACAACCATACGTGACCAGAGTCCTTCTGGAGCCCTTTGTTTCTGGCCTGTGTAGGTAGGGATTGACATTGCAGCCTGAGCCCACTAAACAAGCTTCCTGCAGGAAAAATGGTGTAAAAATGTGTAAATAAACATCCAAGCATTAATACCTCCTCCCATATTTGTTATCTATCTAAACAAGTCCACAAGCACTTCTAGCCTGGACAAAGCCACAGACACACACACACGTATATATGTATATGTCTGTGGTGTTTTTCACCAAACAAATTGGATTGTTTGATATCTAATTATTTGAATCCTGATCCATTTATCCTTCCCAAACATTTTCTGATTAACAATGGAAAGTTTAGAAAGTTTACTTGACTGGACTGTACAAGATTTCTCTTAAATTTCCTGTTTTATAACACACCCACCAAACCCCCACCCCACCTTGAATATTTCAGGTTCTTAATTTTTTTTTTTTCTTTAACTATTATTTTCTTTAGGTAAATGTCAAGATTTCCCCACCACAAACCTGAAGACAAATTTTAAAATACCAGAACTTCTGAGCATTAGACAGTTCTGTTGGCAACATATGTCACAGAGCAGACCAAGCAGGGAGGAGATGGAGAGGAGACACACAGGAATGTGCTCTGTTCACTGAATTACTGAAGGACAAATCCCTTTACTCAGCTGCATTTACACGTGGCCTGGCAGCAACCTCTCCAGTCAGAACTGGGAATATCAGCACCACTGCCTGCTTGCAGAATCCTGCCAAGCCTCCCATGCAGTCAGGAAAAATGCCATTTTCAAGGACTAATTCCCATGAACATGGAAAAAGAAAGTGTAACTTTTCTGCAAGCTTCCTTCTCAATTTAAATATTTCTGATCTCTATAACAGCATTCTGCATCACAAGTGAGGCACAATCCCATCCCAATGACATAAATATGTCCCATGTGCCCAGAATTACTTCCAGCCTTAGTTCTCACAGAATTTTATGTATAAATATAAACAATAAACTTATATCCTACTTACATTTTTAAATATAACATATATACTTTTTTATGTCTATACAAATACTTAAAAAAGAAGTCTATTTCTATAACTTTCCTTTTTCCAGGTTTATGTCATCAAATAAAGAGACTTGGCAAGCTGTTGTATAGGACAAAAAAAGAATACATGTCCTATGATGGAGCTCTAAAAATAGAAATATTGAATTTCATCACCCACTGATACATCTGCCTTTACAGATTTGAAGACTTTTTATCATCTGAGCTGCATCTTTATACACCACTGGTTTATTAATTGCATTGTATTGAAACAAATGGCACTGCAGAAAGATGGTGTCAAATGCTGAGCTCCCAGAGATACAAATTCATCATGGTGTGACAAAATTAAACCAATCTCATTTCCATTACACATAAAATGTAGAAGTCTCCTGGACAGGTAGCAGATGACTTCTGAATGTAATGACTGCTAAAATATTTAACAGCGGCTAGTTTAATTTTATCTAAAATTCTTAATCTGCCTTCTTTCAGTTTCTATCTATTATTCATTAAATGCTTGTTTGAAAATCTCCTGCTAAAGTGTGATTTAGAAATACCATGTCTGAAATCAAGCGATGTTACCAAAGAGATGAAAACCTGCTCATGCTAATGAAATTTGTCAGAGTAGGGCAGGGACAGATAGTAGCTTTTACTCTGCTAATACAGGGGCCAGAGACAAAGAGGTCAGACATACCAACATGATTGCCACTAGCAGGAGTCTGGAGATCCATTACCATAGATAATGGCAATACTCTCTGCAGATGTTTGCAGAATACACAGCTGCCCCCTCTGGGGAGGCAGCACCTTCCCCTTCAGCTTTGCAGAAATCTTCACAAGAAACACGGGTCTCATGTTGAGGAGGTTCTGCAGAACTACCTGCTTGGCTGCCTACTAGACAGTTGATAATGTTTACAAATATTGGATAATACATAATAAATGGAAATATTTTTGGATTACATCTCTGCCTTTGAGAATTAATTGTGGCTTCACATCTTCCAGCCCAAAGCTCAGCTCTGCCCTAGTAAGTAAGCTGAGCTCAGAGCCCTGCAGAGGGGCAGGATTGTGCTGAGCAATCCCCTTGCTATTGGAGCTGGGGAGGAGCTGAAGAGAGAGCAGCTGAGGGCACGACTGCCTTGGGTTCTCCACAGGTACCAGGGAGAACTTGGCCTTGCTGCAGTGGGTAAACAAGACCAAAGGAAGGGACTGTCATTTTGTACAAGCAGGGGACCCTTTCCCATAGCATTGGAGGGTCCTGTGAGACTAGAGGGAATTTGTAGTTCTTAGGGAGTAGCTAGGTGGTGATGCAACTCAAAGAGTAAAAACCAGGCAGTTTATGCCACACAGGGTCCATGTGTTCACCTGTGGACATGCAG
This sequence comes from Cinclus cinclus, assembly GCF_963662255.1. NCBI lineage: Eukaryota > Metazoa > Chordata > Aves > Passeriformes > Cinclidae > Cinclus > Cinclus cinclus. The sequence continues at coordinate 14,786,923 of NC_085052.1, read as the reverse complement.
ATTTCCCATGAAGGTCTGTCCAGGCAAGCAGGGGCTGCTGGCATCTGCCATACAATTTACATGGTCTTTGCTCTGGTGTGTTTATCCAAACATTCAGTTTCTGAGTAATCCCTATTTAGGACTTAAAAGCATTACAAATGGCCTCCAACCAATCTCTTAATTATCAGTTATTATAATTCTTTCCTCTTTGACAGAATAAGAGCTACTTTCCAGGAGCCATTTAAAGACCATATGTGCAGAAATACCAGGAAGGCCTGGTATAAACATAGTGACAATGCAGAGACAAAAATTAAATGTCTCATCATGTTTGGAACTGATCTAAATCAACACAGCACTCAAAATGCCAAGAGCTCCCAGGCTCCTTAACACAAGGCTCCCACCAGCAGCTAAAAAGAATCAATGAGATGTTTTAAATATATATATATATATTCTGCAGAGACATGCTGCAAATATTAGGAAAGAAAACACTTACTTGTTTTAATGGCTCCTTACCCAAATTTAAGCTTAAAAAAATTTTAAAAAGAGTCAGATTTAGTATGAAGCATGACCACGTTTAGAACATGGTTTAGTACTGCTGTTTTTACAGAAGCAAGGTACAACAACAGAGCTTTTTTGTTTATTTATTATTAGACAAAGTATTATAGACAAACTATTATAAGTTGGAAAACCATCCAAGTTTCAGGAATGTAAATCCTACTTCAGCCCTCATTCCTATCATATTGCCAGAGGGAGATCTCTATGGACACTGCTCAAATGAAGCTGCTCAGGGGTCTGTAGTTTAATTCTGTTTACACTAGAAATTAGACACACTTAAACACCCTGCAATATTTTCAAAACCTAACAGAGAGGCTACCTTCACATTTTACATCAAGGCCTTTTTCTTTGTCAGTCTTTGCTGAAAGATACATTTTTTTCAGGACGATTACTTCAAAAGTTACATTTAGCAACATAGAAAAGTAAGAATGCATTAAATCAGTAATTTTTCATTACATTCGTTTCTCCCATAAATACTTTCTAAAGAAATTGAGAAAGAAATGAAAAAAAAAATATACTGACCAAGCATTTATTGTTCTTGAAAGTAACTTTTCAGTTTCGGCTATTAAAGAACTAATTAATTTTCTCTCTTGATTTTAGAGTTAGCATTTGAGCATGGTGAGTCAGTCAGCAGGAGAATGAACTGTCACAGCTGGGACATCTATCATGCTCTGTGCCCATCCTGGCCTATGCCATACAATGATACTTTGAAATGCATTGGTCTCAGCAGTGAAAATGCTTTACTGACTCTTTCTTCCCCCTTTACTTACACCTAAAAAAAATCAGGTCTTTGTATTGCTCCAAAACCAGCCTGTTCGAATTAAATGGAAATAGCATTTACCTTTTTCTTTTTTTACTGACTTCAAGGCTCTTCTCCATTTCACATTTTTAGTTATTTCTCCTCTTCATCTGTATTCTTCACTATAGACCGTTTCTTCTTATTTTCTTTATTCCAGTCACTTTCATCAAGTATCCTGCAAATGTTACTATTGCCTGATGAAGAGAGTAACTTTGGCAGGATATACAACTGTAGCAACAGAGCATAAATGACACTGTATGTCTGCCTTCACTTGTACCAAACAGGGTATAAGTCCTGACATTCCCTTAGTTTACTCATATGGGAAAAGCTGCGCTTAGTGGGTGAGGACAGGAATGTAGTTAGGTTAAGATGCTCAACAATGCCCCTGTAACCTGCAATTCGATGTCTGTGTTTCCTCCAGGCAGCGCAGTGTAATTTTTTTTGCCAGGTTTTACAGAAACGAGTGTATTACACATGGATAGAAGATAAATTGCTTTTAAGACTATGACGATGCGTGTGCATGTTCTCTAAAAAGATTAAAGGGAGCAGCTGAACGCTGAATATTAATACATGTTCGTTTTACAAGTGGAATATAAACCCCCTGTCATTTGGTGTTTGCATGCTTCTAATGGGCAGATTTTGGACGGTGGGACACCGATCCTTGTCTCCCCTTGCTCTCGGTGCAGCACCAACATCCAAAACCCTGCGGAGAGCCTCTTGTGCCATCTCCTGGCTGTGCCGGGGCTTCACAGCCAGAAAGCTGCTACAGAAAGGAAGGCAAGTAGTACAAGTTCAGCTGAGGCAGTGACAGAATCGGGGAAATATTCAGATTGGAGAAAACCTCTAAGACCATTGAGTCGTTAACCCAAGTCCACCATTAAACCATGTCCCTGAGTGCCACTTGTACACAGGAACACTGGCAGCTAAAACGACTCACCCAGCACGGCAGGTTCAGCTCTAATCCCTCTGGCTGCTGCTTTTAGCATCGAGTCACTTTTTCACTGCGTTAGCATATGTATAGAAGGGAAATTCAGCATCCCTCTAAGACATCCTTGACATCAGTTCTAGCAACTTATCCCACAGCACCACCTGCTTTTGGTATGCTTCAGAGGAAGAATGCAAATAAACCCCTGAAAACTGAAGCGACTAGAATACAATTAAATTAATAATCAAATTAATGTAATTGTCTGATTGCAGGTAAGTATTTGAATTAGTGTCCAATTTACTTTATTGAAGATCCCTACCTAGTCTCTCTCCCTTCACAGGAACAAGGAGGCCTGTGCACTTGTCAGAGTTTTACCTCACTTGTTCTTAAAAATTTACAGGAAAGCAGATCTTAGGTGCATGTTACAGATGAGTAACCTATTTCAGTGATTCATAGGAAGCTTTCCAATGTAAAAACTGAAACAAAATCAGCCTTGTTTCAAAATCAAGTGCTTAGGCTTCACAGAACACAAAAAACCCCCTCACTCTGCAGCTATTACTATTTTTTGCAGCAATATTTCACATTCACAGGTCTGCTCAATCCAATCTTTCCTATATAAGTCAAATTCTTTCAGCCTTATTTTGTGTTTCCTAACACATACTTATTGTGGTCCCCTACTCTCTCTTATTTTGGCTGTATGTATCCTAGCTGCACTGCCTAAATGGTAAAAGTATTCCTGTTGATGCTTCTCTATTACCAAACGGAGCAAAATAATTACCTTCTGTCATGTGCAGCTCTCGTGTAGTACACATCAGGTCTTCTCCCCCCACATTCTTCTTTTCTTTTTGCAAACTGTACACATGGATTCATATTCAGCTTGTGATCTGTTATGGTCCCCAGAGATTTTTACTGAAGCTCTGTAGTTATTCTTCATTTAAAATTTATCCTTCAAAACCATAAGAGTTGAAGCTGAAAATTAAACTGTCGTAATGATTATTTTGAGTTCTAAGCTTGTACATTGTATAAGTGTGCTTTCTATCCCACCTTGTATTTCAGCAGTAAAATTCACAGGCATTCCTACACATTCCATACATTGCCCTACTGCAATCCCAATAGCTTGCCTCTCTCATTGGAGTGTGCAGAGTTCCAAGCAGGTCTTACCCTGTTGTTACTGTGATAGTTCCCTTCTTCATACCAGGGTGTGTTGAGAACCAAGCATGTTTTACCTCTTTACTGTAAGCCAGAATAGTCTGCTTCCCCCCACCTGCACGGGTGTCAAGGTGAAAGCCACCTGCAGATATTAGAATTCAAATAGCAGCACCTGCATTACAGGGGGCAGCTAATGAGCAAAACAGGACATTGCACATGTATGAAATGTTCATTAGCACAGGTTTCTTTACTCACCCCCACAGCACTTGCCCTGGAGCACCACTCCTTAGCAGGGCTCCTCATTTAGCATTGGATCCTTATTTGATTGGTGCTCCAGGATTCCCACTGTGGGAACGCTACACTTCTGATAAAGCCAAAGCTCTCACTTATTTTTTTGCCTTGTCCCTGAGGGATCTGCACCTGCTTTTCACTCATAACATCTGGATAGTCCTAACTCCACTCAATTCACTTTCACAATTTAACAAGCATGTTAATTACCCTTTGAAATGATGTATTAACCAGTTGTGTATTCACCTTAGAGGCCCATCATCTGAATCTGAGTGACCAAATACAAGATCAGGCCAGGAGGATCTGGTGTCAAGGCATATATTAACTTCAACGTACAACATGCTCTTTTTATCTCTTGGGACAGTAACATTTATTATTAGGTCATTTAAAAATTACTTCATGGACAAAAGCATGCCAGCCTTTTAAAGTAGTCTCTATGCTTGCAGATTTTCAGACAGCTTTTTCAGTAACTCTTCTAGTGTCAAAGTCTTTTCTGGCTGATTCTCTGTCATTCTCTTTACCTTGCCTTTCCACTCATTCCTGTGATTTTTTACCATTTAAAAAAAAAAAAAGTATTATCTTCTGGTTCTCTGGGAACTCACTCATTCTTCCTCAATCAAAAATACAGTAATTCCAAGATGATTGCAATTTTCCTCCTTATTATTATAGAATGGGTTTAATCAGAAGTTAATGTTATGATACATCTAATTAGCTCGATAGCCTCTGACCTGCACTCCTGGTTAGCTTTGATCATGACACACCACTGTTTAGAGGGGAGGCAGTGGAACAGCAAGCACTCCAGGCTTTTGCACCATCTGTTACTTGCCTCTTCAGGTAAGCAGAAAGCTCTTATTGTATAATAGAAAAATATTTAAAAGTCCATTTTTACTGTTTTGCTTTTCTCTTGCTGACAGAATTTTTTTGTCTGTCTAGTTTTGTTCCTAACCTGCTGTGCTGTTCTTTAATATCTGTTCTGGAAAATGTAGCTGTCTTGTTTCTAATTTCCTCCCCCCGCCCCCCAGTATTTTTTTTTATTTTTTTCAGGTAATTGATGAGCCCCTAATGCAGCCACAGTACTATCTGAGTTTTCTTTCCTTTGCATGTGGATAAACGGTTGTTATACTTAAAATATAGCCTTAGAAACTCTTCTAAGAAAGTCTCAGCTCTCTTGAATTGTTCTTTGTGTTTTAATTCCTTCCCCAGGACCTCATGTACCAATTCTTTGAGTTTGTTGAAGTTTGATTTTTTGAAGCCCAGTGTTATTATTCTGCTTCTTTCATCTCTTTCTTTCCTTTGAATCATAAACTCTGATGTCTCATGGTAACTTTCATCTTGATTGCTATCCACATGCAGATTTTCAACAGTTAAACGTCTTAAACAGTAAGATTGTTCCCTATGGTTCCAGCACTAGCTTAAATACACAAAGCTGTATCTGAAGTGTGCTCACTCCAGGCTCAGAGCAAATCATATCCTGGCTGTCATCTAAGAAAGTGGTATGGGTAGGGATGTGAGCACAGTGTACTTCAATACATCCCCCGGCCTGGAGAAACAATAAATGAGAGACTATTTGTGACATTTCAAAATACACCATCCTCACAATTTTAGATGTAGCTTGGGATACTCAGTATTTCATCAGCTTAGTTGATAGAACATCAAAACTTAGTTGTTTGGCACTCTGTTGAGTTCTCCACATCTTTCTCTAGGTTTCAGTCCATTATCTTTTATTTAAATAAACTAATTTGGTGATTTTGTATTCCCAACAATGGTCTTTAGCAGAATTATCCAACCTTTGACCTGCAGTTTACCTTCGTGGAGAAAAGTTATTTTGCTCATGTTTGTGGATCTGTACTCTCATGTCGCCTGCTCTTTTCCACCTTTTATTTTCAAGTTCTTTGCCCTTTCACTTCCTTGCATCAAGACAATGAGAACTAGGAGATATTTGGAAGGAATATCAAGACACTTCTTCCCCAGAAGACGTGACTTTACTTTCCCCCTTCCCCAGAAAACCCAATAATCCTAGTCTATGACTGTGCATCTGATTATCCTGGAATTTTGCTGTTCAGGGGAATAATTTACTACAGTTACTCTTTATGAATTTTATCACATAGGACAGCAAATAAGCATCTATTTGCAGAGCTTTTATCATTCATTGATAGATTATAAACAGTCACATTAAAAGAAATTATGAGTTTCAGCAATGCCTATGAAACTAATCCAATACACAAAGCAAAGTCTAGAAGTGGTTGAAAATTTTCTAAGGAAAGGAATTTGCCAGAATCATGAATCAGTGCTAATTCATTAAGTATGTCCCAGCTCCTTGGTTTGGGATTCTATAGAATGAATCATAAGATCCAAGTGAATTCCACCCCTGTTTCCTGGTAGGCTTCTGGAGGTGTTGGAACTGGAAACCTGATTTAAAACAGAGCTGGTGTAAGAAGGACACACTTCCCAGCTCTCTCACAAGGGGAGTGAAAACCCCAGGGATCCTGGGAACAAACGTCTGCTAAGGGCACCAATACACAAAGCAACTGGAAAATCTCCCAAGGAGCAGACTTCATATCAGAGCTCCATGGGTCACTGTTTGAAACATAAACATAAAAGCAAGATGAGGGGAATGTGAAAAAAAATGAGGAATAGCTAGGACATCTGGTGGAAGTGGATCAAAGAACAAACTCAAATTTTTTTCTCCCAAAAATTCTAGTTTGGTATTGGAAAAGAAGCACAGGGCTAGACTGCAAAGTCCCTCGCTTATGTAGTATGATTACTGATGCCAGTAATATTTTGCCAACTACATAAAAACATGTTTCTTTGATGTGTTTTGTCCCATTTTTATTTTCTTAAAGGACATTCCCCACAAAGAGAGAAAACTTTAGCTCAACCCTTACTGCTTGTTAGTCACAAATAAGCAGCACAGTTATATGCTAGATGTAACTTTCTTCTGAAATCTGTGTCATATAAGATGCACGTACCTCAGTCTTCATGGAGAAAACCAAGCCAGTTTCCTTGTAAAGGAGTGGATTTTTTTCATTAGCTATTAACATTTGCTGCTAATTATTTTTTTTTTCATTAGATATTAACATTTGTTGCTTTTGTTGTTGTGGGGTGGTGCCTAAACACAAAATCTGAAAAGTCTGATTGATGGAAATACCCCAAAGGAGTACCATAACTCAATACTATGCACTAATACCAATAAAAGATTTGATACACTGAAGCACCTACAGAAGACATGAGCTGATTTTTAAAATCTTGCATAGCATCACTTATCATCATAGAATAAGCAATATTTTCTAGCTGTAGTAACATAGAGCTAAGAAATACATGACCAAATTCTCATGAGTGCAAAATATAAATGATAAGAAGATTCACAAAAGCAATTTCAAAAGTCTGACTGGTAACTGTATAAAATGAATTTATTAGGATCATGTGATTAGCAAGTCTTGTGGAGTACTTTGCGTTAGTAAAACTTACGCTACTTAAAATTTTACTGTTGTTCAAAGGCAAGGTGTGGGCTTAAGTAAATGGTAATCTTTAATTGACAAAACCCCAAATAATTACTAACAAAACACATTATTTAAAATAAATGCATACCAATAAAATATGTGAAATGTATGTCTGAAGATAATGTTATCATTAACAATCTTACATCATAAAGGTAAGAGGTAAATATTAAATGTTTTCACATTTGGCAATTTTTAGAGAAACAGCAACGTGATTTACTTCCCTATGGGTAAGTCATAGAATACAATAATTAATGACATGTTAAACCTACATATGGAAAATAAAATAAATCATATTTAAAGTAGGACAAAAACAAGAAAACTCTGTTGACGATTGAGTTCTTCAGAGTTTAAACGAATAAGAGCCAAAAGTTAGTAGTACTGTATTAGTAGGAAAAAGTAACTGAGCATTTAAAGGAAAGTATGGACACACCTTGTTCTTACTGAGGAAGATGAGAGAGGGTTGAGATGTAATATTGCTGTTACTGACAAGAGAAAAGGAGACTTCTTCTTATACACTGAGAAAGCTACAGTTTAGCATGAGCACGTGCACTTCTGTCAAACACAACAGTACAACTGTGAAATACCAGACATGTACACACTCCCATTTCTTACATCATTATCCTTCTCCATCACTAACACTCAACAAGATACTTGTTCACAACCGCCCTTCACTTCTCTCAAAACGTTTTCATTTTTTAAACACAATTTTAAGCAAATCACTTTCAGAACAGTGCTTAAGTGCTTCTTGCCCTTCCCTACTTCTCATTGAACACTACCATTGCTCCCTCTGATAGAAATACTTGTATTTTCAACTAATTTGTAGCCTTAACATTCTGGTCTTGCATAAACCTGGGTAGCTCAACAAATTTTCTAGCAATAGCAACACATTTCGTGGCCATTCACGTCTTGTAAGTACAAGCTCTAAGAATAGGTTAGCACCACAGTTTTACAAGTTGCACATCCAAATTTCACATGGTTATCTTCTGTTGGACGCTGCTGGAGCACTGTGATCTACAAAAACAACCTCAGGAGCAAAAGCCATACTCAAATGTGCACACATACAGACAGACTAAAATGGCAAAGTGACTCTTGTGCCAAATACAGATAAAAAAGCAATTTCACATTTACTGTCACAATGCCAGGAGTGCAGAAGCAGAGCAACGAATTGGCAATACTTACATTCAGATCTCACTTTCATTTGAAAACAGGTTAATCTGATGACTTTAAAATCAAACTAAAAAAAAAAGTAGAAGGATAGCATTTCTCTCCTTCCTTGACAGGAGAAATAGACAGCCAATTATTTATGTCAGTTTTCATAATACACAACATAAAAGCAAGACACACCAACAGCCAATGATTAGCAGAGGATCTGTGTTTCTGAATTATATGCACAATGTGACAGGATGTAAGTGTACTGTGTTTATATAAAAATAGATTCAACATTTAATGAACTATGTTTTCAACTCTCCTAGGCCAACTTGACAACAGGAGCTGGAATTTAAACTTTCTCCGCAGTATTTTTTAGATATTGGTTTTCAGGCTAATTAATTATTTATGCTAAAGAAGAGCAACAAAATTAATAAACCTTTTCATCTACACTCTTCAATTTTATATCTCTTTTTATTCTTTTGATCTGCCATCCAGTTGCCACTGATTCAAATTTCATTAGTCAGCATTTTATAATTCCATGTTATGAAATATAATAATTCCAACTTGAGACAGTATCTTCTGTTGCTTCCTTTCAGTATTTGCTTGGAAATTGGTCCAGTAGATGAAGTCAACTTAATTCAGTTTTACAGTCTAGACCCAGAATAGAACAGATGAAATATAAATAATTACTGAAATGTTGCTTTCATCCTGCGCAGTGTGTCCTGAATTTTTCGAGAATGTTTTTCTGCTGGTATGTGATGGAAGTTGGCACAGTTGTCAGCTGCCAAGGCAGAAATGTCTGCATCTTTAAAACGAGTTATTCTTTGTCTGAGGTAAGACTGCAGCTTGAAATCTGGTGCATACGTATAAGGATTCTCTTGAAAGGCATGAACTTGGCTCACAACTTTTGCAATATTTCTTGTAAGAGAATATGATAAAAAAGATTAGTTTGTTTTGTTAATGATAAAAATGAAAGCATAAAACAAAAAACAAACCTTAAAGGAAATTCAAAGGCATCAAGCATTTTATTCCATTGTATATCTACCTCTAATTACATATCTAAACAAATGAGACTATTTGAACTGTTAATTGTGAAATGCTGCATTAGCTCTCATTTTCTCATTAGACAATATTATCAGTACACACATATATATGTTATTAGTATAATAAAAATACAGGGGATATAAGCACATAATTAAAATAATTACCTAAGTTTAGTCCACTTGTGAGCTCCATTTGTCATTGTGAATCCTCCAGTTTCAAGTTGTTGGACATGCATAGCCAAAACATGGGCTGATGGAATTGTTGGAAGAGTTTTGAATCTGTCTCCTTCCATCAGACATAAGCTGTCACTTTTTAAAAACACCTAGTTAAAAAACGCACACAGATTAATCTCACATGAAGTCCTGGGAAAGTTTTTACAAGTTCTCCATGTACTTCACACTATCTATTTATTTGTCATTAATATTAACTTTCGGCACTGAAGTTGAAGACAGACCTGTGAATTCATCCAGCGGCAAATTTCTTAAAGTACACAAATAAAGTAACTTTAATCAAAAGATATTTCATACATAATTTCAATTGTTCTAAATCACAGGCAAAACTGCATTTTAAAACCTCATGCTATGTTTCAAAATCGTACAGATCACTCAAAGAATGCCTATATTAAAATAGGCATTTGAGATTTTTCAGAACGCATTACAGCTGCAAAGCTTCTGCAGAAATCTTCTAATGCAATGTAGCATATCTAATGCTTTAGCTTGCTTTTGAAATTTTGATTTGTCACACAGGACACACGTTAAAGAAATACTGAGATTAAAACTTATGTAACTCCTGGATTAGGAGCAAAAATCAAATTAAACTAATTATTAAAAGCAATAATTATGGTTTTCATCTTGCACAGACACCCATTTAAGCAGATCTTGCACCTTCTCCAACCCCAAAGATGGAATTTTGCATTAAGGACTTCATACTATACCTCAACAGCCTTGAGTTCCTCCATTATCTCGGCTACTTTTGCAGGTAGAACTTTCCAGGCCTTACAATAAAACAGATTATATTTTTGTTTTACACATTTATGTCTATATTGGAACAAGATTATATTAAGCAAAATGGTCACAGAACAGAGTCCCAAACTTACTGGCAACTGTCGTACAATAAGATTTTCCAAGCCTGCTAGGATTTGCATTGCAGTAGCAAAATTTCTTTGTTCATAGCAGCATTTTGCTATAAGAAGAAATTTTGATAACAAGCTCACCTGCCGCTGGAAAAAAAATTAAGATATATAATATACATATATACATAGCAAACCTACATGATACAATTAAATGAGAAGGAAGAAGAGGTATTTCCTTTTACAATTTGTTATCAGAACTGCTGAGTGTACTAACATTTCCCCTCACACAGTTTTTCCCTTCCTGTCACTCAGATGTCCTTGATAAAAGGTTTGACCTGCATTCCCCTCAGACAATCCATTTCTTACATCCTGTTAGACACCTGCTACTAAAAAGCATCCAAGACCCTCCTTGTGACAACAAATCAAATTGTTAACTGCCCACTCACAGGTCTATTTCAGACTATTTCTTGCAGGTTTGCTACATAGCAAGTAATAGATAATGACAAATAAATAAGTGTATTGTAGTTAGTAGTACAATAAACAATGACAAACCTTAGTTGTGTGACATGTTACAATTTCAGCAGCAACCCAGGTACTAATACTGTCTGCATTTTTTAATAACTGCAGAAGGTACTGGTCTTGTACACACTTTGACAGAAACAGATTACAGACTTTAAATGAAACTGTCTCAGCAGAAACTGCCCTAAGGAAAAAACAGAAAAAAAAAGAAAAGCAAAAATAATTCTGGCTGATACTGGATTTTTAAAGAAAACTTTGATTGTGAAGATGTCAGCTTCTAACAATTTAAAATAATTTTGCATTGCTTGCCGTCTTGATTTTATACTTCATGATGTACACAGCAAGCCATGTTACTTTTTCTTCCTTATAATTACAAGGTAAGTATATCTGATCAAAAAATAAGCATATACAGGATATACTTCTATACATAAAAACACTTTCAACACTCATTAATGCATAATAAACTCCCAGCCAATCTGACACAAAATAACAACTAGAAAACCAAATTCAACAACCACATAAGAAATCGAGCTGGATATCAAGTGGCACCACCCATGAAATTTTCCATGACTGAACCCCAAAATCTACATAAACCAGGTGATCTAGCCTCAGCCATTGAACAACCTGTAAAAATGAGTTGCTTTAGATGTACATTCCCTATCCTTAGAAGAAAAAATCTACCATAGGTAGTGCAATTAACAACTACTAATTAGAAGTTGAATCCACTGGGTATGTAAGAAGAAGACTAGTATAAAAATAATTAGGTCTATGTGGTTGGATGAAAACTTTAATTACTGACGAGCAAATAATTTAAAGAGGTTAGTAACCACTCCAGAAACTACAGGAAAATTCCCATGTATCTATGAATACCAATAATGAATCTCCCTAACATACAAAAGCAACATTGTACAGAGAAGCTGTGGAGTCTCCATCCACCTTCAAAACCCAACTGCACACAACCCTGGGCAACCTGGTCCAGCTTGAACCTTGCTTTCAGCAGGGTGGTTGGACTACATATCTTGAGAGGTCCCTTTCAACCTCAGCTATTCTGTAAGACTGTAAATGTCTTTGAGATTTTATATACATATATACTCAATGACCAAGGGTCCACTTCAGAATCCGTGACATTTTTTCCCTGCCAAAAATGAAACCTTTCAAGCAACCCCCAATGCAAGTTCTTAGAAATATTTTGGCCTCAACACACTTCAGCTTTCAAAGAAATCACCTGGCAAATGGGGCCTTCCATATACATGCATGTGCATAGGTACATACCAGTATCCACATATGAAATATGATATTAAATAACCCATATAAACAGGCTACCTAGTCTGTAAAAAATACTAAGTATTTAAATTTTCTCTGTTCCTGGAAGAATTTAAAGTGTAACACTAAGTTATTGTGTATCTACACACTCCAAGGGCAGTAAAAACAAGCAACTTACTTTGGCACAGCAACACATTTGTCTTTAACACCAAGCGCTCGGGAATTTAGGAAGTGTACTGGATGACATTTATTAAATACTTCCTAAACAAAAAACCAAGATAAATCTGCTGTTAGTTCTAACAGTTCTTTTAAAATGCTCGAGGATTAAAAATGACAGAGTATGTCCTCCTCCTACCCCACCTGCATGAATTATGAGAGGGATCCCAGCCTAAGAATAGCATTAGATATTCTAAATGTCACTGTAGAGATTAACAGAAAAGTTTTAATTCAAAGTCTTATAAAACAATATGAAACAAGCTTGAAACAATAGTAAAGAAAGAAGAGAAAGAGTAAGAAGAGAGATATTATTTGTTCTTCCAAATGAACCTAGATCTTTGTACCTGTTGCAGTAGTGTCAGCTGCCAACAAAGCTGTTGGGCACTGCACTCGGTCAAGAGAGCTGGTCCCACTTCATCTGCTCTAGCTAAGGAAACAGAGGATTCTTCTGCCAAACTGCTACAGCAGGGCTTTGGCAAAACTGCTGAACCTGCACGCAGTCGCTCTCTCTGACACTGTGCAATTGGTCCCATACCTTTGGATAGTTTCCAATAGAAGTTCTGTAGAAAAAATAAATGTAAGGTTACAACTTCTCTAAAACAAATACTAAGTCTCCCTTTGATGTAACTTTCAAGAAAGTGTTGTTAAGAGAAACACCTTTGTGCATGTAAAACTCTTAAGCTAATCTTCAAGGTTAGCCCAGAACAAACTGGTTTACTCAACACTGCTATTTTAAGCTAATAGAATATGCACAGTGGGTGAGTCTAAGCAGGAGGCTGCCAGATCTCAATCAACAATCAGTATTTAAAACAAACCTCTATGTATTCAAGCTTGCTTCCGTCAAATATTTTACTTATCCTTTTTGCTTTAGAATCAAACATCCCTTTCCAAGAAATACTTGGTTTATCGTTCTTTTCCCTTCTTCCATTTTCCATTATCATTATTGTGCAGTGACAATAAAAAAGTCCATGTTCTCCTATTCTGTTTGCCCTTTCTTGTCTGAATCCCCAGTATACCCATGGAATTGTGCACCTTTATCACGAGGCTGATGTTTAATTCAGCTTGCAAACTATTGATGCATTTGACTTCCACATGTTATTTTGATCACTCTGTAAAGACATCTATTTCTGGGAAAAGCCTGCAGTAAGTTCAGACAAGTTCTTGCTACAAGCTTTGAAGTTCTAGCAGGGAACCTTGTAGCTCCTGCTGTTTTCTTGTATTTATATTCTTACAAAGATGCCTAATAAAAAGCATTAATGGTTGACGAGGGAAAAAGGTTTCCTAATAACTATGAGTCACATGCTAGTGTCTCAAAATTTTGATTATCTCATCTGAGGTTACTGAAACAGCTGTCAGGAATAAAAATGTAAGATTTTTGTCACGGTTACAGAACTGTCTAGATCTTAGATATTTTCAAAAGAAAATTTAAAATGCGGGTACAAAATTCTTACTAAGTTGGTCTGGACTTTAAGTTGGACACTTCCGGTTTTGTCAAAACTTAATATACGGAAATGTGCTCCATACACTGCAGTCTGAAGAAAAGACACACCTTTCTGGAAACATCTTCTGAGAGCTTTTTACACAGGGAATGCAATGTTCTTCTGCCCTCCTCAGTTTCCTCTTCACATTTGTCCACACCAGAGCACAGATCAGGACTGCAACTTTTCCTGGCAGAGGCGTCCTCCAGCAGTGACAACAAGCGCTCCCCGTAGCCATTTAATGAAGCAACCTGGGAATGCAAAATAGGCTAACAGCACACAGAACTCAATTTCCCAGAAATTATAAGCAAGTTACAATACAGTTGTAAGATTTTTACCTGTCGAAAACCAGACATACTGAACATAGCTGTCAAATACAGCATAATTTTTCTTTCATTTACTTTAATTGTACTTAGGGCAGCTTTTTTGTAATAACTTAGATTTGTTATGGGATATGTAACAATTTTTTTCTTTTTTTTTTTTTTCTTAAAGGATCTGCTGAAATTCTGAATTACCTTGGAAGAAATAAAATCTTTTAGGGTGCCCAGAAGATGAGTATTTGTTGCGAAGTCTACACTGTAACAGTCTTCAATCCATGCCTGGAGGATGTAGAAACTGCGGTTACATATTTTGGTAAGGGATGTGGAAGGATCCAGGCTTGCACTGGTGGGAAGAAAAAGAAACTTATTATGTCAAAATTGACATTCAATTCCAATTTAACAATAAGTGTTGACAAAACCCACGAGTTTTATTTGGTATTTAATGTAGTATCTTAAATGCCTAAATTTCATGTCTCTAGAATCCATGGCTCTTGGAAACAAAGCTGAGGTTGTAATTACTACCCGTTAGTGGATAACTGGTAAAAGTGAGAAGCAGAACTGAGAAGTAAACACATTGTCAGATGCAGCTCTTGCTCTCATTTTGCTCTCACTTGTTAAGAGAGTCTTACAAAAACAAACACAAAAATCATTTTAAATTAAGTAGGACTTTTGAGAAACAACTATTTGTTATAGGGAGGAAACTCAATTTTACTTTGATAATGTTTTTCATGGGAATTTACTGTACCTGGATAAAGTGCTGCTGATTCTATCAAGAAGAAACTGCAAAAATTCTTCTTGTGTGCAGAAATAGCGAAATGTGTAAAGAAACTGTTGTACATAACCTTCTAAAAAGGCATTTCTGAAAGCACAAGAAAAACTTCAGACAAGCCAGAACTTGCATTTGACTACAGCAACAGCAAAAAAAATTCCTCAAAATATCAATAGGCATTTTAAATTACCAAGCTCTTCATAAAACCTTGGTTCTTTTTAAAATTACTTTTACACATCAAGTACTGTGATTGCCAACCCTGAAAGCATAATTTGTTTTATAAAGAGTTTCTTTACTTTCAATTTTGTGAATAACCACTTTGACATTTCTATTATTAAGGCAAGTTGCAATCTAAATAGTATGTAAGAACATAGTACATTTTCTTTCTTTTTTTCTATTATCTAGCTTGATGTTGCTTTAAAACATTTTCATTATAATAATAGCATAATAAGTAGATACATTAAGCAAGGAAATATTCCCTGTAGCTCTAATTAAAGGAGAAGTTACTTTAACAACAGAATACACTCATTATACACACATTAAAAATGAGGGCATTTTATTTTTTTATATACGTACACACTCTCAAGGTCTTAACACAGGTTAATTATCTTTTTTCCCTATTGGCTTACAGCTAATCATGAGAGTTTGGGTTTGATGAATGTGGAAAGTCAAATTCCAAAACATTTTCTTCACTTTTGTGCAAAATATTAACTACCAGGAAAAGCAGCACTTAGTGTAACTAACTGGGTCTCAGAGTCAGGATGAACTGTGAGGAAGTTGCTCCCTTTGCAGTGGCACAAGTCTGAAGGAGCCTCTGCCAATTTATATCCTTCACACTATTACAGCTTAGGTACCTTAAAACAACACTGCCCTCACCCACCTCTGTCCCCCATGAAACCCCGAGATAAGCCTGCATCTTGATCAGTGCCAAGGACTGATTATTGGGGCAATAATCTGTAGAACCAAACTTAAACGTTTTCCTATCCAGACCTTATTAATAAAAAATGCCAAATTATATGATTATATGTTTATATGAAAAATTGTACTGCTGGCAGTAACGAAGTCTTGATTCCATGGCAACTATCAGAGCAAACCTCAAATAAGTAAAAGATAAAAAAGTTTAAAGTTGATAGTTTTTATTTATTATCAAATACTTTTAATGGAAGCCAGATGATCTTTTGACATTTTCACCTCCATTTCTGCAAATGAGCGTTCACGGACATAACACAAACTTGAGAGAAGAGAGAAGAATTTATTAAATGTTGAGTAACTAGGATTTATCACAGAGACAAGTTTTTCCTGATTTAGCAACTATGCTTCAACCCACTCCCAATTTATGTGCAAAATGTACTATACCTGGAATACAAGTAAGCCATTAAACCGAGTGGTGTTCCAGCCTGCAGAACTCTCACTCCATTTTGACTGTTATACTGGTGTCTCTCTGTGTTATAGTAAAGGAGCAATGATGATTCATCCATAGGTGCCATGTCCACGGTGTCAGCTTTCCCATTGTGAATGACTGTAGGCAGCACATAGGATTCCACACCCCACTGCTCTGCATACATCATCTGCTCAATGAAGCAAGGCCACGATAAAACAAGAAATTGAAGAGGAAAATTCACACAAAATACAATCATTATAAAGACAAATTGCTTTTCATACAATTGATGTTTTTTTCCTTTTAAAATAATACTAGTAGCAATTACCTTCAATCATTCTTTTGGATCTTACTTAATTTGGCAGTTTGGCAGAAATTATTTCACATTTCATATATTGATCTGAGCAGCCAGTTACACTGATGCATTAATGAAATTACAAATGAAGCACAAGTGAAATAAAGTCTGACTTGCCTGCACGTATTTCTTCACCAGTTCAAGAAACTGCACTTTTGACTTCATCTCCTGTAGCTGTCCTCTCAGTTTGGGCAACATAGATTTAGTTTCAGGACCTTCAGATTTAAAATACATGGTATAAGAACACCGATGATTTACAGAACAGGTCCTTAGAAGTACCATGCAGCCATTTTATTACTGGCAAGTTGCTGCAATCTTACTTTTGCTTCCTCTTTCTTTCTGCAACAGCTTCTGGTAAAACCTTATGGTCTTTCTGTAATTTTTTGTCTCCATCATTAGCAATTGTTCTAGTTCCTATTTAAAAAGAAATAGGATTCTGATCAGAATGGTAAGCAGAAAGTGGTCTTAGTAAGAAAGTGAAATTTCAGAAGATAATAATTTTGTATGAAGACAAAAGAACATCCAAACAGACAAGGATATGACATTAACAATGAAAAACTACCTTTGACATCTGTATTTACAGGCAAGATACAGCAGAAGTTGCCTGTTCCCAGAAAAGCATTAGTCATGTCACAGTTCTACAACTTAAGAACTGGAGCAGGTTTGTTTATGATGAGACTGTGTGGAAGTTTGCCTGAATCTGTTCACATAAATGCACCTTTAGTTATTACTGCACTTCGCTGGTTGTTTTCAAGAGCATTTTTAAACTTAAAATCACAAGTCATCCAGAATTAAAATTTGTATGTTCTGAATTTAGTGCAGGCCCCAGAAACACTTCAAACAGCTTTGCAGCAAGAACTGAAAGTCTGACTGAAATCAATGGCTTCCAAACAAGTATAACTACTTGATATTATACAACCAGGTCAGAAGGCAGACCAGAGAGCTGCTCTAGAAATAAAGGACATATAAGTTTCAAAGTTCAGCTTTCATATTTTCTATTTATGTATTTCACAAAATTGAAAAAAAAAACACCTAAATTTCTATAGAATTATGTAACTTAAGCAATAAATAGAAATGAAAGTATATCAGGCCCCTCAAAATACATCAATTTAAAAGTAAACATTTACATTTATAATTGTTTGCATATCAAAGGTTTCATTATCTTACCAGCCAGTAAAAATGAGCCATCCACTTTGGGCTCAGCTTCTGATTTATTATGACACAACAAACATGATGTATGTTGTGCTTTATAGAAGTGGTGACTTTTGCACTTGGGTCCTAAGTTAACTACCAGTGACCCACTTACATGAAACAGCATTTTAAATGCAGTCAGTTCACAGAATGCAGCAGACAACTCCCACAAGCAGAGTGATCAGAAAACACACAGCTCAGAACTAACATATCAAACAACAGATTGGTAAATAGGTTAGCTTTAATGGGATGGACTTGCTAGAAATTAATTTGAGCTTAACAAAAACTTGTCACTGTTTTTCAGAAAAGCTCAAAAGGTTTAACAACATAGCTCATTAGCATAGAGCCATAAAAGCCCCCTGGATTTTTAAAAGATGTACTCCTACAGAAGCATTACACAGAGAACAGGGAAAGCACAGGAAAGCTATTATCCAGATTCTAATTGGAAGCTGCTTGCTTTTACTTCAAGATCTGCTTTTGCTCCATTAATTATAGCAAAATCAAGGTGATTAAGAGACTACGTAAACAGAATGGGAATCAGGAGAAGTGACCATTTGGAATCTGGTGGACAAAGTGGTTTGTCCTGTAAAATATCCGGGGTTGAGCTGCAATGAAGTCAGAGGCAAATCCTCTGTTTATTCTACAATATTTTCCGATTTAGGTAGGTCTAGATAGAAAAACTTTGCTATGCCTGTGGTGTGCTCCAGTCACAGTCATTCTTAGCTCTTTTCTATAGTATCACCACCATGGGGTTGGTGCAAAGGGCAGACAGGGCTTTTCCAGTCAACTTTAAGAACAGAAGATGGGTTGTAGATCACTGATTGCACTTTTGTGTCAGTGGGCTTTATTTTGGAATACTGCACCTCTACTGTGCTTTACTGCTGAGATGACAAATCTAGAGGATTTTAAACTGCTTAAGAGCCAGTACTTAAAAGAATAAATAGTGTTTTGACTCACTATAAAAGAACAAATTTTATCACACTTTCAACCAGCAAGATGTATCTTAATGATTTAAAATCAGTGTACTCACCACTTTTTTAGCATCTATAGTTTGTGACTCACTTGATTTCTGATTTCCAAGGTTTTTCAAGTAACTATGAACTCCTGAATCAAAACATTCAGCTCCATAAAAAGCACTGCTCCAACCAGGACTACAGCCACAAAAGTCAGGTAGATTGGGAGATGCCAGGTAGCTGTTTCCAGCTCTCTTTATCATGGCTTGCTCCTCTGAACTTGCATTTTCTTCTGCAAAGCCTGGACCACAGCCGCCGCTTTGCAAATATTGTTGCTCTTTTGCTACGGGGATTGTACTCTGCAGAGTCAATTCTTTTTTGATATTATCCAAAGGTGACTCATCAAGATTCATTTCAACTAATGATGTTTTTATCATAGGCTCAGCCTTCACTTCAAAGTTCGCTTCCCCTTTTCCTAAAGAAGGTGTGTGGGGAAAAAGAAATAATGGTCACGTGCTGTAATGCATGCTTTGTTGAACTTAAGCACAACAAACACAAAACACCATTATGGGACTACCTATGTGCTCTAACAGTGGGTTTGGATGCTTATTGTGACTTTACATTTCTTTTTCTCAACTACACATTGTAGAATGATAAAGGATAAAAACATTACAGAACTATTAAGCAACAGTTAAACAATATATTTCTGAAAAGTACAAAATATTTTCCATGCATATTCAGCAAGCATTTAAACAACACAGAGAAACTTTGAAACAGAAATTAAATATGTCAGACCTAAGCACGTATTAGTAAAATGCTTAGCTTTTGAGTTTTTTCCCATCCATAAGTCTTGAAGCTTTTATTCCATACAGAGAGGGAAAGAATACTTTATATAGCCAATAGATATTAAACTTTCTAGTCCTACAGGACTCAATCCCTTGAGTTATGATGGGAGTTTTTTGCAGTTATAACAACTACTACCAACCTTCAGGGACTGAGGCGACAGCCAAAGGTTGGTATAATGCTGACAGGAGCATTTATACCTGCCAGAAGTCTCCCTTTTCACTAGAGCAACCCTCCAGGGTTTAGATATGCCACTCTGGAGTCAAACAAATTCCTGGTGCAAAGAAATCACACACTCCACAGTAAAGTCTAGCTCTACATTTGCAATCATTCTGAACCAAAATAGAAAACTGTAATATTGAACAGTAGCAGCCAAGTGAAAAATTACACATATATGTTTTGCTATAAAATCAACAATAAAAATGTATAAGCCCTTCTGTAAAGCACACACATTTTCACTTTGCTCAAAACAGAGAAGCAACCAAGTTTAAATGCTGAAATTTGTAAGAACTATCTTGGAAAAAAACCTCACACTGGTAAAACAGCAACCAAATAGAAGCTGTCCACCAATGTACCAAGCCTAGAAAGGGTAATGGCTTTGTTAAAATATCAGGATTCACCAGCCCCAGCTCAGTTTTGAGTTCACTTACTGAAAGATAGATGTTTTGTAAACTTCCAGTCACAAAGTATGTCAGGAGAAATGTAAAACCCAAACTGAAGAAGTATAAATAAACAATCCACTAATATAGTAGACACTGGAATATCTACTCAAACACAAGAAAACCACATACAGGAGTTACCATCTTTAGGGTTTTCAACAGAACCATCTGTTTAAATAAAAGTAAAAATAAATAACATCCCACAAAATAACATTGGGTCATATGTAAGCTTCAAATAAAAGACATTTATGTCCTTAAGGCATTGATCAGGTTCAGTGAAAATGTCTGTAACTGTTAAGGAGAGTGCTATCCTGAAGACACAGGCAAAGTGTCTCAAAGCTTCTGGCACTGATAGTTTCCCAGCACACACAACAATCTAGAAACATGAAATCCCTTCTCACCCTCTGTCTGATCACTGCTTGCCAAAAAGCTCTCAGATTTCTTCACATCTTGCAATCTACTGTTGCATTTTGCTTCATCTGCCTCAGTTATGCTGAAAATACAAGGAGACTAGGAAAAATTAATATTTCCTATGCTTTTATATTTACATCAGCAAAATGAGATCTTACAAGTTACTGTATCATGCACATAAAGGGCTTTATAGACTTTATCTAATTCCTAAAGTTTTCATGTTCAGCTTCAGTTGTTATTTTATGAGAAAAAAAAAAGCTCAAATGGCTATTCATGCACAAGATAGAGATTTCTGTGTACAGCATTGGGCAAAACTCCAACAGAACTATCAGAGCACACACAAACAGAAGCATAACTCCAGACTCCTGCAGTGGGTTTTTCACTCAGGATTCAACCTCTGGATAAAACTGACTCTTAGTCATCCCTAGTTAGATTCATAATCTTAAGTCAAAGAAGCTCAAACTGAAAAACTGCTATCAGACTAATGTTAAGTAAGCAGTGTCAGAGAGATTTCAAGACAGGCCTCACATGTGATGTAAAAGCTAGACATGCATTTTTCTCTGGATAATAAATTATTATCTCTCCCTGTCAAAAACCACTTTGTGATGGAAGTTCATACACAGAATAACCTTTCATGCATGTCAGTAATTCAGCTGCAGCAGCTCAGGTTTCTCCTACCATATGACTGAACTTTGGGGAACTAAGAGTCTAATTTCCAACCTGTTTTCAATATCTCCTTAAAAATCCCAATCCAAATGCAAAATATATTGGCCAGCATACCAAGGTTGGGTATTTGGAGGTCATAATAGATTATCTCTGAAATTTTCTGTAAGGTTTATACACTTCCCAACACCAAAGTTTTTTCTAAACTCTATCTACTAAGGTTCTTTGCCAAAACTTCAAATTTGTCATTTCCAAAAACCCCTAAATTAACTTTGGCATAAATTGATTATTTTTTTTGACAGTCTTCAGCAAGAAGCTTTTATAAAAGTGTGCTACATTTGGAGGCTGCAGTAAAACAAGAATTTAAAAATTATTTTTCAGGTAGATACATACGTCACTGAAGACTAAAATTAAAAAAAAAAAGAGAAATAAATTTAGCTGTTTTTTTGTCACTTAGCAGCCTACTTACAAAACACTGCCAGGAGAAACACTGAGTCAAACTAAACCAGTTAAGCAAAACATTTATAGCAAAGCTAAATTAATTTCCTTTTTCTTGGGTGCGATTAGAACACATGAGGTATAAAGAACTAATATCAAACAGAATAAACAAAATGAACAATAAGAACAGTATACTTCTGATTAAACAGATTCCTTCTAACAAGACTGTGAAGCTCTCCATCAGTGGTTGTAATGGATCAGAACTGGGTTTTAATTACTCAGCTATCCTAAGATGGAGTTACAGAAAAGTGTGGTACAAAATATTTTTGATTGAACCATTAAGCACTATTTGCCATGGAGAAAGCTTTGAAAAACCCTGAACTGTGAAATTAATGGTTTACAGGAAACAAGTACGAATGCCTGAAGAGAAAAACATATATTCTTTCCTGCTCCTGTGAAGTAGGGATAAAAGCATTAAATTCAAATATAAGAAGGTAGAAGTATGGTAGGAAAAACACCTACCATAAATTTGAAGATCTTCCTCCATTTACTACCTGATAGAGATTCTCCAGTAACTTTTCATCCCAGTAGAGGTCACAAAACTTCTCACAAATTCTATCAGAGAACATACCAAACTTAATTTCCTTTAAGTTTAAAATGAAGTTACCTTGTTTAAAATAAAAAAAAAAACAGGAACAAATAAAAGAGGGAGAAAAAAATTAATAGCGATATTCTTATAAATCAATGATAAAACATACAGAAGAAAATGCACATACCCATATCAAAAACTTCAGCTCCATTCTCTAAATAACCATCAAATGCAAACTCCTCTTGTATAAGATGAATAACTTCTTGTAGTGAAGTGTCACTTGTTGTGTTCTGATGGGGCAGGACTTTACCACTGAACAAACTGTAACTGTCTTTACTCACTGAAGTACATGGTGTGTGCTCCTGTTCAGTGAGAAAACTGTTTATGCTGGTAGCACACTCAGTTTCTTGGCAGCTGGTTTGAACAACTGGGCTACTTTGATAGAACTGGTTCTCTGTATCAGTAGTCTCATGACTTTGCACTTTGCAGAGGGAGGCATTATTTTCTGCTTGCATGCTCATTTTATAACTTGCAATAGTACTTGAAAGTAGCACTGGCAAACTGTGATAGCAATCATAAGCAATTCTTGAGCGAAGAGGCTTATTTGGTATTTGCTCTGATACAGCCAAATGTACTGGTACAAATGTCAGAACTCTTTTCTCTGAGTCCTGTTTGAGAATGATGTTATTTATATGAAGAAAATTAGGAGATGTAGGACAAGCTGAAGAACTGGAGGGATCTTCAGATAAAATGCTCTTCTCTTGTAGAACATGTGAGGAATCAGACAGTGATGGTAACCTAACTGTAGAAGTAAATTTATTGACTGAGTTTTGCTCTTCTGAAGACATCTGGAATGAGTGGCTTGGAACTTGTAAATCACACTCAGCTGTTTCAGGTACAGTTTCAACAACACCTGGAATATCAATACCACAGCTTTTGGAGTCTTCTATATATCCTGATTTGTTGTGGTTCACGTGTTTTTCTTTCCTTGTCTCTTTCTTGAATTGGTTAGAAACTGGTGTGTGAATCTCTCTGAAAAAAAAACAAAGTTTTTTTTTAAAGGAAAATTCAAGTAGATTTAACAAAGAAATTTAGGCTTTAACTTATTCTGCTTTAGGATATACTAACTTTGTTATATTTGCATCTTGTTGCAAAATAATAGGCTTAAAGTGAGTTGCAGGAGAGGTAAATGCACCAGGTAATATTGCTTTCTCACAGTTTAGTGAAATCTGGCATGGTACTGGTCCTTTAACTGCTACAAGTTTACTTTCAGTGGTAAAAGGCACAAATCCTAAAAGCAGAAACACAGAAAGGTGATCAATATGTAAAATATAAATGTAAGGAAAGTAGCAATCAATTTAGATAGAAAAACAATTGCATATTGGTCTGAGAAAATCTTATGTGGAGAACTGAACTAGAGAATATTAAACCAGAGTAAACATGTCAGAACCTGACTGCTTACCCAGACTTGACTCTGAAGGGTCCATTTCATGTTTCTCAGTTTTAAATTCAAAAGGGATGTGATCTTGAGACAAGACTTCTTCCTCAACAGCCTAACAATAAACATTTTGGTGTTATTAGCATTTTCATTTTTCAAATTCTGCTCAGCACATTACTATAGAAAACCCCAATCCTCATATACACTAGAATATTACAAAGCAACAACCTAGCCATGCCAAGGTGAGGAATTTAAAAAATTATATACAGAAGTCTAATGATTGGTTGAACCGTTTAGAAATCTTGATAACTTGGTGTTTTGAATCAGAACCTTAACATAATCAGAGTTTTGAACAAACTCAGTTCAGTGGATTGACTGAATCTTGTGTGCATCATATAAACACATGTGAAACACAAACAGAAGCCAACAATTGCATATTAATTTCCTCTGTGGGGTGGTAAATCAAAAGAGAGATTATGAAATTAGTTACTTGCTCTTCACCCATACAGACTGCGGAGTCAGAACATCACAGTCTGTGATTACTCCAACAGCAAGAACTAGAAAAAGGCAATACTTACAGACTACTTGAAAATTAAAAAAAGAAGGCAACCAAAAAAATCACAACAACAAAACCAAACTCAAAATCTATCTACACTTGCAGGGGACAAAATTCTTACTGGAATACATTTACAGAATTAATTGAAAAAACATACAGAATTGAAGGAAGGTGGCACTCTTACCTTAAAGATGGGTTTACCCAGTAATGTCAAAATATTTTTGCTGTTTATACCTTGTTCAAGTAAATAATGATTGCATGTCTGAAAAAAAAAATTGTAATTTTTAGTCAGTAAATAAGCTTTCCATCAAGTGAGGTATTCTTGGATAAGGACAAGGTCAAGATAAATAGTCAATTAGAAGCAACCTAAGTTTAAAAAGTCTTACGAACCTTGTCCAAGTCCAAATACCTTGATAATTTCAGTATAAATTAAAACCACACCCCTCTGTGTCCCTAAGGAGGCAGCTTTAAAAACAAAACCCAAAGTGACTGGTTATGATTTAGTTAGATATCAGTCTATAACAAGTCTTAAGCTATTATTTTGATTTCAAAAACACTAAAATGAGACTTCAGAAACAACTAAATCTAGTAACCTTAATTGCAGCAGTTAGAGAAGGTCTTTCTTCAGGGTTTTTTCTTGCCATATCCAGAAGCAGTTTTTTAAATTTTCTTGGCAATACTAGTTTGTGACTCGGTGGAACATTGTATTTTGCAGCCATCCACAGAACTGCAGCAACACCATAAACACAGACCTATTGGTATAACGTAAGAGACAAGAAAGATTTAAACAGACTAAAAAAAGCCTCCATTTCAAAAACAATTCCAGCAAATTATCCAAAAATTCCTCCCTTTTCCTGCCAGAAAAAAAAAAGAAAAAAACCTTACTGTACCTTTTAAAGTACAGATTATATCTGCCTTTCGAGGGTGCTGATGAAATCCCAGTCCATTTCAAAATCTAGCTGTTAATAATGCATGCAGGGCCAAAAACACTGGCTATTTTTCTACTGGTGGAGCAACAGACATTAATTGTCTTACTCTTTACCTAGGGATACTATTCAGGAAAAAAGTATTTTAGAACCATTTTGAAGAACTTCTTTCTCAAGTAAAAATATTGCTGCAAGCTTCAGAGTTCTACCATAAAATCTAGTCAGCAGCAATTTACTTAAAAAAGGTTATTATAATGCAGCAAGTAAGTGGCACACAGTAATTACAAGCTAGCCAGCACAAGTCATATTTTATAGAGAAGATTACACCTGTCAGAAGTATGAGGCACTGTATATTTATTTTAGCAATTATTGTGCTACCTGCAGCTAGACCAATTGAAGTTGCCCCAGTGAGGGACCTTGAAAAGGACTTGGTCTTTACTGGCTTTCTTGTTCTGTGTGAAGAATTACCATTTTCAGAGTCAGATTTAGTCCACTTAATGCTTAGTTTTCCTATGCTTGCATGTACTATAAATGTAATTTTAAGAAATTTAAAGCACTACACTTTATACTGCCTCTGGAAGATATTACAAAGGCTCAATGCACAGAACCTTAAGCACAGTAGTAAATAATCTGTTCCCATAAAACAATGTTTTCTGGCACTCTTTTGAGCAAAGTGAACAGCAATGACCAAAACGTAACAAGCAAGTTCACTAAAAACAAAATAATCTCGTGAATAGTTCCATTTGCACTATGGAACAAAAGTTACTAATAGATACAAAAACACCTGAAACTGAGAAAGCAGATAAATCAAAAGAAAAATAATTTTCTTCCTCTTGGGTTTAGAACTTCAAGATTACCTTAAATTTATTTATTTAGGAAAAACTTGCCATCCAAGCCATCAGAGCCTTCAAAGGAAGTTCTTTTTACTGTTACTGTGACTGACACACAGTCTGCATTCCCATACCATAAACTGAACTCAATGTTCATAACTAGAAAGTTATACAGCCATCAGGAAAAAGGCAAAAAACTCCATCAGCTTAATCTATATATAATGTTGTAGAAAAAGAAAGAAACAGATGACTTCAGATATTCTAAAGAAAACAAACAAAGTGCAAGAACTTTAGGATTATTAATTTCTATTGTCTGGTGAAACTGCTGTATTATATTTCAGGGTTAGTTTAAGCTTCTGAAGCCTTTGAAAAACCTGCTTTGGATCAAAGCAGTTTAAGAAATAGCAATTTTAGGAAAGAGATAAAAATATTTTCTAGTTACAGATACCTTTACAGAAAATGAAATGTTTTTAGTAGATTTTTTAATGAACTTTTCTGATTCATGATTATTATGTCTAATTCCAAAGAACTCATGTGACACAAGGCACATATTAGCTAACCTCTTTTCTTGTTACATAACACAAAGGTACTGTAAATTCTGTTCCCCCAACTTTTAAGATCACTGTGGTACAGTTTGCAATTCAAAAATAGTGGCAGTGGATTCACTTGCTGTTTGACATTTTTATTATCTTTGTTCTAAAAGCTCCTTATGGTTTTCATCCATAGGAAAAAGTTCCAAGAAAACTATATTGGGAGAAGACATCATTCGTAATGCTTCCAAAAGTAAAAACGTACTGGTAATGATATTTTTATCTAGTCTTCTAAATATGAATAAGTTTGGGCTTTTGCACAGACAGTCTAAAACACTGATCTTACTGTGACCTTCAGAATGGGAAAAAATGACCTCAAAGTCTTTCTTACTGCTAACACACTGAAAATAATTAAGTCTTATGGAAAGCCACCGAATAACAAATTTTCAGCAGTTTCTCCAAGAATTCTCGAAGGCAAAATTACAGAAGCAACTAATTTTATGAGAGATCAAGATATTTAAAAAATCCCCACAGATAATCAAGAAATATTGGGAGAAATGAGAAATATTAACACAACCTTAGAAGAGTTTAGCTTTCTTCTTCAACTAGCAGAGATGTAAAACTGTCCTTTGATGAAACATAAAGCAACCTACATAACCTACCACATTACCTTCTCAGTATCCACATCCTCTTCTTCAATTTCAGGAGCTAAATAAAATACATCACAAGATTCTAAATGAGAAACGAAATAAGAAACAAAAGGTAAGATGTTTGCTTTCTTCTCCAATTCCCCTGAAAAGAAATAAAAGCTGAACATGTAATGTCTTATTCTACCTTCAGCTTTTGGAGCAGCAAAGAGGATCCTTCCATGGCAGTCAATCAGCACAGAGTCCAAACATAAGACCACTGCAAAAAAAAAACCCACAAAAGGGGAAGGCATAATAAGTATCTGTTCTTGTAGTTATTTAGCACTAATAGAAATATTTTTAAAAGAATTTGCAGTGTCAGAAATTACTACACAACAACTGATGCTTTAAATAACACTTATGCTACAACAGACACAAGCCAATAAAGACAGTAGCTGTGCAATTACCCAAAGCAATTTCTGCAGAACAAAGACAAGAAACTGGAACCTATTCATGTTATACCCAGCACTGAAAAGGAAGGTCAAGAAAGAAACAAAACAAAAAGAAATAAATGCAATGCGTAGATATACTCAGGTCTTCTCACAAGGTACCAATAAAAGATGGTCGATTTTTCTTCAGATTTTAAGTCTCTCTTCCCTCAAGCCCACAAAAATAGAGGGTCATCATCTAGAGAAAGCTGAAATACATGTGGCCAAATCCAAAACTCCTCTAGGTGCAACAGGATGTAAAGTCCAGCACTTCACAAATAGTTATAATCACACTCTCTCAGTGAAGAAATGTTACATATGTCAGCATTTGCAAGGACATGAAATTTTCCATTGATAAAAAAGAAATAATGGACCTCTAAAAGCGATTTTAAATTATCTGAGGTGGCAAAACTGTGTCTATCTGTTTGCTAACTTCAAAGCACATTTTAACTGAATGTGTTCTAATATATTAGGCCAACTGGCCAGTAATGTAGTCCTCTATTTCTAGACTACCATCAAATGCACTGTTTTCTTATTAAAAACAAAGTACTGGAAGAATAGATTCTTAAAATAAGAAACGAAATCATTAAATGTATTAATTATTAAATAAAATATTAAAGATGTCCAAGAGACACACAAACATTAATTAATAAATAACCAATTGAAGAGGTCTAAGAGGAAAAAAATAAAGTAAGAAAGGCAGTAACACTTGCTTTTTCAGTTACCTGTACAAACCACATCTAAAATTAAATTATTCACTACACTTAACATATATAAAGGCTTGTCTACTATCTCCAGTAATATTTAAGCTGGACCTGAAGTATACGTCTTGAAAAGTAAAGCTTTCCTAAATGAGAACCTTTGCTGATTATTTCTGCAGAGGCAGCTTCACGCTCACTTGTCTTTGTCAGCAGTAAATGCCCCTGGCCATGCTCACAGGAACCAGATCTCAGCTTGGTCAGTACAATGTAAGAATCCTCACCTGGGCTCCCTGCATCACCCAGGAGCAACATGTAAGCAACATCCTCTGGTAAGAGGAATTAAGTAAAGTCCCAGTGGAGATTACAAACAACTTCTGTGGCAGAATTGAATTAACAGATACACAAAGAAGAGGCTAGCCTTGGGATATGTTTTGTTAGCCAGGTACTTCCTGCTTAGGATAATGAAAAAAGTGTATTCAAGGAAGGATTTGGAGGAAACGCTGTCTACATGAAGAAATAAAAAATAACCTTTTATTTAACCATGACTCATCAGCTACCATTCTTACTCTACCATTGTCAAGACAAAAGATATTTTTACAAGATACATGCAAAATATGTATCAGCTTTACCTTTAGTATTAGTCAAAAGGAACGTGGAGAGAACTTCATGTGTGTGTGTGTGTGTGGGGGCAATGAAGTAGTAACACCTCTATAAGCCTTTCCAAAATGCACAAGAGAATCCTATTGCAGAAACATTCTAAATCTGAAACTAATATTCAACTTCAAGGTAGCTTTAATTGTCAAATACAGAATTTTTAAGTAAAGTAGCTTCCATTTGGTGGTTTGTATCATTATGTTCCCTTCTACAGGCTACATAAGGTTCAGATGACAACTTTCAAAATTAAGACATAAATTCGGATACATGTGAGTGCAGCCAAAGAGGCTGGCTAAGCATATTATGTTAGAATCAGAGCCATTATGTGCACTTATCTGAAACCTTCAGAATCATCAGGAACATGCTATGAGGCTGAAATAATCCTTCTGTTACAAGCTATATTAAATACTTAGTTTTATGGGTAACAATTCGTAAGGTGCTCAGAATCTTCATTTATGGCTTAATTCCTTTTAAGCAGGTTTGTCTCATAGAAATAAAATAACTGAAATCCAAAGAGATGCAGTAAGTTGCAGACAGTACATTATTATCCAGTTGTTTACATTCACTTACAGGCTTCAACCTCATCCCTGTCCATACTCACAAAAGCAAGTATTTTTTTTTTTTCTTTAAATCAAGGAAAAGAAAGGCAGGGTGGTGGTGGAAACCTCTGCTCTGTTTATCAGAACTGCTATAGGTTCATCATCAGTATAAGCTAAACTGTCATTCAGAGTGTCCATGGAAACCTAGGATGGTCTTCTGAGTGACACACAACATACTCCAATTTTGTCAAAGGACAGTTCCCTCTTCCTCTCTCAGAAGTTTCCTGCTGATAATTTGTCTGTAAACTGAAACACAGGGGATGTGGAAGGAGTAATGTCAAGCAAAGAAGGAGTGACGAGATCCCGGCTACTTTAAAATGACCAAGTTCTGTATTGTAGAAAATACATCAGGCATCATTTGTCACAAAGAATTCCAGGCAAAAGAGGAAGTTTTTTATATACATGTATGTATATATATGTAAAACCTATTTCCTCCTGCTTGATATAAGTTGAAGTACAGATTCTCCATTCCCAAAAAGTCTAAAATTTGTTTCACTGCTTGAAACCTTAGATTCATTTCTGCTGCAAAAGCCATCAAAACTCAGGAAAAAAAAGAGAAAAAAATACATTTATCAATATGTGGATGAAAACTCCAAATTGAGTTTTGTCACAATTTAGGAGAGTCAAAATAAAAATACTGTCTATTATTTTCTGCACACAAAATGAAAGCCAAGATCCTTTCAATCAACAGAATAAAGGAAAGATTAACACAGTGAACATAAATAACTAGGCAAAATACTTAATGATAATTAAGACTATACCTGGATAATCTATGCAAGTCTGCAGAGTACATAAACACTCATGACATAATGCCCAGAGTTCATAGTCTTTCAGAGGCCTACCATACCAGGACAACAGGAGTTTTAGAGAGATCCACTGAAAAAAACAGGGAGGATGCAGAAAGTGATAAAAAAAATTAATCACAAATTAAAAACATTTACTAATGCAATAAAAAAGTAAAACCTAATAAAAAACATGTTCAACTTAAAAAGCAACAAGAAAATATATTTATTGCACTTACCAGTAATGAATTAATACTATTTATTGAAAAAGCAGGGCATAGCTAACCGTATAAATGAATTAATTGTTTCTTAATTGCTTCAGGAAAAGTGAGCTGTCTGGAAGGTCTTTCTTACCATACTAAGGAAAGACTCTTAGAATGTCCTTTGTGTAACAGACATATTTTTTGATGAAACATAATTACATAATTATAGGGACAACACCTAGACTGAAAAACATAAAAAATTCAAATTATTGCCATCAACAAAACAGTCTTACATTCAAAACCTGATTTTTACCCTGACAATTGCATGTCTTACCTTAAAGATTTCATCAACATCTCTTGTTCTTCTGTGAAAGATGCTAATAATATTGACAGAATTAATGACAGGTTTATTTGAAATCCCAGCACATTGTTTCGTTTTTAATCACTGGCTTCTCAACTTGCAGTAACAGTGTCTGTTTTTCTAACTATCAATTTAGCTTTTGATATCTAGCATAATACTGAAATGTGACAAAGATACTGCTCCATGGAAACTTTCTGTTCTTCAGAGACACGCTTATGCTTTGTGATTTTTTTATTTTTGAGGGGTGGTGTGTGTGTGTGAATCTAAGAATTGAAGATTTATAGGAATGCACAAACACCTTCCCCACCAAACTGTGCTAATGGAAATGCTGATCTCTAGTAGTGCCTCTTGACATCAGCTGCGCTTTATGATCTCCATCTACCAAAGGAACACTAAAAAATTCATTGTAGGCAGAAACCTCTGAGTGAGAGCAGACCAAAATAACTCTACTTAAAAAGAGCACAGCATATTTTTTTCTTGCATATGCAGTCCTGAGAGAGTCAATTTCAGGCCATGTTAGAGAAAAGAATTACCAGAAGTAAGTCAGGATTAACTCTGGAAAAAAACAAACATTCCACCCTCAAAAAAAAAAATAAAAAAATCACCAAGCAAACAAAAACCAATCAAATTAAAAACCAACCAAACCAACAAAAAAAATCCCAAACACAGAAGTGAAGCACAGGAGACAAATAAACCACCCCACCCCCCCCCCCCCCCCCCGCACTTTTTTGTGGCTTTTACAGACACCTTTATAGCCCAATGAGTATTTGTAAAATCTACATAGACTAAGGGTCTCTCCCACATACAATGGCAGTACATCATTAACTTTGACAAATCGGCCTCTGCATTGTCATTTACTAAACTAACATTTTTCATCCTTTTACTGAGATGCTATTTGGATTTTACCATGAGATAAAATGAGATAAAATGAGATAAGTCAGTTCGTAATGACTACTGCATTGAACAGAAACAGCTTCAGTGCAATCTACGGAGAAAAGAAGAACATCAATTTCTGTAGCTAAAACTTCATTAATAATTTTAACCAGAAAACCTCCTCAAAGAACACAATACTTTAGGCTCATATTGTCTAACTATTCTTTAAAGTGAACCAGATAAACTGTATTTTTAAACAAAATATGTCAGGAAACACACCTTCTGATTTACTGAAAAGTTTCATATTCTGCCTACCTCCAACAGATAAAAATGAACTTGGTGCTATTATTCTTCTATCCTACACTGTCACACATTGCAAAAATTAGTAACTTCAGCATAGACAGATTTGAAGCCAGGTGATAAGATTCAGTTTCATTCTCCCATTTTGCCATCACAAGCACCCTGGAGTGCAAAATTCTTTCATCCATGTGGTTTTTTACTGTATCTAGAAAAGTAAGCTCTTGAACTGTCTGATAAAAAGCCATCAATCACACAGCAGGAAGGGAAAGGACAGATAATCAAAAGAATGAATTAGTCTATAGAGAGCATATAGGATAGAGCTTCATACTGTTGATAGATTACTATCTCTGAGCAGCACTGATTCCCCCTCCAGAGCACCGTGGCTCTCATGTGCCTCAAGTGTCCTTGCTCACAGACACTTGACAAAGAAAGGAGCAGTCCAATCTTCAAATTAACCCTGCACAGCTGACACGAGTGAGGAGAAACCATAAGAGAAATTTCAGACTGACTAAAACATTGAGAAGGTTTTGCGATTTAGGAATTTTCTTCTAGTAAGTATACACTAGTGCCACATGTTTCTCTGTAAGAGAATCCCTCCTCTTGAAGTTTATATCTCTAGAGGCTCTAAAAGCTGCAGTGAAAAAAGATGGACTTCCTTTACTGCATACACAAATCACCTTTCACTTCAGGAAAAGCTGATGAATGGCTAGCCAGGGAAAGAAGAATCTGTCAGCAAAATGGAGACTGAAGTTTTCTGTACAGCAGAAAGCTGCAAAATATTTCTCATCACCTCCGGGATATCCAAGCTCTTTAGAGTGAGAAAGAGATGACAGAAAGAAATTTAGGCACAGCAGGAAGGTAGGATAAGCTAAGAGCAGCAGCAAAAGTTTATGATAAGACAGGATGAGATTAGAAAACAGAGGATGAAGAGGCACCAGAAAACCTCTATTTTGAAAGAAACAAGTATGTAAGGAAAGCAAATCTTCGCATCAGTGAGAATCACTACCATCCACGGGATGGCCAAATCAACCTGAATCAGGAAAAAAAAAGGATGCAGTCTGGTTACAGGTTGGTGAAGTTTGGTGAAGTTTAAATGTACATGTTCATCGTTTCTCTGGCAATCATTCTAAAGAAATAAGAAACTTCAAATATAATATTGTTAGCTGGTATTTGTGTGCTAGTTGGTTTCTTGTCATGCTAAAAATACCTGCACTGCTATTATTTCTTACTATAACTCATGTCTCTCCTCACCTTGATATCAATTTTACTCCTGAAAGAAATACCTGAGAAGATCATTCTCCTAATTATTCCAAATTCCCACCTTCCTATACAAGAAAGAGAAATGTGGAAGAGTTTGGATGAAAACTGAGGGTTCAGACCTGCTGGGGACTCGTGCTTCTAAAACCTTGCAGAAGTTACCCCATGTAGTCAAGGTACGTGACAAGACATGTTGCATCACACGTTTGCATTTGAGATGAAAAAATGCATGCATGCAGTCTGAGTCACATTTTTCAAAGGAAAAAGAATACACTTCTCAACCTATGGTTATGAGGCAACTTTTATTTAAGCCTCAATCCTTAAACAAAGGTATTTAATGCAAGGCTCCTGGTAGCTCACCTCTGAGGTATTTTAACACAATGCATGTTCTAACTCCACTGAACCTTGGTTTAGTAAACATGTAAGTGTAAAACTCCTTATTTAGGGATGTCTCAGGTTTGGCTGTTTTGGTTTTTAACATGCAAGTCTCTGATTCATGACTATTTCTGTTTCCTAAAACTTAAAAATAAAATCCCCACTCAACTACCAAGAAAAAATCTGAAGTACTGGTATATATATGATTGAATGTTTTTAGTCAAACCATCTGTAGCATGCATTATTTCTTATCTATTCACATATTTTAGCAAAGCAAGCTCAAGACGACTCTTCAGCATTTATAAATCCACTTCATTTAAACCATTATTTTAATATTGCGATTAAACATTCATTCATATATTATCACCAATGAAACTGCACCAAAGATGAGACAAAATTATAATCTAATGTCTCTTTCCAATTTTTTTCATGTTCTAAACCAGACCTTTTCATAACAGAAATTATATTGCCTATTTTTTAAGTAAGAAAATGTTTTTCACACCATAGAAATGTTGTTAGAAAATACAGAAATAGCCAAATGAGCCATTTGCCTATAGCTACATCCTGGTGCCATTTTGATTTATGCCCAAAGATTACATTTTAAATCTTATTTGTTGGAAAAGTGATGGGTTTTTTTGCAGTGCTGCAAAGATCGTTTAACAGATCTTCTACTTAATTGTAGGTACCAGAATTGTAAACTCCAAATTTAGTAAAGCATTCCAACTATGCAAACATAATCTATTTTATGAACATAATGCAGGCATGTTTTAAATAGCCAAAGCAAGACTTTCATCCTTCTTTTCTTAGCAAGTGTTATTCTGGGAATTGACAACTTTTTTTCTTTCAAGTGTTATTTCCCCAGTGTTAAAGTGTCAGCCTCTAGCTACATGGCTTTTCACTTCCCTCATGCTTGACAGGGTATGAATGACCAACAGAAAACAAACTTGCATATGCCAGGTTCCCATTAACCCTTCCCAAGTAAAGGCCATAGCATTTAATCACAGAGAAACATTTAAAAGGGTTAGAGATGAGACACACCTGATTGGAATGAAACTGGTTAGAGAAATAAAAGAACCCCACTCAAACTTGAAGTGAAAAATATTTATTTATGGCATGCAAAACTATAAAAGTTACTAGGAAAACCCTCACAAGATACATTGCAGTAGCCAGACAAAAGCAAGCAAGTATTTTTAGTAATGCTTACTAGCAGTAAAGCACACAACAATAAGAAGCAGTGTTTGAGCATTAGAAAAATATTGTCCACTGGAGAAATACTGACAGGCAAGAAAAACTGTCTGTTCTCCAGAGCAGACAAGGTTGATCTTCAACGGGATGGGGCTGGTATTGCACCTTCTCTAAACAACACGAAATATTGAAAGGAATGCTACAGATACCATTCTGAAAGCTGTACTTGTTGCAATCATGCCAATCTGTTACAGAGAACTCAGGAAAAAGCAGCACTGCAAGTCCTCTGAGGTGCTTTCCTTTCACCCCACAAAGCAGAAACCACATTATAGCTGGGGCTTCACACTTGTGCTTTTGCAGCAAATGAACAAACTCAGACACATGCTTTCTTTAAAAAGAAAAAGGTATTTGGTAAAATTCTTGCCAATGGGAACTTGAGAGAGAGATGGCAGTTGTACTTTTGCACAGTACAGCTTTTTTTTTTTTTTTCAATTGTCAGATGGTAACACAGAGGCAGCAAAAACTGCTATATTTTGGAAGACTGAGAAAAAAAAAACAACTCTTTTCCAAAAGAGAAAAGAAGCTGAAAACATTAACCCACTGCATTTCTCTACGAAGACTTGCAATAAAGTCTGCTATACAGTTCAATGACTTCTAACTATGAATGACCTTCCTTCAGAAAACTAAGGATTACTAGGCTAGAAATTCAGCATTTCAGGAAGCCATTTCAGAAGCCTAGGTGTTAATATATTTAAAGGGTTTTTTTTCTCCCTACAGTAGTTAAATAATCGAAGAAAATTTTATTATGTTTGCTTTTTTTTGTTAAGACCAACAAGATTTTTCTAAATAGCACATTTTTATGTGGCGAGCCTGAACATTTGCTGGAATCATTTACTAAAAAAGAGAATATAGAACATGAGTCTATCAAATGTTTCTTCTATTGAAAAGACAGCTATAAACCTCTGATATAACAAAGAACCACCACCCTGCTGTCTTCATCTCAGATGCAATGTATTACAACACTGCTTAATAGGGCACCTGGAATAAGAGTTACCTTTTTTAATTCACAGTGATTGAATTGTGAGTTCAATCACAGGTGGGAGCAGGATAATCTTACTGTTAGTGGCAGCCTACTTTTTTCCAAGAATGAAATTCTCTTCAGGCTGAAAGGACACTTTATTTAAATTGATGACGAAATATTTGAAGAAAAAGAAGACTTCAGAAGAATGGCAGAATAACCTGAAAATGCATTTTGGTTTACTTTTCTGTGTGTCAGTCTCAAATGCTGCAGCATAAAAAGCAAATGAGATTTGTTACAGCTTTTAATTTCATGGAAAAAAATTTGGAAAACTATAATTCTGGGGAAGATTATTTTCCTAAAACTACCTTCATGCACCCTGACTTACCCTGGTAATCCAGTAAGGACAGAATATAGGTCTCATTTCAACATTTTTTCGTCTTTGAAAAAGATCCTCTATCACTATGCTCAACAGAAATAGAAAAATTAAAAAAAAAGTGTGTACAATAAATGGATTATTTCTCAGACTCTGAAGAATACATTTGCAGAGTTTAAAAACTAAATAAAGGATTCAATATGCATACCATGAATAACCCCCTCAGAAGGCAAAATCACGCCACGTGGTATGTACCCACACTTACTATCCTCCTGAACTATAATTTAATAAGCACACCTGTTGAGGGAGAAGAGACAGAAAAGGGAAAAAGGGACAGATTCTTCAATTTGCTCTAGTATTTGAGCTATGATGAACCAAAGACTCTTTACACACCTGATAATTCTAGGTTAGTGCTCCAGTGGAGGTGTTTGGTCAAGGTGAAAAGAAGCATGAACAGAGACTGAATATAACCCTAAGTGCCACTGTATGGCATGGCTGGAAGATGGGCTGGTAGACAAAGAGAACAAGGCTGACTTGCCAGCAGACAAGCAAGGAAAAAAACTAACATCTTCACCTAAGAATAATTTCTGGAAGCAAAATGTGTGAAGTTTGTGCTGCTCATTTTAATCCTGCCATAACAAAACTGGAGAAGGTTAAACCACCCTGCAGTTTTAACCAGCAGCTCTCTACCACAGGGACTCTTTACACCTCTGAGTGTGGCACAAGAGAAAACCATCTAGTCAGAGACCAAACTTGTCCACCCTGAGATACGTAATTTGAGCAGAGAAGAGACCATATTACAATTATCTATCAGCAAATTCTGGTAGATTCTCCCTCTCTTATTTGGCTATTTATAAAGACTTAATGCATGAGACAACATATCCATCATATTGTGCACATATTTCAATTCTATAGTGAAACATACATAACAAACAGACGGCCATTTGAGAACACAGAACGAATATAGCGTATGTACAATTTCAAAAAACTTGAATGTACATGTAAGATTAAAAAAAATATGCAGACTGTATCCTCCTGAAGCTTATGGGATATTGCCATAGATTTCAATGAGGTCAGGTTTACAGTGAGGAATTCTGCAATTTTCATAAGCACCTGGGAGGCTCACTGCAAGATAGTGAAATTTATGCATTGACAGTAACATAAAGAGTTAAAAATACATGTATGCTTTGGTCATGTTCTCTTACAAATGTAATCAGCTATTAAGGAATGCTGCTCTAACACACGAGTGATTAGACTCCATTTGTAAAAAAAATTAAAATGGAAGTTGATTTTACAACAGCATAAATTTTACTGTAGCACTTTACTTTTTAATTTAAGAGGAAAAAAGGATCACCATGTTTCCAATATTAACTCAAAGTGTGCAGACTAGCAAAATTCCATTTTCTGGGATGCTAAAGGGGATAAGGGGGGGAGAAATCACACAGCATTTAAGTCATTTCATCTCCACATAAGTGACTACAGCAACTATATAACGAAGACTTTATTTTTACTACCTGCTCATTACTTTTGATTTCTGAACCTCTGCCTCCAGAAAGATTATCTTCATTATTGTTTGCACTCATCACACCGTTGCTTAATTCTGGTGGCCTAATTATGTTTGATCCATGTCTGTTCCCACTGGGTTTTGTTCTTAACACTGAATCCATCTTGTTAAAATGTGGTACGTAATTTTCATTTGACCCTTGAAAAGTTTCAGAACAGTCTTCCAACACCATATAGTTGTCTAGCACTTTTGCTCCAGCAATTGACTGATTTGGGCTTTTTAGTGAATCAGTTGGTTTTAGCACTTCAGAGGTAGCACCAGAAGAGTCTTCTTTGTGATCAGATGAAGAAAAACCTATCTTTTTACCATTCATAAATGACATATGTTCTTCTAGATTCAAGCCAGACACTTGTGTGCATACACATGGCGCTTCGAAATGACAACCATCAACTTGGTGGTTCTTTGATTCTATTTCTGGTGGACGACTGACAGCAAACGAATTGAGATTTCCCTTTGAAAAAGCAACCTCATTATTATTGTCTAGAGGTAGTGACTCTTGTGCTATGAAGTGATTTTTCCTATCTAGTGGTCCACTGTTGGTTACAGAAGTAAAAAAGTTATTTGTATCTGCAATTTCGAGTGGTAGCTTTGGAAAGGTTTTCATTTTCCTCAAAGAACCTTTCTTAAAATGGTCATCTCTCTCCAGGTCAACAACACATGATTTTATATCCAAAGCAACACTGGCAAAACTGTCAGTATACACTGCGTGTTTGTCCTCTTCTTTGCTCTTTTCACTTTGAGTAGCAAGTAGAGAATGTTGAGTTTTCTCATTATCCAGATCAATTTGCATTTCCTTTAAACCACTTTCTCTGCCAGTCACCATGGTAACTACAGAAGAGTTATTATGATAGGCAGTTGTCACCTCTTCCACTGCAGACAAATCACCTGCAATGTTGTTTTTCTCACTTGAATATAATTTGGATCCCAAACTTCTCTGACACATTCTTCCCTTCCACATGTTATCACAGACATCTAGATACAAAAACAGATGCTTCTATTAAATGTGTATTTAAACCTTCTAATCTCTCCTTGTAAATCTTAACATTGCTTTTTTTCTGCCATTGTTGTTATGTATCTTTAGTATGTTACACAAATTCTCAATTTCTGAACAAATCACTTTGAATCATAAGGGACACTTAAAACATATTATGTTAATTAAGAGTTGCATGTCCCTGTTTCCTCATCACCAATCTACAAATATTTAGTAATGATTTGTTGTAATCTAGAAAGGAACCTATAACAGGAGAGTGGACAAGCAGTCTTTGAAAAATCATTAGATATGTCAGGCAATCTATAGACTAAATACATTTTAAGGTTACCTTGAGAAGCACCAAATGATTCGATTGAAAGAACTCTTCTTCCAACAGCAGACAAGCTTCGACAAATATTACTTGATGAAGCAATCATCATTTTTTCTTCACATAACGACAAAATGCTCTAGAGAAAATTAATGTTAAATATTTCTTTAATAATAAATAGATTTGTGAATTTTGAATAACATGAATGATGTTAATTCCCACAGTACATCTGAATTTATATGATGCTACATTGGAGGTCTTTCTTCTGCAATTCTTTATACTGTGTTTTTCTATTATGTGGTTGAATTAATTTCTTGTTTTTACCATGGGCTACTACAAAGTCATTTAATACTATTCAAGTTTTAGCCTACAGTTATAACATCAAGAGCAACAGATAAAAATTATCTTAAATGTTATCCTTTATGAATAACAGAGTGAAAACGCAAAGAGCTAGTGCTGATTACTTTTTTAAACAGTCAATGCTTCACTTGAATTCACTGAGACAGGCAGGATAATGAATGTTTTTATTACTGAAATTATATTAAAATTAAACCCTGAATATTTCAAAAACTGCAAAATACAAATATCTAAAAAGCAATATTCCCAGTTAGAGAAGGCAATCGTTATCAGATCACAAGAAGTAACAGTACTTCCTATCTCTATTCTGCAGCCTGAGCACCATTTGCTGGCATTAGCATTGGTCTCACACATAATTAACCACAGATATTCACACATTTAAAAACCTGTCTCTTTGGGCTGGATGTAGAACAGAGCTGCCTTTCCAAATACATCCCACCATTTCCTCAGTAACTATTCCTAGATGAACACTGATGAGACCTTATACAGCTCTTAGGAGATACTCTCACTTCCCCATTAA
The DNA here is from genome assembly GCF_963662255.1 of Cinclus cinclus. Lineage (NCBI taxonomy): Eukaryota > Metazoa > Chordata > Aves > Passeriformes > Cinclidae > Cinclus > Cinclus cinclus. Next base: position 14,746,601 of record NC_085052.1, on the reverse strand, counting down.
CTCACTCAACTGCTCCTCTGCTGTTGTGTGTGGAAGGAAGAAATTGGCTCTGTTGGCTCACATATGGGATTGAGGAAGGACAGGAAAATGGGAGACAGGTATCCAGCTGTGCTGAAGTCTAGCAGAATGCCTAGAAAAGTCTAGGGGTTTTCCCTGCAAATAGCTCCCACAACTCTGTTCAAAAGCGTCCAGTGGAACAGGAACACAAGGAACATGCAAAACGACCCTTATGTATTACCCAAGACCAATTATTTTTGGGATGATTTAAATAGTCATAAACAGCTATCAGGGTCTACAGACCACTTGGAGATGAGAGAGTGCTATGCAATCTCTCCTCTGACAACTTAACAGTAAATGAACAGAAACAGAGCAGCTGACCAAGCAGGCTCCATATTAAGTATGGCCTCCTGCCTGGGCAGTCCTCAGTCAGGGAGCCAAGATTTTTTACTTTATAAAAATGAATCTGTTAATTTTTCTGTTGCAGCACTCTTTCTGCAAAGTATTGATCATAGGTGCTGTACCATTTAGAATATACACTATCAGCTCAGGAAAATGAAACACCCATGTCTCCCTCAAGACACACACCCCCACCACCCCCCCAAAAAAAAAAAAAAAAAAAAAAGTAGATAGCACTACTCTTAAGTAAAATAACTGAATCCAAGAAAAGTCACACTGCACAACTGTTACTCTCTGGTTACATTCTCATAGTCTGCAAAAACATTAAAGTTAAACTTCTGCACATGAATGTCAAATAACTATTGGGTAACCAACATTTACAATGTAAATGCTTTGAAAACATCAACTTGGAAAATCCTATATAGTTTCAAATTCTTTCTAACAGCTAAAGGTAAAATAAGAGGCTAAATGGAACAAAATACAAAATCCAATAAAGATATCTAAGCCTTTATGTATTTACAGAAAAACTAGTTAGTAGTAATGCTTTGAACAACACTGCTATGAACATGCCAAGGAACAGAGGTTTCCTGGGCTAGGATCCCTACATCCCCTTCTTAAATGCAATCCAATTATCACACAAATTTCACAGCATAATGCCAAGGCTTTTTTTTTTTCTAATGACACTGTCTCTCTGCAAATCAAGTATTAAATGAGAAGAAAAAAGTTAATGAGAAAATTTAGACCTACCAGTATATTCACCCAACCTTCTTAAAAATCCAAGCACTGTCTAACATGAACACCTACTTTTTAGGTTGTATATCCATTAGAGTGGGAAAAAGGATAAATTTCTGCACAGTCAGGGAAGACCTCTGCTTTTTGCAAAACCTGAGCATACTGCTTATCAAGACTATCTTGACAATTACAGAGATTAATGAGAAAGAGATTAATGAGCACACCTACAGAAATATCAGTACCACTTTTTTAAAAACAAAAAAGGATGTAGGGCTGTTTTACCTCAATATCTGGCCTATTTGCAGGATTCTCTTCTTGCATTTGTTCCAGTAGAGCATGCAGATCTTGTCCGAATTCTGATTCTGTCTCAGGTTCTACAATATATTCTATTGCTGCTTTCAGTGTGGCACCCAAAGAATAGATGTGTGCCTGCATGAAGTTTAAAAAAAGACAAATATACTACCAATTCTCTCTCTCCTGCCACCAAAGCTTCAAGATCACACAAGCTTACACTATTTTCAATTTTAAGGTATCAGTTACTGGAAAGGTGGTTTAATTTAAACATGACAAACAAAACCAGCTTCAGACTTCCTTGGGGGGATACACTTGCTGCAAATGAAATGAAAAATGAAATATTGTGGGGTCCAGTTAGAAGTCTTTCCCTTGCCAATAACCAGTATTTTAAGTATTGCACCAGGCTACAATTAAATATAAAACTGAGAACCCTGTATTTGTGTAAGTATTATTTAAAGTTAGAAGAATGCTAAAAAGTTTGATTGAAGAGCGATTAAAGCGACATTCAGCAGGGAAACAAAATATTAATTTGAAAAAAACCCTTTTCTATATAGAAATATTTTATGAGTACTATCAAGCATAAAGAAAGGGAGAAGAAAAAAATACAGCATAATACTACTTGTCACTGAAGACACAACAGAATTGTAAAAAAAGCTCCATGTTTTCCACCTCTGCTTCTCTTAAAGCCCACAACCTCGTGATGGGTTGGGATTAGGTGAACCAGCAACTTTCTAAAATCTAGTGCTAATGCAGTATATTTCCCACACAACACAGCTACCTCTTAATTTTAGAAGCATCTTGCTTCTTGGGGAAACAACAAAAAAAAATTAAAAACACCTTTTCAGATCTGCTTATCCATGATGGCCTGTATTTCATATTCCATTCATAGAATTAATTTCAGAAAAATTTATAAGCAAACGTAAGTGCAAGTTTGGATAAACATTTCAACTGTGATGCAGCATAGCCAGGAATTCAAATGTCCTGAACAGTGTCCTCTGAGGAGTATAGATACATAAATAGAATTATGACTGCACTTGTACATTAGGTTGGTTTTAATGCATTTGCTACACACTTGACCATCTCTCCTCTTAGAAAGAAGACTGACTTGAAGGTCAAAAGTAATTTGCTTCCTCTGCCCACTCCTAAATTTCTCATTAAGGTGTGTTTTTGTCTCTTAATGGTATGAATTGTACTTTTTCCACAGATATGCTTGTAGATTTACTTTCTAGTGAGGCAGGACACCTCCATGAAGGGAATTGTAACACCACCTATCAGGAAGAGTCGTGTGTGTGATATTGGACAACTCCTCTCTTCCCACCTCCCTTCCATGCCATCCCCAAACAAAGAACACATAAACCAGTGATGACTGCAGACTGTGAAGACTTGATTTATTTTTGGGACACATCAAGATTAGGACAATCATCAGAAAAGCAGACTATATGCCATCTGATCTAGATAGAAAAGATAACTTTTTTTCCAAAGCAGTAATTTAAATTTCAAGTTCTTCACTGTTATACAACTTCATCATTAAGCAGAAGAGGTAACTAAAGTTTTGAGAATCTCAGAGGAATTAAGACAGGAACTATTTTATTTTGATGTAGCAGAAGAATAAAGGTCATTCATCTACTCCAAAAGTAAGGGTTCCTTTCCCCTGGCCCCACTCCCTGTGCCACATAAACTACCACAACCCACTCTGTGGCAGCAGTCCTACTGAACCATACCCCTGACAGATTTTTGAGGTTTTTTTTTAATAAGATGAAACAGACTAAGTTGGCAAAAGAATAGAAAACCAAGGTGATGGAAAATAGTTTTTCTTCGTACACACCACAACTTTTACCTATACTTTTTTCAGCTGCAAAAACTGTACTCCACCTAGACTAAGAGAACTACTTACAAAGGAAGTACAATTCTTGTAAGTAAATACTTAAAGCTTGGTGGTTTACAGTCCACATAAGTTAACTTGCTATAAAATTAACTAGGTAAAAGTAACATTACTCTAAGCCTGCCCAAGACTGAAGGCCTGAAAAGGTAACTGTAGCTGAAAAAAAAAAAATAATAAAATCTACATTTACAAACTAGTATCTTTCACTTGATGGAAGAAATTTAAACACAATTCCTTCCAGAACAGGAATTCATTATGGTTTTAATACTTTTTTTCTGTAGACTGTTCCATAAGTTTTTGAAGAGTGAAGAAGCGTACAGTGTAGAACTTATTAACTGATTTTGATACTAAACACTGTTTTTCAGTAAGGGATGTAATTTTCCATTTCTTAGTGGACAACATAACATAAAACTGAACATAAAGTTAAGAAAAAAATACGGAAACAAGGACAAACTTAACAATGTAGAACAGTTCAATTTAAAGAGCCCTTTGTATAAATGGAGTATTGCGCTGGGCAGTTTAATATATTGGTATTAGTAAATTATTCCACCTATTTGATAGGATCTGCAACAAGTGACATCACCTCTGTTCCTCAAAGTTACTATTATAGAAACAAAGTAATCACTCCTTTAAGAGCTGAAGTTAAAAGCCACACTACACAGGTTATGGACTAATGTCACACAGACCAAGCCATGTTAGAATACCAGAAGAAATAATGCCACGTAGTGTGGGGACACCTCTGAAGTCAGAAGGCACTTCCAAACAGAATAACTTCTGAACAAATAATTTCTTTCAGTAACAAATGTATAAGAATTCACTATTTCTTATAATACAGAACAAGAAAGCCTATTTGAATATAATTTCATATATACAATTTACCAGCTCCAAAAGTGGGAGAGAGATGAGGAGCTTAACTTTAAGGGAACAAATGAGTTTGATTTTGACAAATGCTGGATGTGAACATTACAGGACATAGGAACAAGGGCAGAGCAACACATTACCTCATCCCACATTTTCCAATTAATAATTTCTGTTCACAGTGGGGTATAACTCATATGCCCTAATCTGCCTTTAAAAGCATAAGTGTCTGAAATGCAAGCAGACAGGCTTCAATTCCATTTTATTGTCCTAATGAAATTCACTGTGTCTGTTCTTGTACAACAGAAAGGCCAGTCTCAGGCTGAAGTAAGATCTTCCCAGCACACAAAAAGTTGCTCTATTAAGGTACTTCCTTTCCTCTGTCATGCACAGAAAACTAGTTCTGTAGATGGTAGTTTTAAACACCATAGGCTTGTAACTACTTTCTGTGTTAAAACATTTACAGTGGATGCAGATACCTTTTTCAATTTGAAACTTTCTTTCATGTAAATCCCCCTTATTACCTTTCCCCCTCTCCCAGCACTCCAAACACCACCACTGCCACCCCAAAAAGAAAAAGAGGAAAAAAACCCCAGCTATTTAATCAATTTCCCAAGCTGGCAATAAGCATAGGTATCATTTAAAGTAATCCAGCATAATCTTAAATCTGTTCTAGCTGAAGCAATGAGAAAATGAGTTTATGATCATCCACTAGGTGGGGCGTTCCCCAAGTTAATGCATCAAAATGCTTCTACTTAACTGCACAGCTGGGCTTAGGAAGAAAATTTCATTTCCTGGGAAAGAAGAACAAGATGGGTATATGCAATAAATAAAGCAAATTCTTAAGTATAAAATACCTAATGCTTACTAGAAGTGACTGCTCTCACTGAAAACAAATCTCACAAAAAAGCTAAAGACTTTTCAGTCTGCTCTATGGAGAGTAACAAAGAGGAAAAGGCAGCAAACAACTTTCCTTCTGGCCAGTCAGAACTGGGACTGAATTGGCCATTAGGAACTTTATGAAATAATTAAGAGGGCCTTTTTCCTTAATTTCTGAAAAAAAAAACCCAAATAAAATCACTATCACAAAAAGAAACAAAACCAAAAGCCCAGCAAAACAATCCCCCCCTACACACATAAGGAAAAAAAAAAAAACAAAAAACCAACAACCCTCGCACCCACTTGTTTTAAATGCAGGTAAGGAGAAAAGCTTTTTGAATTATAAGCATTTTGCTTTACAGGATAATAATTTAATAGCTGACAAATAGCATGCATTTCCAGAGAGATCCAAAAGAAAACCCAAACAAACTCAAAGCAAACTCTTCAAAATTCCTAAGGAGGCACAGGAGTTAGTAACAAGACTAAATGTCACTTGTTACAAAGATATATAGACCATGGCAGCAGGACTCCACCACAGTGTCAGCCCCAAAAAGGATGGGAGGAAAGGGCAGAAGCCACATTAGGAAACCAGTTCTCTAGATTTGGTCCTAGAGACTATGTATCCACTTAGCCCAAAGCCAGCAAATACAACAAGAATCGTAGGTAAACCACTATGTCATGCATTACTGGGAAGGCCATCATGGAAATAATGTGCCCTTTAAGAATCCCAATGGCAGCACAAAAAACAAAACAAAACAAAACAAAAAAAACCCAAAGATGTTTGAAGAGAGTAGTAAGTATGATTTGAGGTAATAGAAATCCTTTCAGCAACATGTTGAAACAAAGGAACTCATGTATTTCAGAGAAAAACTTGAAGTTCATGATCATACAAGTAGTTTCAAATGAAAATAACTTCTAATACTAGAGTGGTTTCCAAGTCACGAAGGCTTAAGAAGACAAAAAAAAAACCCAAAAAGGTAATTCAAAAGGTGAAGATAGTACATTTTTTTAAAATTATCAGACTAAATACTGGAAGCAGTAAGCAAGGTTAAGGAAAGCTTCCGCCATCATGTCGTAATTTTGTATCATGATTGAAATACACTCCAAAAGGCTTCAAGTTCAAGTTACTTGCCTTGTTGCATGCCATTTTAGAATTATTTAACACTACAGGAAGTGAAATCAGAGAACAGTAATGATCTGCTCTAGTTTCAAAATCTGCCAATCAAAAGATCGGGAGAGGAAGTAAAAGCTCCAAGGGTACCCAGAGAGCGTGACAGAGGCGTTGCTGTATCACTGCTTGGCAGGCTGAAGAACTGAACTTCTCCAGGAACTCACATTTGCAGAAAAGCACTACAGGAAAAAGCTGACAAAAGAGCTTTTGAATAGTGACTGCACAAGTATGTAGCAATTACAAATAATGGGTATTTATATTTTGTACTGAGATTTCACCAAATTCAGAATTGTAGGTCTTCCAAAGAACTGAAAAAGACTGACCATAATACAAGTAATACTTCCTGAAAAATATTTCTGATTAAAGGACAAGTTACAGAAATTGTGTAAAACAACTCTTGGTTTTGATATTCTTACCTGACCCTTATTTTACTTTGGGTATTTTTATCTTGTCTTTTAATTGAGGTTGCACAGATATATATAATTCCACCCTTTCACAATTCAAAGTATTTAAAAGTTCCATAAATTAAAGCTTCAGTGTGATTTTAAACCACAAAGTTTTATAAAGAAATTCAAGGTAATGCCTGAGAATATTACTACTGGGAGAAAACATTTAATATTTACCTATGTCATTTTTCTATGTAGTCACTCTAAAATGTGCTGGTTTTATGCAAAAGAAAGTCAGTAATATTCCTCAGTATAGGTCTATTATTTTCAACATTTCATTACAAATGGACTAAATGCCTTTCTGCATAACTGTAATTACTGGAAGGTGCTACATTAAATATTAGCTTAATGTTCATTTGGCACTCTGGACGCTTTGATAATTAGTCTGCAGAGTGTGCTAGTAGAGCACAGCCACTGTAGACTATTCACAAAATATACAGCCTAGCTCAAAGTGGTTAACAAATCCTGGAATGTGCATTTTCTCCTTCTAACTACAGCTAACTTTGCCTGGAAAAACTTGTTCCCCAAAAGACTTAAAAAAAAAATAATGGGGCTCAAAATGCATCTACAGGTCAGATTTTCTCACGGCCAAAATTTGCAGGTTATTTTAACTCTCAAATTGTCTTTTAACTAACCTAACAAAAGTAAGTGAAAGCTTTAAAGTTCGTTGATGTTGTTAGGCAACATAAGGTCATCAGTTTATATCACAAGACACAAGGCTTTGTTACCTAGTCCCTTCATTTTACTGGTTCTGGTTTCTGTGACCTCTATTTGTATCATCCAGTTTGAACTGAGAAACACTGCTTGGGACATCAACCTAATCTCAGTTTTATAGTTGTAGGCTTCTTGTCTGTAACAGTTCATGCTAAGTGTTTCATTTCCATGAATTTTTCTAAAGTTTTATCCATATGCAACCTTTTTCATCTATGTTTTGCAGCAAGAATTTTCACATTTTACAGCATAAAAAGGCAGTATTTTGTTTTAATCCACCCATGTACATCTCATTGTTGCCACCCACTTCCTCATTCCTGAGAGGTGACACTCACTCCATGGCTGCTGCCACACTCACAGATTTCTAGCAGAGTTTATCACTCAGGGCATTGTCTTCCAGGCTAAATAGTATTACTTGAAGTAATTGTTTCTTTTAGAAATGCTGTTTCACCATCTGCTCCTGGAAATTTATGTCACTGCTAATTTTGTCAGGTTGGTCACTAATATATTCTGACACTCTTAATTGAGTCAAATTTTTGGTAATTCCCCATAAAGAAGAGTTGCAATATATGAACCTACTGAAGGTCCGACAAGATTAAAACATGTTCCAAAAAAATGTACATAGCTTTTTGGCTATGGCTTTCTTTGAAAAACTCTTTCGTATCTTATTCATTTGCAAACATTGCAGACTTTGGGTAGCATTTCTATGTTTTGAGAGATTTGAAAAATATCAGGTTTACATTCTTTTGTAAGATTTTTCATACTTTTTGGTAAGCCTCAGGGCTTCTTTTCAGATCTTCTTTGACAGGAGATACATATTGTTTTTCAAAAAATAAATCATAAGATACACTTACAACAGTCTCTGTTATAATAATAATGCAAACATTATTTTAACAGCAATAGATTTTAGCTTTCCATATGACTCTGTTGATTGCTGTCCATAGAGTATTTGCCAGCATCTATAGCAGTAATCACTTTAAAAAGAAATATGTCCATTCAGAACTATACCCATAAACGAAGATAAAAAATTCAAATTTTTCAAATGGACCTCAATACAGTTTCAAAAAGCTGTTATTACTTAAACTACTGTACTAAAGACATACCTTAAGCCACTGATGGCAACCTCAGTAAAGACTCATCTCCTTCTTGGAAGTCACATGAAGATGAATAAACACAGAATCTTGAGCAAATTTAAACCATGCTATTTGCAGAAAATTACTCATGCATTTGCAGAGTGAAGACACAAATTAAGAACAAGTTTCTTACACTTCCATCCCACTTTTAGGCTCGCTTAATCACAAAGACACCCCAACACAGATGAGCAGGACACCAATTGACTCCCCTCCTGCATGACTGAATAAGTATAATTATGACAGGTAAGGAAGAACAAAAAACAAACAAACAAACAAAACAAACAAAAAACCAAATAAAAAAACAAATAAAAACCAAAAAAAAAATCACATCCCATTAAAAAAAAAAACAAACACCTCTGTTGAAGACCTCAGAGGTTTAGATAGCAAAAGTTACTCATATTTATCTTTAAAGCTTCTTGAACAATGGTATTTTTTAAACACTTCTTTTGAAATGGAGTTTTATGTGTCACAGCTTTCCTTATGATTTATCAGCCATTAACCTCCTTACTTTTAAGTTACTTGCCACAGGTAATTCATTTATCACTTAATTAAGGTAACACAACTTATTCCCTGTAGGCATAGAAACAAGGAAGCCTGAGAAACTGTTACGTGTGTGCTGAGCAGACTGACTCTGTCTTCCCTCAACTGCATAGGATTTCTTTTTCATTTTATGGCAAATACAACGTTATTCATAGGACTGAAGTTCCTTATTTAAAAAAACCTATTCTTTTATTCTTAAGCCTAAGAGACGGTGCCTACTGGTCAAGTCTGTCACTCTGACCAAAGCATTCACACAATTCTGAGGAATACTTATTACACACTGTGGAGGTAAAAAACTGAATTGCAGCACTTCCAGTTAAAAACACTACAGGCCAGTACACTACAATAGTATCCCAGTTCTTTTACCATGACATGAATCAGTGACACCCAGACTCTGACACATACAATATTCATTACTGTACAAATACCATTTAACTCTTGTTTAACAAAATAATCAACGTAGATTTCTATTTTGTTTTTCCTATCAGGATCATATATAAGATGAAATGCAAAATGTAAAAAGCTGGTTGGACACTTCTGTACTCACATCTCTGCATAATATCTTGTTATGATGACACTCAAAAAACCAATTTTCACAGAACAGCTGGAGGTGACAGAAGCAGCCAAGGAACAAGTAGCTCTCATTGTATATTACAGGAATGTAAACATTTGGTGGGGGAGGGTTGAGGGCTGATTTCAGATTAGTTATGATTTCAGTTTGATTGTTTCACAGGGGAATGTTTTCTGCAGAAGTAAACCTTGCTCCTTCACTACTCAAGCACAGAAGCAGTACTACAGTTAAGAGAAAGGAGAAGTCTGCTTGGTGTTTTTGCTGGTTTTGTGGGGCTTTTTTCGCCTTTTTTTTGTTTGTTTGCTTGTTTGGGTGTTTTGTTTGTTGGCTTCTGGTTTTGATGGTTTTGGTTTTTTTCTGGGTTGTTTTATTTTTAAACTTGGTGAAAGCGCTGAAAATGTCACGAATCCTGGAGTAGGTATATACAAAGAGATTAATTCAAAATGTGTTGCAAGATCATCTAAGAAAAGTTAAGTCACACTCAATACATTTCCCAGGAGACACTATCCTCAGCTTCAAAAGCATGTTTGCAATTATTCTTCTGAGGTTTCCTGAAATGCTGTAAGGACACTGACATGTGAGTGACAAGCATTTTGTCAGAATTTTGAAGGCTGTGTTGATTAAATCTCAAAAACCTAATCCTCTACAATCATCTAATTCACAGTGGAAACTGAACTAGTATTGAAATTTTATCTGGAGATTAGGAAGGCATCTACCATCTACTTCTAAGTCAATCGTTTCCTGAACCTTTCAGAAGCAGGGGTATTTATGAATGTTCTCACATTCTGGTGAAATGGCTCTATTTTCAGTTCATGCAAGCATTAAAAATTAATTGCCATTGTTTCAGTGAGTAAAATTAATCCAGATCCAGAGCAGCAACGATCATGGATCTACTAGTGACCTGAATAGCCACGTAGAACAGACATAAAAATTAATGAAAGAGGAATCTTTTGATACAAAGTATGATAAGGAATAATTCCATGTTGCCTTTAAGGGCTCAGGCTTACATTTCAACAACACTGTTAACCATTCTAAGGAGTCAGTGATGGAAGTAAGTGGAAAGGACTGGAGAAAAGTTCTGCAAAGACCAGTATGATGATGGATCCATCAAAGAAATGAGTTTGAATGGGTAGCACCAGAAACTGACAGATAATAATATGAGGACTAAAGAAGACAATTTCATCCATAGCTGAGAAAGTATCAGTAGTAATGAGAAGAGTTTGCATGGAAGAGGCTGGAGACAAACAACTGAAACAACAAAACATTTGTGCATCTTTAGCATTAAGAAGCCCAGAGATTTATGACACTACATGTATAACAGGAAAAAACATTTTCTTCTCTTTTCCATAGTCTTTTGCCCATGATGGAGACCATCCACAAATTTATCCAACACAGCCCTTCAAAAAAAGTAAATTTCAACTACAAGGACCACCTGTTTCAAAACAGAGCACAATCCTGTCTTCACATCCAATCTTTTTCTCACAAAACAAAAATTATTAAATAAGATACTTAAATTCTTTTGTACATCAGGGCATAATCTTCAGGAATCTTAGGGGGAAAAAATATATATCTTAACTTCAATAATGTTTTCCTATAAGAATCTTGTACCCAAATAAGGAAGAAACCTAAAATTCTATTTGTTTTCATTGACCACGTTACCTGTACAGCAATTTTTCTTCCAAAGACATTTTTCTCCCCAGGAGACAGACTATTTCCAATAAAAATAAGTCAGTCTGAAAACCTGTTTCAGATTTAGAGGCAAAACTGTAGAAATACTGGCAATGTGCTCCAAATGTTTGCTAGCAAAGACCTAGATGACAACTTTGCAACCCCGACTTCAGGACTAAATAAGAAGCTGTAGGTTTTTGAGGTAACCAAATTATTAAGATAGCCTAGGCATTAAGAGAAACAAACAAACAACAACAACAACAAAAAGACTGCTATATAAAAAAAATCCCAATAGCCTCATTCTTCATTTTGTTAACTTTATGTATAGCAACTAAAGGGTGTTTGCTCAAACAACTGAGTTCCTGAAAGGAACTTCAATTGGCAGTGATGCAAAAGCAAGAACAGGAAGATTCCATTTGCTCTTCTATAGCACAGTAGAGGCAGAGGTAACCAAATGAAAGTAATTTATTTTTGTCACTGAAGGAAAAGACAGCTTTAAATAATGCCCAGAAGATCGAATGCTTTAGACTACAAGAGGAGATAAGTTACTATTTGCTGATGACAAGCCTTACTGCTGTTAGATAGAATTAGTCTCAAGGGGAGACTACATGAAACTAAGGGAAACAGAACTGAAGAAAAAAGGCACTAGGTGTTTCAAAAGACTTGTTTCCCACGTCAGATAAACACAAAATCAAAAACCCCTCTAGGAGAGCATATGAAAGTTTTCTTTTTTCATCCTGCACTGAGGGCTAAAGAAAGAACAGAACAATAGAGATAATCTCACAGTATTCAAAACTACTGCTTTAAAAGACTAGCAAAGTCACAAAGACAAGCCTTCCTTTATACTGTCTGCTGTTTAGATTTGGGAGAAAGATGAAGGCTTTCACATTTAGAGAAGGACCAACAACTGAGACACGAGCACTAGGTTAGTAATGATCAGCTATTGAGAAATACTGCAGCATGAAACTGTCTGCCCAGTTTTCTTCAGTGGGCCTGACATAGATAAATAGACAGATATATACACTCACAAACCCTGAACCTTTATCTATTCTGCAGAACACTGTTGCATGTGACACTTCAACCCGTGCATTTATATATATACAAAATTTGTATGTATGCTGCATTTATCATTCCAACTGCCTTATCACATTTCATAGGAATAAGCTATATAAATCTTAATTTAGTATTCAAAAGCAATGTAATAACATTTTATTTTGTATCTTTTTTATTTGCAGCAGTTCTACCACTTCATGTACGTTTGTTTACTTTTAAGGTTGCTCAAACACACTGATTTTTTTATATAATATAAATCAACTACAGCCCACTGAGAACTGCAAGTTGACAGTCATGACATTCCAACAAAGACAGCGACAGCACTCAGCCTTTTCCAGCTGTGATTCCCTCACAGGTGAGAGATCAGCACACCCCACTCCTGTCCTGATAGATAAAAGCAAGAACAAGTTCTAGACGAGAAAGAGAGTCAGTGTGAACTTCCCCTTCTCTAACCCATATTTCCTCCTCCTCTTCAAGGTAGTATTTAACTCAGTATCACAATTTCAGTTCTTTTAATTTCTGAAGGTTTTAATCCTGACACACAGTGAGACTTTTGAACTACTGCATCTTGTCACCTCTAAATAATGAAATGTCATTAATAGAAGTATTATCCAATCTCTTAGATTAAAAAAAAAAATACACAAGAGTGAAAACTCACAGATTTCTATTACAAAGGTTCACCAGAACAAGCAAAACTGAATAGACACATTATTAAAACACTATAAATGCAAGCTCACACATGGTGGACATTGGTCCTTCATCTCACTGAAAGCTCATATCTTAGAAATGTGGTGTTTCACATCAATGAACCTCTGTATGAGACTCAATGGCACTTTTGTGATGCAGACAAATAGCTATTTGAAACTGGTTTGAGACAGCCAATGTTTTTAACCTGAGGCAATCTTGTATTGTAGTGATAGAAGTAAGGCTATTAATGAACTCAACAATATTTAACTATTCATGTTGAGCCTCTCATTGGTCAAATTTCACAAGTCTAACACTGTACTGCTCAGGGCAAGAAAATGAAATAGGAACCATTTTCATCAGGAAAAAGGCTAAAGTTCTTCCTATTTAGAAGGCAAAATCAGGGTACATTTTAAAAGAAGCCTCAAATACATATTTTTACATCTCAGTCTCTTCCTGCCTTTCAAGAACAGAAAAATTCACATTCTTTGCTGTTCTCTACAGTATGATGAGTAGAAAATTATAAAATTAGATGCTAGTCTTTATAGTCCAGATGTCTCTAACTGACTTCTAGCTGAAGATTCAGTGAGAACAAAGATGTGGTCAATACTTGCAACAGCAAATTTAGGCACAACTTCCACCTTAGAGGAAAAGCAGAAACTGAGATCTTTCCATCAACGCAGGCAAGTGACAGCTTCAGTCATCTGAAAAGTTACTGAGCACAGTTACATCACATGCCTGCATCTGCATTAAGAAAAGAAGTGCAAATGATAGTAAGTGCACTGTACAGAAATTCACCTTTTCCTGGCAGTTACAGTATGGATCATAACTCTAAAGCCTAACTCCTATTCTCTCTCTCTCTCTTTTCAGCACCAGCTCTTAACAGTACATGTACTAGAGCACAATGGTAATGGAGGTCTGTAAGGAGATGGCACAATTAGAGGAAAATCAACATGAACAGATAGGGAGGAGATTCTCTGCTTTAGTTCAGTGCTGTCCTAGAGCCCCGCAGTACCTGCTTGGCTGCCTTTCTGCCCTTGTACTGCAACCATGCAAACACCTGGAAGAGGAGAACATACCAGAAGTGGCCTGCTCAATTCTACTCCAGCCACTTAGCAACACAGTGACTTCAAGGTCTCTTCAGATGCTCAGAAACTGCAACCCTTCCTCCAGGTCCACAGGATGGAACTGTGGCAGCACTAAAGTCACCATGGAAAGTTCAGCTGCACTTCACTGTTGGTACCACAAACCCCTCACACAGCTAATTCCTTCTTAACCATGTTTCTCTCTAAAAAGTCTATTCTACCTCAATACTGAAACTGAAGGGCTAGTTTTCACCTTCCAACTCTCAACAGTAGTTAAAGCTGGTGCTATTATTCCTACTTTACATTCCTACCTGAGAGCAAATCAGGAAAGAAGGCACCAGTCTAAAACCAACCACATGAAATCAATTACTTTTCAGTCTTGTGCACTGTCATTTGGACAAAGCTTTAGATCTCTTGCTATTTGAAATTCCAACTAAAAACTGACATCTTTAATAGCGTTGTTCAGACACCAGGACAGAATGCATTTCAATTTGTTTCCTGTGTCTATTACCCTTGTGTGCTAGTGAGTGCCAGCTAAGTTTAGCAACTAATTACGCTGGAGTCACAATACCATTAGAGGTCTGGATCAGTAATTCACCAAGCAGGAAACAAAACATCTCTTGTTGAAATAACTGTAGCTTTAATTAAAGGATTTTCAAAAAAAGAGCTTAAAGAGGAAGAAGTCATCCAGTAGCCATACAAACCTCATTGTGTGCATCCATTTTAGAAGCCACAAAATAGGTTGCACTCAAATCAAGCAAAACCTCTGGCTGACATAACTATTTTAAATCAGCTGAGCTTTGACACTGGAGTAACAGCTGTCAAAGATCATCCTGAACATAATTAGTAGTTCCAAACTTTATACTGAAATCAGACAGTTTCAATACAAGGATTACTTGTCATTGTTCTAAACAAACCAGACCAAGCAGCTGCAAAAACACTCCAACAAAGAACCACCAAGTCAAGTCATCACCAAGGAAGGAGCAAGCAGTAATACAAGAGACTTGACACCCCTGTAAAAACGGCAGCTTATTGGAATCAAAGAACTTCATAATACTGAGAGAGCACAACAGGCCAGGAGATGTATTTAAACACTACTATTCTGCTATTGCAATAGCAAAAGGCTACAGCAGGGGTAAGGCGATAGGCAAAAGTCTCAAAACTTTTGGAAATGAGAAGAATTATTAACACCAAGAAGGAAATGGCCAACTTGGAAAGATTACAATATTATAAAACCCTTGAAACAAGTATCTAAGCATTAACCCATTGCATATCTTGGAAACTGCAAAAGTAAAAATGAGCAGAGATCAGCATGGAATCCTTGACAGAGAAATTGGTCTGGTACTAAAGCACTTAAAAATTCAACCAAACTCTACATATGCCAAGAGGCAAAGCTTTGAAAGTTCCACAAATAGTCTGAATCCCACACATGTCTGGCCAAACGTACACAAGTCCCAGAGTAAAACAATACATTTCTGCCTTAATTCAGGGGAAAGCCCTTGCTTTTCAGTCTTGTATATTGCTCTAGGGTGGTCAGTGTGAAACAGCTAAGGCAGCAGGACGCTGTTGTTGCTCTGCTCTCCCTGCTTTGGAACACTTTCCATCTTGCTAGATAATGAAATAGCAGCAACATAGAGAAATCAGTGCACTCAGCCCTTACCCCACTGCACAAGAGACAAGGCAGAGCATGTCGACTTCCTTTCACACAAATGTGTACCTTCACTGACCTTTGCAAAAGGAGTAAAAGGGTCAATGTTCAGAGCCATTCCTGACTCAAACAGCTTTCACTGACTGTTTAATTGATTGTGCTGTGCTTGGTATTGGGATTCACTGGGGCTTAACAGGCTTGTATATGCTGCTGAAAGAGAAGAGTTAAACAACAAATCTGTACACAGATGTGTTTTATCCAAAAGGAATACAATGGCCTTGTCTATCAGATGGAACAAAAACTTCAGGTCACTTAGTACTACCATAGTCTTCCCAAATTCCTATTTCAACTTGTTCCATCTCCTTGGTATTTGAACCTCTTTCAGCATTTTATAAAGTATTTACTTTATGCAGACAAGTTCAGCAACTTCTAGGCAAGGAAAAAGGGTTGGTGGAAATCAGCTGGCCAAAGGAGCAAAAAAATGCCACAAAACTTGTGTTTCTGTGTCAGGCCTTGGAAGCATGTTAAGGGATGAAGAACATATTCATGTAAAATCTTAAGTCCAGCTTCAGAAGCAAAACAAAAAAAAAAAAACAAAAGCCAGTCAGCTTTGGGCCTCATCTTCCTCAATGACATCTGAATATAAAGACTTCCATAGTCACCAAGTTTACAGGCACTGCAGGCCACCTTCTAACAATTCTTGTCCACAAAGAAAGACTTCCCCAAAAACCATCATGGGGATGAGGCAGAGAGTGAACACAAAATCACTAGAGCTCTGCTGGCCTATTTAGATACATTAATAAGTAGGTACATTAATAAAGCAAAGCAACAACTGAATTTTTGCCTCTTTAACCTTCAATGACTGTACTATTTCATATTTTAATCTACCACCCTTCCTGCCTTATCATTCTCATTTAACATGTGGTACTTCACACTTCTGAGGCTCACTTCTCCTCTTCCTCCCCACCTCCCCCCATCAAGAAACACAGAACTATAAACATGAGACTGTGAAGGCTGGGCTATGAAAAGCAAAAGATTCTTGTATTGAACTATAGAGAACCAGATTTTTTAAATATACCTTGAATTAAAGGTGTTGCTAATTTAAAGCATTTGAATGATCTAAGATTACATGCCAGAAAAAATAGTGTATTAAGAAGAAGGATATTAAGCAAGCAAGTGCTCCTGTAGCACACAATGAGATGGTTGACTTGGGAGGCTAATGAATTAGTATAAACAATTTAAATCTAATTTAATTTAACAATGTAGAGCATTTGTGCATTGCAAAGCAACAGATAGCAATCTGTTTATTCATTAAATCAAAAATAAAACTGCTGATTATCCTTCCCTGAATTATTTTATTGAAGAGGATAGCAAACAAATTTTACATTTAGTCATAAAAGTTCACGGCTAGTCCCCAAACAAGCCAATGTAACTAGTGAAGGGTACCAGTGAACATAATATAGGCCAGCTGTGGTTTAGCACAACACATTATTCAGCCAAAATAGAGTCTCACATTTTAACAGTTAGTGAATGCCAAAAATTAATATGGCATTTAAAGTCTACTTTTTATTTCACAAAATATATCTAAACAGCACTATTTACTACTCACAATCTTCAGAAGTTCTAAAATTATATACCGAGAATGCTGAGCATTTGGTATAGCCAGAGGTACTAAAACTATTAACCTCCCCC
The DNA here is from genome assembly GCF_963662255.1 of Cinclus cinclus. NCBI lineage: Eukaryota > Metazoa > Chordata > Aves > Passeriformes > Cinclidae > Cinclus > Cinclus cinclus. The sequence continues at coordinate 14,729,158 of NC_085052.1, read as the reverse complement.
TCTATTTTACAGATAAATTTATCAACTTGCCTCAAAAGTGTTACCGGTGATATCAAATTCTGGTGGAACAAAGGCACCTTCTGGATCATCTTTGAAAACAAAAGGAAACATGCCAGATTAGAAATTAGTAGTCTTGTTTAAAAAAAAAAAACCCCACAAACCAACTTGATGATACAAATTTAATGATACACTTCTATATGATTCAAAAGAAATTTCGTATAGCAGTATTTTGGTTCACTCCAATGTACAAAGAACTTGTGATCCATGTTTCTAGGGCTGGAAGTAAAATAAAGTGATGCTTCCAAACTTTCTCCAAGAAGGTACCATAACTTCCCTACTAAGAAACAAGACAGATTAAACAACCACAAAGAAATAAATTTAGCACATCTAACCACTTCTTGCCTTCAGGCATTTATGTTTGGACGCAGTTATCACCTAAGCTGGTGTGGCTCAGCTGTGCCTTAGAGGTTTGATTTGATTAATTGGACACTTCCATTCACTACTTTCCACTACAGACCTGGGTGATAAGGGGTCAAGCAGCAAAGCCAGTCTGAACAGCTAATTGCCTCTTCATCTACAGGCAGCTTAGAACTCTGACCTTTCTACTTAGTTTGTTTTACTTATGATAAAAGAGTAGAGGAAGTAAATTCCCCACACATGTGCTGCTGAGTGGAAAACTGAGCTACTGCAGCACACAATTCTGAGTGACGAAGTGGAAAGAAAAGAACATCTTACAACAGACTGATGCTGTTTCTGCATCCAAGCAGGTACACAGTATCACACTGCACTTAAGTCACATGAACCCAGTAAAGAATATCAAGGAATTAAACAAGAGCACACCTAAAAAAACTACTGTCCACATACATATCCAACTCACTTAGTCCATCCTTCTGGGAAGTCAGGACGATTGAGACGATTTACATACAAAAAAGTGTTTCCCTTCTCAATAATAAGAAAAAAATGGTACGTTCAAAGGCACAGCATAACTGTCATAACTTTAGCTTTAATATAACTTTTGTGCCTGTACTTTAGAAGTGATATGCAAAGTTTTTATTAAACCCAGTTATATGGCAGAGACTACTAAAGAGGACTTTTCTACAGATTCACACGTTGCAGCTACATGGCATGGCTGACTAGCCAGATGACAGTGACTGATTTACAGCTCCTTAGGACATTCCCAAATGTACTTTCCCACTGAAAAAGAGGGTTACGCAACTAATTTTGCATTCCTTACCCACCACTATATTTTTTCCTGATTTTGGGGGTGGGTAAGGAAGCAGAAGGGGAAGGGAACTAATGGACAGATGTTTTGTTCTCCCATCTCCCCCATCTTCAGACTACTCTCTCTTATCTCCCCACTACCTTTTCCCTTTCTTTCCATAGAACATTTTAAAGGCTGTACAAGTAATTAACTTATCACTGGTACAGCTCACTGTATTATTTTAATATAATGTTTACAATGGGAATTGATATGATCTGAAGAGACAAGAAGGTATCAGACCCCTTGGCAGAATATCCTATTGAATGTTTGTCACTTTAGCACCACAGAACCTGCAGGAAGCAGAGCTTGCTGCTAAAGCAGAGATGACAGGCTGTTCATTTTCTCTCTCTTGAAAGCAAATCCAGAGCTTATTATTTTCTTCTGGAAGATAAATCCATAGGCAACAACTGCAGGGAAGCAAAAAGGATAACCTCCTCAAGTGTCTACCTTACAAACTGTATTTTAACCAAACAGTAACAAAATCTGAGAGAAAGAGCCAAAGACACGGTGTAACGTGAGAGTAGTGAACACAGGCATAACTTTTCTGCATTCTTATGGAAAACACACTTTTCTTTAAAGAGAACTAATGAAAAGTCTTTTCCTTGGAGACTAATGTGCCTTCAGGGAACTAAATCTTTATACATTTGCTTTGCACAGGAATTTGTTATCCCACATTTTAAGTACTTGAATACAGCATTCCTGGATCAATTGTTTGCCAGCTATTCAATTAGACTAAAACATTTAAGAAGAAATTGATTTTCCTCTTTCCCAGCTACAAGCAAAGATCTTAGTTGAGGGACATTTTTCATCCAGTAGATTTATGCTCTTCAACCAGTCTTTCATCTACCCTTGGCTTACACAAAGCCAGCTTCTTTTTCTTTTTTTAATTTCAAAGTATGACAAGCTCCTTAAAATAAAGGAAATGGATTCCACCTTACCCTATTAATATGGAACTCAAAGTTGTCTCATGTCTATTTAAGGAATTAATAAAAAATATCACAATTATGAGGATATATTTTCATCTTTATTAATTATATTTTATGATGCTCTATTTATATGAAATACTATTTTTAATTCTAAAGAGGCAGCAAATCCTCATTTGTTGCAATGTTACCTTACCTCAGTTTTACTCTAGTATTTTTTCTAAATACTGTGATCTAGATTTTTGCCTAAAAGAGTAAACACTTATCCTGACAGAAATTTAAAAATAAATTAGGTTAAAGAAATCACAACAAAAACTTGACTAGTGTGTATCTAGACTAGAATGGTTCTCCTAGTTATGAGCCAGCATAATTTTAGAAGTACCACAGAGTAAGAGCTGTTTGGCTTTCTTTACTCTTCTTCTGTAAAATCATTAGCAGTCTTACAAGCCATCATCTTGAGATGCATCACATGAGAAAGGAACAGCAATCATAACATGCTTTTTTGTCTAAGCTGAAACAAAGTTTCTTTTTTTAAAAGTCAAACAACTCCCTGTTCATCTGCTATATCTGAACATCTTCCATGCTACTCTCATACGGGTTTTTAATATATTAAAATTATTTTCTCAGTCAGTCCCAATACTTGGCAAGTTTGAAAATCACTACTTAAAAGGATAATAATTTTTAATTCAACAGAGAGCTTTTTTTTAAAAAAAAAACTTTATTTGAGAAAACTTTCCTTTATAATAGCAACTATGAAATAGAGTTTCTCCATTTTTTATGGCCACAATCACCAAGATCACTGAATATCAGAGTTCTCTAGAAATAGAATATACCCATGAAATCAGAAGATCTGTAAGAGGTGAAGGACATGCTTTACAAGGGTAGAGACTTGCACACACAGGTACACAATCTCTGTGTTTAAAATGGACATGAAGTCTTACCACCTGGACAAGTCTTAAAATAACTAGGAGGACTTTTCTAAGCAAATTCAAAACAGCCTTTGTTCATCAAGTACAAAACTGAACGTGTAGTTTCATGTGTGTGATATTCACATTCACATTTATGTTAATTGTAAATAGAATGTAATGTTCTACTGCAGTTTCTCACTATGAGCTTCCACAGCTCTAAAACAAACTACCTGGAAACACAGATACTCACCACTGAGCTGTTCCATGAAGCATACATTGCCATTGGTGTTAAAAGCCAAAGTGTCAGGAGTGATGCAGAGTGTCTGGAAGATTGCAGAATGGGCAATGCTCTTCAAAGAATGGCAACACTCCAGGCAAATTGCCCAAATATCTTGCTCAGTAAGACAGCTATCCCGCAGTGACAAAATATCAGCAAGGGACACATTCTCCTGCCAAGATATGAATTAATAAATTACCCTGGATTTCATGACACTACTTTCTGTATAATAGATTACATTTGACACAATTGGCTATAAGTAATGTTTCCAGCAAGTTCTCAGCCTTTCTAGGACACTGATTAACACCCCAAGAAACACCGAGTGCACCACTTTACTCTTAACATAGAGATGTTTTAAGAACCACAGTTAACCTCAACAAAGATATCACAGTATGCCAACATAAACAAATACTATGGGAGATATGAAGTTACATCAACACTACATCAAAGGAAACAGACCACTTGGAGGTAAAAGCAGAGACACTAAATGACAACATTTTGTTTCACCCGTGCCTTTCAAGCTCTCACAGATGTCTTTATATAAACTACTTTAAAATTCTCTTCACAGCACTTCTCTCTGCCATTTGTAATCTGGGTAAAAGTTCCCTTTAGATTAGCCTGTCTTAAGAGTGATGCTGTTGTGAACTTTAGTGGTGTAGACCATTTAATACTAGGACTTAAAACCAAATGCTCTGGTTGCCCTAGGCCTCCCCATTACATCCAGAGCTTTCAGTGATCAAAACAGCTCATGGACTTATGTTTCCAAGTTGCTGTCCTAAACTGTAGTCAGCTTGCATTGACCCTATTATCACAGTAAGGCTATGAGTCCAGTCCCAAACAAGCATATTTCTAATATGGCTTTCCTGGTCAAGATGTTCAGAAACAGTTCTTGGCTCAAAGCAACCAGCCTCTCTACGGATATTTTGGAATACAAACCAAATACATTACCCACAGCTGCAGAAGTAAACTTTTCACTAACTTAAAGGAATGAGGGAAACAAACTCAAACAAACAAAACATCAATTCTATCTATAAGGAAAAATAAGGCAACAAAAAGGGAAGGCAATCTACAGAGGTTACTTTGTATCAGAGCTATAATTACTATTAATTACACAGTATTGTCTCATTTGTATGCAAGCAATTAAGACTAAAGACTATGCTTCTCTGTGATATTAAAATATACCCAGAATGGAAGATATAGATAGACATTGCTTAGCAAAGAGAAAAAAAGGAAGTATGTCATTATCAGCAAAAGAGTATGGGAAGTAAAAAACAGCTCAGAAAACTGCTGTGGTTTAAACTTTTAATCCTTTGCAGGACAGCTATAAATTTCTTTACCTACTCCAGCACTGGAGAACATCAATAATGTCTGGATTACCATATACAGAAGGGGTTAACAGATTATAACATGTCTTTCAGAGAATTAAGCATTGCTTTCATAATATCCTTCAAATAAGAACCAAACCTCAGCCAAAAGTGTATTGTGTTTTTTAGTCTGAAGTATAATGCTTAATAAATATATATGAGGTAAGAAATAAAGCACACTCACTGCTATTTGGCAAACGTAGATTCTCTTTCCAATGGTCTTATTTTTCACAGATACAGCCTAGACACAGATTGATTTAGTAATGGCAGCATTACTCCAGTGCGTTCTATCACTAATCATGGATCCTGGGCTCATCAAATTCAGTCTTATATAATAATGGACAACAATAGAGCTCAGCACAAAAATCTTATTTTCTCTGTACTGTACTCAGTATAATTGTATAATGCTGCCATCAGAGTTTGAGGGTAGATAAGGAGGCTTTCCACATCTCCATAGGGAAGCTGTTCCAAGCATGAGGAGCAGCAAAGAGGCTCCTCTATATGCAAACAAAAACACATGGCAAAAAGCTCTGCTACAAACATTAGGCTTTGAAACGGACCAAACTGAGTGGTGAGATGAAGACATTGTTGGAAAGAAGAGACTCATTGCTTACTCCATGGCCAGCACAAAGAGTTAAAAAATGGAAATTCTATGATCGAAAACAATGAACAAGTAATTATTTTTAACTCTCCTAGAGCCCTTCAGCTAGGTGACACAATAGCATTTGCTACAACAGAGAAATAAAGAACATTTCACTAATGAAGATGCAAACCTAAGAGTTTCGTCTGTGCATATGGATAAAAGAGGCTCCATTTAGAGTGTACGTAAAAAAATTAAATCTGCAATCTTTAAGACAGCCTCAATATCACATTCCAGTCACAATAAGGTCTTGACAGAACTTCTGAATCAAGATCTGAGGCTGAACTGATAATTACAGATAGTAGTTATTAGCAATGATATCTACAGCACAAACCTACAAAGCAACTTTGTCCTGTGGTTATTTGGGAAGTAAACAAAAGGTAATGAGCTCAAAGTTTAGTTTATCTTCCTTCCCAGGGATGAGAAAGTTGTCATACAGAAGAGGGGGGGGGGGGAAGGAAAAAAGACCTGTGAATGTTCCATGGCTTCCATCAGCAGTGGATGGCTAGGTGAAAATAAAACTAACATTAAAAAAAGATAAAGCAAAATACCACCACCATACTGCAGGCCTTTCTATTTCCAGTGCTACAGGGCAGTAAGTTACTTACTTCACAGAAACCATGCATTTCCCAAATGATCACACTTCCTTGACCTCAGCTATTAAAGCTGCTATTGCAGCTAAGGAAGGCCTTTGTAGAGAACGAAGCATTGAGACTTGCATTTTACTAGCTTGTATCCCCAAAGCAATACAGACCAAAAGTTATCACTGTGGAAAAACATCCTGTTAAAACTGTAACACAGCAGGCTCTGGCGAGCTGAAGCTTCTGGTAAACAACTGCTTCAGTACTTTGGACCACTGGAAGTTGCTTCATTCAAATGTGGTGAGTATTAGGCATTGAAACTCTCTTGATCTCACTGATGCCTCTTTCTTGTCTCTTTCAGCAAAAGACACTAGTGTCTGATTTTTTATATAAAGTGTCTGGTTTTAACACTAGGAACTACAAAAAGTAAACCTGTCAGGCAACAATGCTTAACTGCTCACTTTAGCTTTCCCTTATATTTTCTTCAGCAAGTACAAAACAGCAGAGATAATTAAGAGAGAGTAGGAATAAAAGAATTAACTGTCCACAGAATATTTCTTAAAAATTTTGAAATTGAACATTAAGGAGTATGAAATGAAGAAAATTCTGGTAAGGAGAAAAAAATCAAAACACACCCACATCCTTAGCATTTTCTACTCTTCAGCTCAGGCAGATTCCTGCTTCACACAGTGGCAAAAAAATCACCTGCATCAGACACCAACATCATTCTTTATACTTGATACAATGATGAGAAGACTCCACTAAATGACTAAGCAGCTCAGAGTTCAGTACAACAGCACTCACAGCCTTCTAACACCTTTCTGCCATTATAATAAAACTTCAAAACAATCTATTTCAGAATCACAGAAAACGTGGCAAATGCCATCCATTACATTCATCACATCTGAAGAAAAACACTGGGTTGCCTTAGTAAGCTCTCTGAGTACTCTTCATAGCAGCTGGTTTTTATTAACTTATCACCAGGTAATAGGTCATGCTCATTCTCCTAAGAAAGATACTGAAACTTTTAATGTTTCTGTAATAACTAAATAGATGGAGACCCACAATCAAAGTATACATTGAGCAGGTATGAAGAATGGGCCCTGTTCTTTCTTGTACAGAAAAGCTGACCCTTAGCCTTCTCCATTCTCAGAAAATACTCTAAGTATTTAAGCTAACGTGTAAAAAGTAAGGCCATTACCACCTTCCTCCTCGATTCTGCATGGGCCTGTCTGGAAGGGCCTACAGCACTGAACACTAGAGACAGTGGAAAAGCCAACCTGCCAAGACATTGGGTGACTTAGGAAAGCTGAAAGGGGCTTTGGTTTTCAAACTTGCTTTTAACTCCCGATTCATCATGGACTCTTGACATAGCAAGTTAGAAAGTTTGCAAGATTTGGTTTGGAGAATGAGCAGCTCACATATGGTTCACCAAACCTTTACTTAAAAAAGGAAAAAAAAAATTCTCCAAATATTTTGCCCCAACATTCACAAGGGGGTAAGACACACATTTCACATTAGAAGAGATAAAGGTGAGCTAGAGGAACAAAAAACAAGGGCAAAACCTATAACAGAGCCAGACAAATGTGATGATAAGAAGAGGTTATTTGGCATAACAACTGAACAAACAAATTTAACAGTTTGATATTTTTGGTTTTTATTTCCCAGTATCAAAGGCCTTTTAGCACAGGGCAGCAATATACGGCTGTACAAAAAAAGTGCTCGGCAGCTTCGGGAAACTGCTCTGCCCATGTAGATTTCCCTTGATCGAGTGCGACAAGGACACGTACTCGCCGACTGCAGCATTAACCCACGGCTACGGCAGCAGTGACGAGACACCCCGCACTCGAGGACCATGACTTTGCTGTTGAGTGGAGAAGGCGCACGGGAAAGGGCTAAGCTCAAGTTGGCGGCTGGGACCGCGGGGCAGGATGCAGCGAGGAGCCGGCGGAGCACGCCCGGAACAGCGAGCGGTGCGGCGGCCGCGGCCCGGCCGCTCCCGGGGGCGGGTGCGCTCCCGGCCCGGCCCGAGGCCGCTGCCCTGCAGGCGAGCGCAAGGGCGGCGGCTCCATCCCCGCACCTGCCTCACTCACCTCATCCTCCAGCAGCGTCGGCAGAGGCTCAAAGTCGTAGCAGTTCACCTCCTCCTCTTCCTCCTCCTCATAAAACACGTCCTCTGCAGCGCCAAGATTCTCCATCCCGCCGGGCGAGGGAGCAGAGGCTTCACCTCCTCAGCCTCCCTGCGCGCTCGGAGCACGGCCCTCGGCCCCGGCCGCGGCTCATCCTCACACCCGCCTGCGGGCTACCCCCGACGGTGACCCCCGCGGCGCCGCCCGCCCGCCCGCTTTAACCTCCTCCCCTGCCGGGCCCGGCCCGGGGCAGCGCTGCCATGGCAACGGCCGCCGCCGCCTCGCCCGCGCGGCCTCACTGCGGCGGCTCCAGCCTTCCTGCGGCGCCGCCCGCCCCCGCCGGCCCCGGGAGTCACCGGGAGTCACCGGGGGCGGCCGTCCCCCGCTCCCTGTGCCCGGCCGTCCCCCGCTCCCTGTGCCCCGCGCCCCCCGCTCGCCGCCGTGGGGCGGCGGTGCCGCGGCCCTGCGCCCTGAGCAGCGCTCCCGCCGCTGCGGCCGCCGGGGCCCCGCGGGAGCCGGGGCCGGTTCCCTCTCGGCTGCCGTGCAGGGAGGGAGGGCCGAGAGGGTGCCCGGTGCGGGACCGGCTCTGGGCCGGGGCGCTGCTGCCGCCGCCGCTGATCCCTGCCCTGCCTGCCCGAACCCTCGGGCTCGCCACCGGCTCTCCAAACCGCTGGATTTACTGCATTATCTAGTGTTTAGAATTGAGACAGGTGGCCAAGTATTTGCACCTCACGACATAACTCTTGCGGTTCGAACCGTAACAACCACAAACAAAAGCAAGGCGCTGTCACCAGTTTTACGTTCATTAGCCCCAGCCCGTTTTTGCTGTCCACAGGGCTTAGGGTGCCTCAAGTAACTTCGTTAAGACTCCTCTTGAAATCGAAGATTCACGATCAAGGATTCCTTCAAAACCACCACCTGCATAAACCAGTTTTTAATTCAAGTAAACCCCGTTGGAAAGCTCAGTTTTGAGTAAACAGGCTGTAGCCTGGGAATGGGAATCGGCATTCGGTAATGGACAAGTAACCCCTGAGCAGGTGTCTCGTCTCCTGGTTTAACTTGAAGCCACATCACAATCTTTTATCTCCATAGTAAAAACATGGTGGATGGAGAGAATAGACTCTTTTCTCCAGTAATTACATTTTAGAGCTACTGGAAAATAATGGTACCAGTTTCATTATTCTGTTTTCCTCTCTCTCTATAATTCTGTGTCAAAATGAAGTATGTTAATTAATTAATCTGTGCATAATACATCAAGCAAAGCAAGAGGGTTTTTTGGTTTTTTGCATGTAGTATTCTATGGAAAAGATTAATACTCTATTAAAATATGCATTAACAAACACTGTGAAGCAAACAAAGGTACATTGATTAACTGCCCCATAAAAGTCATCCTGCAGTTGTAAGATTTCTCCCAATGAAATGTTATTTGGATACATTCCACAGTAATGGTATGCTACTGAGAAAAAAGCCAAACTCAGACAGATTACAGTCTTTCATATATATGACTGTCTTCTTACTAACATTTTTGAACTAAATTGATATGAACAATAAATATATATATACTTACAATCTGGTGACTCAGGCTTTTGTGAACAACTGTTGAAGCATGGGAAACAGTGAGTGCCTGGTACTTCTGAAAAAAAAAAAAAAAAAAGGCCGACATGAATCCAGTAACAGTCATTATAAAATGTTTCTTAAACTGCATTTTACCAGCATTTTTAGCAAAATATTTTCCTCAGGCAGCACAATCTATTCAAGAAGAGTCCAAGAACTCTGGATTTCTGTGGGCTGGACTCAAGTGTATTGTAAAAACAAAACAAAACAAAACAAACAACAAAAAATAAAACCAGCAAAAAACCCCAGGAAAAGTTTCTCTGGTGCCTAAATCATGCCTAATCCTAATATCTACACTCATGCATCAGTATATTTTAGATGGCACTCCATTACAATCACCGCTTGAGCATTCACAAATATTTCTGGAAGAAGACTGCTTAATGTAAACCTGTGGAAGCTGCACAGAAATTCATATGTTACTTTTAAAAGGATCAATATTTTTTGTTGACTAAGAAGTCCCCTTTCTAGTAATTGAGTGACAAAGCATTTTCCTGTGAGGTTTGCAAGCTTCGGTTCAGACACCTGCCCTGCATTATTTGTGTTATCAAAATATTTATATTATTTATAATATAAATATAAATATTGATATTTATATTATTAATTTATTATTATGTACCTAGGCTTGGGTAGATTTTGTCAGAGTAAGTGCCTGACTGTCTCCAAGTGATTCAGGATGCTTCAGACCTATCTCATGGTTGCTCTGGTTAACTTATTTGCTCTACTGAAGAGCTGTTTATACAAAATGGAATATGTACTAAATGGAAAACAAAATCAAACAAACAAACACAGCATTGCTCTGTAAAAAAAAAAAAAAAGCTTGTAGTGGACTTAGCCTTATTGCAAATGTCATGACAGGCAGGACAGAACAGTCCCTGGAAGTGACAAGGTTTGGTATGTTTTTTCCAGAAAAATTGCTATGCTAAGCCTTTGCTCTCATCAATAATATTGTTGTTTTGCTTTCCTCACAGCTGAGGCAACTGTCAGAAAAAGCATTGCAACTTATTTGATACATTCACATGGCAATTTTCAGGTTAGAATATTCATCCTTATTAATTTCTGGATTTAGTCATTGCCCACAGGAATTGTTGGAGGACACGCAACACTACCCAGTTCAGCATTATAAAAACCTGTAGATGAAACTGTCAGTTTGTCTGCAGTTATGTTTTCCATTCTTTTTTCCACAATATTGTTTAAGTAAAAGTTCCTAGGAGTTTTTTATTGGTAGGCATTTTTGAAAGGCATTTTGATGGATGTATGTCTGTGGAAATTTACTTCCGAGTCTGAGGTTGACTGAATATGCAGGTGAGTATCATATTAAACACAAATACATAGAAGACAAATCAGGTTCTCATAGGTGAGAGTTCTCAAAAGGCAGAAATAAAAATATTACATAATAATCTATAGCTGGAAAAGAAATCAGAAATTTTTAGCATAGATTAAATGAATATACTATGATTAAAATAGTTTTTTTAGACGATATTTGGGACAGGTTTTACTATGAAAGTACCAGAGAGAGGTTTCATTTACCCGTGATCAGGTTTTGAATATGAACTGAGATCTTTTTAGTAACAATAACACCAGGAATCACAATTATTAGAGATTTTGACTTCTTAATACTAGATTAGAGATGGAAAGCTAAGCAAAGGCAAACTCCAGATATAGCATAGATATTGTACATGGGAAAACTCTTGACCAAAAAGTCATTAAACGAACATGGAGCTTTGTGGTTTAGGCTGTATGATCAGACAATGTGGAGGGAATGGATCAAATACACCTGATTTTAGTCCTCCCAGGTTTAGCATGCTTCCCTTAAGCTGTATCAAATTTATAGGAAATGCATTGGAATTAGGGAAGTTTGTAATTTTCACATACTGAGCACTTGCAGCGGAGCAGCTGACTTATTTCTGTCATTGACAGCAGCTGATAGCAGATGTCTAGAGAAGAGTGCAGGAGCAAGGCAGTTAGGTATGATGTTCCCAGAGCCTCCCGAGTGTCACAGCTCAGACAGTCCCTAAGGCAGTGGTAGGGTCTACTGGTTCAAGAGACACTGAATTTGTTCATTCACTCTTTGAGTCTGAATGCATTTACTATCTACCATATCCTATTACAAAATTCCTCTACTGACCCACACGTAAATTCTTTGTTTCATTTGAGCCCCCAAACATCTCATACTTAAAAAGGTGGTGGATAGATTCTTTGTCATCTTTCAAACACTTATGATACTGTTGAGTTTTCGTATCTCCCCTAGTTTCATCTTTTCAGGCTGAAAGGCCCTGCTCTAGCTGTTAATTTGAGTACAATAGAAATGATTCCATAGCCTTGATAATGCTTTAGCATTTTGCAATATTTTTTCTAATGGTGTCATTATGTAATTAAAAAATTGTGAAGAAGGAAGGAAGGAAGGAAGGAAGGAAGGAAGGAAGGAAGGAAGGATTTTTTGCAAATACATAAATGATCTTCAAAATAAAAGGAAGTACTTCTTTTGACTGTGATTTATTGATTTAGTTATGAGCTGCATGCCTTTTAGTTCCAGGTAGCTGCATTCATGGGATATCATAAAAAATAATTCAGTGGGTACTGGCTGTAGAGAAAGCATTCCTGAGAATTCAGGAAGTGACTGCCAGCTCCCCTCTCTCTGCAACGTAATCTAAATACAGGCTACACAAGAAAGGAAATTGTATATGGTACTCCTGTTTTGCCACTTTGAGTCACTGGAGATGCCTTTCATGTTCTTTTGTGGGTTTTTCCTTTCATTATAGCACTTTCGTTGTTCTTTTTAATAGATTATATAATCATAATTGACTATTATAATTTGGAGTACCAGCCTTGTAGATGAAAGGTACACATTTGTTACACTATAATTAGATTGTACATTCTCCTTTTAAGGGTTTTCATTTAATGGCTATTTGCCTGAAGGTTCTCATTTTAATTTAGCTTGGGTGAAACTGAGGGAACTGAAGAACTGCTGTATAAAGAACTGAGTTTTTTTTTGTGTGTATCCTTTTCAATTGTTTGGGTTTTGTTAATCAGAGATCTTTTTATTGCCATGGGTTTTAATACTTTCACTGTCTGTGAAACTATCATTCTTCCTTTAGCAGATATTTGGATTTCAAGACAGAGACAAGCTTTCTGCCAGTTGCCAATTGCTGCTGCCTTTGTGGCAGCAGTGAGAAAGCATTACAATAAAAAGAAAATTGTGTTGCTGCTACTGAAAAACCTGAAAGAATTCAAAGGTAAGGAACTACAATTTTTAAGCTGGCCCCATTACTGATATGACTCATAGAGGAGCATAACTGCTTGCCTGAAGTGGTAGGTGAGTTCATATTCCAGGTACTTCCAAATCTTACAAAGGCAATAGGGTGAGTTAGCCATGCATTCAGGAAGAAAATCAGAAAATTAGATGCATAGACTGCTTACAGTATGAGAAACCTATATAGAGGCCTAGTATTTTCATGGGGTTGAATGGTATAAGAGTTATCCTCACAGTCATGAAGCAAAGTCTTCAGTCATTATAGACACCTGCCACATCATTCTTTGCAAAGAAAAAAATCCAACTCCACCTGCTTCTACATGTTAGGAACTTCTTAATTTCCAGGCTTTACTTACATTCGTTCACTTTTGCCCCAACATTGTCTTATTTTGTAATCTCTTCTATTTCTTTACTGATTACCACTTTGTGTATACATCTGTTCTGTTGCTTTTGAACTTTTTCATCTTTTCCTAACAGTGCGTTTTCTTAAATCCCCATTCTAGTCATGATTGCTTTTCTACTACATTACACTTTTGTTGTATTTATAATACTAATAAAACTTAATTTCATAATTTCCTTAGGTGCTTAGGAGATCTGATATTTCCCTCTTCTATCTCTCCCCTTGATGTATTTCTTTAGGTATGTGCCTTTTTTCATCTTCATAATTTCTCACATATCCACTGTCTAACGACTTTGATTTCACTTCATCTTTGAATAGTAGTTTCATTTGTTCTCATAAGAAAGATGATAAAAGGATTCTTGACCCTTCTCCTGCTCAGGACATCTTTCAACCATCTAATACATTTTTCAAATGAACTGCAGCAGCATCTCCAATTCCTGTATTCTTTTCACATGAACTCTACTAGGTGGCACTCCAGGCACAGATAGCTCCCATCAGGAGCTGCTTTAGAATAATGTGCTTTGCATTAAGGCATCTCCACTTTGTCATTTTTTAAACATCCTATGTTGATGCAGTTGGGTGTTACCTTCCTCTACCAGCTGAAATGCAGAGATAGCAGAAGTAAAGAACATAATTTGGGCCAAATTGAAGTCAAAGCAAAATTGTCATGGCATGATTTCCTTTGAAGAGAACTCATTGATATGCAAGGTCAAAGACTGGAATTGTTTTTATGTGTATGCAAATGGGCAAATAACCTAGTAATCATCTGATATGCAAACACACCTTTATTTTTCACCACTGGAAAATTAGGACTAGAGGAGGTATGTGTCCAAAGTGAATCTGGTGCTAAGTCTGGTATTTGGGAATTTCTGAGTTGTTTTCTCATTAATTCAATTCGATTATTAGGTTTGTCATAGGCAGTATCCATCCAGAAATATACATGTGTGTGTTTATACACATGGAAAGACTGAGAATGGGATTCTTCCTATTGTTATCACTCTGAAGCATTATATGGCTTCCTTTATCTTACAACAAGTTGGTATGGCAGCATAGAGTCCACTTTGCTTGTTTCTCATGGTAAAGTGAGGCATCATGAAAATAACTTCCAGCATTATTCAGGAGCTTCATACCAAATGGAAATTTAAGCCATAAATCTGGAAAGCCAAATTTATACAATAATTGCAAAACATTCTGCAATTGATTCTGAACAGCTTTAGTTTTCACATTATATTGTCTTCATAACACCTATTGGTCCCCTCTCTCTTTTAACTCATTTTACTGGTGTTCATTTGAAAACACAAGAAAAAGTTGCACAGAAGATGGTTTTAGAAGAAAAGGTGCAAAATAAAGTTTAATATGGTGCCTGTGGCAATTTCACATTGAAAAAAGATGCAGCGTAGTACCAATCATCCTTCAGAGAAACATCTCATAATGATTAACTAAGACAAATTCATATGAAAGAAACAAAAATTAACTAAGTGCATGCCACATTCTAACCCTGACATTGCTTGTATTTTTGACATTTGGCTATTTCTTTAAGCTTCCCTCTAGAGATTTATGAGATCATTATCAGCTGCTCATAAGGGAAAGGAGAACATTAACAGGACAAAGTTGTGTCCCATCTATGGGGCAGTGAATCAAACTGAATTGTTTAAATTATTCTTGAAGCTAATAAGCCAGCAGGAAAAGCCTATCCTGAAGACCTGATGTCTCCAAAACAATCACTTGGTGTCTCCAACAGCTGATACCCAATCCATGAGTGTTTGTGTTCTACTCCTTTCCCCAAAGACATGACCATGGCTGTCCTGGGAATCTTTCTCAATAAAACATAATGACAAATTAGAACATAGGTAGCACTTTCTACTAGGGACAGAGGCAATATGCAATATTTACAATTTAATATTTTTTGATTTGCTGTGGCTGCTTGTCTCCAGTGAGAATTTAGCTACTGTGTTTCACACTTGGGTCAATGCAGTTCTTTCTTTCTGACGCTGAATTGGAAAGGCATTAATCTGTTCTCCATTCTTACCCTAGGAAAAAAACCTGTTCTCCATGGAAGACCAGAGGCTGCAGTACTTCACTGTGAAGCACTCAGGAGCTGAGATCAGACTGTTCTTGGCAGAGAGCCCTATGTTATGTTACTCTGTGCCAGAGCTGATTAGGATGAGTCCGATCCCAATCAATTTCAGATCACAATGCTGAACTCGATCTTTCTGCCAAGCCCTTCAATAGGTAACAAAGATAGTCAGAGAAACTTTCAAAGGTACAGATTATCCAAGAAAGTCACTTGACCTCAGAAGAGCAGAGGTTTTTTACATACAAACTGAGACAAATCTCATACAGGGTATCAGAAAATGTTGAAGAACACAGCAGGAACCATACTGATGCTATTAAAAATGCAAATTTAATTTCCAAAATAATTCTAGAGAGACTTTTATTTTTCACATAACCACAACCAAGGAGGAAAAGGGCATTTGCCAAGGGTGACCTCTGCTAAGATAGCTTTCAAATGCTGTGAGTAGTGTATGGTCCTGGCAGATGGAAAAAGTAGTCCTTTATGCAGGCCTGCTTCGTGTTTGAACCCTGATGCCACACACAGCTGAATGCCCTTTTTGCATTCTCAGAAAAAACCCCAACACTTCTATTTCCAGTCTATTTCCAGACTATTTTCTAACTTCTCAACTCAGCTACTGTAGTGAAAAAAATCAATTATTTTTACTACCAAATCTCAATTTTGTGACTGCTGCCTAGATAATTTGCTGATGGATACATTAGTAATATCTGTGTGTTGTCTCACTGGGGACTCCTTTATACTGGGAAATGCTTCTCTGAGGAGAAACAGTTGATACCCAGAATCTAGCCATAAAACTTATAAACACAATCTGAAAACATAGCTGAGTCTGAATTTTGTACACTGCACATGCAGATTAGTGGGAGGAGAGAAGAGCTCCTCTTACTAAGAGATCTCATCAGGAGAAAGGAGAAAGTATCCCCCCAACCTTCAAATGACACAGGCCCTGAAGGATTGATATGCACTCTGGTTTATATTGTTGTAGATTTTTAGACTTTTAAATAACTAATTCCAGGCCAGAGGTGACTGATTTGCAAATACTCTTAAAGACATGATCGTTAGCTGTATATTAGTGGAGCTCAAAATAGAGTTTAATGAGCCAGGAAGAAAGAAAGATGAATTGCTGAGTTCAGCTAAAAGACTATAGTAGCTACAGCAAGTATGTGTTTGAAACATTTGTCATTAATTAGGTATCGTCAGTTACCTCCTGGATGAAGGCAAAGCCATCTTGGGCATCATAAAATCCATGAACTGCAGTCTATGTCTCCAGAATTTGATAATCCAAATTAATCAACTGGGCAAAACCCTCTTCCAAACCATTAGAGCTATTGATTCATCTGAATCTATAACATGTTATTAAATTTTCATTCTTACTAAAGATAGTTGATTTATATTAAGAAGAAAAAGAGGGAAAGATTGTGTATAGCATGCAGTTAGGTAGAAGAATATCCAATAAAGAAAGTCTTTAGCAGACAGGGAGAAGCAGAAAGCATACAAGGCAGTTCTTCCATCCAGTACTGCATATGATAAATTTATATTCATAGATTTAATGCAATCATTGGTGTCTGCATGAACACACCTTTCAAGAGGCAGGGAAGAGCCAGTTACTTGTCTCTCAGAGCAATACACCCTATTTTTCACCTGCCTCACAAGGACAGGTAAATTATTTAAATTCAACTTCTTGAAATATACCCCTACTATTTGTAGGAGCATAGGCAGGAAAAATGGATAAAACAAGCAAAAAAAAGTTCACCTGCATGCAAGCTTCAGACTTCCCTAATTCTGGTCACTCCTGACTACTGCATGGAATAAAGAAAAAATTCTTCTTACCAATTCTTCTCTCTGAATACCCTCTTAAGACCTCTTTCACTTGGGACCTAAAAATACAAAACTAGAATCACTTACATATTCAATATAACAAATTCCACTTGTCCTAATGCAACTAATGTCTTCTAGGTCCCCCAGACATCAGTAGTTTTCAGAGTGGCACATGACCAGTGGAATGACTATTTTTCTTACCTCGTGCAAAAGGCTGTCTGCTCATGACCAGATGATGTGGCCTCCAGGAATGTTCCCTTGAAGTCAGAATTTCTGTTGGCCTGCTCTGACCAGTGTGAAGCCAAAGGACTGGACATTTTGTTTGGTGTGAAGGAGAGCCTTCAGGTGGTACAGAACCAATACAGGAACATCCAGGCCATCAAATATTCTTATGGCTTATTCTGTCCTTGGCTCGGGGTGGAACAGGGTAAAAGCTAGCAGCAGGTTGGTGTGCCAGTTCCCCTTGGCTGTGCCAGACACACCTCAGCTGCAGCCGACAGCCTGGCACAGGGGCTCCATTAATCAAGGGAGGTTATATAACAAGCACAGAATTCCAGGTAGAAAAATTCAAACGTATCTGCACATAAAACCCTCATTGTCCAGTCCAGTCACTTCTGCTGTGCACCAGCTGCTTTTGTGAATAGTTTTTCAGCTTATCCTCAAATGTATCTGTCCTTGATCATTTAATCAGTATTTAAAGCTCTGTGATGTTATTGATCCCACTCGTGCCTCCAGCATGTGTTTCCAATGGAAAATCCAGCAGAGAGCAAAAGTGCAGAATACCTTTTCATCATCTGCAAGAAGAAAAAGATGCATTTTTCTCCTTTCTGATTTTATAGTTTGTTGTATAATAGCAATAATGTCTTTTGCTTTCATATACTTGCAATAAATGGCTTTTGAGATCGATGAAATATCGGAGCTTCACTTTGGCTATTAATCATTCTTAGTAGCATTTTATTGCTCCATATATTACAAATAACAGAAATTGTTCTTTAAACCTACCCAGATAGCTGAGGACTGCAAATTTCAAACCTAACTCTGAGAGACAGTTTCACTGATGGAAATCCCTGTGCTGTCTTTTATATGAGTAAGTAATAATAACAGCACTATGCCTTCCACCTGCAGGTTTCAACTCCCACTATACAATGCATTATGGAAAAATGAACCTTGCTTCTCTGTTTGAAGGAGGGGAGAAGGTGAGTTTGTGGGTAAGAAATACCTGTGAAGATCTCTCACCATTTCTTTTCTCATTATCTGAGAAACCAGCATTTGGAACCTGTCAGAGTTCGTAATACCTGCTCTTGGTGCTATCCTTGCTCCTTGGGAGCCAACCCTCTGGCTGCAGCTACAGAACATGCACTGACTGCCCTGGGAGAGAAGCAGTGTTGCTGTTCCCCATCAACATCAGCAAGACTGGAGTGAAACGACTATTCACCCAACAAACTTGCTCCGTATGTCTCCTAATTTGACCAGTTTCCAGTCCCCCTGTTTGCTTCCTGTTCTCCTTCTGCCTAGGGTCTAATCATGGCTTTTTGGGTAATCTTGAAATAAAAATGGACAGTGACCTCAAAGGAATGAAATTTCCCAAAAGTTCAGTTTGGGAAAATATGTTCTAACCCTGAGAATAATATTATTTGCCTTTCACAAAGAAAGCGTTACAATGAACTTGAGCACAGTGTGCTATTCTCTTCTATTAGAGTCTTCTGCATTGACATACATCTGCCTCTTGGATGCTTCTGCTTTGATCATCTATCATCCTTTATTCCAATAAAAATACAGAACCTATTTCTCAGTTCAGTAAAATTCCATATTTGTTTACTCAGGTGATGACATCAGTGTAATTTGTTTGCGTCCACATGAGATTTACCAAATCTAGGTAGAAACCATCACTGTGACTCCCATGGCAATGCCCTCTTTTTGGGCATCGTGAGTTGCTAAAGAGCAATGAGAGCATTCTCACAGCATGGCACAAAACACCTCACTATTGCCATAGGCTGGGTTAGGCCAAGCTGTGTGTGAATCCTGGCTGTCTGGGGATAGATGTTGTTGGGAGCTCAGAGAAACAACCCAAGGCATGTCCCTTGTTTCTCCCATGTGCTGTGTCAGGGTAAGGGCAGATGGCCAACAGACCTGAATGGCAGGTCCAGCAGCAGCACTGACAGTAAGAACGTACTGGGTGTGCACACTGGTGTCAGTTTGACAGCACTGCATCACAGACTTCCCAATTCTAAAGATTTGAGGTGAAATAATATGAAAATGGGATGTTCACTCACCTACTTTCCTGCAAGTTACAGAAAGTCAAAAAGAAATTGGGCTGGGATATCACAAGTCTTTTGTTTGGGTCTCAGCATGAAAAAAAAAAACAAACCACAACAGGAGAAAAGCAGCTTTAATTGATTTGACAGCATTTTCATAACAGTCTCAGTGGCTGGCTAGGGTTTTTGTTTGTTTGTTTGATAACTAAAGGACAGACTTCAATTTCTTCTGCCATGTCTGCTGTAGGTACTCTACTTTTCCAGTGTTACATTATCTTCAACATTGCATCACGGTCCTAAAACTTTATCCAGGTTACTACCTCAATACCCTCAATACAATAAAGAGTTTATTTTAATGTATTCTGCAATTTAATAATAATCCATCCTGCTGAGCCTAATTTTGCAGGCAAAATAGGTCCATACTATTAATGACAGCAATTTTGGTTTATTGTAACACACAATTTCAACAGGCAGTGTGTGAAAAGAACACTTGAAAAAAGTCTACTTTAAAACTTCCTTGTTTTCAACAAATCCCTTGTTGTATTGCATTTCCACTATCCTTAAATGAGACATTCTTCCACCCTCTAAATTACCTATGTCTTAAAAGTGCCTTCATATTCTATGGATTGCTTCCCTTTGAATATTAGGAACCATATTTTAATAAAGGAAGCAGAGATGATTTGCTCTTTATTCTCTGTCTTGACAGAAGAGAATCAGAAAGGGAGAACTGGTTTCTGTTCCTTATGCATCACTGGCCAAATTGTTTCCACATTTCCAGTCTAATCTAAATTACACTTGTGTGACTCCAAACCATGACGGAAGAGATGCAAGATTGAAACTGAGAGAGCTCTTGTAGCTGCTCTTGAAAGTTTCAAAAAGTAATATTGAACTTCTCCAGCCTCCCTTACTCTCCTGCCCTCTTTTCCCAAAGACATTTGTTAGAGATGTAGGAGATCATTGTTCATACAGCTCAACAAGGTCTTGCCAGGCCTCCTCAGAGCTGGGTTAAGTGCAGAGATCCTCCCTATATCCAATGAATGCATATTAATCACATGAAAAAAATAGTATTTTACCTCCACCTGCTTGAGGAGGAATATGAGGACTCTTACCTAAATATAAAAACTGATGACCATCTCAAATCAGAGATCCAGTTAGTTCAGTTATTCTGTCTCTGCCACTGGTCAATAGAATATGCTGAAACAAGATTATATGAACACAGCATGTACAGAGTGATCCTTCCTCACTTTTAGAAACCAGCATTTTACTGTGATTACAAAAAGACCCTTGTTAACTAGTGAAGAGAGAACAGGAGTCTGGAAAGATGAGCTCTCTAAATGACTCTTCCCTTGAATTGCTTTGTGCCCTCAGGCAATTCACAAAGGTTGTGATTCATTTACCAAATCAGTATGAAAATATTCATCAGACTTTGCAAGTTGGTAGGGTCTCAGTGCCCTTCTAAAGCTGTGTGTCACTGCAGCAAAGCTTGTGAGACAACAGCTGTAAAATCTGTTACAGCCAGTAAGGGGAAAATGTGCCTTAGAAATGCTCTCACGTCTTGAAAACCAAATAGACAAATGAGGTTGTAAACTTAGATCCAGGGCAATTTGCACAGAGTAGAAATGACAAAGACAAATTAGAGCTATGTTGTCATATTAAAGCAACTTTTTTTGTTTATATTTTAATAAAAAGAACGAACAGGAGAGTTAGTGGGGAGAGAACAATAGAATAAATACCTTTCAGCAAAAATTAGCAGTCCCGTAACATAGACAGAGAAACTAGTTTCACTTCATTTGAAAGATAAAGATTTTTCTCAGGACTTGTTTTACCCAAAAGTGTTTACTGCGTCTAAAGGAAGTATACTATACATTTTTTCTTACAAAAATTACAAGATTTATGAGTTTTTCTTTATTTGAAAATTGATTTCAGAAACCTCTAAGGTATACCACAGTTAGGTTTTGGGAACATTATTTATCATTTTTCTATTTTGAAGATGCTATTGTGAATCCATCAGTATGCCCTCTTGTTTCACAGTAGTTTCCCAACATCTTTATGAAAGAGTTTTACAAAATTAGAAAAGAGAAATATAGTCCTAACAGAAAAGAACTGTACCTCATGCTATCTCTCTTAATTTCTGTTTATTCTTCCATCTCCAGGAAAAAATAATAAAAATGAAGAAAACTAATTTATGCAGCAAATTGCACACATAAGTGGAAAAACTATGCATGAGTTTCCTTACTATATTCCAACAAATTGCATATTATCCATCAATAATATTATCCAGTCATGTGGAATATTAAATAATAGGTTGGCTGCTTTCCATGAATTTCATCGAATTTTCTTTTTATACTTAAAAAAATTCTTACAACTTCAGTGAGAAAAAGGTCAATCAGAAAAGTCGAATCATTTTTTTTCACTATGTCAGACAGAGCAGAGATTTTAGGTATCTTACATAATGGAGTTCTGTCTTGCTTCATTTGATAGGCTCTCCTCTTCTGCTTTGTCTGCTACTTAATATGGTGATAAATTTTCCTCTAAAAACTTCCAAGCATCTTTCAGATTATGAAAAATGTATTTTGTTCATTATAAAACTGTAATTTATCTAGTGGCAAATTGTCACATAACCCTTAATACACGTGTAGACTGGTATATTTCTCTTGTTCTTTAGGGTGTCATGATCAAAGCTTATAACCATTGCATTTGCTTTTGGTCAGAAAATGCAACACTTAATAGTAAAAACTAATATTTTTAGAAAGGTTCCCCTTCAGCATCACATGCCATATAAAAGTATATACAAGGGTTTTTTTGCAAAACATTGCTTGATCAGCAGCAAAGAAATTGCTTCCTATTAAAAACCAGTATTACTACATAGCAACAACCTCATCAGATGGGTTTGCCTGCACAGAAAAGCTGACCAGAAAAGTTATTTTCCAAAATATAGGGGTTTTTTTTCTAAAACAGCTAATTTCTAAAGTAATAGTTTGCTTTTTAAATGCAATGTCAGAGGGAATACATTCCAATCAATTTTGTTGCATAAATTTCTCTGTGAAGTACAGGACATAAAATTTGCTCTTTGCCTCAGTCTTTTAAGAGCAGCATGAAAGTCCCTAAATAAAATGGCTGGGATCACAAGCAGCTGTGGCACTTGATCTGCCTCCATCCACAGTAAATCATCAAGTCACCATACTGTGTAGTCATAACAGATACTTCCCAGAATATTCTTTCTTAGCTCAATGAACTCATATGCCTTCGGTTATCTTTTAGAAACTAGGGAATTCCACTCACAAATCCATTCTCTAAGTGTAATTTCATTACAGTTTGATTTGTGCAACGGAAATAGGCAAGTTAAAGAGAATGTAATTATGGTTATCAGGAAAGTGGTGTAGACCACAAGTAACCAAACTCAGAAAATAAATTCTGCTGTGTCAGGGAAACTATTTTATTACTGGGTCTCTAAAAGCAAAAAACCTATACAGTAGAAGAATGCTTTAACACAACATCAACATCACTGGTAAAAATCTAGAAGGGTATAACAAGAATATCTGACATACTATAGCTGCATAAACTCAGTGCAGTTGTCAGCTGTTTCATGCCAACATCTGTACTAATAGTGGGCTATTAATACCACTATTTTTTAAAATTTAGAAAACCAAACCCCAAAACACAAGCCCAATTCTACATTAATTTCTTAAATTTACTTCATAGACTCAAAACTGTCTTCCCAAAGCTATAAATTTATTTGGAATAGGAACAGACCTAGGCAAACTGGATAGAGTTTGACAGAGACACTTTTCTAACTTATGCCAAAAAACATCCCTCTTTCTTCCAGTATGTGGTAAGGGATTAAGAATGCCTACTCATCATTCCTACAACACTCCGAGAAGTACAAAAGCCAGATAAATATTACATTTCATTTTGAATAATGTTCCAAAAGTAATTCTGGTTTTATTGCACGCATGACTTCTCACCTTCACAGGTCTGTGTATCTGGGAATGAAACTGAACATTTGCTGGACTCAATGTTCTCTTTTCCAGCCTAAGTTGATTCTGTGATTCAGTGACTGTGGGACAGAAGTGCTCTTTGGTTAAATTATGTCATTACATGATATATTACATTTCTTCATACTATGGCAAATGGCCAACAGCACTAAAACATAGATTTAATTAATGTCTAAGTTAATTGCAATGGGTGCTGTGCTCTACTGTCAGGAGTTATGTAACCATAAAGTGGTCAGTGAAACTAAGTTGAGATATTCATCAGAAAATCAGGGCTACCAACCTCCTTAGACACCCGGTGGGTTACTTCAACTCAGAGTTAAATTTCCTGACACTGTTCAGGTGTTTAGGAGTGACTTGAGTGAGTGTTTCCATCAAAGAACAGGACAGTGATGTGATGCATTTGAAGTTGCTCCTTCATCTTTATGGAGCAAGAGTGTCAATTATTGTCACAGAACTCTATAATAAACCCTGCTGACCCCTCAAGAATTTTCAATCTTTTTACATTTTAAGATAAATCATATTCCTAGTGATATGTAAAATGTTACCTTTAGACCAGGTTTTGAGAACCTCACAAGTAGGGAATTACAGGACAATAGCAGAGAATTTGCAAGGAAAACCTTTCACAATGAATCCCCTCCAGAAGGGAAGAATTTAACATTTCAGTCCTGGTGAAGCAGAAGTCCTGGATAGCATCCAGCAGCCAACCTGAGCAGAAAAGCTGCAGCTTAATTCCTTCACTTAAAGGGAAGGAGCTTTCCCACTCCAGGCTCCCTCCCTCCCGGGGCAGCCCAGAGCCAGAGCGTTATCTCCTGCAGTAAAGGACACCATTTCACACATCATCACTTCCCTGGCCAAAGGTGGTAAGACAGCTCCACTTCCATCAAGCCCTGGCTGTTCCCCAAATACAGAAGAGGGGTTTACAGACTGGATAAAGTACCATACATGCCAAGGATGACAAATTAGCAAGACATAATGAAGTAATAGCAACCACCACAATAATAAAATGATCAAATAGAATTTGTGCGTTAAAGGTGTGTGTGTGTATTGTTTGCCCTGAGTTTTGTTGTGCACAAGCACCTGGAAACTCCCCTCCTTCTTGTCCTGCTCACATTTAGCTACCCACCACAGCTACAACCTGGGATAATAAGCAAATTGCCACTCAATCCTCATCAAACCTCAAAGTTCAGCCATCTGTATGTTCTGAATGAACAGAATGTGTGGCTGGGCTCTGAATTTCCTGGAATTAATTAGATGATTCTGAGCAAAAGCAAGACACAGACACATGGAAATGTAAGGGGAAAATGCATTTATAAAGGTTGTTAAATGATTTATGTCACGTTAGTTGTTTTAGTGCTTAACTTAGTGCATCTAGGGAACTATTTAATTAAGTTTTCTCTGAAAGATCCCAACTATTAGCATGTTATGACAGGATTGGGAAATGTAACTATATTCTCAGTTGAGGCTTTAATATAAATATGTAATATTGACCTGGCTGCTTCCAAGTAAGACACTAAGGTATGAGTTCATAATTGTCTTAGCAAAAAAAAAAAAAAATAGATTTGTTGAACAAATATTCCTCACTATCTGCTTTTGAACCAGTCAGTCATTATTTGGAACTCATATAATTATTTGGAATTATTTGGAATTCATATAAATTTGATCAGGAAATATCAGTCAAATTATTCCTTTGTGCTATCATGTTTGTTTATTAAGAATAGTGAAAAAGTTGTGGTTCCTGGAACAGGACAGCAATTAAGGAACATTAAACTTTGGGATTCTCCTCTTCCAATTCCGAGATACTTTCTGACAGCACCAAAGGTTCTCTGTCCTCAGTTTTCTTTAAGGTCTTGTTATATGAACATTTTCTACTTTATCTTGGATTATTTTGTGCTTTGTCTTTGCTTCCCTTCCTATTCATCTGTACCTGTTCACAAAGATGTTGCTCAAACAAAACAACAGGTAAATTACTATTCATGGTAAATATGACAATCTTCTCAGTCTGTCTGGAGAAGCTAAAGGAAGAGGCTTTTTCTATCCTGAAAGCTAAAAAAAGATATCCAAGATGTTGAAAGGAACAAAATTATTCCATTAGTATATATCCCTTATCACCCTTGCCCTCAACTTCAGCCAATTTATATTACTCATGCAGCAGTTATCCATCTATATTTATATAATTATTTGGATTATAAAGATAGAAATAATCTATTTATACATACACATAATATAATAATGTATTATAAATACATCTATTGGTAATTTAAATGGACTAGGTTATATGTGCTATCCCCCAGGCCAGTTCTGAAGTCTGGATTTGATTTGCCCATTGACAGACAATGTGTGTGTATCATGCCTGTGGCTATTTCAGCCCTTGGGAATGATTCCAGTCAAGTAATGACTTGGGAAAGGTGTGATTTACCAAAGGACTGTTTTTGCATTAGTTCAAAGGTCTATTAGCAAATACACAGAAAAATTGCAGCTTTGGAGGGACAATAATATAGAGGATTATAAAATGCTGTAATTCAAGGCACACAACTCCTTGAAGACATGAAGTGCTCCTTTTCTCAGTACCATAACCAGAATTAGAGTAATAAAATGACCTTAGAATCTGATCTATTTAGCCCACCTTTGTTAATTAGTAAGAATGTTCCTAAATAAATAACACTCCCAATTTCCTTCAAGAAAGGGCTTGCTAAGATCTGAAAATCACGTTTTAACAGGTTTCATTATGGTTATGACATATCAGAGAGAAACAAGTTATAAAACACATCTGAGACATCAAGTGCGTCCCATCTCTGTAGGCAAGACATGGATACAAATTTCCAGAGCTGTGAGTGGGACGTTGGGATCCTCATTAATGGCATTTGTGTGAAAAATCTAAAGGGATCTTTCTGGGGAAAAGAAAAGATAAAAGCCCTGGTTTTGCATGAAAAACAATGTAATTGAAATATTTTATTCAGTCAGTCTCACAGAAGCTGGAGGTAGAATTTCTTGAATTACTAGAATTCCTGCTTCTGAAGGGCTTGTGTCTCAGAAAATGGAAGGTTGCCTCCCTGCTTTCATGAAAGACACAGCTGTGCATTTCACTGCAAAGTGCATTACAGCACAAGAGAAATATCTTTCCTTTAGTTTTGCAATGTGTTAAGCATACCCCAGCTATGTAACAAATAATAAATAAAATAACAGTGTAAGTGTGGCTGGGATTAGAATACTATTACCATGCTCTGGAGTCTCTGTCATGCTCTTTCATCTCACTCTTGACAGCCCACTTGCCAGTTCACATCACAGTTTGAGAAAGATCTGCCAGAACATCAGCTACGCATGAGAACAAGAAACCCAGGATCTATTTTTTATTAACTTGCTGTTTGCATTGGCGGATCTCAACAAGACCTTTGAATACAGCTTGTGAGTACTGACCATTGCAGAAATGGAGTGCAGTGTCTAACATTCCTTTCCCATAAATTCTTAATCTGTCTTCTGAGGGAACTCACAAAATACATATTCTCAAATTTTCCCTGCCCTTTACCTGCTTTAATCCTTTACTTGTGTATGACTACACTGCATGTACTAGAAAAGCCTGGAGAGGTCTGCCTCTAGCCACAATTATCTAGGATGTAGTAATTTGACACATACAGGAAGATGAATACAAACTGTATAATAAATCCTGGAGCTCACCCTGGCATGGCATTGATGGAGTTAAACACAGTCCCAAGTGCTGTGGTTGCTCCACCTTTATATTTTATCTGACAGTTCTCTTTCTCTCCCTGGATTGTCATGTAGCCCTTTTGCTCTGTCTGTTCACATTACACAGTAACTCCTCTGGTGTCTCTTTCAATTTTTTCCGTGCAAATGCATTCCCTTTCATACACTAAAATTTGTGCACAGATTTCCTTAAGCTCACTCTTGCTTTGGCACACCTACCTTGATTAATAAATACTTAATAATAAAAAATACTGATTAATAAATGCATGCTCCAAAATAACAGGAGCATCTACGAAAGTTGATTTTCCATGCAGGTCTTAATAGACTGCTAGCACAAACTTTCCCAGTGGAGGACCCCTGAATTCTTCTGTGGCTGAGCTGGTTCCAGTCTGTATCAGCAAGCAGAGGAACCTCCAGCAACATAAAACGATGGTGACAAAGGCTTTGCTAAGGAAATAGATTCAGATTTGTGAGAAGAGAGCATACCTGTTCTCAGGCAGGGGCAGACAGAGTACAAACCTAGTACTACAGGTTATATTGCTACATCCAGCAAGACTTGGTGGATCTCTTAATCTCCAAAAAGAACTGGCAGGTAGGATTTGAGGACTTGAGGACATTCAAGTTTTGCAACTGAGAAGTTAATATATCCCTGAATAACTCTGTAGTGCTCCTCCTCCTTCCCCAGATGACTTTGGATGTGATTTGAGCTGACACCCATAGTCGTGTGTTTGAGCAGCTCTATTCAGTGCTAGGTTACAGTTTACACATCAGCTTCCCAGACCTAAAAATCATGAAACTCATGATTATATTTGTCAGCCCATCCTGAGTTTTTACTTCCTTATGAAATTTATTGAAAAAGAAATATTGAGCACTTCTTTTCCCCCTTCAGATCTTTTAAATTACAGAAAAACTTACTGAATAATATACATTCCTCCTAGAGGATTTGTATCTCCGTATCAGAAATAGCTCATAAAACAGAGAAGCTTATTTTTAAAACTTTGCACAACTAAGTTCTTGCTTGTTAATATATGGTTTTGCCCTTTTTGATTTTAAAACACACAAAGGCAACATAAATGAAAACACATATAAAAGTACTCCATGATCTATATACTTTCCACAGAAAATGTAAACATTTAAAATGAATGAATTCTGAAAGGAACAGCTTTGAATGTTATTGACTGAAAAAGCAGATGGTACAAGGATACATTAGTGTCACAGAGCATTACCTTCATCCTTAGGAGCAGAGATGGCATCTCAATGATGCACTGGGCTTTTTTCAGTGCTTTCTAGGTGGTTCAAGTCATAAACATAAAACCCCCTGTTTCTTACTGAAGTTGTGTACCAAAGAAATTAATGTATCTATGATTTACTCTTCGCATATAGATTGCTCCTCTAAGGGGAAAATTCAGCTTAAAGCTGATAAGTCATTTAAATCTTACCTAAACTATTAAAATAGGGTGTAAGTATGACTTCAATAATGCATGAACCTTAAACTAGCCTTTGCAGAAGGGTAAATTCAGTTTCTTTAACCCTAACACACTAGAAATGTTTTAAATTATAGGGATGATAAAGATTTGGCACATGAAGATACCTACTTGTTTCTTTCAATTTACTGTCTTTCCAGAAGCCTGAATATTTTTCCATTGCATAGCCGTTTGAAATATGCTTGTAAGAATAATTCTTGAGTACTTTATACCAATATTTGCCATTATGCAAACATAATGAGCAAATCTGTGCCAGCTCCAGGTTGCATACTGTGAAAATTAGGTGCAATTAGAGAATCTGGTGTTTCTGAGATCTTATCATTCTCTAGGACTCTCTGAAGGGGAGGTTGAGGCAAGGGCCCTTCTCACTGGTTACAAGTGATAGCACAAGAGGACATGGCCTCCAATTGCACCAGAGGAGGTTTAGATTAGAGATTAGGAAATATTTCTTCACTGAAAGGGTGGCCAGACATTGGAGCAGGCTGCCCAAGGAGGAGACAACACTTCCAGCAATGGTGATTCTAATAAAATGAGTGCACTTGAGGACATGGTTTGGTGGTCATAAGGTAGTGCTGGGTTAAGAGCTTGATAATCTTGGAGGTCTTTTCCAGGTTTAAGACTCTTTCATACTGAGGGTCACAGTGTCTTGCCCTGGGCTCTACCATTCCCCAACCCAGAAAGCAGCAGCAGCAGCCACGACGAGGCAGGGAGGCAGCTCTCCCTTCTCTCCCATCCAGCCAAAATTTCTACAAGAAAGACAAACTAGAAAAAAATCCCCGCATGAACAAACCAATAAAAGGGATCCTATTCATCACAGAAATATACTTAATGAAAATAAAATTCTTTCTATTAAGCACATAATTCTCAGTTTACTTTGCAACAGTCTTAGGACAAGATATTTTGCTAGACAGACTGCAGGAATATTAAATGCCTTCTTCTGTCTTCACTCTGAGGTCACCCTTGCCTCTTACACCATTTCCCATCTTCTCAAACTCACAGGAATGGACAAGCCTGTGTCACTGTGTGACTGAGATAGAACCAGGAAGTGTTCCCACTCCAATGACATTTTAATCTCCATTAATTTTCACCTACTTTAAAAGAAACTCCTCGGGACAAAATTCAGCACTCATAGTCTATGTAAGTGCTCCCTAGGGTTTGCTATTCAGCCAGACATTGAATGTGTGTCTGGATGGCACCACACGGAGAGCAGCTGTGTGCCAGCTGGATGGAGGAGCTGGGTGACCCTGTGAGTCTGCCTGCTCTTCCTGATCAAGGTTAAAATAATTTATACTAAACTGCCATCTGAGACCGGGCCTTCATCCAAGCATGCACACCAGTCTACAGTGTCCTTTTGCTAAAGAAGATGCTGAGAGCACAGAGCCTTGCCCTCAGCATAGAGAAATAGTCCCTGTGCCTATGTCCAAATTTCTCATGCATTTCAGATAAGAAGGTGGCATGAAGACGTGCCCATGGCAGCACAGTTGCCTTTGGAACTGGGATGTATCTGCTCCCTCCGGGAACCCACTAATCACACCTCAGCAAGACAAACTGGGCAGCTATTCCTTAAAAATAAACAGGGGAAATTCTGGAGATCTCTCCAGACTGTCCAGATTTTCTCTGTCTTGCACCATTTACCTTCTGATAATTTTGAACCATTCACATAAGAACTTCCAGGAGACCATGGGGAAAAATCACTTGTTCCTGTATATCTGTCGCCCTGTGTTTTATATCACAACTGGGGAAACACACAGGAACAATAGGGAACTTTAATGTGGGATGCTATTAAACAAAAAGAAAGAATTTATTTGCTGTAGCTCCAGAAGTGTTTTTTATTACTAATCGACTAATTAATAAAAAAAATGAATATTATTTTTAAATGACAATCCAGCTTCAGTAAAACTGGTGAGAAAGAGTAAACTGAAATTAGCCACAAGAGAGCTCATTTTCTTCAAAATGGCCAGTGCAGTCATTTACTTTGACAAAAACACTAAATAAGTACGAAAGTTTACATACTTCAAATATGCTGTGGTTTATATACTGCTATACATTTGCAAAAATATGGCAAAAAATGATTTGTCTTTAAATATTGAAGTTGATAAATGATCAAATGAGAAAGTGTTCCTGCAATACCTTAACTAGCAGGGACAAGATGATTCACAGTTGACAGGAAGGGTGACAAAAGGTGACTGTAGCGATGCATATGGATAAAGGCCTTGCAGGCACCCACAGTGATTGCATTTGGATTCTCACCCACTATTGTTCTGATGAATAGAACCAAAACAATCCCCTTCCAAGTGGCAAACATGCCTGCTTTGAATAATCCATTCAGCCCTAGTCAAACTTGCAGATGAGATTTTGGAGTCTGTGAAGACAGGCTGAAAAAAAGAGCTTCTTGCTTATTTTTTAATATTGAAATGAGACGAGACAAGCTGAAAGGAGGTCACAAAACCCCATTTTTGATGGGTCCAGTTATGACTCAAACTGTGATTTGCCCATAAAAGAGGGAAGAGCCAGTGAAATGCCTTTTGAATAAACTTTTGGAGTATCTGATAAGCAGGAGTGGGACCAGGTAGGTACTACCTCGTTAAAGGTGGGGTTTGTCTCATCAACTTCAGCCATCTGGAAGTCAGGCATATGGCATGAGCCACTTGCTGGGTCGTGATTAGAAACAATGGAGAGAACAAGGCTTTCAAAGAAGGCGGTAAGAGCTGCCTATCCCAGGGATGGACACATTTTTGACTTAAAGCCTTTGGCTTGTAAGGTCAGTTTTTGTCTCTCTGTGACAAGTTTGATTTAGATATCTAACATGTAAATAGCTGTAATTAGTAAAGATTAGTATTTTAAATGCTCCAACTGCTTAATGAAACACAGACATTCTCTTCTGAAAACCAGGTTTGTTGGTGAAAGTAGGTGATACAGATTTCAGCTGATGGCGAAAAAAAGGTCAATCCAACACTGCCTGTTCAAGGTGAGACCCAGTTTAGGCACAAGGGCATGTTGAGCTCCAAAATATTCCTAAATATTTTTTACACTGGCATCCTGACTCCTCCTCTGTTGGTCAGTTGTAGAGATAAGATGGGAGTTCCTTGTGTCACAGCCTTATGTATCAAAAAAACCAGCATGTCACATTGAATATTTATAAGCGTAATGTTTCAGGCTCAATTTTTTTCTTGTGACAACTTAGACAAGTGGAAATAGGCTGGTTACTTGAGCAGAAATTAAATGAAACACAGTGAGAAGTGGCAGATTTCCTCTTCTGTGTAGGTTAATGAGACCCTGTAGGACAGCAAGAAGGTGGGTTTAGCTGTTCTGATTAGCTTGACCTAAAAGCCACTTCATGATTCACACACAGAAAATGTAATTTAAAATGATCAAATTGACTTTCAAATAAAGACTAGTTAACAATAGAAAATTTCAAATACCCTCTTCATAGAATCTCTTCTCCTTCCAACCCCATGCCAGGTTTTATTGAATGTAATGTTCTGGGCTGTGAACAACTCCCACCAGAAATCGTGTGTGTTTTAACACACAGGAGAATTTTTGAGCACTCTTGCAAGTCACATCTTCAAACACCCTGGCTCTAAACTGAGGCATGTGACCATGCCTCACCCTTTCTCCTGCCTCCTTGCTGACCTCCACAGCAGTTTGTTTGAGGGACCCCTGTGCTTGGCTTGCTGGTGCAATCTATCTGGGAAGGAGCTTGCTAGAAGCCTTCACTGCATGGGAATGCCCTGCTGAATGCCTGCTTTTGGGAAGCTGGCCTGGAAACCCACTGGGAATTCTCTTGTTATAGCTGAACACTGTTCCTGCCAGGTTTTCTCCTACTGCTAGCTATTTTCATTGGTGGTGCAACTTCATTACTGGTAGGGAGCTACTGGCATTTTAATCAGGGTCATTTCATTCTAATCTGACTGCTGGTGAAAAGGGAAAAAAAAAGGATGTATTTGATCCATCTTCTAGCAAGGCAGAATTTTTCTTGTTGAATACTACAGAGCCAGAGAGGTAAGACACTTCAGATGATTTGAAGCTCAATTCTACAAGCAGTGGTTTGAAAGGAAACATAAGCTGCAGGTTCTGCTATAATGAGAGCAACAGTCTGAACAAGTGAAGGAAAGTTGAGACATATATATGTAATGTAAATCTGCACATTAAGTGCTCTTTGTAGTTGTAAAAACATATTTGGACAAGGGATTTCAAACAAGCATAGGAGCATGTTCCATTTTTGACTCCCCCATTAGTACATAGCCTGAAGTCTTTTCTAGGCCAGAAAAAAATGCATCTCCTTAATGTGGTCATTGTCCTATAGCAAATTAATAGAGATCATCAAGTCATTCATTCTACTGAAGGCCATCTCCAATCTATCTCATTAGCACAATGTTCAATCTAGTTAAAGCTGAGTCAAACTAAAATAAGCAACTAATGGACTGAAACAATGCATTTTTTTGTATGAAAGTTCCTGAACTCAAAATACAGTATCTCAGATACAAGATCAAATTATAGACTGCAGATTTTTCTTGAGAAGAATTTTAAAATAGTTTATAATGTATCTAATGCCTGATTTCTTCTGTGAGAAAAAATACTATAAAGGGATTATATTGACAAAATGCAACAAAGACCAAGTTAAATCTTGGAAAAGATGAATTTTCTCTTGTATGTCTGAATATTATAAAAGTAGAGATTAAAGAGCCCCACCAAATACCATATTTACATTTGAAAGCAAGAATAAACAGCATGTAATCTATGCAGATTTTAAAACAATAGGGGCTCTGGCACACATTCCAATTTGCACCTACATAGCCAAGCTTTCCAGCATCTGACTGGTGAGATGTGTGTCTGTTGCTAAGGTTCACTTGTGTAAGGTATGTTCTAATACTCCTATGTATAAAACAGACAGAGAGTCTCACATTTCACTCTGGATATCATCCCTACAGTTCTCTTCTGAAATTCTGGCTACTTGTACCTCTCCTGGTGTCACAGACAAGTGATTGCAGCCTGCAGGGGACCCAGGCCATGCTCAGCACACAGCTACACGCTCACTTACAGGCAGACATTAGGTGGCTTTGCCAAGCCAGTGTGAAGCAAATGAAATCTGCCCAGACAAGCTGTCAATTTGCTTTGCCCGGGGTAATAGACTGTGCAGTTCACTCTGTGGGCTTATGCAGGGTGGACATATGCATGACCATGTAATTTCTCATTTCAGAGCTGTTGTTTAACTTAAATAGCTTTCACAAAGGGGGAAAAAAAAAAGCAAGCACATCTAAGGTGTTCTCTTTAAAATTGTCTTGAATATTGGCTGGAGCTGATCCTATAAATACAAGTTAATTAGTGTATAGAAATGTGGGTTTTATGACCCAGTAACTGTAATATGAAAGAGATAGAAAATACTTTATAGCCCTAGTGCCCAGTGTAAAAAAAAAAAAAGCCAAGAAACTGCAAACCAACATCACAACTACGCTGGTAGTTCCCTGAGAAATACCGAACAACAGCTAAGCAAAACAGATGTACTTAGCTTATCCAAAAGTTTGGATTGTAATATGTTTATCTATAAAGAGGAGAACACAAGCTCACCAAGAACAGTCTTGGTGGGGATCAAAAATACTGGCAGTGGAAGACAAGGTTTACATGTACAGACTGCACGGGTTTTAACATACACTACTGAAATGAATAGTACTGAAAAGTGTCAATTTGCTTTCTGGAGAATATTTGTTAATCAAAAATGATCACTGGGTCCTGATACATCAGTCAGAGTAGGTGGTCTCTTCTGGCCTCCAAACCCCATGAAAACGAGTTATAAGTGGCTGGTCTCAGGAACACAAAATATAGCAAGATCAGTATTTCACTCCTTGTTAAAATGGTCAGAGTTTTGGAATGCCACGAACAGCAGAGGAGAAATGGCTACGCTATCTCTTTGGCAAGTTTGTGCAGATAAATTCTAACCTTTGATTATATTAATTTTATTATATAAAATAGATTTATATTGATCTTTATTATACCAAGCTTTTTCTGGTTTATCAAAACAATTTTACTCATGACTAAAATAAGAAAAATTGCACTCATTTTGCCCGTGAAACAAAATGAGAGCTTCACATAACAATAGACTACCAGAGATCTGGAATTTCAGAGACATTTGGTACAATGATTCTCATTCAAATTATTTTTAATACACTACTGTATATTAAAATATGATATGTCAAATATGGGGCCTTCCTAAGATCTTTGAAAGTATGAAGCCATCAGTGTACCTGAAGCTTAGAAAAAAGAGAACCTCCATCTTCCCAAGAGCTAATTTTACTGTCATAGTTTACAACATACAGCTGTAAGAAAATGTTTCTGTCCTTGAAAGACTGACAGTGCAAATTTGCTTCTCAGTATAAGGTGACTTTTCTCACACATTTATAAAAACAGAATATTTTCCAGATTTCATTTGCCCACAGTACTTGCTAGGAAAATGTCTATCTTGTTCAAAATTTTTAATTGTGAAAGTAAAATCCTGTGAGAAGAGGAGTCCTCTGGGAAGCTCTAGCTATAATAGCAATGTCTGTAACTTGTGTTCTTTTGTGTGTGTGTGTTTGTGGTGGCTTAGTTTTCTTTTATTTTGAAGGAGAGATATCTTCTCTTTGTGACCAAGTTGTTTGTCTCCCTGTTGAGCTTACATTATTTGACATTTCAGGGGGAATGACTTACAGTTCAGAGGCATTAGAGTTATGATCATCACAAGCTTTTATTTTGGTGAAATAAACACATTTCTCTGTCCCATCCTCTTGCCTGTCAGCACTGACAACAAAGGGGATGCAGACAACTGTCAGTGCTATTAATGTGTGCTGGGGAAAGGAAAGGGAAAGGATAGAGCAAGGAGCTTTTAGTGTTATTGTGGAAAGTTTCTTAATCCAGTAACAAAATCCAACAAGTGAAAGCCCCGAATTTCACAGTTACAGTAATTCTATTATTCAAATCAAATTTTTGCAGTCTGCCCTCATGCTGGCATCTATCAAGATTTAGTGTAAAAACCCCACACAGACAGTTAGGAATGAAATTTTCCCTGTGTAGAATGGAGTCTCTTGCAGTCCAATGAAATTCATGAAATTCAAGGAACTTTTGAATAGTTCAGCCTCCTGGTTATTATATCTGTCCCTGTCAGGAATCTCCAAAAAGCCCATTTGCTGGAACCTCAAGTTCAAATTTCATGCTTTGTATTACCATCAATGGGGCCTCACAAGAGACTAACAGGCTTTACATTACTGGGCAGCTACACCACTCCACACAGACAAGAAAAAGGCAAACACTGCCTTTATTAAAGAGGGTAGAAAGGAGGACCCCAGAAACCACCTGTCAGCCTCACCTCTGTGCCTGGGAAGATCACGAACAGATCCTCTCAGCAGTTCTGCTAAGGCACATGGAGGGCAGGGAGGAGATTTGGGACAGCCAGCACAGCTTCACCAAGGGCAAATCCTGCCTGCCCAGCCCAGGGGCCTTCCATGATGGAGAGGTACATCAGTGGGCAAGGGAAAGGCTCCAGATGACATTTGTCTGTATTTCTGCAAAGCCTTTGACACAGCCCCCCACAACATCCTTCTCTCAAAGCTGGAGAGAGATGGGTTTGATAATTGGATTGTTGGGTGGACCAGGAATTGGTTGGACAGTCACATCCAGACTGTTGTGGTCAATGGCTCAGAAACCTGATGGACACCAGTGACAAGTGATGCCCCTCAGGGGTGCATACTGGGATGAAAATTGTTTAAAATCTTCATCAATTACAAAGGCAGTGGGATTTAGTGCACCCTCAGCAAATTTGCAGGTGACACCAAGCTGAGTGGTGGTTTGACACACCTGAAGGGTGGGATGCCATCCAGGGGGACCTGGGCATCATGAGGTTCAACAAAGCCAAGTGCAAGATGCTGCACTTGGGCTGGAACAATCCCAGACATGAGTACAGATTGGGAGAAGAAATCATTAAGAGCAGCCCCACAGAGAAGGGCTTGGGGGTGCTGGTGGATGTCCTGGAGAGGCTGGACATGAGCTGGCAATGAGCACTTGCAGTCCAGAAAGCCAAACATGTCCTGGGCTGCATCACAAGCAGGGTGAGGGAGTGGATTCTGTCCCTCTGCTCCACTCTTATGAGACCCCACTTAGAGTGCTGCATCCAGCTCTGGGGATTTTGGTACAAGAAAGACAGGGACCCATTGGAGCAAGTCCAGAGGAGGGCCAGATAAATGGTTGGAGGGCTGGGGCACCTCTGCTATGAGAAAACACAGAGAGAGCTGAGTTTGTTCAGCCTGGAGAAGAGAAAGCTCCAGGGAGATCTTACAGCAGCATTTCAGTGCTTTAAGGAACTCTACAAGGAGGATCTGTTGCAATAAGACAAGGGCTAATGGTTTTAAATCCAAAGAAGGTAGAGTCATGCTACATATAAGGAAGAAATTATTTTACAATGAGCGTTGGAACTCGTTTCCCAGAAAGATGGTGCCCTATCCTATTCAAGGCCAGGTTGGATGGGGCTCTGAGCAATCTGATCTTGAACTTGTCCCTGCTCCCTGCAGAGTTTGGACAAGAAGGCCTTTAAAGGTCCCTTCCAGCCCAGACCATCCTATGACTCTCAGATGCCCGCTTTCATCCTTGTTGTTTTGCACCTATATTCTCTTTAACATTAACAACTTTTTTTTTTTTTTTTTGCCTCCACCATATTGCCAGGAAAAAAGGGATGAAAGCAAAAATGACATTTCTGTGCCTGCAAGACAGACAGCACAGCTGACAAGATACTGTGTTGGTGACAGACTGAAGAAATCTTGTCTGGATAATGCAAAGCACAAAACAAGCCAAAAATTCAGTATCACAAAAAAGATATATATGATATTTTTCCATACTCTACTCATCACATTTCTTACCTTAGTGCTTTGCTCTCTCTAGCAGTTAATGCTTGTTGTGGTAAATTCTGACCTCTGTCATGTAAGGGGATCATGAGCTTTT
This sequence comes from Cinclus cinclus, assembly GCF_963662255.1. Lineage (NCBI taxonomy): Eukaryota > Metazoa > Chordata > Aves > Passeriformes > Cinclidae > Cinclus > Cinclus cinclus. Next base: position 14,691,525 of record NC_085052.1, on the reverse strand, counting down.
GTAATCCTGGAACAGGTCAGGTATCTGAGGGCAGAAAATAAAGGTCAATTGTCTCTTTGCATCATTCCTGTAAACTGCAGCAATATTACAGTGGCCTAGGTAGTTTAAACCAACCATAAGGAAAGATTCTGCCAGAAGTGTTTCTGCAATTCTGAATTTAGCTTCAGGAGACAAAGAAATACAAACAAATCTGCATGTCAGGGGTAACACACACACACAAAAATCTCTCTCATAATGGCAACATATTAAAATACATGTAAAATAACAAAGGAAGGGGAATCAAAAGAGAAAAATAAGTTCATTTTTTTGTGTAACTTCCTCTTTATAACTTTAATTTTGCATTATCAAAGTACAATTGAACTCATCACTACTAAAGCACCTTTAAAATACTCACAATAATTTTCCTTTCCCCTGTAGTTCCCATGAAACAGATGCACGTGCCTATTAAGTTATATTTTATGATTCATTGGCAGCAACCCAGCTCAGACATACCTTTTTGCTTGCTACAAGAACAACCTAGATCAATTGTTTTGGCAAATTAATTCTTCATGAATGACAGTAAGGACTAGTTCCTAAAGTCATAAAATAATTTCTACTGCAAGGCAAGCCAAAGCAATCCATAGCTGGGTGTTTGTAAGCTATCAGGGTACAAAATTAAGGACATATGTCCTGATTGCACTTAATGCATTATCAGAAAGCAGTCCCAAAATATGGAGCAAAATAGGTTCAGCCGTGGGATGGCAGCTTTAACTGAGTCTGCAGGTGGCTCTCTATGGGTTACTGCTTCTCTCTAGTCACCAACTCACTTATTTTTGTAGCCCTCTTAATGTGCCTGAGTGCTTCACTTCTGCAAGGTGATGCTGAGAGGGCCCTGACAGCTATAGCTGATGCATTTAGCCCTGAGTTTCAGCAGTAAGGTGGTGGCTTCAATAAAAGTACCGAGGAGCTTCTGGGGTGATGAGCCAGAGCACGGTCATCAATCCTGATCACTGCCTGGGAACACGTGGCACTCATAGTGTGAGATGGTTTTTAGTGAAGACAGAGTGTATGACATTGCATTATATAGCAAGGGCCTTAGATAAAACAAAGCCAGCTGAGAAGGACCAGGCTGGTTATCTTGATGCTCAAGTTGAGATAAAACAAAGCCAGCTGAGAAGGACCAGGCTGGTTATCTTGATGCTCAAGTTGAGATAAAACAAAGCCAGCTGAGAAGGACCAGGCTGGTTATCTTGATGCTCAAGTTGAGATAAAACAAAGCCAGCTGAGAAGGACCAGGCTGGTTATCTTGATGCTCAAGTTGTTTCCCCCATCTCTAACATTAGCTTGAGAGTCTGGAATAGCAGAGGCTGCCCCCCTTTCATTATATATCTGCAACATAAACAGCTCTATAAGCAAGTCTCCATCACACAGGTCATTGGGGTTTACTATGATCTAAAAAGGCAATAGCTTTAGACGCTTCATCATATACTACAGTGGAAGTTATTTTGTGTATCTCATTATTTATGTAACAAGTCCCAAGGTGCTTTATGAAACTTTTAGACTCTTTTGCTTGATGTTTGAAATACTAACCATACAATATATTTGGTAATTTTATTTCTGGTTTTTGTAGTTTGCAGATAATTGTGCCATGGTAGTTTAGTTCTCACAGAAAAATACTGACTTCTGCTTCTAGAGGGAAAGCTACTTGTAGTTGCCATTTCTAACAAAGTAAATAATTCAGAGATGTCCACTTGAATCTGCAGCCAACAATAATCACATTTCTTGAACTTGAAAAGGAAATCATAAAATTGCAGAATCACAGCATGTGCTGAGTTGGAAGGGACCTACAAGGATCATCAAGCCCAGCTCCTGGTCCTGCACAGGAGCATCCCCAAGAGTCACACCTTGAGCCTGGGGAGCCTGTCCCAGAGCCCAGTGAAGCACCTTGTCCTGGTATCCACCCCAAACTTCCCCTGACACAACTTCAGGCCATTTCCTCAAGTCCTGTCACTGTCACCACGGAAGGGACATCAGTGTCTGCCCCTCCCTTTCCTCGGAACCCTGAGGAAGCTGTAACTGCAGTGAGGTCTGTCCTCAGTCTCCTCCAGGCTGAACAGACCAAGTGAACTCAGCTCCTCCCCTTACAACTTCCCTCAAGAGGGGTGTGGATTCATTTTAACTCCCTTTTATTACATGACTGTGAGAGTATGCATCTATCTAATTAAATGCCTTTCCCCCCTCCCAATACAATGCACTGTATCTCCCTAGTAACATAACATAAATAAAACTGTTTGTGAAATTATAATTTTAGAATAGAATTATAGTATATAATATATCATAACTATTTTTTTTTTCATAAATGCTTTCAAATATACATACAAAGAAAGCCCTGTGACTTAGTTATTGTGAGACCATATATCATGGCACTATCCAAAGAAGTGACAAGGTATGTAAGACTGGGGAGTAATGGAAAACAGTCACCTCACAACCAAACTGGAAATCATTCTTTTCTGTAAAGTATGCTAAATCTCAGGGTAAAATACCTCAGTTTTTAATTGGTGCCAAGAATCGAAATCACCTAATCTCTCCTGGATCAAGGATCATGTGAAGTGACCATCTCAATTATTAAATCACAGTTTTATAGCTTCACCATGTTCTTTGTCTTTGTCTTGGTGTGTCTGAGAAATTAAATCTTCCAGTGATTAACCATCTTTTAGTCTATATTTGAATTAGCATAGGTCCAGTTGGTTTTGAGCCAATGGTATCATTTACACTTCAATAATTCTTTTCCTTTCCTTGTCTTAGTACCCCCTGCAGCACTGATTTATTTTCTCTAAATAAGCCAAGATCATATTTTATCAAACTTTATTCTGCCTTCAAATGTTGTTATATATTGTCCTTTGTAGTCTTCAGGTCAAATAATAGAAGAGCTCTAACATCAAATTGCTATCAGAATGTGCTTTGTTTTTTTAAATACAGCTAACCAGAACTGTTTCTTGTGTTGCAGATAAACTTCAAATAGTGTCTATTATTCTGGTATTTTTTTTAGTTTGCCTGCTGTATCTGAGAACAGTTTTTACTCCCCCCCCCCCCCATTATATTAATGATTCACAAATATGTTGTGATTGTTCAAATGTTGAATTCCAAATGTATCATTATTACTTTCCTTCCTAAATGCATGGCTTTCTTATACCTCCTTTATTCAGTGAAAAAATCTTTTACTTGCTATGGCTAGATATTCCTCCACAGTGCCATTATTAGTAATATTTGTTCTAAAGCCTGTTTCTGGAAGGTCAAAATCCTCCATAAAGACAGTAAATCTTCCCTAATGCTAATATTTCTCTTTCTAATAACATTATGGAGATCTTTATCCAGCGCAAATTAAACTCTAGGGGGCTAAAGCAGACAACATTATCCAAACCTTTTTCTGATCCTTCCCTAAATTGTTTTTTACTCAAACTTATCCATTTTATAACATTATCCTTTATTTTTTTTTAAGCCTAGCACATTATATATTATAATATTCTTTCACTACCCTGCCTTTTATTTCTAGCTTGCCTGAGCAATGTCTACTCTTCCTATCTATGTTGCACCCTATTAATATAAGTCTGCCTCAGCTGGGCTACCCTAATTATATCTGGCTTGACACCTTGCATCATAATTCAGTTTCATCTCTTTTGTTGTTCAGATGATTTAAATTCCTATACTAATATTTCTACTGCTTCTCAGTTATCCCAGGTGATCACCTAGCTAGATTAGGAATATTTCATTTAAGGCACTGCTCACCTGACTACTGCTGTCACCAGCTTTTTCTCCTTCAAATTACTCAAATGACTCATTCCCTGTAGCATCTTCACTAATTCGTGCCACCACCTATAGCATTCTGAGCAGCCAGGGGTGGAGCAAAACAGTCTAGAAAGCAAATGCCCAGTCCCTTCTAATAGAGGAAATCCACAGGTGTGAAAGGACCCTAAGAAATGAGGACAAGAAGAAAATAAGTTGAAATTTAAAGTCACTCACTTTGAAAGGGGGTTCACTTGCTCATAAGACCACTCATGTGAGGAGACAGCTGGTGGCTTCCTTCACCCCCTGAGGGTTTCCATGGTCTCTGGAATTGGTTTCCCTTCATCCTCCTCTATAGAGGAGCTGTGGTTTAGGATGATGCAGGTTTGAAAGAGCACTGGCTTTGATGTTAGGAAAAACAGAGAGTCAGATGTTTGCACAAATTTCTTTAACCCAATGATAAAATACTGATCAGTTAATAAAGGTATCTCTGAGAATATCAGGCTCTCAGAAATGAAGCTGCTGCATATGATGCTGCATAATTCCATATAATGTGCTATTTAAAATAGTTGTCAGCAGGCAAAACCTTGTTCTGGCAGGGAAGTGGCAACATGTGCAACAGCTTTTTGCCTACTTAGCATCCATATTTCTACATTTGAAAATGTGAGAAAATTGTTCTATTACTTACAGATCATGCATGAGCTACAGAGGTAGGTGTTTGAGGTCTTTTTATTATTGTTGCTGCTGAATATTATTTTTTTAATTCTGTAGAACTCTGTGACAAAAATACCTTGTCGTTCAAATGAAGAAATAAATTCTAAAATTTATGAAGCTCTGACACTGGAATAGAACATAATTATCTGGAGAAGAAAGATTTCTCAAAGGACTTTCATCCCAGGCAGAAATGGAGTCAGATGAAGGCAAATAGTGAAGTCAGAGCTGCCAGTGAGGATAAAAATGGTAGGATGTATTCTTTGTGCAAACAGTCAAGCAAGAAACATTGTTTTGGTAGGAAATGAATGGGACAAATCTGACCTTCATTATGCCACTTCCTCTGAAATATTAAATAGGGCAAGTACTGAAATAAGGATTAAGGCTATTTTTGCTGTCACTGGAGCAGCACAAAACAATCTTAGTGAGGACTAAGGTCAGTCGTAGGATTCTTTTAATTAAAATAACCACTATTAAGATATTTACTGTCTCTAATAATCATAGCTATGCAATTTGTACTAGAGTAAACAAATCATGCTTTAGGAGTTCCCAGCTGACTATTACAGCTTAGTCTGTCAGCTGTCATTTAGTTACAAAATCAATTTTCCATGTAGTTTATTTGCATAAACAACAGGTTTTTTTCCCAAAGAGCTTCACAGAAATAGAAATCGCATTAAACAAAAGTAAAATTAGGTTAAAGTAATGTTAATAAACTGACAAGCTCCCCAAAGCCCAACTAGTCAAAGATTTTTTGAAAATTTCATGCTGAGTTTTTTTGATGTGTTCACCTCTCTAGGCAGACTTACACTGTGTTAAAAGAATGATCATTACAGCTTCTTGAATCCTGTTAATTATGCATGCGTGTGCAGGGTTATTTGTAATTGGTCCCTCTCCAGATATTCTCTCATCTCTCTCTCTTTTCATGAAAATTTAAAAAATATCTACACTGACTGACATTTACTCACTAATATCTCCCTCTGTTTGTATATGTCAGGCATCCTGTTCTGATGTGGGCCAGATTGGACAGATATTCTCACATTAATTTTATTCGGATGGACGAGTTGCATCTGCCAGCTTGGTGGTATTGGGCCACAGACACAGTTTCACCTCACTGTAATGGTAGACAAGGTGCAATGAATTTTTAGTTCAAATACAGAAGAGTTTTCATACCTGGCACACAGAGATCGATGTATTAAACCTACTTTAATAAGAGAGAGACCTCATGGAAGGCACCCGAAGACTTTTCACGGGGTAAGAAGCCAGTGGGGCCATTCTGCAATGTAGGGGTTTGGTGACAAGTCAGACGGTTCAAGTTGCTCTGTACAGCCCATTGTAACACTTACAGTCTTCCCCTGATCTTCATTAATATTGCCTGTGTCTTCACATCCTGTAATATGTAACAAATAGCTATATTTTCTAGGCAGAAGCAATATTTTACTCTCTTGCACAAATTTATTTTATTTTTAAGTAATATAAGTTTTTTCTCCACATATTGTCCCAGTATCTTACATTTATCCCCATCAGAAAATCTTGCCCCTGAGATATCAATCTCACCAAAGATTTTAGGTTAGGTAACATTGCAGGGAATCCCACTGGAGGCGCAGTGGCTAAACCATGGTTTTCACTGGAAAATACTGAAGGATGGGCTTGCAAATAGCCAGATTTCTGTGGAAACCTCTTTTAATGCACATCAACTGCCCTGCAGGACTTGAAAGAATTGTTAACAAGTAAGTTTTAGATAATACCTGATCTCTTCGATAAAATTTGCATTACTCTACAGTCCCTAGTGAGCCTTTAGCTCTTGCATTTATGTCAGTTTTACTGAGAAAGGAAAATATTGAAGCTGCTGACTAAATAAATAGAGCTTGATGCCCATGCTCCTTTCTCTTGATGACACAGATGCAATTAAAATTTGTCAGCACAGATGGCATTTGCAGGTATGGCAGAGTCACAAGAACAAGAAAAGTCTTAAACTGCCATGAACAGCTTTACCTTTGTGGAAAGAGAGACTTCTCTGTTTTAGAGGATATTATTTCTTTCCCATGTCATTCAGCATATGTTTATGCAACGAAAACTGATCTTGTTATTTGTATTTCACTATATTTCGGGCTAGGATTTCCTTTTCTTCCCCAGAGCTTTATCTGAGCTGCTCTTGCTTGACTGCTTGCAAGCCTGCATCTGATTGCAGAGTGAGTGTGCTCTCACACTGTCACATAAAGAGCTTGCACTGCAGTCGTGACTTGCATGAGCTTGGGTTTTGTACCTTTCTTACGTCGAGTCCTACGGAGATGACGACATGCTGATTCATCCATGAATAATCAAAATGAACTCCTAGACAGTCTCAAAAATAGACTTCTTTGCTCACTTCTGTTAACTCCAAGCTTCCTGAACAATACTGAGATGTAGGAGAAAAAATAAGTCACACATAATATGTGTTATATGCTGAGACAATGAGATGAGACATTACAATAGGGAAGGGAATAAAGTTTAACTAAACACTGCAGTCAAAAACAGGAGCATACATATTTTTAAAGCCAGTTATGGCTTTCAGTTTGCAGTTGAACACATCATCTTTTGATTTTCCCTGCTGCTATTTTGATGCCCAGCTCACCACTTATAGAATTATATGAATTCAATTTTGTAGTATTAATATCTCATTTAGACTACTTCACATGTATTAAAAAATGCAGAATGTTTCAATTTATCTTAAACCTCTTTAATAAATTTTACCTTTTTCCCTGAATACTTTTTTTTTCTTTTTAAACTGAAATGAGGTGCTTAAGCATTGGCTGGTGAGAAAGGAGGAACACTGGATACTTGCTGGCTTTTATAGGGCAGTAACTCATGGAAAGACACAGCAGCTGGGCAGCTCTGAAACATCTATTTTCCCCTCACACTACTTTCCCAATGGAATGTGGGGAGCTAGAATTGAGCGATATTTATTCCTCTAATGATTTCATTTCAGCACCAACAACCGTGGATAAACTTTCACAATTTTTCTAGAAGACAAATTCATGCTTTTCCTTTAAAAAACAGGCAGAAGATATTTTATTTTCCCTGTAATTCCTAAACAATGTGTCTAGAGATTGATGTGCATCCTTAGTTTTATGGAAAAAAAGTAATATCAGGCAGCATCTAGAATTTCTTGTTTATGAATTGGAAGATTTTATCAGCATTTGAGACCAAAAAAAAAAAAGTTAAGTGTTTGGGCTGTCACATTAATTTTGTTATTACTTTTCAGACGACTTATCTCATTTTCCTCTAATATTCAGCCAAAATGATTGTTGTGTTTTTATTTGCTGGCTGTTACAATTATTTTTAAAGTTTAGAAAAACATATTGTGTCCGGTACTCTTTTATATTGAATTAAAAATTACAATAGAAGTATTATAAAGAACTTTGAAATAAAGAACTGTCCTCTATTTAAAACAGAGGTTTCTGTAAGGCCTTTTGCACTGTTGATATTTTTGTTTGTTTTACAATTTACAGACACTGAAGTGAGGTGACCTTCCATCACAAACTGCAGTGAAGCTTAGGGGTGGCCTTGGGCTCTGATATCAGCTGCACCTCAGTTCAGTAATCTTATTGTCTCTCTCAAAATTAGGTCATCTGAGAGGCAAGTCCTTGTTCTTGCCCGTGGGGATATTACATACCCTATCTGTCTATACAAAGAGATTTAAATGGAACTGGTCGCCCAATATCTGAAGAAAAGACTCAGGTTAAAAGAAATCAATTTTTCTACAAATGCCAGGAAAGTGCACTTTTACTTTTGATGAAATAATATAATATCTGGCTTATGATGAAAATCCATGCAGCGCCTGTGTATTTTCTTGTATACAAGAGAAAAATACAAAATGATTTTCTGCCCCCCAGCTTTGTACTGAAGAGCCACGTGACACATTCTGTGAAAACGAGCATCTGTAAAGGATCGTGTCCTTATATACAGCTGTTAAAGACCTAGAAAGCCAACAATGTGCTACTGACATATAAATAATACCTTCTGTGCACAGTTAAACATTGGTGCTATTTTTGCCAGATTTTAAGCTCTTTTGAGGCCAATTGGAACAGCTGAAATAGAACATTAAAAAAATGTTTTGATGCTGGGGCACAGATGGCTGTAGCCCAATGTGTCAAAATACATGTTTCGTTTTTGGTCTAATGTGCAAAAAATAGACCTTCTCAATTATTCCAATAACCACAGGTGCAATAATGGACTCTGTAGCTAAGAAGAGCTATTTCACATGGGCATTCAGAGAAATTCTATGTATTCTATGTCCAACGGTATGAAAAGGTAAATTACCTTAGACCAATGACTTACTGCCTTTGAAAAGGTGCTAACAGCCACAATCAAGCCTGAAGCTTTAATCTTTTATTTGGCAACTGAATTTCACAAACATATGATTGGTCCTTATGATAGAGATAGTTTGGGAAGATGCAGCAGACAACAGATCTGTTAACTTTAAATCAATGCCATATGTGTGCTTAGGAAATTCAGAATGGCTTGAACAGACTTCAGAACTTAAACGCTTGTCCAGACTTTTCTAGAAGGCTTTGATGAATAAATAGAAGAGTCAATCAAATAAAGGTAAATTGTTTTCACAGCCAACATCTACCCAGACTGGAACTGGATGGCAACAACAAGCCAGGTGCATCCACCAGTTTCTGCAGCATCAGAGAACAGCAGGGAACAGCCATCAGTCAGTCTCTTGACTGCTGGGTTTGTAGCTCAGAGGACAACGTCTCCCTGCTGAAAAGGGGCAACCCATCAAGGTCAGAGGCACCTCACTGAAATGGTAAAGAGCTCTGAGGAGAAACTTCAAATAACCCACAGAAAACAGTGTGGGAGAAGATACCAGCCAGGCAGGAGACAAATGGCTTCAGCTTCCAATACTCAGGCTTCTTGGTTACAACTACAGCACAGGGCTTTGTTGGTGAGATGGAGTCATGTGAGAGAGGGGATGGTAATTGTCATGCTACAGCACAACGGTAAAATGATTCACGTTGTCATAACCAACATTTTACTTCCCATGTGAAATTTAAATCTGCTCCAGCTGGTGCAGTGACAGTTCTCACAGCCTGCACAGCCACTCAGGGAGTGGGAGGGGGGGAGCCAAGCCAAGCCTGCTCACAGCTGACTCTGGAAGGCACCTCTCCTTTTCCCAAGACAGTGCCCTTCCAGGCCACTCTATGTGCTGCTGTTGCAGAACTGTGTCTTTGCTTCATTTCTTCTGCAGGGAGATTGCTGCATTTCTGCTGAAGATGCAGGATTGTCAGTTTTCCCTGGGCACTGCAAGACAGAAGGCAAAATGAAGTTCTTTTGGCTGTAAGGGACCTGTAAGGATCTAAAAGCCTGAAAAAACCTTTGAATATATTGCAATATTAATTATCTTAATCTAAACAAGCTGATTTCTTTCATGCCTCTTATAATATGCTTACAATATTCCATGTGCCTCAAAACATTACCTTTTCTATGAAAAAAATACTTGGACCATAATCAAGTATTTTTAAACAACTACTAGGGCTGATCCTCTGCTTGAGGATGAAGTGCTTAGTGTGGGCTTTATATGGGGGTGACCTAAGAGAGGGTAGGAAGGGGAATGTGGTGCACACAAGAGGTAAAGAACAAATCTGCAGGTTCATGATTTGAGTTCTAGGCTGTTAAAATGTTCTTCATAATGATAACAAAATCTCTGACCAATGAAGATATTCCTAGAAGAGGTATGGATGTGTAAAGAAGGTCTGTGAAGTTTCCTTACTACCTTCAGAGGGCCAGCATGAGGAAAAGAAAGCAATGAGAAAAGCCAACACCCCCATCCCTTATGTCTGTGAGAAGAGGATTCTCCAGAGTAGCCACAAATGTCAAAGTGCTTCAACTTCAGATGGTTATGATAGCTGGCATGCAACGGCAGCCACAGAATCAATTCTGTCTACATTCTGCTTCAATTCCAGATGGATAAATTAGGCCAGTAAGAAATGATGCAGCAGACAATGACTGGTAAATGACCCAAAAAATCTAGGCCAACAAGATTTCTAAAGAGAGAGATGTTAGAGCCACAAAACTTGCTAGAGGCACAGAGAAGTTGTTGAGTGAGTTAATTGTCAGCATCCCTCAAGTTATTATAGAAAATTCTAAAGTTAAGGTTGAGCAATTCAACCTCTCATGTATGAGAAACACAGCACTTAGTTACTCAAGAAAATTACAGCACTTAATTCTGAGTACAGAATTCAATTTCCAAGGATTAATAAGTAAACACCTTAATTAATGCATGACTTTAAAATAATTAAAATAAGTCCTTTAAGAGATTTAACATCTTTTTCAGACTTTTATTTGTCCTGAATGATCTTCAGAATAATAATTATGAGAGTGTTTCCTATTTGCAATCTACACCAGCCACAGTCAAAAGAGTGATTATAATTAAATTAAATTATTAATGATTTCTGCTTCTAATTGTTATGACTAGATAGACTGTGGTCTGACTCATTTAACTCCTAACAAGAGAAACTCATCAATATCTAATGGTTTATGGGGGAATTTCCATTTGCAAACTACATGCATCTGAAATAATTCGAATTAGAACCACATGGCTTAAATTCTCTAAAAATAACACATGGTAGTATTCTTTGCTTGTAAATCAAGACATTTCTAAGGAAGAGAAATTTTTAAAAAGGAATGTAAAGTTGCTAATGTATATCTGAAATATATAAAAGGCCTAATTTTGTCTAGCCTGTGCAAAACTGTGTTAAAAGTATCACTAATTTTGCAGTTCCCTGTGCCTCTGGGGAGATACTTGCAAGTGAAAGAGCAATTATGGCTACTGAAAAACCTTCAGAGGTTTTAAATTGTTCAATCCTTTTATACAGAGTTGGATTACCTTTAACACTTACAAAATTGCAGGATCCATTTAAAACCAGTAGAAAATACTAAAGATAATCAGAATATTTCAGATTAGAAGACATAGTCTGAAAATATGATCTGTTTGCTCAAAACAGAGGGAGGCAGTAGGAAGTACTCAGCTGATAGCTCTGTAATGTTAATTTATGTGTGTGTGTAGGTGTGTGAATCTCCACATGTACAAACTGGACACATGCACACACATATACACACACTGCACATATGTGCAGTGTAGAGCTGTGTAACTCCTAAGTACCAGTGAAAGAAATAACCTTTTGTGCTGTGCACAGTCTTTTCAGGTCAGCTTTGTCCTCTGGTGAGTGACAGCGGTGAGGCTTTTTCCAGAACAGGCTCACTTCAGGAAGAGACCATCTGGATGCTGTCTGAGCCACACAGAGCAAAGAGTGAGGATAGAATCCGAGATACAGCAAGGAGCTTTAGGGGCAACACAAGAGTGAAAGATGAAGAATTCAGATGGCTTAGCACAAAAATGAGAAATGATACTTGGTAGATGCAGTGCTTCTGGGATGTGTCAGCAGAGGACATTTCCAAACTGGCTGTGGTTCTTATGTTACATTACTCAGGAACAAGTGGTGACTGGGCAACTAAAATAATTACTAAAAGAAAGAACAGAAATAATTTCAATCCACTTTGCCACAGATCTTTAATCAAAACAACCTTTCAGATATGTGGACGTTTCAAAACAAATAACATAGAAAATCAAGCAGAGCTATGTGCTGCACAGCAAAATCATTTTCAGAAAGGAAGAATAAAGAAGAGGACAACATGGATGCCTGGCCCTGAAGTTACACAACATGCCTGAGAAAGGACACAAGTGATCCTGTCACCAGACCCAGCATGCTGCAGCAGGCAGGAGAAATGGAGAGTGTGGGGACTGCAGCCTCATTATCTCCCTGGATAAGTTCATATCCAGGAGGAGACAGAAAAAGACAGCAAAGAGCATTTCAGATCACAGCTATGACCTACCCTGTCAGCAGAAGACCTGGGGCTGTCAGGTAAGGTGAGGTCAGCACTAAACCCGAGCTGCCTTTCTAGAAGGACAAGAAAAAGTGAGTGGAAGTAACAGCAATGTGAGCAGTCGGTGCACAAACCAAAGTCAGGTATGGAAACCAGGAGGATATGAGAAAAAATATAGTGCATGAGACTGGAAAGAGGGACATAAAAAGACCATCTCCTAGTGCAGTCCAGGAACAGAAATCCTGATCATGACAGTTTGAGGAGAACAGCTATCCACAGGTACAAATTCTGGGACTTTGGACCAACAGTAAGTGCATAACCAGGATTGTGTCTAGCCAGAAGATGCCAATCTCTGTGCAGTACTTTGGGATCCTGGCACAAGGTTGCTTTACCGTGTTCCCAACAGACTAAAGACTCAATCATTTTACATCAAGATCAAATAAATATATAGAATAAGGAAGATGAAACTTTGGACTTAGAAACTGGAATAATATTTTGGGAAACTTTTGAGATCTTCAATTTCTCTTCTACTGTAAATGTGAAATCTGGAATTATTTTACCAATTACTGGAAAGACAGAAAAATAGAAGACTATAAAGAATGTGTTCTACTATCAGCAATACTGAGAAGTTTGTAAAAAACGAATTAACTTAGAAACATCAGATTCTTAATATAGCTCAAAGTTTGGTCATTATGTGCTAGAGAGGAGATAAGGAGTTTGATTTAATGGACTGTTGCAGGATAGAGTGATAACATCTAGTTAAGCAAGCACCATTGTGGCTTTTGTCAGAAGTTAAGGGAGTTTTTAATTATAAACAGTAACTAGAAACTTTATTATGTTGCAGAATATAAAGATTTTCGATTCAAATGTACAGCTCACAAAGAACCTGGAATAATAAACATTAAAATAGCACTTAAACTTAACGGTGCCATGAAGGTCAAAGTCAAGGTTGTTGGAATATACCCGATTTCATAGTTTCTCCATAGGCAGATTGAGACATTGTCCTTCCTATTCTATCTCACCTCGACAATACCTATCTGAAAGGAGGTTTTTTTCCTGAGGCTAAATCTAGTGAACATCAAATATAATGTAAACTGCCTGGAAAATTTTACCTTGTAGTTCTTACAGCACCAAGGTCAAAAAATTTGTGTTTGAAGGGAAAAATATTTTGCTAAAAGATATGGTCTCTTGAGGTAAAAATTTCAACATACTATATCACTAAGAAATTTTTATGACGTTAATTACTTTCGCAGATCAAAGGAGAAGTGCTACTTTCAGCTCCTAATCACTGGACCTTTTCCTACCTTTGCTGCTAGATTAAGGACCCTCCTGTAAAGTACTTTCTACCCATTTAGTTACCTAAGGACAGTGATTAAACCACTTAACTTTTTTCCCCCCTCTCTTCCCTCTCTCTGTAATGTGAACAAATAACATGCCTTGAAGCATATTGCCAGCTTTCAGCCCATCTTTGAGGCTACTGTCCAAATATAATCTAATCTTTTTTCATCCTTCCCGAGTGACCATCACAATAGACCAGGCTCACTGGTCCTGCTCAATACCCTCCTTTACAACCCCTCCAGGGCTTGTGGTTACTTTTACAATCACACCATTTCAGCAGGCTGTTGTGCTCCTTCAATAGCCCATCACAACACCCCCCTCCCTTTATACTCCATTTCTCCTTCATTTCCACCCACTTGTCCTCTGGACCCTTCTGTTTGTGAATGCATGCCAGGACATGTGGCCCCACGCTATGACAGAAAGCCTCCATTTAATGAGGTCTGCAGTTTGTCAGCCTCCAGATAAGGTTCTAAACCATATGCTGAGCCTTTGCTTTTCACTGTGCATTTAAGTCTAAGACCCGTGGCAACCAAAGGAAAGGTTCCTGCCTACAATTTCAACTCTAAGTCTAAAAAAAAAAAAAAAAAAAAAAAAAAAAGTTTGACTAAGGACTGCATAAATGAAACATTTCCTCACATCCAGCAGTGGTTGCAGAAGGAAGGAAAGCCTTCACTGAGCTGTTCAAAATGCCTCCTTGACAATCTCTTTGATTGTTTCACCAATTTAAATTCAAAACTCTTATTTCTACCCAAGATATTTTCTACTTACTTTGTCTAAATAAAGGACTTTTGCTAAATCTTTTTCATCCTACAGCTCCAGGGCCTTTGAAATTATAACCTGTAAATTTTGTCTGTATCAGCAGTTTCTCCACACCAACCTACAATGAAATATGTAAGCCACTTACACCACAGACTATTTAAGTCATCCCAGATTTGATTGGCATATTCTGATCTTCCTGGTTTTGTTAAGCAAGTCGAACCTTAATAGCACACTGAGAAGATGAACAGACTAATGAAGCAGATTGCATGATCTGAAATCATTCCCTTACAGATAAAGTTAAGAACTGCTGATAGTAAGAGGATATTTTTCCCCTCTTTCAGTGGTTGTTTTTCACACTTGGTGTAGTGCTCTGTTATGCAGCTCTCTGTCTCTGTGTAATCTACATACCGAAGAAAAATAACATCTCAGTGTAACACTGACAATTGACTTCTTGTGTAATTAAAAAAAAGACGTTAACTTTTCCTCTTTTCACTCCAATATTACAAAAACATTTTAAGTGCATGTCCACACTGGGTCCTTAATTTAAGGCAGTCCACCAGTATATCAAAAGGTGCAGAAATTTTTTCCATGGTATAACTGTGTGCAACTTATTTTTACCCAGGGGAAAAGCATTGTGGGTGAAGTGTAGCAGCTTTGAATGTCCTAGAGCTCTTTACTGGGTGTCACGTTGCTTGTGCTGTGCTGTCAGGTGGAATACAACATCGTTATAATGCTGGAATTAAGGCTTCCATACTGACTCAGAATGGCTGGGGGTTTGTTTTGTTTGTTGCAGCACTTAAACTATTCCCCTTAATATCCTAGAAAAGATGAGCTGGTCATTTAACTCTCTCCTCCCTGCTTTTTTTGCTCCTCATATATAGGGGCACAGGGAAGGTTTCAATATGATTTATTCCAGATGGAGAGGAACTACCCCTCCATGCTGACGTTGCATTCTTGTGCCATCTTGTCAAGGGGACTGGGATTTTCCAGCTCCTGGTTTGCGCAATGGGCTCAGGGCTAACAAGGAAGTGGGAGTTTGAAGGAAAGAGACCTTCCTGGAGCTCACAGCAGAATGACCTAAAAGACCTATAATGACCTAAACCCGCCGTGAACCTCTCCTGGAGTGCAAGGGTAGCTGCTGGCTGGAGGAGCTCACTGCACAGTGCCAGAGACAAAAGTGTGTCCATCCCTCCGTGGCCAGAGCTGGCACATCCTGCAGGTTGGAGGGGCAGGGCATGTGATGCCCTTCCAGGCAACCCCAGCAATCTACTCCACGGGAAGCTTTCCAGTGTAGGCTCTGTTGCAGGGAAGATGGGATTTACAGGCAGCCCATTTGTCAACACAAATTATCATCATTAATAAACAGGCTTCCTACAGTCAGGCAGGCACTTCCTGACTTCAACCTGCTCCTTCTCCTGATAACAATGACCACTTGGGACAATTATACAACTACTTTGAAAAAAAACTCCAAACAAACAAGCAGAAGCTCAATGGTAATTCTTCCAATCTATTGCTTCCATTCTAGTACTCAGCACAGGGAAGGTTAGAAAAGCAGAATTTGTGTTACCAGGAAGCTTCAACATAGAAATTCTTCTAAGAACCTCTTCTCTAAAAGTTCCAGGAAAAAAGGAAAACAACCCACACAAAAAAAAAAAGAAAAAAAAGAAAAGAAAGCTTACAGTGAAATGACTGGTTTAGCTCTAGATGTACACAAAAGCACACATTTAAAGAACACTAAATATGCAGCATCAAAGCCAAAATGTTAGAAAGCAGCATGAACTCAAATACTGAAAAACAACATCAGAAGACAGACTGAAGCTGTGAATGAAGGTTCCAAAGACAGCCTTAATTCTAACAGCTCCTCAGTTTGGTGTGTTTGACTTTCAGCTTCACTCACACTGTTTGAAATTGGTTGTCTTTTTTGTGATAGCTCCTGGATTTCAAAAGACATTAAAAATACAAATATTCTGTCATGTAGGACATGAAATATCTGCTTTATCAACAGCTTTGAGCATCTGTGATTCAGCACCCAGATTTCTGACACATTACTGGAATACCTGACAGCAGTAATACAGTAATTTTGAATGAGGACAATATTTTAAGTTAATAGCCATTTTACTAGTAGGTTTTCAGATATTTACTGATGGCAGAGGAGTCACAAAGCTTGGCTTTCACACCCAACTAGGAAAGACTTATGGATATAATTGGTTCACCTTCTTCCACCTTTCCCTCAATGACCAGTTTGGTCTCAGTTTGTTTCCATCCTCCAAGTCCCTCTTTTAAGTTTTGTTCCTTCCCTTTCCCTGTCATGTTGCAGCTCCCTACTCACACCTACCTCTCTCTTTCTGATCAGTTTACTCCATTCAACTTGATCCAGTGCTAGAAGCTCAGTCTCCTTTTGATTTCTTCTAGCCCAGCATTCATCTCTCTCATACAAACCAGTCAGTTCTCTCCTCCATTCCATCATGGTGCCTCTGAATGGGAGGCAAACTGGAACATTTGGCAGAGAAGATAAGAACCAAGGCCCCCTGTTTTCAATCCTAATCCTAGCTGAAGGCAGCTGAAGTGAATCATTTACAAGGCTGGTCCTTCAGAGCCCCTAGGGCTTGCAGCAGCTGCACAAGATCAGTCCGTGTGGTCCCAGTTGGGGCATGCACAGCCTAAGAAGGGAGTTATTTCACAGTAATATATTGTGATATTTTTAGTGACCAAATGATCTGTACTGAACCACTTTCAAGGGATGCCCTTTTCTTATAATAGCCATACTTCTCAAAGGTTTCAAATAATGGGCCTCGAAGACAGAGCTACTACAAAATCACTGAAAGGTGTTATTGTGGACAGACATTCTTTCATGAAGCCTCTGTTGAAAACACTGCAGCTGCTTTGGCTGGACTCTGTAAAATCATCTGAGGGCAGTAACTGCTAAGGGCATAAATCAAGCTAAATGCATAACTTTCAGCTATGTTCTAATTAGTGGAGAACAAGGTCCTGCAATGGAAAGAATCAGGGATTAAGTGACTGTAACTGCTTACAGCTCACTAACAAATGGGCTAACAAAAGAGTAGTGTGAGAAGAATATGAAGAATGTGTTTTATTGCTTTCTCTTCTCACAGAAATTCTCCCTACTCCCAAAATAAACTCCTCCTGCTGCTTTCTGCAGGTGTTATTGAGTACCTGGGAAACAAATCAAGGAGTGACTGAAAACACTGACTATGCTGGAGAACCTTGCCTGGCAGTGTGCTGCAGGTTCAGGCAAACAGCTGGAACAGAGTGATGGGCTGATGGGAACAGTCAGTCATTTTGTTGTTCAGACTGCAAGGCACTACACAATTCAAACAGATCAAAATGTAAAGAGACAGCAGTACCTATGGGGTATGCAGACACCATGTTTACAAAGAACCCCTTACCTCAGAGGCATGGCTAGCTGCACAACTTCAAGGCAGGATATTCGTTTGAGGTTGAATTTCTCTAGAGTTTGCAAACCAAATTGCAACCCTCCCTGCAGAGAAGTGAGCCCTCTAATATTGTCCTGAATTCACTGACGGCAGCCTGTTTGGCTCTTGAAAAAACTCAGGTAATATACTGGTCAGGTAAGGGAATAGGGATTCACTTGCACCTCCACAGACCCCCTAACAGAGAACAAAAAGCCATGGTTTATAGTCGAGGTAATTTGTAGACTAAGTTTTCTTCTTAGCTATTCAATTGTTAATTAGAAAAAAGTCAACTGGGCACAGCAAAAAAATCCCAAACAACCAAACCAAAAGCTCCCTTCCTTGTAGAGTTAACTAAGCAAGTAAAAGCTGCCTGAAGCACCAAGTTACCACTGAAATTGCTTCAACTGAAGTCAGCCAGCCAGCCTTTAAACTCAGCCAATGAATTCTGATTGATGCAGCTGCATTCTACAGCTCCTTTCTGAATTGCAGGATGCTGCTACAGGAACTTGAATTTATGTTCTGGCAAGGAAGCTGCTGAGCTTCCAGTGTCTTCATCAGTCTGACATTTCTCTTTATAGACAACGAAAACTCAGTGGGAGTACAGGTGGTCTCCTTTTTCTTGTTTCCATGCAAAGAAGATCCTATGATAAAAAGGTTACTAGCCTGATTGTGATGACAACTTTCTTTTTCCCAAACAGTGAAATGTCAGATAATCTCTTCATTGTGAAAAGGCATATCATTTACACTGGAAGCTACTTCTGAATTTGTGGAGTCAAAATCAGCTTTGTAAGCCTTAACAGTGTCTGCACAAGAGCAGTTTCAGATCTTCAGGCATCCAAAACACTTAGTTTCATGTCTCCACACACAACCAACCTGAAGCATCTTTGTGACAGAGCATCCAAAGAGGTTTTCTCCAGCTTGGGCTTTTCTGATGGTTAACTAGGTTGTGCTGTTTCAGCTAACCAGGAATTTTAGGTCAACTGTCTAATTTTGCATGGGTTTGTTTGGATTTGGTAGCTATCTGCAGGCAGTAGAATTACTAGGCAGGTGCTTTAGAGAGATGGAGGGAGGAGGACTTAAAACTGCTTAAATCCACTTCCATTACATTTTCCTTCCTTCAACACTGAGTGTTCGAGTCGGGGGTGCCCAATTGCCTGTGTTGTCCATCAAAGGTGGCCTTGACTTTGCTTTGGTTCAGACAGGATGAGTGCTTCATAGCCCCAGTGAAGCTCCTGTGGTGGGCTAACATCTGGATTTGGTGCTCACAGGGTAGCTGGCAGGCAGCTGTGTGGTGAAGGAGAACAGCTGTTTATGGCCACTGACAGTGACTGCTCACTCACATCAGTGCAGACACAATCAACAGACTTCTTGGGAACGACACATATGACCAGACATAATGTGCAAAAATGTATGCTTTATTTTTACACCCAAATTCATTATATGAGGCTGGTAGGAATTCTTCTCGTAAGCAGCCTATGTGACTTCAAATTCGGTAATGAAAACTGGAATTTCTATATGCAGAGAACAACACTACAGCAAAAGCATATTTTTATCCTGGTAGCAGCTATTCAGATTTCTGTTGATTGCATCATTCTCTGAAAATTGTCTTTTTCTGGATGAAATTCCTCTTGCTTAATCTCGGACAGAAAGTGAACAGTAAAATCTGTTCAACAATATTTTAATCATCAATGAATCACCAAAACTAAAACTGATTTTAAAATATCTTACGTGTGTCCGTGAGGAATTTACTAGGACAATATATCTCTTATACTCTGGTTATTTCACTGACTTAATTTTTATAGGGAAGAAAATCAGTAAAGGAGTAATGGTTCACTGACTATAATTGACCAAAACCCCACAATAAATCAAAACCAGACTTCCAAAGCATTGAAATTATCTCATTTATCTTAAGGAAAAAAAAAAAAGTCAAAAGCATAAAAAGCATTTTGGTCAAATTTGATGTTACAAAACATTTTTATATTTATTTAATATCATGTCTTCTACTCTGTAGATATACTGTATATTTTCTGAAAAAATAATATGCAAATAGATTATTGCATAACACATCTCATCCAAATCAGCCCAGAAATATGCACTAAATTAATTTTTAACACAATAAAAAAAGTGTTTTAATATTTTATGTTTGAATTCCAGAGAGTTTTATCATGTAAGATATTCTATGGAAAGCAGCACCTATTTACTTTTTTGTAAGCCATTATGAAGATGGAATTGGCCTCTCAGACAAAATAACAGAGGTGATTAAAACACAAGCTGAATAAAGGAGCTTACTGAGTGGATTCTTGCAGAGTGAGTATTTCATCTTGGCTCTGTGTGTGAGATATTTTGGTATGCATAATGGTCTACAGACTTCCTACATTTTTACTGTTATAGAATATACATATACATAGTGCTGAGACACAGAGAAGTGGATTTCACATTATGTCTATGCTTATTTAGGGTCACTGTCTATGTGGAATGAGTAAAAGCAATATTAAAAGAAAACAATTATGAAGCAGAAAATATTTCAGTATGCAAACAAAGAAAAATACTGTATTTTAGTTTAGAGACAGTTCAAGCATATACAGCATATACACAATAAAGCTCAGTGTTTTGTCTGTTTCATTTTCTATTAGCTAAAGAAGCAGTCATGAAACTGTTGAATATTGGCTTAAAACTTGACAACCACCTAGTGCATTCTTCTTGCTCACCTTTTAAAAATACACAATCTGAGATGGATACATTGCACTGCTGGAGTTTACAATATATATTTCAAATTTACAAAAATACAGAAAAACAAGATTTCTTGCACTCAGATACTGAGCATTAACCCTTTGAGTACTAATTCCCACCTGCAACACTGCAGAACACATTCATCTGACTTACATGTTTTTATAACATTCTAACAATTATAATTGTCATCTTTATGTACACTATTAGGAAATTTATTCCTACATATTTAAAAAGAAAAGAAGGTAGAGTCTAATAAACTGCTAATAACAGAAAAGTATGGGGCTGAAGTATGGTGAAAATTTCTGCCACATATACACAGAGAATCGCAGACTCTCAGTGGATGGTCTCTCAATGGAATTTTCTACTTCCTCTCTGCAGCAATTACAAAAGTCTGTGTGAAGACATCACAGCAAACTTTCTAGTGTGGCCATACAGAATTGTGCTTTTTCTCTCATTTCTGGATGCACTGTTCACTTTCCACTGTAGACATTTTTCTCACAGCTCTATGCTTCCATTCACTTTCTGAAATCTATTATTATTCTGCACTCTTCCTATTTGCAAAAGGCAGTTTTATTTAATATAGGGATCATTCTGGTGCAGTTCTGTACTGTGAGTTGATGCTTTGTGTCCAGATGTTCATGGAAACATGAAAAAAATCTTGCCAAGAGCCTTGTTAATAGAGAATGCTACTGACCCTGGAATGCCCCAAAATTCAGCAGAAATCATGAACATAAAGAACTTTTCTGAAGGTCAAATTTGCACTAAAGTATTAAGACAATCTGAAATTTGCTAGGGGAGGAAATGGGTTTTCAGAAAGTGGTGAAATTCATAGATGGATTCTAAGAAGGTGTGTTTTTAGAAAATTACTGAACTTCCTCTTTCTTCACGACTCTGGACTACATTGATCATGTAACTAAATAGACAATATCATATGTACAGTATCTCTGAACTAGAATAGGCTACTTTAAGAAAATAACTGTAGTCCTCAAAGAGTTAATGATAAAACTGCTCTACCTTAACAGATGTGGAAAGGTTACTGTGGAACAGCTTACAGATTTGTTTAAAAGGCATACTTTACAAAGAAGTGTAAAACTTGTTGAGACAATTGCTATTACACCACACAGTGCCACATACAATGAGTAGTGCATGCTCTGTAAAGACATTAGAGTGGACCCTTATCAAAGCTATCATATAACCTTATACAAAGGATTGTGCCACTTAAACTAGTGCAGAGTGATTTTTTCCTGTAGAATTATAATGCTCTAGATTAATATCAATAGGGTTTTTCACAGCCTTGTACCACACTTTTTTTTTTGTTCTTTTTTGAAACACATGTAACACTAGAAAACAGCAAATGGTATATCCTGACATATGTCATGCAAAATACAACCAATACAGCACCAAAGATGTAACAGAGACATTACCTAGCACTTCTCTCCAACAAGAAAAAGGACAGAACAGAGACTGTACATTACATGACTTTACAGGCCATATGCTACAGAAGGTTTTTAGAGGCAGTATCACTTTTGTATATCTAAAAAGCTGCAATTTTATAAAATTGTGTTTATCATTTCTACCATAGCCACTTCTGATTAAAATCCATGGCACAGTAATATTTTTCTACAAAAATAAATAAGTAAAAGTTTAAGATGCTGATATGTTTATAAAAAGTGTCTGAAGTTACTACAGAAAAAAAGTGAAAACAATGAACGAAAATGATGTTTCTAAAGAAATGTCACTCTGTATAACAAAAGGATATTGCCTCTCTTATTCAATTGTCTAGACTTCATTTTCTCATTATCTTTCAGAATAATCTTATAACTTTCTTTTAAAAATAATTTCACTTTAAAACTGTCACTATCCCTCTTTTTCTGACATTTACAAAGAAAAGGAAAAGCTGTACAATTTACTGATGAGCTACGCAAACATATCACCGTATTTATTTTGGAATAAAAACAAAGATAACGATGGTTTAGGGCAAAAAACACATCATGATGGCCCACGAACTACACGGTAGTTTCATTTTTCCAAGGGCCAGTTTTGATATTTCCTGTACTATCTGAGCTGTATATCATGGCTTCATGCATGTTTCCCTTGAGAATCCCGTTGTGATTTGTTGTGTTAAATGGCAACGACTGTGTCCGTGGGTGCATTTCAAAGTGAGCGGGGTGGTGCACAGCGTCACTGTCTGGCATTTTCCCACAGCTGTATATTACAGTACTTGCGTCGCTGCTTTCGGGCTGGTTGACGGTGGGGTAGGGATCGCTCTGCGAGCAGCAGCCCCGCCTGTGACCCGACTGGCTCTCGTGTGTGCTGTGGGGACTGTCCGTGTGCGAGCTGTGGATGCTGCCGTCAATGCTCGACGGGATGTGATAGGCGTACTCTCTTTCCCCTGCAGACCTGTGCCGACTGAAGTAACGTGGCTTAGTTCTGCTTTTCAGACATCTATGAATGTGCATGTTGGGTCTGAAGGTTCCCTCGCTGTGGACATGAATGTGAGCTTCATCATCGAGCAGCTGATCGCAGTGCATTTTTGCACAGCACGGTGTCACGGGCGACAGGCAGTTAACGTGGTTCTGAACAGCTTGCAGGTTAGTGAGCTTGCAGTGGCTCGCTGCTGGGTGATTAAACACAGCCGACTTGTTGGGACACGGTGATTCCTGCAGACAAGGTGCGTGAACTTGAGTGTCCCCGTTGACGTTGACTTTTGGGCGCACGTTAACTTGCACAGAATAGGTGTTTCTTTTGGATGGGCAGCAGGACCACCAGCAATGCCACACATCATCTCGCTTTGCGCAGTGATGGATCAGGATGAAAAGCCCCAAGGTCACGCAGAAGGCTCCATAAAGACAGCTAAATATCATATCCAAGAAATGACCTTGAGATACTGCAAGTGCTCCAAAGGTCCAAGTGGCAGTAAACAGGAACAAAGTGAATGCTGCGGCTCGAAGCTGAGCCTTAAATGAATGCTCATTTTCCAATAAGGAAGAAGAAATCATGGGGCAGGTTGCCTGGGGAACGGACACAGGGTCTGTAATATGACCATGGCCCACGTCAGTACTTGGCATTCTCTGCGGATCTTCTGTCTTTTCCTTCAGCTCGTACTTGCGCTCAGGATGGCGCTTCAGCTGCACGTACGTGCAGAGAAAGTAAACACAGGTCACCAGCACAATGAATGCCACCGGCCCGTAAAAAGCACCGAGACTGGGCTCCCAGGCCATCCAGCAACTGAAAACAACAAAAAGAGAGAGTCAAGAACATTTCAGAGCCCACATCAGATGTGATGGACAACTTGACTGCTGACTGACTAGTATGACACAACAGTATCTCATAAGTTCAACTTGTGGAGAGAGGAGGGCTGTCTTTAATATTAATTAAGCTGAGGCATCACTTTGTAATTTTGTAATAGAATACAATATATAGTATAATTTACAGATTATTAAAACTGAAAATTTCCAAGAAATATAGGTCAGTTTAGACTCCATAATTGCAGTGAAGTATAAGACCATTTATGTCAACCCTTTTTTCTACTATTAAAAATGTCAGCATTAATACTTTGATTAAAAAGCAAATGAGGCATAGTTTATACACTCTCTATGAGCAATAGAAGCGTGCAGATTTCAGTGGTTTGTATCAATGAACATTGCTACAAATTCTTAAGCCTGAAGATTGTTATGATGGAATTTTCTTCTTGCTAAAGAGCAGCCTGAGTACCAAGAGAGGCTGAAAAAAGACTTCCAGTTGAACTGTCACCACTTTCTGCAGTGAGCAGATCTCAAAGATATATGCCATTTCTGAATTCTGCACTCTTTCTAGAGTTCTTGGGAGTTCATCCACGTCAATTTGAATGTCCTCAGAAAAATTAGGGAAACTGATGGTCTCTGTGATATGTTAGTAGCATAATATCATTGCAGCATGATCATGGTTTTCTAGGCTTTAAATAATATAACTGTAACTGTTTTAGAGCAGCTTAAAGTAGCTCACACGCCAGCATGAATCTGAGACGACTGTCTTAAGGACAAATGATCTGATGAAAAAACATGAGAGAAGAAAACACTAATGAAATCCTAGATGGAAACTGGCAGAACATGGGTTAGAGGGAATATTTGCCTCGCTTTGACTCTTCTCTATTATCTGCTTTAAGCCATGGTTATAGACAGAGAACTGAGCTGGCAGTATAGCCTAGTACAGCTGCTATGAGGTTCTTATACCCTAAATATTGCATGAATAAATATTTCTGGAAAGAGGAATAAGTTACTTTATCACTTGGACAAGAAAGTAATAAGCTTAAACTGCAGCAAGAAAGATCTAAATTAGATTTTAAAAAAAAGTTTCTTAGCTGTTAGGACAATTAGGATAATAAGCTGTTGGAATGAAATGTGGTCTTTCCATTATGGGAGCATTTAAAGTGCCTCAGATAAATAACTGTCAGGAATGGTTTAGATATAGCTAATTTCCCACTGGGTCAGAAAGACAGACCAGGTGATCTGTCATGATGATTCCAGCTCTAAAAGTGACACTGTGTGACACTTCATATTCATTTAGGCGTGTGTGATTAGTTGCAATTCCTCCAGTTCCAGTGAGGAAACTTCTGATATCAGATTCTTGCCGAGCCAGGAATTATCTACAAGTTACTATAAAAAGGACAGAATGACTTTTTCTCCCAGGCTGAGAACCTCTCAGCTAAACAGAGACAGTCCCACTAGGCTTTACAGCAAGCAGCTTCAGAATAATGACTTTGAATTTTTGAAATCTGAACCTTAAACAGAAATACACACACATATTAATGAACTTAGAAACACTCCAAAGAGTATACAATTAGATGGGCACAAGGAAGCATTCCCTGAAAGATATTTGTGAAAACAAATAGGTGGCAAATCACCACCTATATTTAATTGGATAAGCAGAGAACACAAAGCTCTGTGAATACTTGAAACACATTTGAATGCTGCATATTTGATGCAAAGTGGAGAGGAATGCTCCTGAGTGGAACAGTCTCATGGGATGCTGTTATTTCAAGTCAAATCTCGTAGGGGATCACTTACAAAATCTATTCTGTAAAAAAGTTCAAGTTTGTGCATCTACATTTACTTTACTAATACCATAAAAATGAATAAAGCACATAAATCACTACACTGCCATTGAATTAGAAGATTTTTAGTCAATCTTATAATCATTCCTCACCTACCCCTTGTTTTCTATGCACACTGTAACGCCAGGTATTGATTTGCTACATTAACATGATTAAAGAAGTATAGCCCCAGTAACTGCACCAAAATGAAAAATGTCTCATATTTAGGAATATTAATAATAGAGCTTTATAACACACTGTTGATTGTAAACTGGTTGTTTAACTGGATAAATTTGAATAAGTATATGAATATGACTTGGGCCTTAGGCAGAGCATACAGTTAAGCCATGGTATGCACTGATTTCTTACTGGAATTTAAATTTCAGTTCACTATAAAAATGTCTTTAAGGAGCCAGATGCTCACTTAAGAACCATTCTCCTTGGCTGCCACTTCTCACGCCCAGATCATAACCAGTTTCAAATGTGTTACAATAGATGCTCAAAGAGTGATGTCCTCTAGAGTATTAGTGCTGCCAGAGTACTAAAATATCCATTAGTGTGCCAGTCACTGCCATGCTGGTCTGTTACACACACTGTATTTAACTTTGCAGTCTAATTCACCTTCTGCTATACTTTTATGGAAAGACTGAATGTACTTATGGATACCTCATTCTTCATGACAAGAATTAGGAATTAATAACAATGTGATGCCTGGTGAGCTTGTGAAGGTCTACTGAACACATACCTACACACAAGGACATGAAAGGATTAAGACAGGATTGCCAGACATTGTGGTAAAAATCCAAAATATTTGGGTTTTAATGGAGGGATGGGAGTGGAGTTAGTGGGGGAGGGATTTTTACTTGTCCTTTTCTTACACCATTGTTTTTGAATTGCTCTAAGTTGCTGGAAGGATAACAAATCAAGGTAGATAATGAAATGAAAATATTTGAATAATTAATAGCTCCATTGGATATGATATTCATGAGATATTTTTTAATATATTTCACTTATTCAGATGTAAATGAAGAGTATTTCTGTAAATGAAAGGTGATTGTATTGCCAGTAATGAAGTCAAACTGGAGGTGAAGCAGCAAGCTCCAGATTGAGACACTGCTCTTTCACAGCTAATACTTAATAAAATTATGTAACAGATATCATGCCAAATTGTATGCCTGTACCCTTTATGAAGTCAGCTACATTTATTTGGATAAGAAACAGGATCTGTTTTCCTTAAAAGTTTTATGATAGTGGTTTATACTTACTATGGTGCATTGCCTTCAATCCCATAATTATTGATATTGGTTGCTGCTGTAATCCCACATATAATGAATGGAACTCCACCACTAATCAGGTAAAATCTGTTGAGAGATAATAATTGATATTTTAATTTGCCTGACTTGTAGTTGAAAATACTTTTTAAATAATTGTATCTTCTTGAAGTATTTGGGGAATGAAATACTGCTGAAATATTAAACAAGTCCCTAAAACCAGAAAAGCAAAGAATAAAGTATTGTCACAATAAGAACTGTACTCCATGGAGCAAAGAGCAGAAAGCTTAATATTTAATATTTATACAGTCCCACTTCCAACACACACTTGATTTATAATTTCAGCAAATGTAGCTACTATTGAAATAATATGAAAAAGAAAATATAGTCTAATGACAAAACCTAAATCCTAAATAAAGTTATTCCCTTCACCTAGATATTTACGTTTAATAGTTGTTAGGTATGCAAGCATTATAAATTGAAAATATTCAGGCAAAGCACCTTTATTCCCTTTAACATAAAAATGCTACCAGGCAAATTTAGTGAAATCACAAAAACTTTTTCATATCTCCCACATGAAAAAAGAAAGGAAGCTCAGTTAGCCAAAGAGAAAAAGGGCAGTCCTCTTGGTAAAATGTTTTGGTTTATTTCTTCACAGGGAATAATCTGAAGAATTCAGAAGGATTTTGCATATACCTCGCTTCTCTTCACTCTTTCAGAACCCAGCCTTGCAAATGCATTAAAATACGAGAGCTTCAGCAAGATCTGAAAAGTGCTAGTCCTTCTGTCAAGACTTGTACTGTAAGACAGAAAGCACTGAGTTTTGCACCTCTCTAACTGGTTAAATGCCATTGAACTGTTTGGATGCAGCAGTCAGTACAACGTAGGATCATTTTGGCTACCTTGAAGTCCCAGGGGATCTCATGGAACTTGGCATCCTTCATGCCTATGTCTAAATTCAGCAAAATGAACCATCATCACATTTTCCATTTATATAAGCAAAAGACAAAATTATGCCTGGAGCACAGCACTTCCACTGCTGCGGTCTCCGAGGTGGAGAGCACCAGCCCCCATCCCTGCAGCTGGAATCCACGATGCTCAGAGGCAAAAGGAAAATGTTCCACTGCACCCAGGAGCTCAGCTGGTTCTCTGAAATTCTGACTCATTTCCTGGCTTAACCAATGCACCTCTGTCAGCAGACAAAATTAGTTTCTTTTCAAGCCACTTCTTTGGTGTGGAAACAGTATATGCAGGGATACAGACACTTTCTAGTCTATGCTGCTATGGCCCTCAGGTCTAAGAGGAACCTGGTAACATGTGGGACACATCTGGCCACAATCTAACCACTAGTTTTATATAAGGTATTATAAATACTAGGAAACTGCACAGTCATTGCAAGGTAGGATTTTTACAGAAACAGAGCAATAGTAAGATTAAATAAATCAGCATTTAATTCCAGCCCAGAATTAGTGTCAGAATTTCTTAACCTCTTCTCCAACCTCATTCCAAAGCAGAATTACGGGTCAGGCCTCAGAAAATTTCATGTTAGCATTTACAGTCAGTCTTTGTCCTAATGGTCTAAACTGTAAACAGACCAAAGAAAACTGCATTTGCACTCATCAGGAAGCCCTTCAGATTTTATAAAACCAAAGTCACTGAGTATATATTTTTCCTTCAACTTAGCTGATTCTGAAGAGCTCAACAAATTCCAGTGAACAAGCTGTCTTCCTGCAAAATCCATTCATTCATTGCAGTTTAATGATTGTAAATATCTTTTGACTTGAGCATGTTGAATAAGATAGCTTAATAGCTTTTTATTATTTTTAACAAGGACATTTTCAGTGGCATTTTTGAATTTCAGGAAATTACTAGGGTAGAGCAATGAGGCATAGAAAAGTTAGTCTTAATTTATCTAAGAAATAGTAAGGAGCAGAAAAAAATAGGAATACAGAACCAAGTACAGGAAACTGCATTTCAAACTCATCTGAAATGATTACAACATAGAATTTACCTAAAATGCAACCTATAATTTAATTTTTTGCAGTGTCTCCTCTTTTTACAGGTTTGGTACATACATATAAATCAATTCTTATGTAAAGTTTCAGACAAGCCAGGGTGTTAGATAATCTGCTTCACAGCTCTCACTTCCAGCAGGCTGCTGAACACAAGAAGTAGCAACAGATGTTCTGGAAGCACTTTAGCTACACAGTGCTGCACAAATGTGTCAAAATCCGGCCAAATTCCTCTTGTGGCTCAGGGCTAAGGGCAAGAAAATACATTCTAGAAACGACATAAGGTGGAGTGAAATGTTTCAGTGTACCTGAGGTGCACTGTACTGATATCCAGCACATCACACTGCTCGCCCTGCCTCACTGCGGGGGAAAAAAGGGAAAATAGCAAATAGAAATGACAGTGTATACAAATGATTCTTCATTGGTAGGTTCAGGATTCTTGAAGGGTGAAGAAAAATAAAAGCCGTCAAATAGAAGAAAAGTCAGCAGGAGAGGAATAGGATTAAAATAGACCAAACAGAAAATACAATCAAAGATACAGAAGTGAAATTAATTGTAAGAGCCGAAGTGCATACTCCTGTCCATTTGTGTGAGCTCATGGATACCTTAAACAGTACATAAAGAAGAAAAGACCATGTTGCAAAGTCACCAAAGAAAATACATTGATCAAGAAGTTTCATATAAATGTTAGTTGTGAGGAAGTACACGTGAAATTAATAAATTTAGACCAGACTTTTCAAACATTACTTTTTATGCAATCATTGGTTGCTATCAATTTCTTTTTCATGCAAGGAGATAAGGCAAATTCTAAATAATTCTAAAGAAAACGCTGCAGTAGAATTGATAGGGCATAAATAAAAAGTGACAAAAATGTAGATAATAAATGGCTATTTTCCATACTTGCAGAAAACCTTTTATCTAAGAGAATCAAACGGTTTTTAACATTAATTTAGCCTTACAGCTCCCTATGTGGTCAATAAACAATATTGTTCCAGTTGTACAGATGAGAAAACAAGGAGAGATTAGGTGTTCAAGGCCATGCAGGAAATGAGACTCCTTCACTCCCATCCTGTGCTTGCACAAGGCACCTCACTGTCACTGTACACGAAGGCACTGGACAAACCATGGCATCTAGGATTTTGTCTCCAAGCCCAAGAAATCCAACTGCCCCTTCTCAGTTCAAGTAGGAGCAAGATGATATTTGGCTTTTGTTATTTGTAATTTGTTATTTATTACTGTTATTTGAATGATCCCCTGATCAGGGTGGTGCCCTCCCAGTACTCACTAAGCCTTTCCAGTGCCTGACTTTCGGAGGAGCCTGTGCAGCCCTGACACCAATATTCACTGATATTTGGAACACCTCCACCTGGGCTTGTTCACAGAACAGGTTTTCCAGCCCAGTTAAAGCTTTCCAAGTGTAAGGGCTGTAACTGGGGAGATGCTGGGTTCTGCTTCTTTTGCTGCAGCAGCCAACTTTTGGTGTCTTTCAGCCACAAAAGAGGAAAAGTAAGGGGTGATGCTCCTATCCAGTAATGCTCATTCACAGAATAAGGAGTAATAAAGCTGTACCAGAAGCATGAACCCTATAGACTGAACAAATACATGCTTTTCAACCATCTTTGCCTCCACTACAAGAAAATTTTATTATTAAAAAAAAAAAAAAGATATTTTTTTCCTATACTGTTTGCCTACCTTTCATTTACTATTTCCTCTCGGCTATCTTAAAGTTTTAAAGCTTTAAAGGTTCATATCCTTTGGTTCAATAACCAGCTTTTGTCTTCCAATTACCTTTGCTACTTCTGAGTTAATTCTCTGATTTTTCTCATTACACCAGTGGGCTGTCTCCTCTTCAAAACAGAACATGCAGTAACACAGAGACAATTTCATCTGCTTGTGTTACTCTTCTACCATTCAAGACCAGAAGCAAGTGATACTCAGGCTTCCAGTATTGGAGCCCTGTAAGCAGCAGTAAAAAAAGCGACGTGATTGCTGCGATGAAGGCAGACAACACAGAGAGATTGGCTGTAGCCACCATAGCTGTGCACGCAAATCTTTAAAGGCTAGAAAACCCCAGGGAGAAAGCTAAATTTTTTTTCCAGCTAAAATTTTATCTTGACAACCAGTTAACTTATATAATATTTTCAAATTGTTTTACAGGGAAAACTATAAACTATCAGTGGGATGATTTTGGGCTTTGAAGTAACTGCCAAGCCCTTGCTTCAACAGCCCTTGGGAAGAGGTTTTCAAATTTGTACACTGTTGTTGTTGGCCACCCAGGGATGTTCTGATGATTCCTAGCAGGCTTTTACATCAGCATACATTTATTTAGTGAGGCTCATTCTATCACATCTTCACTAACATTGTTACCCAAGCTAATTAGATTAAAACTAGCCTGGTAGGCCTCGGCAGGATGCACTTGCACCTCTCAGCTGCAGTGCAACTGCAACACCTGGAGCCTGAAAACTGGGCTGTGCTGACATGGGCAGCAATCTGAAGGGCAGGAATCACATTCCTTGAACATTACAGGGAACCCCGAAGTTTCTGCTGCAGAGACTGCCTGAGACCAGCAAGTACAATGTTTGTATTACGTGCACAGACACAAACACAACCCCCCCAACAGGGCAGCAGACACTGCTGGAGGTGATGCCCCTCTGTTGACATCCTGCCTTACTGTTTTCCAGCTTCCTTCTGGCAAGAACTCCTCTTGTAAGGCAAACTCTACCACAAAATACTGGGAGCTACATAGGCAATCTGATAGAAACAGGATAATGTCAGCAAGAATGACTGCAATAGCCTGCAGGCAGCATCCATGCTGATAACTTAACATACAGTACATTCTGCTAAGTTTATTTTCATAAATGTTACTCAGTAAGTCAGCAAGTAAAAGGAGAGTTTTACCCAGTTATAAATTTCTTGCTTGAGTGTCTGGCTAATCAGTAACTCAAATTTACTCCAGACGAAGAACCTTGACCCAGAATTCTTCCAAAAAGGGACCAGACCTTGGATTTATGGGTACACTGCAAGACTGCAAGACTGACTATAAGGGTTTTGTTCTGCAGAGGTTGGAAAAATGGCAATGTATCAGGAAGCAAATTAAAAGTCTTTATTGCAGCTATTACTTGATTAAAATGTACATATATTTAACTTTATTCCTCTCTGCATGCACAAATCTAGAAAGGTACGTTTTAGATCTAATGACATCACTGAAGCCTTAATTTCTTTTCTGCCTGTAGTAAAAAAAAAAAAAGTTTTGCTTTACTTATGTTTAGGGCACAGCTCACACAGGAAGACCAGCCACTTGTAAAATAAACATCAAAATAAAAGAAGAGTCACAGCAAGATGACTTTCCATTTTGTTTTTCCTTGAGCTGGGATTTGGTTTTAACATCTTTGTGAAAATAATTCATATAGAAAATGGTCATTAACTTCAGATCTAACCAGATGCCACTGTTCAAGTACCCAGGAGGCAGGCAGACAGATAAGTAGCTGCTCTGCAGAAAGCTGAATTTATGAGCCTGATTTTCAAATGATTCTTCCTGAATTTTTCATGCATCACATCATTTTGTGGTTCTTTTTCCTGGGAATTTTGATAAAATAAAAATAAGGCTTTTGGAAATGATGGGATTCTGAGAATACACTTTTCCATTAAGAAAAAAAACCCAAAAAATTTAAATCCTGTTCCCAGAGAGTCTTGACTTACTAACATATTTACAGATAGAACATTTGTTTTTTTCAATGACCTTTTCGAAGCGAAATAACCTATGATTCCTTCAGTGTTTTTCTCCTGTCTGCACAGGAGATCTAAATATGGAGAACATAGATTGAAAAAAAAAAAGAAAAAGAAAAAAAAAATCTACTAATAATGCTAAAGTAAACTCTACTTTTGGGAGTCAAGCTTTAAATGGTAAATAATAGCAGAAGTAAGGGTTGTGTGAAAACCCTATTTATCACCTTTTACGTGCCAATATTATTATTCTCTTTAATTGCCTGTTCACAGTCCACTTTTTTTCCCCCACAGGACATTTCACTCGGCACAGAAGAATCAAAGGTCACTGGACAGGTAGTTATTAATTTCTTTTACATACACCCCTTCTTTCTAGATCTTATTGCAACTTAAGAGCATTGCAAACATTAATTAATTAATCATCATAATATCCTTGTGAGAAAATATATAATCTTTTCCATTTAGAGGCAGACACTAAATCACAGAAAGATGAATTAAAAAAATTGATTAAGAAAAGTCTCTGCAGATCTGTTTGCTCAGCTTACGATGTCCAGCCCTCTATCATATTCTCTATATGAGAAAAGTTGTCTCTGTTCTTTTATTAAAATTGGCCATGAGAAAGGAGTTTAAATATTCATCTGTCCTTAAAGAGTCACGAGAAGCTGGACAATAAAGTGTCAGATGTTAGTTAGTGTCAGATCTGAAACCTCACCTATGGAACAGCTTCAAACCCATTTGTTTCCTCCCTGTGAGCACAGTGCCCCAGGAATTCATTCTGTGTCTGCCTTCCCACCCATGGCAGGAGAGGGCTCAAGCTCTGCCAGGCAGGGTGAGAGTTCAGGTCCTGCTGCTGGAGGCAGCCAAGAGGCTGCACTGAAGTGATTTATATTCACCTTCCCTGGTTAGCACCCTTCATGGAGAGTGCGGCCATTACGTCTCATCTGGAATTTTGCAGATGAAAAGGAATTTACAGGCTGATAGTATGGTTGTGGTTTGCTTTACCAGGACCACGTGAGATGGTCTAAGCCAGCAGAGAGGACAGAAAAATAAAAATGCATGTAACAAAAAGATAAAAAATGAATTCAGGAACTCAAAAAACTGTTCAGAGAAAATTTAGAAGAAAGAGAAAGGAGATTCATTTACACAGAGATAACTGTATAGTCTCTTGGTGAGCTAGACTAATTGAAGAGCTGTTGTATCTAAGAAGCAAGAGACACCTTGACTTTTTTTCCTATTTTATTGGAGAATGCCCTGGGAGCTGTTGGAAATGAGAGAGAGATGATTCTTACAGTATATTCCATGCTGTAGTTTAGCTCAATAGATTTCTATTCCTGCTTAATTTACTGAATAAATAACTTAAGTCAGGGTAAGTAGGAATCCATTCTGAATGGACTTCTGAAGGAAAGAAGTAAGTAAAATATTAAGCATCAAGTGGATGACAAAGAAAATATATTTTTTAGTATTTCTTAAAGATTCAGTATTTGAAAAAGTTCAAAGATATGATGCTTATAAAGAAAACACTGTATATTGTAATGCTTAGAGAGAAATCGTGGGAGGAGAAATAATACCCATGCTTTGAGTATTTTTTATTTACACAATCATTTTATCCCTAGAGAACACAACAGCCCTTTCAATTCTCTTTCCACAGTTAATTTCCAGCAGTAAAATGGCTGATACTCTTGTTTGGAGGTATTCATTGCTACCTCATTTTTCCAGGCATTTGACTACTCTGGCGTAGAGCTGTTAGCTGAAATCATTTTGCAGTTCCAGTCTACTGAATCAGGCACGACTGCTTCAGTGAGCATTGCAGTACACCTCTAGAAAGTCAATTACCACCAGGATGTCCTTCTG
Source organism: Cinclus cinclus (assembly GCF_963662255.1). Classification (NCBI taxonomy): domain Eukaryota; kingdom Metazoa; phylum Chordata; class Aves; order Passeriformes; family Cinclidae; genus Cinclus; species Cinclus cinclus. Next base: position 14,656,994 of record NC_085052.1, on the reverse strand, counting down.
CCTTTCAAAGGGGAAAAAAGAACCATTAACTATCAACCCTCATCAAGACAAGAAATTCTGATAGCAGCCTATACATGATAATGGCATTTTATAGAATATGAAAGTGAAATGGAAAGTAAAGCATGTAAAGATAATAAGTGCTGTACTCCTGTATTGTCACATATTTAATACTCAGATCACTTTATATTAGTATCAATGTCCTATGACTGTCAGTAGAACTACCTTGCATTTTAAACAGAAAATAAAGATTTCTTTGGTTTTACTTGAGCTAGTATTTCATTAAGGCTGCCAAAGGAACCAAATAAAATGACTATGAGGAGGACATATATTTTAATGTGGTTTGACTGTGAAAGTCACTGACAAGGGGTTCTGGTCTATGTTCCCCTATGACTATATTTTTAAATCATATTTTTAAAAAGGAATTTATGTCAATCCTGCATTTTATTATGGTGGTCACCAACATAACTTCCTGAATTCCCCTGTGTTTCATGCTTTGTTGAGTTTTTGACACTTGCTTGCTTTTTCAGCAACATTTTTTTCTCAAGAAGAATGTTATTTCTTCTGCAGTAAGTTTTAAAAAGTTCAAGCAGACCATTTGAGTCCTTGTTTCGAAGTTCTGTAATTCTCAGATCACCTGAAAATACAGTATTTTTAACTTTCACAGAATGAGAACCTTTGAGAGTTGATTTGGAGGTTATTTATTCACTACTTGATATATTTTTGGATTTAGGTATGAAGTATATTTGTTGTATTAAAAAAGATAACTGAAGCATTAATTTTTATTATGAGCTATACTGCCAAGTTAGAGCTAAGTAACTTCGATTGCATGAGATTCACAGGTAACATAGGAGTAATAATCTCAGTTTTATTTTCTGCTAAACTCCTTCACAGTACATGCAGAAAATACAGAAAATATTAATGACCAAGGCAACCAATGTCACAAAGATGGGGACTTTCAAGGTAGACCCATCTGCTTTGTTCTTAGATTTGGTCATCTTAAGACAGATGTGTGCAACCAGACAATAAAAAGAGACTACAGGAACTCATGGGAAATAGCTCTGGAGAGATCCCACTAATTCAATTCTTCTAAATTAATGTATTCTTTCCCTTTTTCTCTTATAAGTCCATGATCTTATATGAAGGGCTAGATCTTTGCCTACAGTGCCAGATGGAGCTAAAACTATTTAGAAAAAAGTGAAAAATACAAGAAACACTTTGAAGATGTGCCTTTCCAAAGAAACTACATTGTTAATTTGTACATTTTTGGCAAGCTTTTATCTTTTAATGCAAAATTAAGTCCCTGTTCCAGTGGGCACGTGAAAAAATAATCTTAGTTTTCTAAGCTGAACTTTTACGTGGGCACGGGAAAAACTGAAATCTGATTTCCTACAAATTTTACATTTGTAAAAACACATTACAAGGTCCCTTTGAGATCTTTCCCACAGTTATGCCATCCTTCTGTAACTTCAGGCCTCCCTTATGTCGAGGTATTTATCTTCATTATTCACGTGCCCAGCCAGTCACGTGGAACCTGGAGAAGTTTAATGATCTCCATCGATCTCAGACCAAATACAGCCAAGTTATTAGACATGAAAGTCTCAACGACAGACACATCCTTAAACAAACTGTTTCTTTAAGGAGATCAAAATATAAATAAGAACAAATTTCCTTTTTTCCATTACAGATAGTTATAGGTGAAATGTGAAAATATGAACTTTAATGCTTCAAAGCTTAGCAAACAAGAATCTTAAATTCAGTCTTCAAAAAGATCCTGCTTTTCTACATTAATACCACAATTTTTACTTTAGTTTATTGATCTCTGAATGATGAATGTGTTACTATTTGCAGAGAGAATATACTAGTGAGAAAGCTACAGAGCATATTTATCTCTTCAGCTGGCTCTGAAACATTTCAAGCATCTTTTACAGCCTGTTTGATTGATATAAGCCATCAAAGTAATCAGTTAGGGAAATTTAATGTTGTCCCATGAAATCTGCCATTTCTGTAAAAAAACCCCAAACTGCTCTCCTTCAATGAAAATGAAAATCACAGCTTCAGACATAATTGTATGTAAAAGTGCTGAGTGCATAAGCTGGTTTCTCTCACACAGCAGTGACTGAGTTGTTACTGTTTGAGTCCTCTCAGAAAGGCTTTAAAATTAAAAACGTTATAGCCACTGTGCAACAAACATATTTTTTATTATTTTCTAGTCACATTCCATAGGCTGACATATCCTCATAATAAATTGTTTTCTTATGAAGTGTACAGAATTTCATCCCTCTAGATTTTTTCAGCATATCCTGTGCATATTCTTAAATGACACCCACACACTCAAGGCATATTTGGACTGTGTAGAAAATACATGGAAGTATCTCTATTGGCCTTTAAATAGTAATACTTCAAAGCATTCTTACTGTTTCTGAGAATTTTACTTATAAGGTAATAAATGCCTCATCTTCAAAGTATTGTTAACAATTAGGTGCTACATCCCCACATTTAAACATTTAGTGTTTCAAGCTTCTGCATCTCCGGGTTTACAATTATGTGCTAATCACAATTTACTGCTACCTTCCATTTCTTTAGGTAATTGGGTTTATTTTCAACTGCACGTATCTAAAATCTAATCACACAGCTATAGCAAGATGTATCCTCAGGCAAAGTGAGAGGACAAACAGTCTTTTTTAAGACATGAAGAAACCACACACTAAATAAAAATAATACCATTTTGATTATTAAATCTTCCTGGTCTACGAGAAGGATTCAGTAGTGAACCCAGAGGGCCATTTAAAATTGAAAAGCATTTACGCAGAAGATCCATGGAAACCACAAAACCCTTTCTGTTCAATCTTTTCAGCTACCAAGCTTTCAGCTATCAAACCCACATTTTTAGAGAAGAGATCAAACAGTTTCCCAAAAGGAATCTTTTTCAGACATGAAAAGCATACATGCAGGTTTTGAATTCCTCTAAAGACCTCTGTGGTAAAGGAAGTGACTCTGTGTTTTAATTTGGTTCCCATTTTAATTTTTTAAAATAGTTCTAGTATTTTTAGGGTTTGCCACAGGTCATGTGCTGAGGAGGGAGAATCTCTTAAAGTTAAGGAAAAGTCGTACCCTTAGATATCAGACATGACGTTCATTCACACTGATGCTGCTTTCAATCATACAGAAAACCATCTGGAAACAGTCAGATAAAGCCAGGGCAAGGCACAGATGTTAAAATCCTAAAATATAACTTCAGTGCTTTGGCATACAGATCCTGAAGCTACTACATTTTTGCTTTATTTACCAACACTGCACAATGAAAAACTGCAAGCAAACTATAATGTACAAGGTGCCTGTGTAAGTTAAACATGTGTCCTTTTGGTATTGGGTTGTTTTTATTTCTACCCTCATATTGTCTTTGTTCACAATTACTTGCTGAGAAAAAAAAAAAAATCTCAGTCCTTATATAGGGCAGCATGACAGAATAGAATGCTCCCCTCAACAATTAAATTTCAGCCCACAAAGACTAGAGTCAGAAAATTTATGCACCAGAAATCTAAAATGTGAAGCTGCAAAATATAGGTCAGGTAAAAAATTAAAAATACAAAGATAAACCATTTCAATTTTTTTCAGCCAGATTTTTTTTCTGCATCTCTCTTGCATAATCACTTCTACATCTTGATTTTATTTTCCTTTTCAGAATAGGAAGACAAAGCAAAGAAGTTGTCATCTTCCATGAATGATTATCAGTTTTACAGCTGGCAACATCTGGAATGTGCAACTATACTACATGCAACCACTACTTACACCATATATACCACCACTACTTACACTTTAACGAACTAATAGAAAAAGAAAATAGTAGAAATCCAAAATCTATTAATTTGATTAATTGCGAATAACTTCTCTCCTTGACTTTTTTGATGGTATTCCAAAATTTTAAAGCATATTTAACTACCTCCTATCTTTTTTCCCTCAGGAATCCTTAGTAATGACAGCTGTGTTTACATGTATTTCAATTTGTAACGTATTACTGAATTTTGATGGGATTGGGTGATTTTTTTGTGATTTATTTCGGGCCTTGCATTTCATGTTTGTGGTCTGTCCAATACGAAAGCTAACAGGATGCAGAGCCATAACAAGAGGATGAAGTCCTTGCAGATTTTCAAAACTGAACTAGGGGAGAACCTGAGCTTACTTAAGTTGGATCTGCTTTAAATGGAGAGTTAAACTCGATGACTTTCTAGATGCTTCTGCCAATGTTATTATTTATATGACACTGTGATTAACTTAATATTCATCATTATTTTTTCAGTCCTATGGGGGTCCATCCATACCAGCTGTCAATGTTGACAGAAGGCTGCTTTAAACCACTGCTCTTACTGGTATATATTAATATGTAAATTGAAATGTATGCACCACTCAGAGTGGACTAATTCACAGGTTGAGTGAGCATAGCTTGAAACTTCCTAAATTTTCAAGTTTATTCTGAATATTTTTCAATATAAACGTATTTCAAATATTTTCAAATCTCAAATATAATTCCAATATAAATTTTCAAATAAATGCCTCTCAAGTCTGAGTTCTTTAGAACAGTACAATGTTCAGTACAATGCATTATCAAAATGTAAACAAGATAGGACACAATCAAACTCAGAAAGAGATCCCTCTTCACATCCCATAAACAATGCCTACACCTTTGGCTGTAGCCAGCCAAGAACTCTTGAAAACAAGGAGAAATTCATGCTATGTATAAATCCCATTAATGTGTTTAATAGGTTGTGCATCCATTACTTATCTAAGTGCCCCACTTGTAGCAATCAAACTCCATGTGAGATTCAGACTTGCTTAATTTTGTACTACACAACTTCATTATTCTTTTCAAGAAACTAAACTACCCTGTAAAGACCCTTAGTGAAGTTATCATCCAAAAAGTTTGAAAGTTTGCAAAAAGGAGAAAGCAGACTTTTTTTTTTTTTTGGTGGAGAAAATATTACATTAGGATTTATGCAATGTTATCCATTCCTACAACTTCAAATTTTTCATCTTGACAGATATGCAGGTAGCCAAGAACTTCAAACTTAGTAAGAAGGTTTTATTAAATGTAACAAGCAGCAGGGGAGCATTAAAACATGCTGAAAATATGCTATTTTTTTAGATGATTTAAAGACTTTTGGCTTCTTTCTGGAGCACTTTCTCTTTCACAGTCCATAGGATATAATTCAAGATGCCAATCTAGAGGCAGCAAAGAGTATTCTTTTTTAATGTTATATTAGAAAAAAATATTATGGATTAGCCTGCAATTAACCCATTGAAAGTACTTTTCAATTAATGACTTGACTCCACAAAACCATGGAGATTTAGATTTATTGACAAAAATTCAGGTTGACATTTTGCCCTTAATTCACCCTATTGAAAAGTAAGAAACAAAGGTAAAATTGAATGAGTTCATGAATGTCAACCCTGATTTTTAACTTTAATGTTGAGGGGTTTTGCTGTTGTCAGTCTTTGTATTACTAAGCTGAGCTATGGAAAATCTTTTATGTATGATGATGGCATGAAAGTTTGCTTTTTCCTATTGTTTAAAAGCTGACACACACAGAAATCTATTTCTGGTGATCCCTATCCCAGATTTTAACCAGAAGCAAAAAGAAAGGTTTTCCATTGTTTATGGAAAGGTACATTTAAAAAAAAGTTATAAGGTTTTTGCAACCACTCAACCGGAAATGATCATGAAACTTTGAAAGAAAAGGAAAAGCAGAGATAATTATTTTTATAAACATTAATTGAAAAATATTAATTAAAAGCTCGAAACAATATGTCATTTCCAGAAAGTCATGAACATGGAAAAAAGAGATTTGAAAAGGAATAAACAGCCATCTTTATGAAACTGTAAGAGCACCTCATTGCTCAGCTTTCTGGGTCAAAAGGCTGCATAGCTTTGCTAGGTACAATAATTGTTATTGGATTTAGCAATGCCAGAACCTCAGAAGGAAATGTTCTCTCTAGCTGGAAAACACTCTCTTAGAACCATGAAGAGGGAATATGGATAACTGGTTGCTTCTTCAACACCTCTAAAGGAAGACTGAGATATACAATTAGACAAGTTTAATGCCATCCTTGTACAAAACAGTAACACAAGTGTGATATTCCACATTAAACAGTCCAAAACGCCTTACCTATAAATGATAGCAAGCATGGGGTAACTATTCTGCAAACAATAGAGGTTGTGATTTGCTCACAATTCCTGCTCCTAATTTTGGATTCATTATAAAGAGTTTCAGAGATGTCAATGATTGCAGGTACAGAATTCCAGAGCGGTATGCATAAACATTTATTGGAAATGAACTCTCCCTGTGGAGGTACAATTATTTTTCTGTAGATGTCTACAAGTTCATGCAATATGAAGAAGCAGCAAGATTGTGACTGAGCAGTCATGACTTTTTATTGACATTGCTCACGAATATTGAAAAGTAAACACAAATGTAATCATAGTTCTCTTACCTCATTAATAGCTCTTACCTAATTAATAGCTAAAACAACACTAGGTATCTCCCATTATCAATAAATAAATGAGCCTGGTATCTTGTATACTCAAGTATTCTTTCACAGAAAACCTCACCAATGTTCACTTTCTGATAAACTTAAAATCCTGAGTGATTCTCTGAGTACTAAGTGTAATCCAATAATAATGGCATTACCTCTTTATCTGAATGAGTACTCAGTCAATACAGGCATAAAGTTTAATCTAAATTTTATTTTATTAAGTTATATTAGATATTATGTATTGAAATTATTTTAATCTGCATCAGTAAAATTACAGAAGAGTTACCAAAATTTATTTTTAAGTATCAATCAGCAGTATTTTCAACCCATGAACCAAATACCTCTTGTGACTAAATATGTAACTCCCACTGAAAACCCAGTGTGAGTGCATGTGCTTCAGAGCAGAAGGTGGCCTAATTTTTTGTTATGTTTTATACAGTAAAGTGGTACCCGAATAAAAATACCTGCAGGATCAGCAGCCAGTTTGAACAAGACTCATAACATTTCCAAACACTGAAGGCATATTTGGAACACATTAGTTTCAAAGTCTCTTCTGTCAGAATTCGCTTGCATAATGAAACACAGGAGTTTCTTATGAGACCAATGAGGCTGTAGAAATTCAGCAGCAAATAAGGGTTGAAAAATGAAAATACTGTTAGCAAAAATCCTTGGTTTACTATTAACAGAATTGTAGGGCAGTAATGAATATCAGGGAAGCATCTAGTCCATCGAAAGCTCTGAGTCAGGGTCACATTAAACACCTGTCATGGCCAGCCTGGCCTTATCCAATCTATGGTAACAAATTGCTTGGGACAGAGTCCCCAGAACCTTCCAGGTAACCTCTTTTAATTGCCAACTATTTCCATAGGTTGAAATATTTTCCTAATATTAACGTATTTGCCCCTTGCTTGCAATTTAAGCTTATTATTTGTTGTGTGATTTTTCTCTAATGCCTTCTCATTTGTAATTTTTAATGAACACTAACTTGAAAAGAATCATCCACATTTCCAGTGATGAGTTTCAACTACTTCGGATGTACAGTGTCAGGGAGATCAGTGGAAGTTTATGTATAATTTTCCACGGTGTCTCAACTCAAAACCAAGTGAATTAATCTAATGCAGCTTTTCCTCCCAAGCCTTGTAAGTCCTCCTTTCAAACAGGCATAAACCAGAGATTATCACACATATTTGACAGGAATTGTGCATAGAATAAGCCAGGTATGAAACTGAATTTGCAACAGTTATATGCTCCAACATATTCAATGTAATGTACATATCTGTGTATTTCACCAATTTTGTTTGTCGAAGGAACATAATTCAATTTCCTTGAATTTTGCCATTCAATAATAACGAAAAATATTCTGAAACATTAAAATGATGCATTTAAAACTATCACAGCTAATATATATACATACGTGCATTAAATATAAATATATTTCTGTTTTATTGCTAGTTTATTTTAAGATAAGCCATGTACTTTCGTTTTTGTTGTTTAGCATTTACTCCTGGAATCTAATAACATCTTTTAGCCAAAATTTCTTCATGGGATAGTGGCGATGTATTGGTAAATGCAACACCTGCTATGTCCTATGCCATGCTATAGTTTAAATGCACCACGATTGTACTGTTCTGCAGTTATTATCAGACTATTGCACAATCCTCTATTACACTAGTTGGCTGCCTGCACTGCTCTCATTTCTGTGACATTGCATTTGAGCAGTCTGCACAACGTACTTCATAAATCTTCATGACTTAGCTTTTCTTGCAACATCAGGGTTTTCATTGTAGTTAAGCTGGATGTATACAGATGCCTGCTTAAGACAGGTGTCCTGTACTCTAAGTTCTATCTTTCTCATAGAATAATTTTTGTAAGAAAGAATTTGTATCTAATGTGACTATTTTTTCTCACTAATTAATGAGTACAATCAGCTACATTAAAAGTCAGATATTCTTTTCTGTAATTGTGGTGAATGTAATTTAATGCAGATGGAAATGCTTAGTTTTTTGTCCATACAACTACAATAAGCACACTTGAAAAGATCTTATGCATTTATCTTTACAGCATCTTATGCATAATCAAATTTAATCTATATGACACCAGAGAATCATCTGAGAAAATATTTAGTTCTTTCAAATCTGATAAAGTTTTCTACAAAGCCCCCATTGGAGTCTGAATATATTATCTTCTAAAAATCCTTGAACTTGTAAAATTTCCAATCAGCATTTTACATTTTGCCTGGAGCAGCATATCAAAGCACGGAGCATTTTATCAAGCTTACCCACCCTCTAACTTACCCTCTACAATTATGTATATGAGTAGCTCAAATACTAGAAGCTACTGAGGCAAGGGATAATGTGACAAGAATTCTGAATTTCCAGGAAATACCTAGATGTGAACTCAGGATAAAAGCAACTGAAAATTCAATCTAATACACAGTTCTGCAGATCAGCATGTTGCAGTTCAAGCCTTTCAAAGCTGAAAATATCACAGAATACATTTTAAGTCTCCAGGAAGCTTTGAATTATGAAAGCTTGCAAATGCTGGAACTCATGTAGTTAAAATTTCTATCCCAAGCCCATCATTTCCCCACTCAATGCCCAGGTATCATTCAGGTGTGGTCATTTTCTTTTTTTGGCTATGTTTGTCAATAGCTGTAGCATTGGAGAGAGTTTCAGTTGAATGGATCTAAGTGACTTGCTATGCTGTTTAATATCTTGTTTAGAAGTAGTAAGCTGACATACGTTTCTCTTGCAATAATCATAACCCATTTCTTTTCATCTATACTAAGAAGCTTGGATTCTGTTCTTCAAAAAAAAAAGAGGATAAAAATTCACCTTCTAGAAGCCTCAACATCTCTTAAAGATTTGGTATTATTGTATTCCTACTCTGAAAAGTGTCAACATCGTGTGCACCTCGACTGTACCTTAGCTAATGAAATTATGACAGCAACAAAATCCTTTTTTTACTTTGATTTTGACATGCTCTTGAAATAAGCTCACATCAAGGAGGATCCTATCCTCTGGGCATCATTCACTTCAAGTATTTGGTAGAGCATCCAGGTCAGTTTTGAAGAACAGTATTGCCATGAGAACAATGAGAACAAACTTTTGGAATTTTTATTCATAAACCAGATGAAGAGGAACCACAAGCAGAGCAGGTGGCTCTGTTACCATCTTGCTGTTAGTGGCTCCACAATTCAGTTGCTCACATTGAAGGTGGAGAAGAAAAGTTCTGATCACTTCTCCTGTTTGGTTAAGAGTTGGCAGGAAAATACCTCCATGCTGTGGCACCATACCCTGGCAATCCAATGCTGTCAGCAATGAATATTTACACGGCCTATGCAAAGTGCAACAACTTTCTCAGGACAGCAATGACAATATATTGCTAATGTGGACCTCCATAATATTTTAATATTTTCATTTTACTGGAATTTTTCTTGTGTAGAACAATTAATCCAAACCTGAATTAAGTGTAGTCTTTTCTCAAAGATAATGTCATCTCCATCTGATGGATATAAAATTAGCTTCAAGTTAAAATTCAGCAAAAAAGAACTAATGAAAATGTTTCTCTTATCACACTTTTATACCTTTTCCCACTCCAGACCTATCAGTTACATCCTTGACTCTATCTGAACAAATACCAGCATTTAAGAGTGATCATGTTAAATAGAACGTAGTATCAGTATGTCCTTGAAGTATCAAACCAAATTCCAAGTACCTTTAGGTTCTGCAATTCTGTCTCTCCCTTTAATTTGTGATACACAGATTTAAAATTCCTGTTTTGTTTTAAAGCTTCTCTTTTCCATTATCTCTAACTTTTATACCTCAAGGGGCAGAACTGTTCTGTTTGTTCTGGCTAAGGTTCCTTCCAGCATTTTAATTATTTTTTTGTTTGAGTGGGGTTTTTGGTTGATTTGGTTTAGTTGTTTGGTTGTTTTGGGGGTTTTTTTGGGGGTTTTTTTGGGTTTTTTTTGTTTGTCATTACTTGTTGTGTCATCTTTGAATGGCAGTTATTAAAACTGTCTTCAGAAGCAATGTAGCATTGTTCAAAATATCAGCTCTATAATTAAATCAAACTAAAATTTTGAAAAGGCTGTTACCCTTAGATTATTTTAATATTCAGTATAACTATATAATAACTTTTTTTGATGTTGTGAATATAAGCCTTACTTTGGTGAATAAAACGAACACAATAGCTGGAAGGGAAACATGGCTTTTTTTACATTCTATTTTTATCAAATGCAAAAAATTCAAAGAAGCTATTTCAGCAATATGGCCTTTCTCCTTCCTGGGAAATATGACAAATATTGAAACAAGAAACATGGGAATAGTGCTTTTCAGATAATAGCTAAGAAATATCACTAGATTATCTTTATGGTCCTTCCCAACCCAAGCCATTTGATAAAAACAGCTATTACACACTTTGTTGTTTTTAGGAACTTACAGTGTGGAGGTGATAAGCAGCCTTGAGAATACATGAGGATTGCAAAAAATTACATCACTATTTAAAAATTATCTAATAATACACATTTCTAGTCTTAACTTCCCATATCTAAAATAAGAAATGTTGATTATAATATCAGAAATGTGAGATAAACTTTCTGATGACTGACCCTGCCCAGATCAAAACACTCTGTCCTCTAAGCAAAGGAAACAATCAAGCACTTAAATTATAGCCAACTTCCTGGAGCAGATTTTCAGAGACTGTTGGCTCACCATGCCAGGGTTCATCCAGCTGGTGAAAACCTTACTTGCAGGGAGACATCATTTTCACTTACTCTGCAACGACACAACTGGATCTATGCTAATACTAAGGAGTGAACTACAGGGATCTCCTCAAGGCTCCTGAGAATTCTGCCCTGTGGCACTTCCCATTTAATTCACCATACTCAAACCATAGAGAATTTTTAAGAAAAAGGCAGATGATGCCTTGGGATAATCAGGTCTAAATTTATACTTTATAGAGGGAGTTTGGTATGATCTGTGTGGGAAGGAAAGATGAGTTTTCATGGATCAAAACTCTATGAGTTAATATTTAAGAGCATAAAATGAAGAAGAAAACAATGGATTGCAAATGATACTTTTCATCTGACCTCTCTCTCTCTCCCTCTCTCTCAATCACTGTTTCATACTAGAAGACACAAATTAATGAGAGCCAGCACTAATTAAAAATGCACTAGAACTTAACTGCATTTCGGAGCTGCTGGTGTCAAGGGGACAAGTAATGTCTCTGTCTGTCAGAATGTAAATTAAGTTGCTTCATATGATTCAGTCTGAAGATTCAGAAAAGGGCATGCCCCCAAAAAAAAAGAATATTGGCAAACTTGATGTTTAACAAAGTATTTCTTGTCATAGTCAAATGTTGATGCCCCATTACACCGCTACCACACTGCAATAAATTGCAGCCAACATGTTATAAATGATGACATTAACTAAGATAATTTTCTGAAGATCCTTCCAGCCTCAGGAATATTAGAATGCATTAGTTTTCTTTTTTATTCTAGGGTTTTTCTCCGGACATAATAAGTCTTTAAAAATGAAATATAAGAAGTCTTTGGTCTTTACAACTGGAATGTTTTCAGTATCTCCATTATGGTGCAAAAATACCACATGACAATTTCTAATGACATACTGAATGCTGCTGTGTGTAACTCATATTCAAGACACAGCCTGCTTTATTGGTAACTTACTCAATAAAAATTTCCATATAATCAATTTCTGATGGAAGCCACAACATTTCCTGTCAGGCTCTCTTAGCAGTTAGGCAAACACAGCAATAGATCCATTTGCACCCATGTGCTGGTTTCCAGCTTGTCAGAATTCAGACCAAGCAGCTAAAGGTTCATCCTGAGACAAGCAGGGTTAACACTGTGAACAAAGCACTAAGTGGATGCCGTGACCCCTGTGGTATCAAGCAAGTCTGTAAAATCCCCTCCCTGTAAGGCAAGAGCCTCATCACAGTTGGCAATAACAGAAGGAGAGGATTTTCTTGTATTTGAAACTTCAGTGTGGTTTCTCCTTTTTGCAGTGAATGGATTTAGCTTAATTCAGTGTCTCAAAGACACTTAGCTACTGTTTAGCTGGGTGCTGCTGATTAATGTTTAGGTAGCTGAGAGAAATAATGAGCTTGGGAATGAACATGAAGAGCGGCTGCCACGCTCCCAAGGAGAGGGGGAGGATGCAAGTGCAGCACTACCAACCACATCTTGCAGGAGCTCAAGGTGTAGCTTGTTAGTCACCACTACACAAACACAGCTCACGAGGAAGACCCCTTTCATTCCTGCTTTCAAGACATTGCTCTCTACTCTGGAAGTGTATGTATGATGTACAGAAACTTGGCCATATACAACCTCATACAGAACAGCAGACACACATACACACATGTGCATGCAAACATCCATTAGCAGATTAGTACAGTTTGACCAAACTACTCCCATTCTCAACTACAGTACCTCTAGGTCTGCTCTGTGTGCAGATTTCAAGGACAATTAAGACATTTCAAATTATTGGAAAGAGGCAATCAGCTTTCTCATTCTAAAAATTATTTGTAACTCTTAAAATTATTTAAGGCTGAGAACAGTAAGAGAAGGGATTTGAAGCCAGGGGTTTTGCCTGTAGGTACACTGTGTGTGCTGCTGAGAACTGCTTCAATTTGCCTCAGTTATGATTTTTTAGCCACAGTACTAAGGCTACTACTTTGAATTCAAAGCAAAGGGACAATCCATTCTGAAATTGCTACTAAAGCTAGACATACAATTTTTCTAAAGCACTGCATGAGGTACATTTCCTGTAATTTTAGAAAGAACATTTAAAAAATCTTATCAAAATATGTTACATAAAAAATAAGATGAAGTTCAACAGAGACAGCGACATCAACTGTTATCCATTTTGCTGCTGCTTCTGCAACCTTATTTATGCACACTGATATTTTTCCATGAGAGATATGGGATATTGGACTCTGTAATCTGAAGAACGCCATATTAGTTATCTTGCAAGACATTCATTGAATAAAAAAGGTGGGAGAACATTAGGAGATATATTTGTACCTAACCTTGAGATAAAACTTAATTATCTGTCTCCTTATCACCAATCTCTGGTCCAGCTACCAGCTTATTTATTTTTTATTCTAAATGTTTAGAATACAATTGTGCTCACCAGTTATCTTATTAAAAATGAAAGTAATGTGATTTTTTTTTTTCCTGTCACTCTAGGAAGAAATTATTTTAACAGAATATCTTTCAGAAGTATTTTCTGCTGGTCTGTACTCCTGTCTAATCTGTATGCATGCAGAGCATCACATGAAAAATGCATGCACACATAGCAGGCACAAAAACTAACACTACCTGTGCCTCAGCTTGGGCTGTAAGAAGTTTTGTACGTTGCAGTAATACCTGAATCTTGCATGCCCCTTTGCCTTTGCTGGCAAAATCTGCCTTCAGATGAGTCAGAAGCTAAACTCTGCCAGATTTAACAAATGTCCACAGAGGATGAACAGATAGAATTATTTATTTCTATTAAGAATACCAGAGAGTATATTTTACAGGAAGTAATTTCATTATCTGCTGAAGTGCTAAGGTTCAGAATTTCAATACACAAAACTCAATGATGCATTAATTTGATCCATCTCATTAGCATCCAGGCACATTTAGAGAAAAATGCCAAAATTGTTACAGTTGGTTCCAGTCATCAAAGTGATAGGCCCTCAGGGGTTTGACTCTGTAATTAACAGATAATATATATTTAATGAATAATATATATAATATATATATACTGCATAATGTGCAGTGTACATAATGTATCTCATAACGCATGATTAACATATAAAAAGAGGCAATATTTAAAATCATATTGCCATGAAGTAAAATTATACTGCAAAAATGTTTCAAATTTGATCACTCTAGCTAGAAGAGAGAAAACTTATAAAGAATCACAGCTTTACATAATAGGGTATTTATTGCTACAACTCAAAGAAAAGTAGGAGAAAAAGATCAAGGGCACCTTGTTTGTTTTGCTTCTGCAAATCAATATGCAAACAGCAGGCAGAGAAACCAAAGCAACTCTCACAAGCCTACATACTTTTCTACTAATGGGTAAGGTCTCCTTTCAGATATTCTGGTAGTTATTTTCTCTGTTTCAGCTACTTTTCAGAATGGACCAAGCTTTGTGAAACTAATGTGGTAACACAATTTTAATGATTTCTTGGTAAATTCCACGTGATAGATTTATGTACTGATTTTTTGGCATTAGATCCCATTTACTGACTCACAAAAGATACCCTTCTGTCTCATACAGCAAGTGCCCGTATAAGGAACACAAAAACACTCACATGTGGACTGGAAACACCATCTATCAAATGCAACCATTACCAAAGAAGACTGAAGGACAGCAACCAAGCATAGAGTTTTCCAAACATATTCATATATTTATATTCAACAAAACTAAGTCTATAGAGAAGTATCACTGGAAAGCTACATCTTGTTTAAAATAGACATTTAAAAGTGTCTTGTAGACTGTATCATTCGCTTCCTATCACTGACAGTCCTGACATATAAAAAGCCCAACTCCATCTCCATTTGAATAAACTTTATACTATTTAGCTATCTACTGATGTCAGATGGAGACAAATTAACAGCCTCTCACCCAAACTCAGATGTTTTCCCCTAGGTACCTGAGGAACAATATGTATAAAGGCTGGCATTGACTTACAGACACAAAAACACTGTCTAGTTAAAACATTTCTTATAAATGACTGCATTGAATTGTAAGTATCCTAAATGGATTTTATGGAAATATTTTGAAAAAGAATAATTCAGATGTTATTAAAACCAGGAAAGGTAAAATGCCCCCAAAAATGGTCATTATTATTCCAAAAGAGCAAACAGATTCTAATTATAAGTTTAGCATTTCCTTGCTTAAAGTGATTCTTAATTTTACATATACTATGCCTGTTTTCTACATGAAGTGAAGCAGATCTTTACTATTTTGAACCTAGTGCCAAACATTGTGAAATTGTATTAGACATTTCAGTGCCTGTGTCTCTAAGATACATGGTGCCCTGTGTGAGAAAAATAGCTTAGAATAATTTTACTTAGCTATTAAACAATTATATCCATGTTCTCTTACAGCTAGAAGGTGGTTCATCATTTCTATTGCTAAACTTAAAATAGCTGCTATTTATTTTCACTGTCTGGGAACCTCAACATGACTGGTACAACAAAGATTCTAATTAGAGTAATCTTTCCTGTAACCTGACTGTCTATTGTTTTCTAACTCAAACAAGATTTGAATTTGAAGAACATACACTATCCTGGGTCTATGTAACTTGTAACAATTTTCTACCTTAATAGTCACACTGCAGCATTTGAAAATTGGCAATTACTCATTTTGCCATGAGCTGGTAACTGAAGGAGTGAAAGTCTCATCTCTGAAGAATGGTACAGTAAATCATGGATTAGCAAAGTCAGGCAGTCTCAGTGAAACACTACCCTCTTGTTTACACCTAACAAAGCTAAGGATCAATATAGCACTCCTTCTTACCACAATACACATTTTATGTGAACTTTAATCAGTTTCATCTCTAGAAAGAAAGAGTTTTGAAAAGAAGAAAACTAGCTAGTTTTCTAACTAAAATCACGCTAGTAAAATTTTGACTCCGCAGAATCAGATGGAAAAACTCAATTCACCTTCCTACAGACTTTCAACAAGTTGTGACAACACCACACAGTCATCTATAAATGCTATTTGCTAAAAATTTTGCATTTAAAATAAAACAATCTACATCTGTTTAAAAGAGAACACAGTGGATTTTTCACAGAAAAGACGTGAAAAGTAGAATTCATATTTCCTGACCTCCACTATAAAACTGAGGTCTTTAGGCTAAATTGACAATTCAGATTTGTCCATGATCTGTGGGAAAAGAGAGGCACCTCCATAAGGAAATTCATCCTGTCCTCACACAAACAAGCTGGATAGGAGGAATTGTTCTCTGGAAGTTCTTTTTCTGCCTCCCTCCAAAATCTGTATAGGGACAAGATATAACTTTGGCTAATACTTATAAGTAATTTCTTGATAGCTAAGCTCAAAAAAGATGAATTAATCTTCTTGTGCCACAAAACCATAGTTTTGTGGTAAGGTTTTGCTGGTGTTTAACTTTTTTTTTCCCCTTGTGCAGACTGACTATTTTGGCTTGGAGTCTCAGCATCTCAGAGGCATCTGGCAAGAACTCCTACGGTCTTACACCTGCCATGCCATCAGAGGCACATCTGTGAGTCTGCTCCAGGAGAGCTGACAGGGAGCACAGACTTCCAGTCACTCCTGTAATAGCATTACCTCTCTGATGGGCAATGAGGAAGGTTGCTATCAGGTTATTAGGCTTTCAATACAAGAGTGGGCAAGAAGCACAGCAGAAGAGGTAAAGGATCATTATAGAACAGATTCTGATAATTAAATAGGGCTCGGAATCAAGCCAGTTTCTGGTTTTGGGGATTTGTTTCCCTCCATAAGAAACCAACAGAAACATTTCAGTTCTTCCTGTTCAGATAAAGGTATCAGAACACAGCCAATACCAGCTCTGCACCTTTCCATCTCCTGAGTAAACTATTAGCATTGTTATTGTATTAGCTTACAGTAAATACCCAGATTTTTGTACACACCTAAGCTATGTTCTTTATGGATGCTATTTCTAGTCTACAAAAAGGAAAGAATGCAGAAATAAGAGTGAGAGTTTGTTTGTTCTAGGAAGACATTAAGAAGATAGTATAACTAATATTCCATACCTGAGTAGTGGTTGCTTTGGATAAGAAGGTTGGTCACTGTTTTGGCATGGCTGAGGTTTCTTTGTGACTTGCTTATAAATATTCCTGGCAGTTACTCCGATCCATAGCATAGTAGAAAGTGTAGAATAATGGAGGACTATGCCAACCTAAAACCAAAGAGGGGACAATTAAACAACTCACTAAATGGACCAGTAAAACAAGAATTTTACAAGGATCTTACTTCATAAGGGCACATGCAAACAGATTTTTAAATTGAGTTTATAAGTGTATCTAACAGTTGCACCTAAAACCAGCTATTTAATCTACCACAGACAGTATTATCTGTAATACCAGAAGCTATGTTAGGAAATGGAGATGTAAAAACATTTGTTTACTAAGAACCTGTTTAATGAAAACATTTTACAATGTTTAAAAAAGATGTGAATCTTAGTTTGTGTTGCACTCTTTGTTAGCCTATCATGAGAATGCAATTTAAAATTTAATGACAGGCCAGCATTTTTGCTTGCTATTATGCTATAACCTTTAACTTTTCAGGAATATCCTGCTGTAGTTCCCTCTCTGCTGTACACATGCAAGGTTGACTTCTGGCAATGGGATCAGTGTTTGCACTGATAAACCCAGATTATTTTCAGACACATTTTCAGAAAATTATAAACTTGGCTAAAGACTTTTAAAAATAAATGGCAGCTCTTGGCATCCCCCCTTAAAAAGAATTATAAAATTTAACAGTGTTATTATCACTTTGTCTCCAAGAAGCTGGTATGTTTATCATTGAAAGGAAAACACAGTACCAACACCTCTAAAAATGCTAACATCTTTGTTATGTTAGTAATTGTTATTCATTACTATGGAAGCAGTAATTGGAATTTTATCCAATCTCCAGTGCTTTATTACATCAGCTAAGTCTGCATCTGATTATATAAAATGAGGTTACCTTTGAAGCAATAACCTGACATTTTGCAGTGACAAGTAAAATATTGCTATAATTGGAAAGAACATAAATGTTTAAGGAATACAGAGAATTGCTGAATAAAGCTAACAAAAATCTATTATAATGATTTATTTGAACCAGTGTTCATTTTTGCTCCACTTAAAACAAAATAATTGATGAGTAAAGGAAAATAATTCCATGCATTTTGTTTATACTTAGTATTATAGCTCAAAACTTGAAGATAGCAGCACATATCATCAACAGAAACCCTTTGTAATTTTCTCTGGGACTTGTCTGTCACATTAGACAAGGGAGGATAAAGCCTTCATCACTGCTGTGGCTTGAGGTAAAAGAAGCAGAAATAAGAGAATGAGACAACTGTGTATTATGAGCTGGCAGATGCTGCCAGTTCAGGGACTGGTGCTGTCTGGACCTGGTTCACAGGCAGCTTGCAGAGTTTCTGTAGGGATGCCCTGAAAAGTACCATGAGCAGGGAGGGGAGGCAAGGGGAAGAGAAAGTGGTAGGAAAAAGGAGGCAGAAATAATGAGAAGGAACTGGAAAAATATCTAGATATTTAGCTCCTAACCGCTTCCTCATATCAGCACAGCCTTACTGCAATATATTCTGTTTCCCACACAAGTATATACAATAATAGGAACAGCTGAAATGAATTCCATGTCAAAAGGCACCTACATGTGAAATTTTGAAAACATATATGATAATATAGACAGAAATCATCAGCCACTTAAATGAATGTAAGACCTAAAAATAGGACAACAAAACAATTTTATTGAACTTTCAAGGAGGTAAGTGAACTGACTGAAAACATCACGGCTATGCCACACCTGCACCACATTGCTGTTTTTCACAGTGTGCTCACGTTTCAGCAACTGAGTAACTTCTGAGACATGGAGAAATCAAATAAACAGGGAGGAGGCAAAAATGTTATCATCCTCTGTAGTGGCTCTTTATTGATCTGAATCTCTCTCTCAAAAAAACAAAAACAAAACCCAAAAAACAAAATACCAAACCAAAACAAACAAAAAACCCCAACCCCCCAGCCATTTGTATTTCTTGAAGGAAACAAGGATTTATCCTGAAGATACAGGGCCTCCTTATGACTAACAGATTTGACACGACACGGCAGGAGTGCAGAATTTGGAAGGGTGCACTGAGCTGTTACACTAAATTCTAGAATTTTTGCTATTATTCACCCACTAATAATTAGTAAACAAATGCTTGTTGCACTTCACATTGAAAATTCAGTGTTTGAAAGTGCTGGATTTTGCTCTCTGCCCCTTCCTTCCCCCTGTGTCCCCACTGACATCAGTTATGTCACAGAGCTGCATCTTCCTCACTGTCGTGCTCAGGGACCGTGACTGCAAGTTCTTTTGTCCCCTGCAATGGGATCACCTCTTTCTAACTCTCTCAAGCCAGGAAGACCCCTGGGCCCTATGGCAGACATACATGAGCTCATGACACGGCAGGGAAGGATGAGGCTCAACAGAAAGACCAAGGTGCATTTGTTCAGTAAACTCTTGCTTGACTCTCTCAGCAAATGCAAACTTGAGGTTATGCCTGAAATGTCCAGGGTACAAATTTACCTGTGTGCATCTTGTTATTGGATTTCTACCTCTGTAAAGCTTCAGAGGCCAAAAACTATGTACAAATTAAATACTAAAGTGATAGCTTAAAACTATTTTCTCTATTAGCAGAACTTTTGCATTTCACATAAAATTGTACGGTTGAGTTTTCCACACAGAATAAAGGATTATGATTGGAAATACTGAAGTGATGACCCCTATTTTTAAGAAGGTTTTCCACTGACAGGCCAAGTGGTACAGAAAAAAAAAAAAAGGCAGGATATATGCATTGAAAACAGCATTGAACCTAAAGCTCTTTAATAACCACAGTTATATGGTAAATTTTTTCTTGTTTTCTTGGATCCATTTGTTACATGTCCTGTGTTCTTAGAACTCTTATCTTTGGGAATAAGTGCTAGCCTTTTGAAGTGAAGATTATACTTTCCTTCAGTAAGAAGATGCTGTCTGTTTGTGCTACTTCAATAAAGTTCAGTACCCGAGAGAAGTTCCACATGATGCAGTTACCACAGTAATGATCAGAATACACATTTATGCAAAGCATTCTGGCACAAAAAGGTCTCTTGATCAGCTTTTAGTAGCATGCAATTTTCTTTGTTTTCCCCAAATTTTTAATTTAATTTCTTTTTTTTTTCTAATTGTAATCATATTTCAGATAAGATTGTACTTCTAAATTCAGTTCTATTTCAAGAAGGGCACAGATATGCAAGGACATTCTGATTAAACTATTAATCCCGCAATTAAAAATGATTCTTTTCTGTGAGATGAAGGGATCCAGGAATTTTTCTGCAGTCTGTAACACCACTGGATGTGAATATTTCATGATCTTTAAACATTTAGCATTAGCAAAACCCCATGCTCCCTTCACAGGTAGAAAATTTAGAGCAAGAAGTTGAACTTCTGAGTTGAACTTGTAGGCTGCTGGCTAGTATGGAATGGGCTTTGCTTTTCTTACTAAAGATTTACTCCCTTACAGAAATTAATTCACAAGCAGCTTCACATACGCCATTCCTCAGGAAGAAGGAAGATCTGAGCCTTGTCAAAGTTTACATGGAAGCTTTTATTTTATAAACCACATAGAGGTTCTTGGAGATGTGATTGGAGTGATCATGCAGTAAAACAAAGTAAGATTCTGTCTCTCTCCATAACTTTTCTGCCTCTTGAATCTTGTGCCCAGAAGTCCATTCTTCATGCTTCAACATGTTGAAGTGATGAATTCATCCCCCAGTATCCATAACCTCATGGCCATCATGCTTTCCTCTGAAGTAGGAGCCACAAAACAGAAATCTTTTGAGAGTACAGAATTGCTGCCTCCCACACACAGGGAGTGATCCAGCTACAGTTGTGTCTCCTTCTGTCTCATTCTTTACATGAAAGGAGTGAGATTCCTTCTGCCTTTTGAAGCAGACTAATCTGAGGCCCTAACTGGGAGATGGAAGGGCTTGCTGGCTGGTTCAAGCACCTTTCTGGTAGTGTACTACCCCTGATTTATCTCTGCTGCTCCTAAGACAACCTCTGACTTGCCTGAAAGATTTTGCCAGTAAACTCAAGAGCGTGGATTCTACAACAGCCAACATTCAGTGACACCCAGAATGAGATTCAAGGGTAATCTAAAGAGTCTGTAGATTCATCCACTCAGGAAATGTGCAAAGATGCAATCAACTCTTCTAGACCAGCACTCTAACACCAATTTTTTTGGTAAATCATAAAGACTGCAGAGCACATATGCAAGTGAAAGGTCTATGCAAGATCGTCTCTGAAACAGATATGCAGGTTTAAAATGGAATTTTAGATTTTTAGATTTCGCATAAAAATAAATGACCATTTCTTAAAAGACTTTTTTTTTGTGTGACTGTTTTGCCTTGAAGGGGATTTGAAGGTTCTTTCAGCTCTCACAGAAAATGGGCCCATTTCCATAGCATTAATTCCTGATGTTTAAAACTAACCTATATGTACTCATTTAGAGACAGAAGGTGATATAAATGAAGCTAATTTAGAACCATCCCTTTTGGTTAAATTCGAAGGATAAAAGTTAACTTAGTTAACATTGATAAGTATGCTGCAGTGAATTTTTAATGGAAGTTTTAGGGGCAATTACAATAGGAAAGGTGGTGGTTGATTGGCTTTTATACAACATTTCAGTGATTAGGACAAAAAATACTTGCACTTGGAATCTTTCCCTAAGCACTTAGAAAACAAAAAGTGAAAATTGCATTGATGCAAGTTGCAGCTGTACTTTGAATTTCAGCAGAATGAAGGATACCTGGGGAATGGCAACTGATGGTGTTACACCTGTGGTATAAATAATACTTTAGTGCTGCTTGAAGCAGTAACATTTTCACAAATATATTTTAAGCCCCAGTATCAGGCCTTTGGCATGTTGGAGATTATATCACGATGATCTCAAAGTGAACAGCTTTTCAGCCTCTATTACCAGCTCTTGGAGCCATGTCTTAGATTGTTTGGACTATTTCATCCACTAGCCCTGTCTAATTACATCAGACAATTTCTACCAGGAAACAGAGGACAGTCTTTGTATTGTGTCACTTGTGTCTTTCCTATATTGTCCTATTGCATGATATCGTCTGTAGATGTAGCTTATTATCAGGTTAAATAAATAACATTATGAAAATGGCTAGCAGACATTTAAGGATGGTTCAATCCAGTTCCTCTAAGCGTGCACATTTCTCATCAGTTCAGGATCTGACCCTATCCCATAGCAAGAGACAGATGCCACTGATAATACACTCTATTAAGATACCCCTGTAGTTTATGTACTACTGATAAAAGGCTATTAATAACACATTTATCTCAATCAATTTTTCATTATAGCTGTTAATACCACGTTCCTACCATGCAAGCTGCAAAGTAAATAATCAGACAAAGACTGAAACAACAGATGGTCATTTGTGACCATGTAATTACACGGCCATGGCTGCCCTACAAACTAATCTGCTACTATCACTTGCAAACTGCAGACAAAGACAATGGTGATATTTTAATTTGCTAGGACTTACAAATTAATTATGACACCATGCACTAGATATTGTGAGATATTTCTCTCAAAATAATCTAGTGGACAACTGTGTTACTTAAATGAGTTTCATGTAATACACTTAGGTAGATTTCACATGTAGAACATCACAGTGCTCCAGACCCACAGACCCACATGGGCTGTTTATTGACGGTCATGCACACACAAAAGGCTTCCAAAGCACATCACTGAATACTAGAGTGATAACTCTTACACTAATTATGCAGTGACTCTGCAGGAGTTGGCTTCTGACTCTTGCTATTTACACATATTCAAGCCAGTCAGAACCGCGTTAGTGACAGGCCAAAAATCTGGGAGAACATTGACTAAATGAAGTGCTTTTCTACAGGAAAATACCAACAACATTCATGAGACCTGGTGTACTTCTACAGAATCTGAGAGGAAGAAATATTCAAGGCAAGCAAATTGCAACAAGCCCTCATCAGTCATTACAGAAGATGACTGAAATTACTCTCTTTACACATTGGACAGATTCAGCCTTTATATTCAGAGCTGCTGAATCCAGCCCTGGTGTGCATCTCACCACATTACTGTCCCAATAATGCTGAGGCAAGAGATGTGAAACAGTCCAGCAGTGCAAACAAGGGTCCATAAATCACAAGTATGCTGATCTGCTGTGCCTCCTTAGGGATCATCCAGTGAAGCCAGGGCCACACTCAGGTAAACAGTGTATGTGTTACAAAAGTGAAGCAGTAACTTTAGTCCCACACATTCAATCCAAAGTACAGGAAGGACAGAAGTACTCTGGATTAATAGTTTTCAACTATCCTGTACAGCAGACAAATATAAAGATTTTCAAGGTTTTTCTTAAAAAGCAAGCAACAAGAATGAGGCAATCTGAGCCTTGGAGAAGTTAATGCATTGATCATCCTCTTAGAGAAACTCATGACAACCAAATACTGAACATTCCCAGTGCTGGCCTTTAAAGGACATGCTTATAATTTTGAAAAGCTTAGGATCCATGAACAGTATATGAAAAGGAGGTGAACTGCCAATATTATGTTAAAAATTCATTTTCAAGTTTAAATTCTATTAATAAGAATTACTATGACAGATACTTACAGCTTGACATATAATTGGATATTTAATGCGATTGATTCCACCAGCAAAAACAGCAAATGTGAGAGCAGTATGGAAACAAAAGTTGAGAAGCATGTGCCATCCTTTTCTGCTTATTCGGATTGTGCTGTTGAAAAAAAATCACATTTTATAATTAAAACCCCAACATGTTTATTATGAAAATTACTATTTGGAAAAAAACGCTTCATTTGATAAAATAAAATTCTCAGATTCTTGAATACCTATGTAACAATTACCCATAGGACAGAGTTTGGCCTATATAACATTGAAATAAATATAAAAAGGTAAAATAAAAAGTAAAAATTATAAAAGTCTGCTGATTTAGTTTCCTCCACCAAATCAAGCATTTAAAATAGAGAACTAGAAGCAAAAGGCTTATTGCATAGCTTCACATATGCAGAACTTTAAGAAGACATCTCTCAAGGATTAAATGGAAGCTGAATATCAGAAGACATTGCATTAACTTGAAGTAATTAATATTTAGCAGCTTCTACGGTACAATACATTCCTACTCTTTTAAATTGCTAATGGTCTTTAGCCAGAAGTATGTAGTTAAAATGGCATTTATATAAATTTTTCATACCAAAGAAAACACTAGTTTTCTAAGCCCAAAATGTAGAAGACAAAGAAAGTTTCTTTTATCCAGTGATAGTTACCAGTCTTCCAACCAAACTTGCTCTTAAAAGCCAATATGGCAAGTGTAGCTGACCAAAGTGCTGCTAGACTGGAATTTGCCAGAAAGCAATTTGATAGTGTTCACAGTTTTATATTCATTTGTTGAGCTAGAAATCTTAGGAAAAGTGTGCCGAAAATTTAAATATATGTGCCAGAAAAGCTCGGGAACAGTTTAAGAAAGGTTGGTATAAACTTTGGTTTGAATTCTGTGGTGTAAATCACATTGCTACCGTTATTATCTAACAGTAATTCAAATAATTTAAATTTATCTTTACAGTAAGAGTTGTAAAAATTCGTGTGTCATGCTGACCATTCAATACGTGTTTAAAATGGAATTCTTACCTGTGATGGACAATGTAGGTGATAATGGAAGCAAACAGGCACAACAACATAACTGCAGTACATGCATAAACCACAGGGTGCAGAAACTCCCCTGGGTACTGGGGGAAAGACAGCACTGTCTTAAAATCCTGTGGAAAGAGCAAAATGATTTAATATTGTTAGGCATGTGTGAAACTGAGACTTCATTCCAATATGTCCTGTCATTTCTAGCTGTTCCCTTTCAAGGGCAGGAAAAAAAAGGATGAACTTTTAATGTAGATACAGTTCATGAATTTGCAGTAACAGACTGCTCCTTCCTCATCTGCATACAGTTTGCTAGACAGAAATTAACCTTTTTGTACAAGCAGACATATCCCAATTAAAAAAAAAAAGTCTGAAATAGTACATAGAATATTACATTTTCTCAGCATTAGCAATATCTGGTCCTTCTGATAACATGAACTTTATGAGCATGTTTTACTAAGATATTAAGCCCAAAATTTCAAAATTACCATAAAGGTCTCTAAATGGCATATATATAGCTACAGAAGAACCACTCAAAGAAAAAAAAAACCCATGAGAATACACCCAAATTATTGACTGACTCAAATATAATTACTAGTTGATACAACTCCTGTAACCCAGTGACCTTTACACTTAGTTGGAAATATTCTACTCCCTATAGTAATTCAAAAGTAACTTGGACAGCTCTATTAACAGCAGAGTAAAGATCCATGTATTCCTTTTGGACATGTTAGTGCCTAGTGAAACAATTCTTCATGAAAAACATGACGAAAAACTATCGATATCTTTGTAAAACTAATCTTATCAAATTCCCATTCTAAATTACTCATTTAGGAGAGCTAGATCTGTAGGTGTGATGGATGGAAAGCAAAAGGAGCCCATTACATAAAACAGAATGTCTGCAGACTATCTGAATGAAATTCAGACTCTCTGAATTAAAGAAAACATTACATTCCCTGTAATGCATTAAGTGCATTAAGCCACATTCGTTTGCTGCACTACATTTCTGCACACAGGTACTAAAATCCATACACAAAACCCATCACCTGAGTGCAAACACAGTGTCATCTATATGCCAGTTCCCATCTGCAGTGGCACTAACTCTGCACATAAAAATGAATGTACACCCCAGCAGAAAAAGCTAAAATCTGAAATAGTACCAAATATGACAATCCAGCAAATGCTAACATTTAAAATATTGGCAAACTTTTAACAGACTTTTTCTTATTTGTCAGTTTTAGGTTCCCTTAGAAGAAGGTTCAATACATTATTTTCCAGAGGTGAAATCTCCCCTTAGGAAACTGGGACTGTAATGCTAATACCTCTGTTTAATTGCATTTGCATGCAGAGAGCTGATTTCTAGCACCATTATTTATGAATATGAACTTGTCCACGTACAAGCAGATAATGTTCATGGGTATATGCAATTACTAAATTGGGAGAATTTAGTTTACCTTCTAAAATGATCCTCACAAGTAACTGATGCCCTAGTAGTTATTATTTTTCCTTTGTTATTAGCTTTAAAGTTTCTAAGATGGATTGTACCAGTTTCTCCAGATGCACATGAATGTCAGTTCTCAACAGAGCAGCTCACAACATATATAAAAAGGACCACCAAAATGAAAAAATAAATTATGAACAAAATGCCAACTCTATGTTACTACATCCCATTTCTCTTCAGGTACTTCCTCAGCTTGCATGTTAAAGCTCAGTTAAACCTTCTCTGCCACTCCTGACTCTCATACAAGCTTCCTCTCTGCCCTGCCCAGCTCACCAAGACCAGAGTGAGAGGTGGAGTCACTTCTCACAGAGGAACTCAGCTCAGGCTGTCTCATCTAGAAGTGTCAGTTCTTGCTGCTCTTCCCTCAATCACAAATGGAAAAGAGGAAGAAAAGGACTGTCTGACTTCATAATTTTCAAATAATTCTTCAAAAGTCTGTTGGTTCAAAACTGCCTCTGAATGTCCCCTCAAACACTCCTTTTCACCCTGATCATCTTTTTCACCTGTGCTTTTATTTGCAACATCTCCCCATTAATTCCTTATATAGAGCAAGTCTATTGAGGTAGATGAATGAGTATTTGCCAGGAATGTTCAATACAATTTTGGCTCATATTAGGAGTAGCAATGCAAACAACTGGTCAATTTAAACAGAAGTACTCTGCTGAAAATGATAAAATATTTACTTCTAGCTCTTACTGATGTATTATATTTTCATATACTAATAGTACACTTTGGCATAGTTTTAGGTACACACCTAATTTCTCTGCATTCAGAAATGTGTTACTGCAACTATATAGTAGTAAAAGTACAGTTATTTAAAGAAATAACTAAGTTGGATATCACTGTGAAAAGGTAAAGTTGTGAAAAAGGAAGCACAGTGAAGCTACACATTTATGTAGCAAAAAATGAAAGCAATTTTACTTGAGTACTATCACTGTGTACTAAAGAACTAGTTTTTAATAGTGTAAATGCAAGGTTCAACCTCACCCTATGTTTGATCATCAGTATAAAAGCAAATGCCATGTGTCCTACAGGAATACAACCATTTTGCCTGCCGAAGAATGAAGTACAATCAGCATCTTAAAGCTAATTCCATTTTTAAATACAAGTTTTATCTCTTATCTAATCTTTTACAGTAAATAAATGGTAAAATTCTTAGTATGAAAATGCATCAATGCCAAAGTAGAATATCCTTTTTAGAAGTTTTGTGTATTGAAAACTGATTTCATTATAGTTACATAACAGATGTATCTTGTCTGCTCTCTGATGATAATTAAACCTTATTGATCCATCATCTTCCCTTGAGTAATCTACAACATGCAGAAAAGAAGCATTTTTAAAATTCTGTATGGAAAGCAGTATAACTGTATGCTACATTTTAAAAAATTAGGTTTGATTTAATTTCCTAGAGGGGATTCAAATAATGTTGATATTGAAAAATCACAGAAATTACCCCAGGAAAATAAATACAAGACTCTGACCACTACAAACTGGTGCCTACAACTCCAAGGCCCATTAGTTGTTGTCTAATGAGAAAGTGTCATGCATTTACCCTTTCAAGATGGTGTGAGACAAAGCAAGGCAGGGGTGAGCACTTGTGGCACATGAGGTGAATCCCATATTGGGCCATAACACCAGGACTGCACACAGCAGAGGGAGGGAAATGATTATTCCCTTTTATTCACCACTTGTGAGCCCAAATCTCAAGTACTGTGTTCAGTTTTGGGCACTTCAGTACAAGAAAGACATTGCTGAATCGAAAGGAGCCCAGTAGAAGCCACCAATACAATAAAGTGTCCAAAGGCCTGGATTCCAGGGCTTTAATTTCCATCCATCTTCCAGGAGTTGGCATATTTTACTGAGCTGTACAGTCTGAATCCATTTACCTGCTGGCTGAAGTTTCACCATGATGAATGAAAAATCCATTAAGTCAACAGAAAGGAAAAACAAACAGAAAGAGCGAGCTTGAGCCAGAGACTTGATTTGTAATAAAATCACTGCCTTTTGGAGGAGAAAAGCCTGGATTTCTGAGCCCAATACCAAGCCAGTTTATGCTTTTTACAGAGCAAGTAATACATACTATTAAATGTAATTTAATAAAATGTACATGGAAGAAAATAGAAATAAAAAGCAGATCTTGCTCTTAAGAGTACTCTAATTCCAAGGCTTTGTGCAAAAGAGTGACAGTCAGGAATATTTTTAAAAAAGCAGCCTTTTGTGGGGGCTGGACTCAATACTGTCCATATGGGCTAAGCACTCTCTGATGAGAGTGAGCATTACATGAGCAGTGAGCAGTAGATGCCAGCTGAGGACTGAAGTGAAGAGCGTGTGCCTCCTTGAAGGCTCTTCACACTGGGAAACATCTACACACCCGCAGAGGAATCTCATTCCAGGGAATTTCGCAGTCCCCACAACAACAAATTTTAATTTTACATATAGCAGTTAAACTTTCTGGATCACTTTCACATTCTTTGGTGCATAAACTCTGCTAAGGTCTATCCTGTAGGCGTTTAAATTCGGTGTTTAAACATGAAAAAATACTTGAAATGTTCCTTCTTGAAACTCTTATAGGCAGTCTGATTTTTCAAAGTACAGAACAATATTTCCACAGCCTGTTATGAGAAAATCCTGTGTTTTCTGTGGGGAAAATGTCAAATACTGTAATTATGTCAACCTTCTAAATGACATCTCTGTAATACTTCCCTGACTCATGAATTAATTTCTCAAAAGACTTAGACAGGCTGCTTAATTTGGAGAAAACCTGAAAGACGAAAGTTTAGAATTCTGAATTCTGTTTCCAGAACTGAACTTCATGAACAGGCTTAAGAAATCCTGAAACTGTCTCCAGTAACAATGGAAGCTCTGAAAAAGTAGCTTTTTTCCCCCCATACTATATTAGAAAGACTTCAAAGATTGAGGGAATGCTTGCAAAACAAGAGAAAAATGCCCAAACTCTTACTGTGATCCATTCCTAGTGTCCTGCCTCTTCTCAGTTTCTCATTCACAAGGCTTTCTAAGATTTGCTTCCAGAAAAGTTTCAAATATGCTCTGGTATAATCAGTTCAGTCTCCTCAGCCCTAATTATCTCATATAAGCATCCACTGAATGTATGCTACTTTTGCAAATAATTGCTTCTTATGCACATGAACCAAACCCAAAAATCCAACAAAACCCACACCGATGTTGGTTGGAATAATAGAACAAATTGTGACAAAACAGGAAAGGGGCTACTTATGATTTAATGTTGATTTAACCAACTTTAAGGATTACAATTAGAAGTGCTAAGAATATTTATTAATCCATTTTATGTTAATGGGGAAGTACCATACTTAGAGTTAAGAATTTTATTTATGTTTATTTGGCAGATTTGAGGAAATTACTATTGACAAAGCGGTCTAAGGGGGGAAAGGAAATGCTGAATACAATTACAGTAATATCCATCACTATTGAATTTCTATTGTGTTCTAAGAAAAATGAAAGGAAGAACAGAGGACAATGTATGCCAAAACATATTTAGCAAATTTTGAAATTCATTGTTGCTATTGGATATCTTTGTCATCTCCTGAAGTGTTATTACTCAGATATAGAGGTCTCTGGATTGGTCATAGCATACACACATGCTGTCCTGAAAAATTAAAATACTGATATACAACTCTGTTCACACAAGAGCATCAATACACAGTATTTAAGAAGCAAATACTTATCATTAAATATAACAAAGCTTCAAAGTGTATAAATTAATGATTTTACTCTAAAATACAAAATCATATTGCAGAGTTCAGGACCTTAGAGGGCTTTAGACACCTCCAAAAGAAACTAGAGTGTAACCAGCCCTCTTCCTCCTACAGATAACAGAAGACAAAATAGAGGACTGCTTTAAACACAAAGTACCTGAAGTAAAAGGCAGGAATATAGTGGGGGAGTTAGTTCACAGTATTTTACTCTCACCTCTAGGATATACTACTCAAAACCTGATAAGAAAAAGATAATGCTCTGTTATGTCTGACTCTATTTATTATTTTACTTCTATTTGCCAGCCCAACCCAGCAAAAAGTGAAAGTGTGAGGCCACGTGAGGGAAGGAGCTTGTGCCTCCTTTCTTTTCCAACCCAACCTCTAAACTATAGCTTCTCTCTCACTGACATCACTTGAACAACTGTCACAGAGAGAAATCAAATGGCTCTACATGACTCCTCTCACTTGAAGTATGCTCAAGCTTATTAATTATCAATCGTAGTTGATAAATCCTTGATTGCTGCCTTTCTAAAAAAAGGACTCGAGAAAACCTTTATTTTTAACCCTTTTATATTCCATAGGCATAAACAACTTTTATGAAAACACCTTAGGAGACTTTGTACTACTGTTTAAAAAGGTGACAAATCAGAATATGTGCTGTACTAACTATAAAATGGACAGCTGGATTAACTGAGGCTTCTGTTTCACCTTAATCTACAACAGGATGGACACGATTCTGATGGTAATGTAAAGCTTTAGTGCTGCTTTGTAGTTTACAGATACTGAGTCAGTTTTCTGCAATTACCCCAAACCATAATACTCAATTATCAATTTTTGTTGTTTAACAGATTAGAGAATTACAGATTAATGACATGTATCATGATATTGTAGCTAATTTCATTAGCTACACACCATATACCAGGTATTTGGAATTTGCTGATGGTTTGTTAGTATTTTAAAATACATTAGGCATTTAGATATGAATTAATAAGATAAGCATAGGCACTTTATACTGTTCGTTTTATAAATTAAAAATTATTCAGAACAATTGAGTACTTTTCATTTCTGGTATTGAACTGCCCAGGAAAGTATATTTTCTATCAAATAAAATAATCCCTGACCTTATACCACAACACAGGGATTAAGAAATAATGCTTGAATGAAAATGTTTAGACATAATGAAGCTACAGAAATTTTTCCATTATCTATTTAGAAAGACAGTGGTGGGGAAATGGATTTGTGTGTGTGTATATTTATATATAAATATTTTAAAATTACTGGTCATCCTTTTCCTTAAAAGTTACTGTGAAACATGAGCTAGGAAACATATCCCATTGTTTGCTGCCATAGAAATTGCAAAGCAAGGGCGAGTCTAAGATTCTATTTTTTTTGTTTTGCATGGATAAAATTGGAAGATGAACACATGAAATAAATCAAAGTCAAATTCTCATAACCAAGCAAACACAAGGCCTAAAGGAGAATTATGAACCAGATACAAAAGCTCCAGTATAAAGTGCCTCAGTTGCCTTTAGAGTTGTCGAAAAACCCACCTCCTACATCTTATGAGAGATAAATGGGCTTTACAAACCAAAAATTAACTGCAGCCCTTGTGTCAGTATTCAACTTTTCAAACAAAAAGAAATGATGAAATTGGTTGCTGCAAACAGTTAATTCCCATTTAGTAACTACTCAAAGTTTAAGAACAACATGCTGAACTCAAGCTGTTGAAGAAGGAGGAAGCCATTTTGGGTGTGGCACCTGCAAAGTCAACAGGTGCTTTCTTTAATTAATTTAGAAAAACATCCTCAAAGCAAAATTACGATTCACATTCTGAGATACAAGAGGCTGGGGGAGAAGGGAACTCACAGGAGCTGTAGAAAAGGAGGTATAGCTGATGTCATCAAATCTGAGCAACAGCTCTTAAATTCTGAACAATTCTATAATGGGTGAAAAAATGTTCAACTAAGTCTCAGGGAAATCAGTTCTTGTGAAGTGGATGATAATATCTGCATTTAACTCGTGGGCACCACAGCTTTGTGCTATGATTGGCTGCCATCTGGGCTCCATCTGACAGCAGCAGATTGGTATTCTCTGCACACGTCCTTGCAATTCCTGTCGCCTGTGTTTGCTGTCCCTTACACATACACACAATACATTATTTACTCAACTATAAACATTTCTGTAATGTACACAAGCAGCATCTACAGTGCAATCATGCATCAGCATTCAAGAGCAATCTAGTGTTAATAGTACACATGCCTAATCTTTTTACAACTGGTTTATAATAAATAGTTTTAAGGGTGCAAAATATTTTCTAAAGCTTAGAAACCTTTCAGTGTCTTGTTCTTTTTCCTTTAGCCCCTGAATAATAACAGTTCATTATTGTGCATAATATTTTTGCTTTCATTAAGGTAACTTTCTGTTAAGCAGGTTAGTTAAATAACTGCAATGGGAACTGTAAGTGTGACTGAGAACAGAGCAAAGCAGCTGATGTGTTAGCACTGCACAGGAATATTTTTCTCCACAAACAGCAATTTTGTAAGTAGGCTATCAGCACTGGTGTAAAAACCAAAACTCCTGCAGAATCAACAAGGACAGCTCTGTCCATACTTAAAAGAGCAGAAGATGTTATTCCTCTCCATTTATTAAATGATTCAACATTGCGGTATGCCTGCAACTAATTAGTATGATCAACACAGTGCAGGGCAGGAACAAAAGCAGACCAGCCTCTGAGATGTGCTGATGTAAAAGCACACAGGAGTATATAACATATCTTTAAACCCTGTCCTATAATTTATAACCATTATGTACTAATCATTCCTTGATGGAACTTTCATTTATAAGACTGAAGTTAACGTCATTTCTGATTAGGCCTGTCTCAGGATATTAAAACTGACCACCAGGTTTATTCACTTACTAGCAGTTAAGTAACTTACTTTCTTTTAGACTGTTTTATACTAAACATTATAAAAACCCAGAAGGTCAGCCACTGACAAGTCAGAATGAAACAGATGCATGTAAAAAGAACATAAATGTATGGCAAAGGAGAGAGAGAAAAATACAGGTATATTTGCTAAGTCATATACTTACCATTAGCACTGCAAAGTTACTGAAGTGTGTACTCTGAATGGTGGTAATATTGCCTGCAGAACTAATTATGTGGCACCCTCCTCCCCACCAGCCTCCATGTCCATCTAGAAGGTCAAAATCCCAGAAGGCTGCAATGGGGTCTACACCCCGTGCAAAGTGCCTCAATCCTATGGTAAGAGGACTGGTGATGTTTCCAAAACTGCACCCATCTGCAAAAGGAACAAACTGAATCAG
Source organism: Cinclus cinclus (assembly GCF_963662255.1). Taxonomy (NCBI): domain Eukaryota; kingdom Metazoa; phylum Chordata; class Aves; order Passeriformes; family Cinclidae; genus Cinclus; species Cinclus cinclus. The sequence continues at coordinate 14,623,445 of NC_085052.1, read as the reverse complement.
AGACGGAGTGGAAAACCCTTTAGTGATGAGTGCTCTGTAAAGAGATCAGATACACTAAACAACGGGGAAAAAAGCCAGTGGACATAAAATCTTAATGGTCAAAATCAAACGTAGTGCTCACATCGGAGAAGTTTGCAATGGTACAAATTAATCTGAGCATTTCAATCACATATTGTGTCAAAATGATCTAATAATTCCTCACAAAAGAGATCTTTTTTATTGTTTCAGATTCTTCAGTTACAACCAGTATTACACTACTGCCCATGTAACTGCAGAAATGGCTCAGTTTCGTGGCATGATTAATAGCTAAGACAATTCTGCACTTCGAAAGTCACATTCAAACATTTTAAAATTTTAATAGAAATGAGAGCACTATTCAGTATCAGACAAAATTAATAAAATTGCATGGGTGAGTAATTAATCAAAATAATGACTCACTAGCACATACAACATATGTTGTTTAGATGAAAGTCTTTAACAACACCTGTTTTACATCCATCGTATCAGAAAGTAAACTGTTGGATATCGATACATGCAACAGGGCACTACTCCCACTCCAAAAGCCTTATTTTTACCAGTGTCTAGGACATTAACATTGCTATTGTAAAGAGTGAAACAAGTCTCCTTCCGATAGCTTTAAGGAGCAAGCATCTGTAACAACACAGTCAAGAAACAGTAGCCCAGAATTTGCATTCTAATCGTAGTGCAAGGGCATTTCTTTATGTGCAGGACAATCTGAATAAAATTGTGCAGATAGGAACAATTGCAAACACTGTACTAAAGACAGAGACTGCTTCCAGCCTCTCAGCACTCTGCATACTCTACTCCTCTATTCTCTACACAATCAAGTATACCGTAGCTTTTAGATCAAAGAAAATAATGCAAAACAGCTTCTCACCTATTTTAGCAAAAACAGCTGGTGTGGCAACCGTCCTACGTTTCCCATCATCTGCGAGATTTGATGAGTTTCCCGTGCTAGGAAAGAGTTTTCCATTCCGAAAGACAATAAACTGTAGCTTGCAAGTGGAGTTATCAACAGATTGCCAGGCTGAAGACTGAGAGAAGACAGACTGTGGCAAATGAACTGAAGCTACTGCTACAGCATTCTGTACAATGAGAAAAAAAAAGAAACATTTAAAATGCAAATCACAACAGGGTTGCTTTCATGATGTTTTAAACTCCTGTACAAGAAATGTATGCTGCCTTCCTTTTCCAACAGACTGGAAGCAACCAAAGAAGCACGGGCTGTAACCATGGGAATAGGATTGGAACAGTGCATATTAAAAGGGAAAACGTTTTGATTGAATGTGAGAGTCTATATGGTCAAGCTCCCTGCTGCAGAGGTGAGAATGGTTCTTACCGTGCCTGCTAGAGGGTCCATCAACACTGCAGATCTGATTTAAAGAGACAACCTCTACCAGGTTTTCTCCTTCACTTAAAATAGAATCAGACAACTTACATTAAAACATTTCTCCGAAAGGGTACTTAAAGAGTATAAAAATAATTTTATTATTAAAACAAATTACATCTGCAGAGAACTGCAAGTGCAGTAAACAAGACAGTTCAGGAATATGTTTTTCTTGCTTCATATAAGGAAAATCAGTAAAATATGTTTAATCATGCAGGATTAAAAAATATTACAAACGCTAATGTAAAAGAAGAAAACAAGACAATACTGGGGGGAAATGAATGAAGACTGTCAGATCACTATAATGGCTTTGAGTCGTGTGTTATATACCCTTTTACTAGCAGATAAATCCCTTACAGCAGAGCTATAAAATACACCAAATTCTGAGGACTTCACTCATCAAGGACATTTTTCCTGCCAAAGTAGCAAACTAATAATTAGAGACTGAGATATTTACAAGGAATAACAAATGATGAGCAGTGGGAAAATAAACAGGGAGCCTGTCCTGAGCCTTGATGTGAAAAGTGTATGTATTTAAAAACAAACAAACTACAAAATGTTCTAATTTGCATTTCCCCCAAGGGCAGAGTATGGCTCTGTGCACATAATTTACATAGATTACCACAGTTTGCTCATAGCACATGTGCACTACCTATTTCAGAAGTAAAACAATGATCTTCACAACTATATAAACAAACATGACAAATTAATATACTTCCATGGGAGAAATACACATGAGAGATAAAAGGTGTAGCAGAGATCAGCAAACTAAAATGAGTATAAGAAGCATCTAGTGACACAATAAATATGGAAGAGAGGCATGAGTAGTCTGTGATATCATTTGGATGATTAAATAAAGAGAGAAAGACTTCTGTACACCATTTTCCTTATACCATGCATATTTTAGGGTGGTTTTCAGATTTTAACAGTAAAAATTCAAAAACATCCTTTTAAAAGTAAGTATTCAATCTAGGTGATGCTGCTCTTTAAAAGTACTCAGGAAAAAAAGAGCAAATGGCAACAGAACATTTCTACATTAGAATTTTAAATTATTATGAAGGCTTTAATTGGTATTAACTGAGCTAAACATCAAGTACTCATCCTGAGATTGTTTCCACTGTCTAATTCACCAAAGTTGTTATAATTGGCTTTATCTCACTCTTCTGAAAAAGACATATTTCCCTCTATGATATCCCAAGTATCTGCATATGCTGAACCTCTGATGATATCATTTTGGCCCTAAAATTACTATCAAAAAGTATGCATAGAGGTTTTTTTTTTTTTTAAGTGTCATTTATCCAACCCTAGATCACTGTTGAGGACTTACATGGAGACATACAGAAGTGTAAGAGAGGTTACAGTGTGATTAACTTAAATTTATACTGGATTTTTTATTATTATTCTGTGCTGGGAAAAGCAACAATGATGACATATTAAATTACACTAATTACTTATTATACACAAAAAGAGAAAGCTAGAAGCATGTGAATAAGCTTATGATAATGAAACCAACAGCTAAAGGCACTGGGTTAAGCAACAATGTGCTATGACTTGACAAAAGCAGCCCTACACAAACCAGAGAAAACAACAGGTTTATAGCACTTTTGCTAAGAGGGGAAATCATCTAATTTATTGTGGTTCTCTAATTGCTTCTCCATTGGGACTTACTGATATGAATAGGAAAAAGTAAGGGTGTAGACAGAGCTTTCCTATGGGACTGCAGAGGTGTTGATGCAGCTGCTGGGCTGGGGCACACCAGGACCGGGACCGGGACCAGGACCAGGACCGGGACTGGGACCGGGACCGGGACCAGGACCAGGACCAGGACCAGGACGAGGACCGTGAGTGGGACCAGGACTAGGACTAGGACCGGGACCAGGATGAGGACCGGGAGTGGGACCAGGACTAGGACTAGGACCGGGACCGGGACCGGGACCGGGACCGGGACCAGGACTAGGACCAGGACCGGGACCTGGACCAGGACCAGGACCAGGACCAGGACCGGGACCAGGACTAGGACCAGGACTGGGACCGGGACCAGGACTAGGACCGGGACCAGGACTAGGACCAGGACCGGTACCAGGACCGGGACCAGGGCCAGGCTGCACCTGCCCCTCCCCTGCTCACCAGTGCCTGTCCGTGCCCACAGAGACCCTTCAGCACACAGCAGGGAGGGAGGAACCTGACCATGGTGCCCCAACCTCACCCACAGATTACAGCTTCACAGCACAGGCACAGGGTGGAATGCCAGGGAGAAAAGCTGCACACAGCCCACAGATGGAATTAGTGTGGACTGGTAGCACCGCTCGGGCTGACTGAGCAAACCTCAAACATGCAGCAACATCAAATTATGTACTTGACAAAAAGACACATTTACAGAAAACATTTTCCTGATCAGACTTCAGGAGAGCATTTTTTCCCCTTGTCGTCTGCTCAAAATGAGTATGAATACCCATAACACAAACTATTTAATAAGCTTCACTAAATAAGTGCCTACAGTCGCTTCCCGGAGTACAATTTTATTGTGAATACTGCCTACTTATGCTACCTGCTACTTCAATTTTTTTTGAGTGCAGGCAGACTGGTGGAGTGAAGGACAAAGGCACAGGGTATTCCTTAACTGGACAAATGTACACACAAAGTGAAACTACTTGCTCCACATCAAATATTTACCTAGAAATTCCTCAGAATTAAACATCTGCTACAGAGACATGCCTGCCAACAAGATCCTGTGGCAGGATATTAACGAAAAATGCACATAGTGAGAAAGCCCACACATTCACAATGCTGTTTAAAATGTGAATAAATATATTATTTTCATCTAAGATGTGTGAGGATTTTCAATAGTAGTACTCATTATTCACATGAGAGGGATGATCTGAGCACTGAGATAGTTCCTATTATTGTAGAGGATGGAGGGATCCTGACTGAAGGTTCAGTCTTGCATTCTGCTAAGTTTGTGTGAGATGAAGTATAAATCAGTTCCCCACTCTTGCCTCAGTTTCCCTCGTACTTATATGCAATTAAAATGATGGCACTTATTTTGCCCTGCAAGATACTCCAGAGTTCAGAGATGAAATAAAATATGGGAACACAGATTACTAAGACCAGTGACAGCATCATCAAATTTTGAGGGAATTATTCACAAAATTCACATAAATAATCTCATTTTAATTGTTTTTATTTAGGCACCATATCAACACATCACATAGGAACTAAAATTTCTGAGCATGCTAGTGGAAAAAAGCTGCCTGGACTTCTGAGAAAAGAGAGAGAGCAATACAGACCTAGCATAGGAGCTGCAGCTTTACAATGACAGGCCAACACTGGCATCTTACATTTTCCTGGAAAAGCTTAGTTTGTGTCAGCAATTCACCAGTCAGGATTTATACATTCTGTGAGCGTTTTCAAAACAGAATGTCAATAATCCCATCATGACTCCATTTCACTTTTAGTCCTATTAACTGGATTGTACTGGCATTGATTAGAAAAGGGGAATCCTGAACACAGTGCAGATTCTTCTTAGGAGTATTTTTCTGCTGGAAAATGCCCTTATTTTAAAATAAAAGCTATTCATAGACATCCACCCATTTGCACATAAATACGATAGAAATGATGCAAATTTCAAACTCTCTAAAGTGTCTTCCATGTCATCTGTCCAAATATCTGAAAATCTGTGTGACCTGCAGCCAGGGAAAGAGGGCATATCAGCTCTAAACCAGCTCTTAGGATTTTCTGGGAGGCCTCCTAGGACTTCTTGGAACCTGGTCAACTTTCCAAAAAAGCAGAATGAAAGGTCATTTCAAACACTCTGAACCATAGTTTAGATAGTACTTTTTATAGTCATACTTTGGATAGTAGTTTTATAAGTACTTTTGAAGTTTTGGGTTTTGTTTCCATTTTAGACAAGTTTTTGTGTATGTGTGCAGTATTTCAAAATATCTGAGGTGCCAAAACAGAACCAATAAATCCAACTATATTCAAAAAGTTTTCAATTTGAATGAAGAATCTCATTCTAAAGCAGAAATGGTCCCCAGGATATTGACAGCTACAGGCGCTTGGCATTCTTGCAACTCATGCATGTGTGGCCCTTATTAAAAATGTTTTAAGGGAAAAATGAAAGATTTGAAGTGAAGTTTTCCCCTAGGCAGTTTTATTCTGGTAGCAGTCCATTCCTTATAATCAATGCTAGCATTTACAAGGAGTTTTTAAGTGTTTAGGAAAGACAGCCTCTTGCCTTAGGTGACTCTGTGATATGTTGGCCCTTCTACTTCCATAATTCCTTTAAGAGACCTGCTCCCATTTACTCTTGAAGCTTTGCTTTCCCATTACAGTGTTCTAGTTGTCTAAAATTTAGCATAATACTGAGAGACCATAATCATTATCAAACAATCACTATCAAGAAACCTGCTTGGTAACCACTGTGGAATGACAAAAACCAAATTATTTTCAGTAACTCTTCCTTGTGTATGCCTTGGTATTAGATTGGTTTTTGACTTCAGGCACAGTATTTCTGTTTAAGGTAAAATATATTTCATAGGAAACCATCCAATTCTTAGTCCTCAGAACAGTCACAAGGTATATTTTTCCAGTCAGCAATTTCCTTAACTTAAAAATCAGCAACTTAGCAACAGGTCAGAGGAAGTCTGGAGGGGGAAAAAAATAGAAGAGTAAATGAATTCACTTAAACCTTGAGGAGGACTGGAAAAGCAGCTTCTCTGTTTCCAGATTTCAAAGAATCTGATAAGGTGGTGCAGAGATTCAGATGCAAGACACCATACATTAAATTATTAAAGATACAAGGCAGCTGCCAAAATAGGCACAAGCTATATAAAGTTACAGTAAAAAAAAAGTAGAAACTAAGCTCTACAGGTAAAGCTGTGTTATTAAATACGTACAGAGTTAACAGAGTGGTCATCATAATAAAACCAAGGAAATAAATTATTCATATATATATAATAGATTTCATTTAGTCCCTCAAATAAGACAGCAGATCCTTAGAAGCAACGGAAGATTTCAGTTTGTGGTTCATGTTAAAGGTTTAGTTGTGAACAGATGAAAAGAGGCACGATTTTTTTTTTTTGTTTTTTTCAGCTGTCTCTCCTGGTAGGTATTCAAACAACACTCCTTTGGAATTAGCACAAAATAGATGAGATAAAGACAGGCATTTGGCCCTGTGCTGTGAGGCTTTAGGTAGTTTGTGCATGAGTTCTGACCTCTTTTTCTGGTATGAAAAGTCTTAAAAAAAAGCCCCCAAAATTTAGACCAGATGGGAAAATACCAAATAAAGGTTTTGTAAAAATAATGAAAACAATGCCAGTTTGAAAATGCTTATACAAGACAAGCAACTTGCCAGGTGCTAAAAGAAACAGGATTGTGTTTTATATTTTTAATGGGATGATACCAAGCAAGGCAAGTAGGAGTTCCCCATCCATGCTAATTTACCCACAAAATCTTGCTACTAATTTGTCATAGTTTAACTGCACTTTGTAGAGTGCTGTTTAAACACAAGTCTGGAAAGGCTCAGGACTGACTAGCAGGTGAAAAGCGAAGTTCAGGTAGATTCCCAGGATGAAATGAAGCAGTACTTCAAAAAAAAACGCAACATAAAATCACCTGGCTGCTGAGACAAAATTGTTAAACATGTTGGGATTATTATGTGATAAAGTCATTATGCAGTAATTCTGCAGTGCACATGCATCTCAATATCTGGAAAACTAAGTATGGAGTCCAAGACATCTCTGTTCTAGCCAGGCATAAAAGGTGGTTTGATGCACAGTGAAAAATGAAACATCAGTAAGAAATGTAAACAAACATACAAAAAAAAAATCTTAATTTTTGAAGATCTCCCTAATTAACAATAAAAAGCTTTCTAGAGTCATGCTGTAGAAACAGATTTAGCAAACAGCACTGAAATTTTAGAAAAGCTGATAAATGTAAAGTAAACTGGAAATCTGATTGCAGTAGTTCTTTTCCAATAAAAGACCAAAAGTCTACACATTAGGATTTTATATCTCATATTTGAACATCTTTCCAACTTTCTAAGAAAATGAAAATATGTGCAAATCTACAAAAAACAACTGACCTGTTAATGAGCTGTTGTGAAGGAAGAAGTGAAAAAAAAAAAAGAGTTAAAGAAAAAGAACATGAAGGGAGAGAGAGTAGGTTTACCAAAGGTAAATAGTGCCAGACCCAAGTGATAATTCTCCTTGATAACTATTTTTCTAGACAGGGCAATACAATTCCCCTTATTTCTTTTGAGGCATTAAGAACTAGCAGCGATTAGCTTCAGGTGAATAAGGAATAAGCTACAACGGATAATACAGTTATTTTCTCTCAAAGGAGAAGACAGGCTGGAGTGAATATACCTAAAGTTTGAATGAAAATCAGCTCAAAGACTTCCAATTTTTATTTGATGACCTTGAAACAAAGAGGAATGTCATCTAAGACAATGTTCTAAATCATGTTTTACGTATTGATAATGAGATTGTCTATTACAAGCTGGTGAAACAGGCCACTTTGGAAAGCAAAAGATAAGGACCAGGACGTGAAAGCTCTGGTTGATCAAAGGATGACTCAGAGCCACTATGATTTAACAATTAAAAGGAGATGACAAATGCAATCCAGAACATGGAAGATGACTCATTTCCATGTAAATATCCTGATTCTAAAGGCCTAATCAGAAATACAATACACAATTTTGGTCAACTAGGCTGAGGAAAAGTCAGTCCAGAATAGAATGGATGTAGAGGATGGTTATTAGGGTCACCCTTAGAATGAATAATTTCTTTCACAAGTGGAGAATAAAGGAGCTTAGCTTTGTTAGCCTGGCAAAATGAAAGTCATGCTAGTAAATGGCCAGCATGAGCACAATGAGAAATTGGACATTAGCCAAGAACAAAAATGCAGACTTAAAATATGCAAATATTTCTTAGCCTCTATAACAGAGAGGGTGGGATACTTTTCAGGCATTGCGGACACAAAAAATTATCTGCTCTTGAGAGAGTATTTGAAAGCTCCATGACAGAATTGCAAAATGAAGTTTAAAAGGTTTGATTTATTTCTCTGTTTTACAAGAAGTGCTTAAAATTCCTTCTAAGAACCCATGAATTTCCTGATTAAAGGAATTTTTAAACTTTCTACTTACATCCCCAGTATACAGCTAAAAGAGCTCATAAAAATCCCACTAAGAAGAAAAAGAGTTTAGAAAGCTATACAGACATGATAGGAAAACAGTGTGATAAAAAATGTGAAAACTATATTATTATTTTTTTGAGAAACAAGTTTTTATGAAAACATGCTGGACACATGGAAGAGCTGCAGGCAACAAACTTTTTCAGGCAGCACTATATGACTGCTTCAATTCAGGGTCCACAACTGACTTGCCATATTGCATAAAGTTAAGCCACAGAATACCTAAAATTCACTTTCCTGGGAATTTAAGAGTTCTTAAGGGTGGCTTCTGATTTTTCAACTAAAATTTATTGGGTTTTGGGGAAGATCACTGAAGTCTTTAAGGATTTTAAATGCACTTCAACATTCACACTTTGAGCTGTGGACCTACAGAGACTCACTGCAGCTCCATTTTTAAAAAGGATGGGTTTCGGAAGTGCACTCTACAGGAAAAGTTACCCTGTCAGGAGCTTGGTTCACTGGGCCTTTCAGACGTGCATTAGCTCCTAGAAATGCTGCATTTTCCTCTAAACAGCCTGTGATGAAGGAGTATTTTTTCTTTTTATTTAGATGCTCAATAAATCTTCAGGCATTAAATGTATGATTTATTTCTGGAAATACAAGAATATTCACATTTATTACACTGATACTATGGTTTTAGTTGCAGATGCACTCAGAGAATAGGATAGACTCCTAAAACTGTTAGAATTTTAAAATATAAGGAAAATAAAAAAAATTCATGAGCTGTCTATGAGGAACGTTCAGCTACATAACTGCAAAGCTACCTCCATGGATCTGAAGAGGGACATCATAATTACACAGAATACCTAACTAACCAAAAGACCTTCTGCAGCTCACTGACCACCAAATTCAATTACACATAAATATTACCAGTTTAGAAAAAGGAATAATGTGAATTCTGACTTAACTGGCATACGTAAGTTTTTTTTGCCATGATAACTTTTAATTTATTTTTTTAACTAGGTGAATTGTGTTAATATAGACCTCACAACAGTATTTCTTCATAGCTCATCAATTGTCATGTACAACAAAATATTATGAATGAGAACAGAGAGAATATTTCCCAACAGTCAGATATAAAGCATTACCAAAGTTATTTCTAAAGTTGGAGAAGTTTAGAAGTCTCATCTATGGATGAGAAACTTTACTTGGTACTAAACAAAATTTATATGCATTGTAGTAGATTGCAGTACATACCACTACAGATATTACGATTTTCTAAAGACTTAGATAATTTGTGTAGATACATTTATGACTAGAGAGAGATGCAACCCTTAGGTGATACAGTAATTCAAAACTGAATTCAATGTCTGAATATTGCAATTATTTAATTATACAAGATGATAGGACTTCTGATTTCATTGATGTGGTATTCACACTTAGATAAAGTTCATCTAGTAACATAAGTGGGAATATAGTGAAAAAGCTTAATTCAGAGATTTTTAATAAACTATTTTGATATAATTTTCCTGAGGCAAAGTGATCTTCTACATTGCCTATGATGTACAGAAGTCCAAGCGTTTTTCTGATGCTGCCTTTTCATGAGATGACTGCAATGAAATGCTGACATGGCTACTTGGTGACTACTGAAACATTGTCCCTCTCTGACACTGGAGGAAAGCTGAAACTGCTGAAAATAATTTTAGCATTTTGGATCTTTTAGGAAGTGAATTTAAAATTTTCAGACCATGAAATGACTCAATAGTCTGATTTTGAATCATTTGGATATCATCAAGAGTCATTAAACAATTCAGACCCAGCATTAGTATTGCAAGCTGTAACTTGGGCAAGGCACACATTTCTAGAAACAAATACAAGATCACTACATTCCGTTGCTTTTTTTATAGAGACAGTTAAGTATGTGATAAAGAAAAGCAGAAGATGCCTTTTTCTTTAGTTCCTTTTCACGCACAGTCACACCTCCCTTCCCCCTGTTACAGGATACAAGTTCACTATCCTCACACCAAATAGAATTTCTTCCCTCCTGTCCCAAAGCTAACTTTTCCATTTTGAAACACTGATATATTTTCATTTCTGACTTGCCAAAACCATAATTTGCCTTCTGAGTTCCAGCCATGTAGTCAATTTATCAGTACCGTCAGAAAGCACGTGTTGTAAATAGAAATGTAAAAAAAGGAAGTGAAATGAGTACAGTTACATCAGCAGGAGACAGGTTCTGGTACTTTCATCCAAATGCAAATATGTCTGGGAAGCAAAGGGCCTTGAGCTGCATGGAGCTAAAGCATATGTGTATCAGTGATGGCAAGTGACATTTTCAGAGAATTCTTGTAACCGAGATGTTGAGTATGAAGGAGAAGTCACACTCCACTCCTGCCAGTGCCTGAAGTTAACTGCAGCTGCGACTCCCCAGAGCTCCCATGCAGAATCCCCTGCCCTGCTCTGTAAGTCTCACAAACATCTTCACGATTCTGACACACCCACGGGGACACAAAATACAAGATACTGAGCGCAGTATGACAATGACATGCTAGACAAAATTTCACCTCTGAAATCCGGTTCTGGCCAAATACCATGCATGCTGATACATCCACAGGCACACTGCGTGTGTAGTTCATGTGAAAACGTGTGGTGTTGGTCCTTCAGTTCAGCCAGAAAACATTCAGAGCCAAATGAATGAACAGAGCAGAACCTCCAGCTGAATCACATGGGCTCTCACTGTTCTCATCACAGACCACTCGTTCATCTGGACACATTTCTGTTCTAATAAGAGCTTAGGGATTATCTGCCTTGATTGATTCTACTATGCTTTTCTAAGGGTTTTGTCACAGAAATATGGGAAAATCAAAAATATTTGCTAGCACTATCCACAGTAAAATCCAAATCCAGTCACAACAGAAGGGAAGTCTAAGTGAACCTTCCATGAGACCAGATCTCTACCAACCTACTGATCTCTTTATACAGTCCTGTTAGTTTATTTAGCCTCTTATTTATCAATCTTTTACAGATGCTAAGAAAGCAACTAGAGCATCTGCACAATTACTTGTCTGTTACCACATAAATAATCACTTGACATAGTCTATGTAATTTTAGTTCTAAAAGCTGTCTGAATTAAAATGTTAATTCTCTCTAGTCAAGTCAAGTTTTGTAGCTCAGCTGCTTGTGAAATAGTGATGATGCTCCCCTGATTAAGACTTTAAAAAATTGCATGCATTATCAGTACTTGTCATCTCTCAGCACTTGAAAACTCCTAGTTTAAATTGGGTGAGGATGGTGTAATATTTCTGGGGCAGTATGCACTCTATCACTCTCAGTCAAGTGTGTCCCTTAGATTTCAGACACCAAAGGTCACTAAACACTTATACAGTGACTGAATCCAGGTGAGGTCTGAACTAAGCCCAGGAGGAGAATCTCCTCATTCCCATTCAGTGACTGTTGAGAATGAGGATCCCTAACATAATGCAAGAGATTTGTGATATAAGAGATTCCTTTAAATACTCAGATAGGTCCTAACCTAGCTAAAGTTACATGGGATGAGACTTGTATAATAATAAGTAAGAACTCAGCTCAGTCTACTCTTCCCATTTCTTAGATCAAAGAAAAGGGAAAAACAACTATCTTCATTCTTCCAAATATAAAGCTGCTTTCAGTTTTCAGTGTACTACAGGACTGAATGGGAAAACACAGCCTTTTTGTCTTGCTCATGGGCCTTTGAATTAATAGAAGTTTTCAAGTATTAGTGCTGCAGGGCCTGCATACTGAAAAAGCAACAGCAACATGCTCATTAAAAATAGTGGTGTATATTCCATGAAGTGTTCACTTTTAAAGTCTTGTAAATTAATTATATAAGCAGCAAATTTGCAATTTAATCAGTATAAAAATGAATTGGTTTACATTGTTATATTGCTAGTATTCACAATGGTTTGAATAGTCTTGCTCTTTCCCTCTCGCTCTACTGATTTTCTAATCTTTTTCCATAAAGGTCAATTCTTCTGGCATCAATATATTTAATGTGTTCAAAAATTTGTACCAGAGGCCTTTATTTTAAAGGGCTTTATTTTAACACTCAGGCACATCAACAGAGTGTATAATTCAGAGATTCTCAAGGACTTCCACTGCCACATTTGATGGATTTTTTTTTTTTTTTAAGTATGTTATCATTCTTGCTGAATCACTTCCAGTGTCCTATTAAACTGATATGCCTTTATTTTGGACAGTAGCAACATTCATTTTCTAACATAAAAACTTAATATGTTCACCATTTCACTACCTTTTCCTTCTGGACTTCCCAGTTTTACTTTCTACATTAAATTGGATGGGAGTACTTTGATGAATCCTGCACACGCACTTCTAGACTTTTACTACTGCTGTATCAGATGCTGACATGAGTACCTGGGAGTATGAATTAATTATTTAGAGCAAGGATCTGAAAGAAATGTGCTCAAGTAGGAAAAGGGGAAAAAAAAAAAATCAATACAGAAAAAAGCTGAATCTCTCATGCCAAGTAAAGGACTAACATCTTGTACAAAATTAATAACTAACATTATTAGCTGAAAGACAGTGTATTTTTTAAAAACTGGCAGAATCCCAAATTGTCTATCTCGGCAATGAGAAATCCTTTTATCATCAGGATTTCTGAGTGTTGGAAGCTCCATATATTCACAATGATATGGAAACAGTGCTGCCAAGGGCACAGATGCTACAAAAATTCGTATTCTCATTCTTCTCTACTATGTGACATAAAGAAAAAATGGTTTTATGGTAAATATGAGGGTCTGGAAAAGAATAATTAGCAAACGAATGAATAGATTTTGATCCTATTTGCCCAACTACACCTAGAGTTACTGTCTTTTATTTCTTTCACATATGACACATTACCTGAAAAGCAAAGGTTTCCTCTTAAACATAGCATTAAGTGAATGTCTCAGCTTTAACAAAATGAAATAATTTCAGTCAATGTCCCATTGTCTTCCACAAATAAACACAGAAATAAAAATTGATTGGCTATTTTGTGCTCTTCTGCCATCCTAAATTTATATTCCAGCATTTCTTCAATAGACACACATTAAAAATGCAGTGACAAACATTCATTAGAAAACAAAATCATATCCACTGGCCAGATATATCTTACTCTCTGACTCTTAATTTTATCACCTTGTTGGGGCTCTTTGAGGGCCAAACCAAAAGCATATTCTCCACATAGTTTTGATATATTCTACCTTTTTAGATACACTTCTACAATGTCTTTGTTGAAAAGCAACAAGCCAAAAATGGAGCAGTATATAAATCTGAATAAAGCATTTTCTTAGTCTGTAACACGACATGGAGAATTCAAGACACTTGTACTTGCTAAGCCATGGTCTATTCAGCCACGTTGTGTTAGCATTACTCACCAAGTGGAATTAAAAGCTGCACTACAGTTACCATGACAACCAGCTGTCTCCCACATACAGCATCAGTTTGAATTTGTGTAGACCATTTCTAACAATGATTTAAGTCAACAAATTCAGCATTACCCTAAGGTAAAAATCTGGTTTAAGAACAAATAAATATTTTCAGTTTCATAATATTACTTAGCTCACTATATTAATTCCAAGTAGGACTTGGGAGATTTTCAGAGAGCTGCAGTGACTTTTCTTAGAAATTAAAGGTGAATAGTAATCTGCTCAATACAAAGTTGAGGACCACTAAAATTCCTAATCCCCTGAACATGCAGGAAGCATACAGAGAAGAGACACTGTAGCATTCATAGAAGAGCTTGTGAAGAAAATGCATTTGAATATTTATTTAATCATTTTCTAAAATTTACATTTGAATGATGCTGTTGATTACCTTGGGTAATACCACTAACATCATCATTGTACGTTCACTATACAGATTCTTACTAGAAAAGAAAGCTTAACCCATGTTCATCAAAAGTATCAACCAGCAATTCTTCACTGGGAAAATAACCTGACACTTGGAATATCATTTCTGTGCCGGGGAATTCTTAAAGAAATTCCTTTTCTAGTAAACTGCCGGATTTTCTGGGTTTTGCTTGGTTGGTTGATTGGTTTTATTTTTATTTTCAATAATAATTTACATGGAAACAGAAGCCTCAATTGGTTTTGAAGCAGCCAAGCAACATGAAGTAACAGGAATGCATCACATTTACAAAGTCTGGTCCAACTTCATACAGTTGCAAGTCTGGTCATCAGCATGAACGAGCCACCTGGCTACTTCAGATCCATGTGATTGCCAAGCATTCCTGCAGTAAATGGTCACATTTGACTGTGGTTGTTCAGCCTGGAGAAAAGGAGGCTCTGGGGAGACCTTACTGCTTTCTACAGCTACCTGAAGAAGGTTCGAGAAGGTTGGTCTCTTCTCCCAAGCAATAAGTTACAGGATAAGGCAAAATGGCATCAACCAGGGGAGGTTTAAATTGGATATCAGAAAAAATGTCATCAGAGGAAGGGTTGTCAAGCACTGGAACAGGCTGCCCAGGGAAGTGGTTGAGTCACCATTCCTGGAGGTATTTAAGAGACATGTTAGGTGTGGCAATTATCGATAAGGTTTAGTAATGGAACTGGCAGTGCTTGCTTAATGGCTCGACTCAATGATTTTTGAGCTCGTATCCAACCTACATTTTTCCATATTTCCATGATTGTCATGGGATAAACACATAATAGCAAAGATGAACAGATCTGCTTCAGAACAGTAGGATGTATAGCTCTGAGGGAAAACAAGAACCTCCACAACACCATAAAACACAACTATATATTGTCCATTTGTACACTGACAGTGGGGACAGAGAGGAATCTAAATGATTAAAAAAAGGTGGCTAAGCTATTCAAAATGGAATGCATAGTCAAACTAAAGGTAAAAAATTAATAACACTACTTCTTATGTAGGCAACTAAAACAATCAAAGGCAGAAAAAAATCTACTAAAGATACTGTGAATATTGCAAACTGAACTGCGCACATATTAGTGATACACTGTACGCTCAATCGTTTTTCTGGGAAGAAGAACTAAACATTATTACTGATTTCCCATTTGGTATATGGTTTAGCACTTGTTGCATTACAGACCTTAAAAACACATCAGGAAAGAAAACCGATCAAATTAAGTACAATGCATTTAAAATCAAAACATTCAGAGGCTAGAAGGAATCTGATGCTATGAAAAGGATTTTTAATCTGTGACTGAGGTTTTTTTTTAACCCTAAACCTCAGGAAAATACCAACAATGAAAAGTTTATTTTTAATATAATGCTTTCAGTTTTAAATTTCATTTATGGGAAAACGCTGGTCACAGGACAAAGTCAGAAAAATAACTATAATAACAGAATAATATCTGAGAGATTGAGGAAGGAAATTCCTTCATCTCTGGATCACCGTGGACACATTTGTTATCAGTGACAGGCAATGTGAAATCAAGCACACACTGAAATCAAACCCTTCTTTAAGGTTACACTAAACTGTGCTGACAGGAACACTACATGCAAGAAAGAAAAAGAAATGGATTTTCTATATAGCACTTCGATCTTCAACAATGGGAGCGCATAACGTTTAAATGTTAAAACAGAAGACTTCAAGGAAGGAAAGAGGTAGAAAGCAAGAGAAGGAATAAAATATAACTTGGGGCTCCAAATCCAAAAACTCAGACAGGAACAATTATTTTTTTGCCAGCAAAAAGGCTGCACAGCCAAAGGTAAATGACAATGGGAAAACAATTTACTGAATTGTTACTGAATTTCAACAGATTTGTAATAACCCATTACCTCCTAGATTGAGCTGTACTGTAATATAATAAAATAAAAAAAATAAAAGTAAATCAAGATGATAATATAGGCAGACATGAATCATTTTGCCCTGAAGCTGCATCTATACCCTTGTGTCAAAGATGCCTTAATAGGGTTCAAGTAGCATTGCTAACATTAATGGAAATTTTCTTGTTGCATTTCAAAAAGGTATTTACAGCACAGTTAAAAAAAAAATATGGTTCTATGATTATACATTCAGGCAAAATGTCTTTCAGATAGAAATTTTACAAATAGGAAAAAGCAATCTGTTTTACAACTGCATTCCTCTAAAATAAGTCTCACCAAAATTTTTGAATAAACTTGTCAGATATATGCTTCTTGAATACAGTTGACCTAGGCATGTGTTTGTACTAAAATTTTAGTTTGGATTGGGAAAACTGGTGTGATATTCTGACATTATTTTCATTCTATCACATTCATATCTGAATGCCAATTTTCCAATTTTCTGATGAGATCTCTACTGCCATGATTCTACCAAGCCCTCTCACAGTGCACAAGGTGGATTCCATTCTGAAGAAACAAAATGAAACTGATGACTTACATGGGAGCGGACAAGAACTAATCTGAAACAACTTCAAACACATGATATTGCTGTTGGATTCTCAGTTATGATCCACAGATTTGGACCTGTTGCATTGACTATCAAAGTGGGATTAAACAGTCCTTCCTCCCTTCTGTGAATCAGGCCTCTCCTAGCTCTCTTCCTCTTCAGAGTGGTTGTTATCTGTCTATGCCTAAGCCTCAAAAGCAATTAAAATGGAGCTCTTCCTCTTTCCTATGCTCTATTTTTCTCCTTCTTTATAAAATTGTGGGTAGTTCTGCAAGAGCTGCAATCATTTCAGCCTGCACATAAGGCAGCTGGACTATGGTCTAATCATTGCAGCTTACAAGAGGTAACCTCACCTCTTGTCTCATTAAAGGACAGCCAGCTGAACCAGAATTGAATGGCTTTTTCAAATTAAAGGCAGTCCCTAAACTGATACGAGAATCTTCATCTCTAGACATTAATTGCTATCAGTAAATCCCCTTGAAACACATGTCAATTAGGCAATTAAAACCTAATGAAAAAGATAGGAGAAAGAAACAGGGAGAAGCAGGAAACAAGGAACCTGTGGTCCCCCAGGTGATTTTAGGGACAGCTGATCTGACCTTGCAAATGATTTTGTTAGAATAATGACATACTGGCACAAAATCTTTCACCTTACATATTCACATAATGCAACACTAGCTCATTTAAGGAAGCCGCCCCCAACTGTGGGGTCTTGAAACATGCTCTAAGTGCTACATTGACCCATACGTGGAAGAACTCACCATTCTCCAGAAGTAACATCGTGGTCTGGCTCTGAGGTATCTACAGGACTGCATTTGAAAAGGCCAGGTTAAAACCCAGAGCAAAACAGAAAAAGCAGCTTCACCGTAACTCCTGAATCAGGTCTGCAAAAAGGCAGGATACACAGCTCAACAAGAAGGAAACACCATTAACTTATTTGGCTGATAAGGACAGGAACACTAATGCCTGGCATGCCAGTATTTTTTCACCCTGTAGAAAAATCCTAGGATTTGTTTCTGAGACCTAACTGCACTTCAGCAACCCTTTTTAAACCCAAAAGCTGAAGAGACTTGGGATGACTTGAGTTTTTGTTGTCACTCTATTTTCATCACTGTATTTATAGCAGTTTTGGCAAGCAAAGATTTGGACCACATACTCTTTTTATCTAGAGAGGCTGGCATTTCCTCTTTGAATATAAATATTCTAACAATAATATGTTGCTATTCCCATTGCTGCTTAACTGCTGAAGGTAGACAGAGCAACTCAATTTTACAATCAGTCCCATACTCCTTGGAAACACCAACCTTTTTAATGTTTTAAAGTATGTATTCATCTGATCACATTTTAATCTAATCCTGAAATACATTTTCCTCCGAAGCATGGGAAAGGCAGTAATTTAAAAATGAACATTTTGAAATCTGACTAGTTAGAGGACCGAATCAATGAACTGAATAAATACAAATGATTATTTTCTTTTGAGCAGTTAACCTCTTTTCAGGTATACATAAAGGAATTGATACAATTTCAATCGGCATTTCCAGTCATACAGCAAAAATAAGATTTTCTGTTATGGAGATAATCAAATAGGATATTTTTAAGATGTGGCTGGCTGGAGCAATTAAGCCAATTCAAAGGTTGTGTTTTAGATAGGTGAGTACATAATGAACTGAGAGTTCCTGAGA